>NC_064567.1:100595410-101229956 GCF_937001465.1 Orcinus orca | reverse complement strand
ACTACTATAAAAACAAAACAAGGGCTTCCCTGGTGGCACAGTGGTTGAGAGTCTGCCTGCCGATGCAGGGGACACGGGTTCGTGCCCTGGTCCGGGAAGATCCCACATGCTGCGGAGCGGCTGGGCCCATGAGCCATGGCCGCTGAGCCTGCACGTCTGGAGTCTGCGCTCCGCAACGGGAGAGGCCACAACAGTGAGAGGCCCACGTACCACACACACACACACAAAAAGCCAGAAATTAAGTGTTGGCACAAATGTGGAGAAACTTGTACCCTTGAATACTTCTGGTCAGAATCTAAAATGGTAAAACTGATGCAGAAAAGAGTATGGCAGTTCTTCAAAAAATTAAAAATAGACTCACCATATGAACCATCAGTTCCACTTCAGGGTATATACCCAATAGAACTGAAAACAAGGGCTCAAAGAGATATTTGTACCTCCATGTTTATAGCACATTTTCCACAGTAGCCAAAATATGGAAACAATCCAAGTGTCCATCCATAGATGAATGGATAAGCAAAATGTGGTGTATATATACAATGTAATAATATTGTGTAAAAAAGGAAGGAAATTCTGACATATTTTACAACATAGGGGGACCTTGAAGACATTATTCTAAATGAATTAGCCAATTACAAAAATACAAATACTGTTTGATTCCACTTAAAAAATGTCCCCAGAGTAGTCAAAAATCATAGAGACAGACAAAAGATTGGTGTTGCCAGGGACTGGGGGAGGGGGAAATAGGAAGTTTTGTTCAATGGGTACAGAGTTTCAGTTTTGCATGATGAAGAGTTCTGAAGATTAATTGGACTTTTTTATTGTACTTTTCAAATCCAGAATTTCAAGTTGATTTCATTTTTATAATTTCTCTTTATTGACATTCTTTACTATGTGATACAACATTGTCTTCATACTTTCTTTAATTCTTTAGTCATGCTTGCTCTCCTTTAGTTCTGTGAACTTACTTATAATTGTTCTTTTGAGGTATTTTTTTCCTATTAAATCTGATATATGTTCTCATAGGCAGTTGTGTTTTGCTCTTTTTTTGCCAGTGTACGTGTCATACTTATACTTTCATATTTCTTTGCATGATGATAGATAGATAGATAAAGATAGATATAGATAATATTTTTTAAAAAACTGGGCATTTTAGATAATATGTCAAATCTGGTTACTGGTTCCTTCCCCATCCCAGGATCTTGTTATCGTTTGTTTTTTATTGTTGTTGTTTGTTTCTTTTGGGCTGTTTTGGCCATGCTGTGTGGCTTGTGGGATGTTAGTTCCCCAACCAGGAATCAAACCCAGGCCCCGGTGGTAAAAGAACCAAGTCCTAACCGCTGAACCACCAGAGAATTCCCAGGGTCTTGTTATTGTTATCAGCTGGTTTACTCTTTACTAACTGGCTGGATTATTTTAGTGAAGTTTTCCTCCCCATCCCCCTCCATTCCCTACCCCCATCCTGTCCCAGCCCCAGTGTTAAACCTCTGCTGTTGCTTCTCCAGGAAGTGCAGTTTGGTTTATGCCTATCACTCCCCAGCAAGGCAGTGATACTGGTGGGCCTCTCTTTACTGTCTTCCCTGAACACACTCATCTGATGTATTTCTGGCTGATCCTGCTGTTGTTTTCACCAATGTCCCGGAACATTCATTGTTTACAACCTAATCTAATAAAACTATGGCATATGGGAAGGCATTGTTTCTGAAGTCCAATTCAGTACTTGTTCTGACACGAGGAGGGCTCTTTCCAGCTGTCTTATTCCCCAGTTCTCTTCCTCAGACTATGCAGTCTATATGGTCTAGGCTGTATCTTCATTTAAACAAGGAATCTCCCCTAATTGCCTTTCACCATGACCTCCCCCACTGTTCTTGAGGTTACTCTTAGGTTTGAACTTCTTCATTCTCTCTCATAAATGAAGTCTTTTCCTTTGGGAAGAGAAACAGAGCTGTTTTACACCCTGCTTCTCCACCCCCCCAAGGAAAATCTTTGAGCTAGCATTTTGGAACTAGCGATGCCATCACGTCAAGCTTCTGCCTGAGTGACACACTCATAAAGAAGATGACACCAGTGGAAGGTCTGCAAGCATGAAAGCAGACGGATGCCCTCTCAGGTTCCCTTTCCCGGGGGGCGGGGGGCACCACCACTGTGCGACATGGGCAAAGGCAATGAGTGCCCCAGTATTCTCAGCTGCTGTGCCCAAGGCAAAACCTCTCTTGCATGAGTGGAGGGTGGGTGGAGGAGGAAGGCCCCACCTCTTGACCACACTCACCCAGGACTTGACCTCAGGAACAGGTTGCAGGGGGAGGGATAAGAAACACTGAAGTCCAGCTTCCTCCATGTAGAAAGGAGCTGAGGGGCGCAGGTGCCCTGTGCTCTTGCTGCTGCATTCTGGAGCAGAGTCTGCCTTGTAGAGCTGAGATGGGGAAAGAGAGAGTACGCTTGAGTCAAACGCCATACTCTCACTTCTCTTGCTGGAATTTCATAGATTTTCTTGAATTGATGTTTCTTCATCAGCTGTTTGTCCTTAGGATCATTTCAAGAGGCTTTAGTTGGTTGATTTTCATCCTTTCCACAGTTAAACTGGGGGCAGGTCAGCAGACATCCACAAGCTGCCTCCACAGATGTTGCTCTTTTTTTGCTATGGTTCTGACTTTTGCAGAATGCCATGGAAATGTAATCATACAGTATGTAGTCTTTTCAGAAATGCTCCTTTCACTCAGAAATACGTACTTAAGATTTACTCAAGTCTTGATAGCTCATTTCTTTATATCAGTGGACAATATTCCATTACATGGATAAACTAAAATCTTTTTATCTGTCTATTAAAGATGAATTCTGGTAATTATGAATGAAGCTATAATACACAATTAGCTACAAGTTTCTATGTGGACATAAGTTTTTAAATCAGTTTGGTAAATACCTAGGAGTATAATTTCTGGATCATATCGTAAGGTTAGTTTTGGCTATTTAAAAAACTACCAAATTGTCTTCCAAAATTGTTGAACCATTTTGCATTTCCACCAAAAATAAATGAGAGTTCCTGTTACTCCATAATCTTGCCATCAATTGGACTGGCATGGAGAAAGAGAACAAGTAAGATGTATATGTATGTATGTATGTATGTATATTAATAAGATATATGTATTTATATATATAATATCTTATATATAAAAGTAAGTTATATATCTTTTATACATATCTTATGTTGATATATATCATATAGATAAAATAAGATATGCCTTATTTTTATATATGTTACCATTTATCAGTTACACAATAACAACTGTAATCTTATTACAATAAGGTATATATCTTACATATGTGATATATATATACATATACATATGTGTGTATATATCTATATATATATATAGATATATATAGAGAGAGAGAGAGAGAGAGAAAGGTTATTTTAAGGAATTAGCTCATAGGGTTGTGAGGGCTCTAAGTCTGAACTCCATAGGGCAAGCAGACAGGTTGGGAATTCAGGTAAGAGTTGATGTTGTGGTCTCATTTCTGAAATGTGCAGGGTTGGCTAGAAGCGTAGGCAGGGTTTCTATGTAGCTCTCTTGAGGCCAAATTTCTTCTTCTTTAGAAAACTGCAGGCTTTGTTTCTAAGGCCTCAAACTGATTGGATGAGTGGAATCCAGTTCATGGAGGATAACTTGCCCTATTCAATGTCTACTGATTTAAATGTTCCTCATATGTAAAAACTGTCCTCACAGCATCCTTTAGCCTAGGGTTTGACCCAACAACTAGGCAAGTAGCCTAGCCAAGTTGACACGAAGTTAACCATTACATTGGGATTTGATTTTAGCTATTCTAACAAGTGTATAGTGACACCTCCTTGTTATTTTAACTTGCATTTCTCTAATGACTTCTTTCAGATTCTCTCATAGGCAGTTGTGTGTTGCTCTTTTCTTTCCAGTATATGTGTCATAATTATACTTTCATGTTTCTATGCAGGCTACATATTTTTTTAAGAAACTGGGCATTTTAGATAATATATTGTATCAAATGTGGTTACTGGTTATCACCTTAAAGAGAATATTTTGTGCTGGCTTCTATGATGTGTGCTTTCCATGCAATCACTGTTTTCATTCTCAGAACAATTCTTTGAAACAGGTACACTAATTAGGGTCATATTCCATTAGACAAAGTGAAGATGAACGTGAAGGAACTTGCTTTGGGCTTCATACATGATGATCACCCCATGCTCCACAAAGACTCCCACACAAGCCACGGCACCACACGGAAGTGGGAGGGTGGGGCAGGGAGAGAAGGCGAAGAACTTGGTTGTGAACACGCTAAATTTCAGAAAAAAATGTTCCCATAAATGGTTATTAAGAATCTCCCTAAAATAGTGTTTCACTGGACTGCTCAGGTGAAGCTAGGTTTTGCTGTAAGAACCACCCCTCAAATCTCCATGACTACTCCTGCTAGGGTGAATATTCGCTGCTGGTCTGAGCAGTAATCTAGGGCACTGCTGCTGGGGAAGGGGCTGAGCAATACAGCGTCTTTGATGCTGAGGCTCCAGAAGGTCGGTCCATGAACTTCCTTGACACTGTGGGAGGGAAGAGACGCCTGAGTGTCCTGTTCAGCTCTCTTGTTCTCCTGGACATGACACATCACCTTCATCCGTAGCCCACTGTCTAGAATTTGTCACTGGGTTCTGCCCAACCACAGTAGGACTGGGAGGTGCATGAGGACATGTAAAATGCTGGCTCAGCCACCATTCCTGCAACAATGGCAAGGAATACTACTTTTATCTATTTTTTTAAAGAGTAACACATAAGAATTTATGCCCATTTTATACAATAACTACTTTTTCATCCCTTACTAAGAGTGCTTTTCACTTTGTGTTTCATATTATATCTACACGTATGGCCTTTTATGACAAAAGGATCTATGGTGGAAAATTCTAGTGATATCACTCATTGAGATAGGTAAAAAAAAAAAATGTAATAAAATTACAATACATACGAAGGCACTAAACTGACATCTTTCATTTCAAATAATATAGAAAACAAGATACTAATGTATTCAGAAGGAACTTAATCCTGGAAAACAACTAAACACTGCATATAACACAATTTTAATTGTGCTTATGGGCTTGCACAAAGTAAGGGGAATCTCCAAGAGGCAAAAAATAATCCGAATGAAAACAAGAGCTGAAAAAAGCAAATGTCAACATGAATCCTATAAACAAGAGTCTAAACATTGGGCCAACAATAAACTGACAGAGGAGAACTTGAAATATTTTTATTTATTTATTTATTTCCAGCATCCATGCTTTCTTTTATTAAAAGGCAAGTGTCTTGTAGAAATGTCAGTAACTTCAGCTCATCCAAGCAGCACAGTACAGTTTTACATAAGAAATATACATGACAAGTGGTGTTTGGAGCAAGTCTTTGCTCTCTGTTGTACTCATACCTCATGCCCACTGCTGGCTCAGGAAATCTCTCATGGTTTTTAACAGTGTGGAGCTTTTACAAAGGAAGTCGTGTTGGAAGCCAGGAGGAAAGATCACTATCTTCACCCTCTCTTTGTTCCTATATGGATTGTGTGAAATTTCATAGAGCTTTTTTCCAAATTCCAAAGGCAGCATTTTGTCATCCTCAACATGTATGATAAGAAGGGGAGAAGACAGGAATTTAACATTTCATCATTGAGGGAGACTAGTTCCTCTTTCCTCAGGGCATCCATAACTGTGCTTAAAAATCCTGGAAGTTTCTGGTAAATCTTTAACAAGGGATAATTGATACTTGCAACCCATATGTTGGTAAATGGAGCTTCCAGGATAATAGTATCAACTGGGAATCCTTCCCCTTCTAGAACTTTTGCAGCATTTGTTGTAACTCCTGTTCCCAGAGAGTGGCCCCAGAGACACACGGGGGTGGTACCACTTCTTGCCTTGGTCCACTCGTAGACACAAATAGCATCTGAAGTCAGCCCATCCTCCGTCAGCTTACCCGTCGAGTCCCCAAACCCTCTATAGTCAACAGACGAGACATGAAAACCACCATCACTCAGCACCTTTACTATCTCAAGTCTGTGAGGAGCTGTCCTGTGTTCTGCACTGCCATGAAGATAAACAATAATTGGGTTGCCATCATGGAGAGCTGCTTCATACCAGCTACGGCCCTTCCCCTTAGCATCCTCCCCCCCGGCAGCTAGGAACTGTGTGCCAGATACCCAGAATCACCCTAGGTTCAACTTTGATGTAGAAGTTCACTGTGTGAGGAATCTTTAACTCTGGTTTCTTTAAATCCGCAAGAAATGCTGCTCTGAAAAGGTTGAAAACAATCAGCATGTTCATCAGAAGAGGGAAAATATGTTCTTTTAATGATTTACTTGTAAAGCTGGTACACAGAGTGGAAGTTTTTCTTCTGAGTGTTGAACAGGAGTATGGGAAAGATCTCAGGTTCTGTGCGACCATGTACCACCACGCGGTCACGCAGCCCTGCTTGGCTGTCTCCACGCCGCATCGCAACCCAATCCACCGCGGCCGCAGCCGTGGGAGCTGCCGCTGTAGCCCGGAGCTGCGCCCGGCCGCCCGCCTCCCTGGCAGGGACAGCCTGGAATATTTTTAGAATAAACTAGAGATTCTGAAAGTTGGCCAGAGTGGTCCCGCTTGGGTAATACTCTGATTCCAGACAGAAGAAAATGCTCCTGGAAGAAAACAGCCACAATTTTTGTCCCTGGATTTCCACAGATTAATTTCAACCAATGGGAGATCAGAATAAAAGATCCTAAACACACAGGAAAAGAAACCACTATAAGAAAGAGTCACCAACAAATAACAGAGTTGGTTATCAGATACAGAATATAAAATAACTCTAACTGAAAATATTTGAAAAGATGTAGCACAAAATACAAATTTGTAAAACTCCAAACTCAAACAGTGCATTAAACATCCATCTCAGAGCTCATGAGAAACCTAGTGGATTGGCAGGTGTATGTAAGGAAATAATCCAGAATGTAATAAAAAGTAACGAGATGATGGAAGAAAAGTTAAGAGATGAAACCCAAAGAGAAAGTCACACTGATATTTGAACAGCAGTTCAAGAGAGAGGAGAGCTGTGGCAATAATTGATTAGATGAATGGCTGAGAATTTCCTAGAAATGATTAAAAAGTACAGAAAGTACTATGGTATGCCATAAGACAAAGAAAGAAAAGGAAGGAAAGGAAGAAAAAACAAGAAACCAGAAATTCTTTCTTAGACATATTTTAGTGAAACTATAGACAAAATAGCAAAGAAAAGGCAAAGTTAATTGAAGCAGACCATGAGAAATGATAGCTCACTTAAAAAGAAATGCCAGTGTGTTGAGCAACAGATTTACAACTGCAAAAATAGAAGCCAAAAAATGGTAGAGTAATATCTCCAAGAGACAGTTAAGGAATATCTGTGAACCTAGAATTGTATATCCAGCAAAATAACTTCTCAAGAGACAAAGTGACATGAGGATATTCTCAGAGGAATACAAATAAACAGTTTCTTTTAATTTATTTGTTGAACTTTAAGTTGAACTTTGTTGAACTTAACAAAGAAGAAAAGTGATCCCTAAGAAAAGGCAACACATTAGAAAATCTAAGCAAACATTGTATATAAAGGAACATTGATGATAACAATTAGGGCAGAATTAAGAGGACTCAATTGAAATGTTGTCAGTAGTAACATGTAAGATGTGAGGAGTTAAAATATTATAAGTACCCATTAAAATTTCAAAATTAACGACTAAAACAATAGAAATGAGAAATTGAGTAAATTAGTTCCAAGCCAGCTGATGGAAAATATGTAATAAAGAAAAAAAAAATAAATTGTTTTTTAAAAAGGCAAAAAAGAGGTAATAAAATCATATCAAAGCAAAAAAAATTTTTATATACATGTCTATATATTATTACATATATAGACATATATGTGTGTGAATGTGTCATTAAAAATATTATATAACTTGAGGTTTAAAGCAATTTTTCAGATAGAGTGCAGGAAAAATTTATTTCTATAATATTTTTAAGTGACATAATTGAAGCATGAGCACATGGAGCACCCAACGCTACATACAAGAATATCAGAGCAGCACTGGTTAAACAGTCCAACTAGAAGCTACGCATACTCCCATTTCCTGAGAATGGATACATAAACTCGGGTAAAAAGAGCAAATGCAATAGCGTTCAGGAATCTCACAAACACAGTGCTCAAGTTCAGTAAACCAGGCACAAAAGAGTACACACTTTGTGATCCCTTTATGTAAAATTCAATTGCTGGCCAAACTAGAGTGTGAAGTCGTGATGGTAGCCAACCCTGGAGTATGGGTGGTAATTGAAACGGGGCACGGAGTGAATGTCTGGGATGCTGGAAGTGTTCTGTCCGTCTGCTTTTACTCTGTGTGGTGGTTGCTTGGGTGTGTTCAGTTTGTCAGAGTTTATCAAGCTTAAGATTTGACTGTATATGTGTTATACTTCAATAATATGTTTTCAAAAGTCATGAGAGTTTGAAAAACTCTGTGTGTGTATGATCACATCAAAAAATAAAGTCCAGAAAATCTAAAATGTATATTAATATTAGATCTGTATTGTATTGATATTGGACAAAAAGACATAGGACAAAGGCATCATTATGGGATAAACGCATGGAGCGTCTAAAAAAAATGAAATAATGTAAATATAAAGCAAGTTGTAAGTGAAGCTGACAAACCCACTGTCAAATCAAGAATGCTCAACTGGTTTTTAAAGTATTGAAAGTTCAAAGTGATTAAAGTTTAGTTAGAAAGATACTTTGCATAAAAAAATTAATGTCTTGATTTATTGGAATAATATAGGTAGTACCCTGCACCCATGTGACATTTACAAAATTTAACTTCTTATTAGGCATAGGCAATATGTCAAGTGGCAAAAACTGGAAATATTTTATATTAATTAGTCCATATTATAATTAAATTAGAATTTTATAAAAGAGAGGATAAATGTAAAACCTCCATACAGTAAAAGGAAAACAATGTTTTTAAATACCACATAGATATAAGAAGAAATTACTGTAGAAATGTAAAAACATACTTGTAACTAAAAAATAATGAAAGTAGAATACACTGGTACTTGTGGAACTCAGCTAAAATGATGCTTAAAGGAAAACAATAGCATTAAATACTACATGAGGAAGTAGGAATGAGGGAATGTTTGTGAACTAAGCATAAATTTAAGTTTTAAAAAATAACAGAATAGATATCAAAATAACTGATGATAGGGGAAAAAATGGAGAATGTTAACTAACGAAACAAAAAACTAACCACAAAATCGAAATCAAGAAAACAAAAGACAAACCTCTACCAAGATGGATGGAGATGAAGGATGATGAGGAGGAGATTTAGGAGCAAAAATCACTGCTATGAAGAACGAAAGGTGGGAAATGGCATAGGACCATCAGATATCGATATTTTAATGAGATAATAAAAGCCAACACATTTGACAATTTTGTCAGAATAGAAAGATTTCTAGAAAAATATAACATCCTGGAAGTCTTATAATCATTAAAAAGCTGAATCAGTAGCTACAAGTCAACCCATGAAGAAAACATTAGTATCAAATGTTTTAAAACTGAATTCCACTACCTTTCAAGGAACAGATTATTGTAATATTGGTCAACCTCTCCCAATAAATCAAAAAACAGCAATTCACTCCATGAGAGCACTAAAAACTCAGTGTCAAAGCAGACAAGGTGAGTTAGAGAACAGAAAATTTCAGAATGAATACTATTTATGTTCCTATATTTTTCAAAGTACATAGAAGAACCCAAATACTATTAATGTTGATATTTATAGATAATCTTTATTGATCACATATTGTGTGCTAACGCCATTCTAAGTGCTTTATAGGCTATGTCATTCAGTGTCACAGCAGTGAATGGGATAGGTGTGGCCCTCAGTTTAGAGACCAGAGGTATGAGGGTCAGGGCAAGTACATGTCCTGCTTCAGGCTACAGGGGGCACAAGTGGAACATGAGTTAGAATGCGGTCTAACTCACAGTCCACACTCAGCATGACACTCCCAGGTGGTTGCTCAACTTTTGTCCTTCTAAAGCAACTTATAGTAACAGATTTTAGAATAGAGTCAGTTATTCCCATCATTTATACTGATGGAAAGGAAACATAGCCATGTTTTACCCAAAATAATGGATACATTTTTTAATTCCTTTTTTTTTAAACATGCTAGTTTATAGTCACTTGCTGGTTTCTTTATTTTTCAACAGTTTTGTGGTCTTCATTGAGATGGAATGTTATATTAACATATTTTTCCACATAAGATCTGAACAGAGATTGATATAAAAAATTAGATTGCTCTAGAAAGCAGATGCAATGATTACATTAAGGGAATGATTTGCTCATGAATGTGACATTCTTATAGTGGTCTATACACAACCACCATAAGCAAATGTTTGTGCAAATGACTTGAACAGTAAAATCTGATATATCAAACAGTACTCTTTAGACCTTGTAATTCATCTGTCAATTCACTTCATCTATTGTTAGAATATCTTTGATTCTATAAAACTCCAGGAATGGTAATTGAGAGAGAGAGAGAGAGAGAATCACAGGTAAGGACAATTGGCATTATAACCATGCAGACATATTTGTCCTGTAAAAAGTAGATTTATACTGATTTCCTATTAGAGCTGTAAAAGTACATGGTTCAATTTTTAAAGATATTTGAATTATGTATTGCTCTCATGCCATTTTCAGGTGATCACACTGAAACAAAATAGAAGGCATTAAACCTAGCATCTCTTTTCTGTAAAATGGAATTACTTTTCTGAAATCATTGCAATGGTAAAGTCCTTTTTTTCCAATTTTTGGACATTTCATTTTATAGTGAATGTTTCTGTGTGTGTCATGGAATTACTACATTAAAATCCAGTGAACATAGCAAGCAGTGATGAGGAGTCACACCAGTGTATAGTCTGATTTTATACATTTTAAAGGAAGTACGTTTTTCTACCCTCGAGCAGTATATGGAGCTAAAGAAGAGGTATGTCCTCATTTGTATCAGTGAAGTGAAGAGCAATTAAACAGTTGTGTCAAATAATATAAGCAGATTTCCATCAGTTATGTTCACATAGAAACTTAGGGAGTTTTTCATAGACAAAGTTAAATTTTTACTTCCTACTATTTTTGAACAAAATTATCTCCAAGTTTTTATTGTAGTACTTAGTTTTTTACTTGAATGTCAGTGATCAGTAGCTGGTATGTTTTTACTCCTTCCCAAGCTAGGAAAATAACAAGTCTTATAAAAGAGAAATGGGAAGAGTTACAGTAGTAGATGATGCTCCTATGATATTCTACTGAAAGTAGCCTGTACAAAGAACTCTGTCCATTTCCAAACGTACAGGCTCAAGCCAGGCTCTTATCTGAAGGTCATCCATAGGACCTGTACTGAATTCTACACTCTTAAAGTATCTCTCATAAATAACCACAAAAAGGATTTATGTTACCTTAAACTCTCTCATCACTGACCAGCAAGATATATAAAAACACACATTAATGATTTATGTGCCCCAAATCTCCTTGGCAGGAAAAAAATAAGAGAACAAAAATCAGACAGAAAACTCATACTATTTTCCTTTAGCAGGTATGCTCAATAGACCAGGAAGGGGAAAAGCTACACTTGAAAAGTACTTGTATTAATGTAAGTCAAAACACCTCAGACCTGAGAACTTAAATTTCTGTTTTCTGAATCCCAAACCGAATGTTTTATTTCCGCATTCTAAATCCCATATACTAAATATTTGAGAAAAAGGCGATATCCACTTGATTACAATAGCTTTTTTGCTACACACAATGGGAGAACAATAGAAAATTCTGTTATTCATTCAATAAACAAAACTTTATTTAGTACCATCTCAATGCCAGGCACTATAGACTGTGAAGTTTAATAGTGAGTGAAGGACATTGATAGTTAAAAAGGTGATTGCAATATAGTTGGTTCACAATCTTATCTTAGTTTCAGGTGCATAGCATAGTGATTCAATATTTTTATAGATTATACTCCATCTAAAGTTATTATAAAATAATGGCTATATCTCCCTGTGCTGCACAGTATACCCTTGTATCTTGTTTATTTTGTACATAGTAGTTTGTGTCTCTTAATCCCCTACCCCATCTTGCCCCTCCCCCCTGCTGCTCACTGGTAACCACCAGTTTGTTCTCTCTATATGTGAGTCTGTTTCTGTTCTGTTATATACATTTATTTTAGTTTTGTAGATTCCACATATAAGTCTGTCTGACTTATTTCATTAAAAAAAGAATGTGATTTGAATAAAGTGTGATGATCACTTTCCCAGAGTATATGAACTGAGCACAAAGAAAGGTTGGGCTTAGGCATTGTAGAAAAAGCTTCCAGAAGGTTCTGAGGAAATGGGGATGAGCAGAAGGTAGAAGTACCATGCCCCTCCCCACACCAGAGATGGATAATTTTATGTGTCAGCTTGACTGGGCTAAGAGTTGCCCAGATAGCTGGTGAAGCATTTTTTCTGGGTGTGTTTGTGAGAGTGATTCCAGAGGTATTAGCATTTGAATCATTAGGTTGAATAAAGACATCACTCACCAATGCAGGTCGCCAACATCCCATTCATTAAGGGCCTGAAGAGAAGAAAAAGCAGAGGAAAGCCAGATTTGTTCCCTGCATGAACTGGGCATCCCACTTCTCCTGTGCTCAGGACAGGAGTGCTCCTGGGTCTTGGGACTTTGGACTGGCACTGGTTCTCAGGCCTTCACGTTTGGGCTTGAACCGCACCACAACCCTTCTGGGCTTCCTGCTTGCAGATGGCAGATTGTGGGACTTAGCCTCCATAGTCATTCATAGCCTTACAATAAGTCCCTTTCTATGTATCTATATATGTCTTATTGGTTTGTTTTCTCCAGAGAACCTTGATCATTACATCCCCAAAGGAGAGCCACCAACTGAGGGCTGTGGGAAAGAGAACACACCGGAACAGGTAGCTCAAAGGAAACAAATGTGGTCACAGGAAGTATGAGAGAGGGAGCAGACCCCATCACATGGAGTCTCTTAGCCAAGCTTGGAACTGAGTCTGAGGAAAACCTTTGCCAGTTAAGTGTTTAAACAAGGACACTTATGATCTAGAAGTGTCCCTGTGGCTAAGATTTGGAAAATTAATTAGAGGAGACAAGGAGAGTGACTATAAGTCACAGATATGGGAAGGGAGGGATGGTGAATGCCTAAGGAAGAAGATAATGCTTCCAGTTGTGAATGTGTGATTCGGATAAGAGTGAATAAATTGCTGGTGGTCTGTGCTGCATGTGAGGCCCACAGGGGAGTGGGTGGGAGGAGGGTTTGATAACAAGGATGGATGCTTCCTGAGGGGATGAATCGCTGCATTAGTCAAAGTTCTCCAGAGAAACAAACCAATAGGATATGCATATATGTAGAGAGATTACTTGTAAGAAATTGGCTCAGGTAATTGTGGGGGCTGAAAAGTTCAAATCTGCAGTGTAGGCTGGCAGGCTGGAGACCCAGGAGGGACTCTGATGCAGATGACTTCTGAATGCAGTCTGCAGAGGAATTCCTTGTGCTTGAGGCAGCCAGTGTTTTTGTTCTATTCTGGCCTTCAACTGTCTGGATGATCCCTACACACATTATAGAGAACAATCAGCTCAAGGTTAACAAATTTAAATACATAAATCTCATCCCAAAACACCCTTTCAGTTGACACATAAAATTACCCATCATGAGGCCACACTTTGTCAACTTGGCACTCATATGCATCTCCTTAAACCATACTTAATCTCCAAATAAAGACAATAACAAAGTCATAATTTCAGCTAACATGATACAACTGTCCTGCATACACCTGAAAATGTACTAACACTTTCCCAGAGGAGGACGAAAAGTCCTTGCATGATGTTTATTCTTCTCCTTGATATTTCAAAACTACAATACTACAATGGAAAACTTACAATACTTAAATACTATGATATAAAAATCAATATATCTCATGTTCCTCAATAAAGGGTTAAAGAAGGAAGAAAGCCAAGATGCTTAATACACACACACACTCATAACAAAATAAGGATGAAATACTCATGACAGTTATGGTCCTCATTTCTGAAGCAGGTCATGTGCTGGAGCTGGTATTTATAACTACTTTCCTCTACTAATTCACTTTGCTTCAATAAGCACCTCAGCTGGTCATGGTTCTTTGCCTGGTGGGGTGACCCAAGCCTTCATTCCTGAGGGGACTGGGTCATTAGTAGTCCTGCCTGGATTAGGTTTTTGTAGTTTTCCATTGACCTTAACCACAGGGCATGGTAATACTAAGAAACACCCTAGGGATCTCTTGTATTCCAGACATACTTTTCATTACCTCCATTGTGGAGTAGACCTCCAATTTCCCCTTGGAAGACAGGATCAGTCATCCCATCCAGCAGAGTAACTACTACCTTTTTTGCCTCTTGATTCACAGGCATAAGGAATCCAAGGTGGCTGGGGAGAAGTCTTCACTTGTGGTTCAACTGAGCCTTTATCATGTCTCCTTCCCTTTTGTAACAAAGACATCTAGGCCATCAGAATATAAGGTAATGGGAAGAGGAAGCAATGATTGTTCTAGTAGGTGACCAGGGGTATAGCGAGTGATGCCACTCCCATTTCCACCCCTGGACCCATCAATCCTGGCCATTGGAGAAGTAACACTGTATTTTGGATGCTGATTCAGAGCATATACAGTCTCCTGGAGAAACTTTCCCCATTTATGCAAAGTATTTCCACCAGCTGAGATTGTAAATGAGTCTTCAAAAGGCCAATTTACTTTCTCTCAAGACAGCTCCTTCAGGATAGGGGGAAACATGGTAAGACCAGTGAATTCTAGGAGCAGAGGCTTATTGTTGCTCCTCATTTCCTATGAAGTTAGTTCCTTGATCAGAAACAGTGCAGGGTGGAATATAATGATGGTGGATAGGCATTCTGTAAGTTCACAGACAGTAGTGTTAGCAGAAGCATTGTGTGCAAGGAAGGCAAATTCATATCCAGAGGGTCTATTCCACGAAGAACAAAATGTTGCCTGTTTTTGGATGGAAGTTGTCCAATGTAACCAACTTGCTACCAGGTAGATGGCTGATCACCCCGGGAAATGGCACCATATGGGGGTCTCAGTGTTGGTCTCTGCTGCTGGTAGATTAGGCACCCAGCAGTGGCCATGGCCAGTGCAGCCTTGGTGAGTGGCAGTCCACATTGCTGAGTCTGTGCTTAATCTCCATGTCTGCCACCAGGGCCACTTTGTTCATGAGCCCACTGGGTGATGACAGGGGTGGTTGGGAAAAGAGGAGGCTCATATCCACAAAATGGTCATACCGTTCACTTGATTATTAAAATCCTCCTCTGTTGAGGTCACCCTTTGGTGAACATTGACAGGAAACAAACATCTTTACATTTTTGTCTACTCAGGTCTATCCACATATCTCTTCCCTAGTCTTCCTTGTCACCAATTTTCCAATCATGTTCTTTCCATGGATGTTTCCTTGACTCTTCAGACAAGCCATTGGTCACAGTCCATGAATCAGTATATAACTGTGCATCTGTTCATCTTTCCTTCCAAACAAAATGAACAATCAGTTTCAGTGCTTGATGTCCTGTCCATTGGGAGGGTTTCCCTTCACCACTCTCCTTCAAGATTGTCCCAGGAATTGGTCATAATGCTACAGCTGTCCACTTTCCAGTAGTTCTGGCATGGTATACAGAACCATCTGTAAACCAGGCCTGAGTCTTCTTTTCCTCTGTCAGTGGTCACAGGGACCTCCCCATGAAGCACTAGGTGCAAGTTGGGAGAGAGAAAGCTGTATAACAGGAGTGGGGTCCATGGGCATTTAGGTCACTTCCTCAGGTAACTTACTTGTGCCTTCAGGCTCTGTTCAAGCCTGATTTCATACACACCACTTCCATTTGGTGATGGAAGGCTGCTATCACCCCCAACTTCATGGCTTTTTGGGTCAGATAACACCCAGCTCGTGGTGGGCAGCTCAGGTCCTGTGGTGACCTGGTGGCTCATGGTTAAGCATTCAGCCTCCACTGAGGCTGAGTAGCAGACCCCAAACTGTGTCTTAAAAAGAGGGTAGTTATCTGTGGAGAATGACAGGGCTTAGCTCCAAACTCAGAACAACCTGTGCTGTGATTCAGCTACTGGAGACAAAGGCTCCAAACAGCATCCCTACCTGCCACTGACACTCCAGGCACCTTTAGCTCTGCTGATCCTGTGACCCAAGAAACAGAGAAGCTTGCATGGCAGCCTGGGCCTGCTGCAGAGCCTACTCTTGTTTTGAGCCTTACTCAAAACTAGTAACTTTTACCTAGTGAGATGAAAGAGCTGGGGTAACACACCTAAATGAGAAGTATGTTGCCTCCAAAATCCAAATAGACCCACTAGGTATTATATCTCCTTTTGGCTTTGGAAGGGCCTTTTGAAACAACTACCCCTTCACTTTAAAAGAGGTATTGTGACATGCTCCACCTTAGTTTTGGTACCAAAATCTGATCTGTATTAGTGCAGGTTCTCCAGAGAAACAGAATCAGTGGGATCTAACTCTATCTATCTATCTATCTATCTATCTATCTATCTATCTATCTGGATATATATATATATATCCAGATAGATAGATAGATAGATAGATATAGATAGATAGATAGATAGATAGATCTATATCACTATATCTTTCTATATCTCTATCTCTATATCTGTCTCTAGATAGATAAATAGTGAGAATAAGAAATTGGCTTGCACAGTTATGGGGTCTGGAGAATCCAAAAAATGTAGTATGTTCCATCAGGCTGGAAACCCAGGAAAGCTCATAGTACAATTCCAGTCTGAAGGCCAACAGGCTGGTGACCTAGGAAACCAGATGGTGTAGGTGAAGTGTGAAGGTACACTACTGGAGATCTCCCTCTGTTTAAGAAACCCAGACCTTTTGTGCTCTTCAGGCCTTCAACTGACTGGATGAAGCCCACCCACATTAAAAAGGCAATCTGCATTACTCAACATTCATTGATTTAAATGTAAATCTCATTGAAAAATACCCTATAAGTTGACACATAAGTATAACTATCTTAATAGTCAACCTTCATGATGAATTTTAGGGATTCAGAAAATTCCATTTATTAAGATAGAATTATGTATTTTATGTGAAAATCTCAAACTTGTAATGCTGGAAATATTCCTTCTGGTGAATTCCTATAACAATATTAAACATTATTTGAGTGAAAATTTTTTCATTATTTAAATTTTATGTCTAGTTCTTCAGTTGTTTCTAACAAATGTCAGGCCTTTATAAGCCATAAAAATGCATTAATTATATGTTTGTTTTCTTTCATTTTCTTCTTCCTTCCTTCCTTCCTTCCTTCCTTCTTTCCTTCCTTCCTTCCTTCCTTTCTTTCTTTCTTTCTTTCTTTCTTTCTTTCTTTCTTTCTTTCTTTCTTTCTTTCTTTCTTTCTTTCTTTCTTTTCCTGAAAGTATTCTTAAAGATAATTTAGATCCTTACTAATTAAAGTGACACTCTTGGCCCTGAAGCACTAGCATTTTCTGAGAACTTGTTAGAAATGCAAAATCTCAAGCCCCTCCCCAGACTGAATGTATAGAGTCTGCATTTTAATAAGATTCCCCAGGAGATTTATGTACAACTTAAAATTTGAAAAAAAAATCACTGGATTAGTTTAGCAGTTCTAAAGAATGCCTATCTCTGGGTTCTGGGCAAGACCCAAATGAAGCAGAGTAGAAGGGGAATGATTGATAGACATTGTTTTGTTTTGTTTTAGTTTTAATAAATTTAAAGTTTCCCAGGTGATGCCACTAGGATTGAGAACCAGTGATGTAGTAAATTCTTCATTATAGAGACGAAGAAACAGAATTTGTGACTTTTCAAAATATTCACTGGTATTTATGTCAAAACCAGAACTAGGCATAATTCAACCTGTTGTAGGTAAATTCAGACTGATTGAGAGAGAAAAGGAAAGGTGGAGAGAGAGAGAGAGAGAGAGAGAGAGAGAAAGATTTAAGTGAAATAAGACCAGGATGAGAAGTTCTATGAAAACAGAGAATTAAAATTGAAAATTATTTTACAAGTACCCAGAATGACATCATGATATCCAAACAAAATTCAGTTCCTACTGTACTAGAGACAAAGATGAGTAATTAGGTCAAGAATCCCCTCACAAAAAGGGTTTTATATATTTTGAATTCTTATAACTACATGCAAAATTAAGGTATCATAGAATTGCCTTTTCCATTCATAAGGTTATATATACAATGGAACTTCAGCATTGGATAAGTATCTTATAGGTAAAACATATATCTAATATCAACTAAATAGATAGTTTTGCTCCTTTAGTTTTGAAGCCAAGGGTTCTGAAGGAGGAATCATCCCTTCTACACTTGTACTTTGCCTTAAATTTCATTCTAAACCCATTTATTACCTCAGTTGATATAATTCATGTCAACATAAATGTTTCTGGTTTCATTTTATGTAGCTTAACAGCACAATATAATTTCTTGATCTTTATTTCATTTTAGAAGAGACTGAGGAGGGGATTTATATGTACATATTTTTAGAAAGAGTGCTTCAGAGGCTGAACACCCCTCTTTCTCCATGTGAGGCTCCTGTATGAATAGAAGAGTGGTCACACAGCAACACATACAGAGCTTTATTTTCCTGTTTCTCATAAGTGATGTATTGTCCACAGGCGCATTTCCAAGCATTATTCTTTCATCAGCGGAATGACTTATTTTTATAACAAGCCCTTTTCTCTTGCAAAAGTTGAATAAAAACACATGTTATTCTTTTTAGCAGAAGTGCCTTCTTCCCCACTGCCTGCAGAATGTAAATTATTACTAATGCAACTTTCCCACCAGATAAATATTGCCTTGGGTGTATGAAAGATCATCATTTGAAAATTAAAATCCACACAGATATGCTAGAGCTAAATAACCTAGAGTCTAGATTTAAGTCAAGAAAGGATTGTGTTTAAATAATGGTTTTAAAATTTTCAACTATTTCTTTAGTAGGCATTTTGCCAGGATTATAACAAACCACTTCAAGGAGCTTATATGAGACTAGAGCTTAAGCAAGTGAATGTTGGAAGATTCAGTTATCCACATTAAACTAATCCTGTTGCTCTGTGCAAACACTTGTAACATAATTTTAGATCTAGATTACATTATTGGATACATAAACTAACACTTTCAAATGTACATCATTCATAAACTAGATAAACAAGTCATGACTTTTTCATCCTGTAATTTGAACACATCTCACATTAGTTTACAGTTTTTGAGAAAGGAAGAAAGGAAGTAAAGAAAGAGGATAAAAGACAGGCCTTGAAATCAGACAGAACTGGATGTAAACCTTGCTTTTACCTCTTATTTGCTGAGTGATCTTACACGTTAGTTTATTGCTTTGAGCCTCTATTTCCACAATTGCCAAATATTGTAATAACAGCTGTGATCTAATGGTGTAGCAAGTCTAGAGAACCTGGATTGCCATAGGTGCATAATAAGTGATAACTTGTTGATTCTTAATAAAGTGCACTGAAATGCTGAAAGCTATAGGAAACAATCATATGTGAGAGAAGGAACAAAATAGGGAAGAATATGATGATTCTGTATGCCTGATAAGAAGGCAGAGTAAAGAAAAGTGGGTATAGAGTTTATAGAAAATATTGAGGGGTTCAAAAGATTTTTGGTCTATTTTACCATTTGTGGTAAAAAATGGTAAAATGACTGAGTATTTCTCAACCTTACTTCTCTTCATATTTACCTAGAGATTTTAAAAAAGTGAAGGTGCCTATACCTCCACGTTAACCTGCTAAATCCTGAGTTTTGATGTTGGCAAGAGGTAGCAACATTCAAGTAAATAGATACATATTGACACCGTATAGTAACATCTCAGAACACTGGACTTAGAAAGATATTAAAAGTTCCGGAGAGAGAGGGAGGGAGACGTAAGAGGGAAGAGATATGGGAACATATGTATATGTATAACTGATTCACTTTGTTATGAAGCAGAAACTAACACACCATTGTATTGCAATTATACTCCAATAAAGATGTAAAAAAAAAAAGTTCTGGAGAGAAAGAAAGATCAGATAAAAGGCTCAGGGAACAGAATGCATCAGATTTCTAGCAGCAACCTTGGAAACCAGAAGTCAGTGGAGCAGTACCTTCAAATATAGACAGAAAATGATTTACAACTTAGATTCCTAGTCAAACTCAGCCACGTGTGAGCATAGAATAAGGGTGTTGTCCAATATGTAAGATCTCTAAACATTTCCTTCCCCTCCTTCCTTCCTTTTCTAGAAAGCTACTTGAGATGTTTTCCCCCAAAGGAAGGAATGTACCAGGAAAGAGGAAGACTTGCTGCACCAAAAAAAATAGGTACTCAACACAGGAGATAAGCAAAGGGAATGTTGGGAAAACAATGAGAAAGGAGCATGAGAGGTAACTTTGCACCAGGCAGAGGGGACCTTCAGTCCAGCTTAGAGCAGTTAGTTCAGGAGAAAGGGTGAGGCCTGTCATCACCACAACCTCTGTCCTTGGATGATCATTGTGACTTGATGAAACTACTGGAGGATACGCTCCACCCAAACTAAAACAAGGAAGGAGAAAACTTCATGTACAAGAAATAAGGTATGCAACGTAGAGTGACAGTAGTCAAGGGAACTCAAACGTAGATAGCTGGGAGCAAACCTAGAGAACACAGGAGAAGAAAGGTCTCCAGGAGGAAGACCTCCAAGGAAAGTTTGTAATTCACGGTTTCTTGAATTTTATTATTTTGGGAAAACTGTACTGAGAGGATAATAGAAGATGTTGGAAGATGTAATATGTACAAAGAAGCCTAAGCAAATAAAACAGATAAACAAGGAAATACTTAACTTCAGGACAAATTGAAAACAAGGTAAATGTGATCTTTTTATGACACAATGGCAAGTTTTAATAATATAAACACTGAACACTGCTTTAACCCCCAGATTTAATGGAATTATAATAGGAGAAGGAGGGAGGCAGATAAAGGTTTTGGCAATGCAAGAGAGCTAATCCTTCATTTACCCTAACAGGGCATCAGTAGATAATAACATCTAAAATTAATAAATCCAATGAGACAGTAATTTATTTATAACACATATAATTATGAGGACTAAACAACCAGAGTTGAGCTGAGAGGTGACTTTTGGAGAGGAAGACATAGGGGCAGGAAGTGATGCAGTAGAGAACCCTTTAGCTATAGCCCATTATGTTTACTAATTTAACTTTGTAAGTTATTGTTTACATGTACTGCTTTAATGAAATAAAATTCAGTGAAAATATCCATAATGCAGATTTTAAGCCTCTTAGATGTTATTGGGCTGGCTTCTCTGAGTAATGACAATCTGTTTCAGTGATGCCCAATTGTGTTTGTACTTTGACCCTTGTGCAGCAATGTGACCCTCACAAATAGGGCTGGTATTTACCACGCATGAAATCCTGCTGCTTGGCAGCCCTGTCCCACCACATAAATTCAGATGGAAACACAGAGGATGAGGCATTGTTGAATTCATCTGTAGATAAAGACATTCTTTCTTTGTTCTGCAAACAGGAGGCTGCCTAGCAACCATTATCCTGCATGCTGAGGAGAGGCTAGACCCCATATTTCCCTTTTTGAACCTAGTATGAAATCCAGCATAACAAAAATTAGAATCTATATCCCTGTTTAGTTTGGAATTATTTTACTCCTATCAAATCTGACTTTCTTACAAATCAAAGCTACAGGAAAAAAAGAAAAATACATGTAAGGAGAAACAAGTGCATTAAATTACCTGCAGTGTGTAAACATTATTTTTCTTTCTAACTGGTTTAAGCATTTCAAAATAATATGTGCAAATCCAGTGCTAAACAATAAGCCAATGATGGAAAGCATGCATGATTTTGGAAGTTGAAGTTGAGTGAATTCCATTATGTTTCATTGCATTTTGCTTCACTGCATTATCCTTTCCACTTGAGTAAACGTACTGTACTCCATTTGGACTTAGTCATGCTGCAGTTTGCCTGTCAGAAAATTTGCATTTCTGTGATCAAAATGAAAGATGTGTCTGAGATTTATTGGAAAAGTGGTTGTAGAAAAGGCTTTACATGCTTCTGAGATCATTTCTCTTTTATGATGATTTGTAAAGAGCTTTGGAAACAAGGTACAAAGCTGCTAGGAGGGTCAGGAGCAAACCACTAGTCCTGGTGGGTGCAAAATTCACTCTCAATTACCCAGACTCCATTAACTCTTTACCCAGAATGAGTCATGACTGCTTCTCTTTAGTCTAAAAATTAAGGTTAACAAAAACAAGAATCTTTTCTTTTTTTCTCTGTCTGAACTTTGGGCATCTGACAACTAATAAAAATTCATTAAAGTATTAAAACTCGTCAACTCTTTTTCTTAATTTATGGAAGTCAATAGTCATTTATATATCAAATGGAGGCCCCCTGCTGCTGTAATAAAGCAGATTGGAATGAGTTCAAGGAATAAATATCAAATGCTTTGTGACTTGCCTACCTAAGTCTGTGGGTAGATATTTTCCTGAAGCAACCTGGCTTCTTTCATGGGAACTCAGCAGTCTTGTTATGTGTTCTTGATTGTTCTACAAACCAGGCTCCCTCCAGTGGATCCAAAGCACTCCAATGTGTCACTCTGCCTCTAGAAAATGTCCTGGTTTGGGCAGGAGTTAACTCTTATTTTGCATTAAAAAAAATCTTCTATCTCCTATCATCACCATCAAAGTTCTCTTTGTAATGAACTGTGAAAATGATATAAGACCTAATATAATGGCACACACTGTGGGGTACTGTAAACATTCATTGTTAATGACAGCATGAGCTCTGAAAGCCACTTCTTTCTTCTGGACCTAAGGACAATCTTTGATCTTTTGATCTTCTGGATAAGAATCTTTACAGCAAATCAACACCGTGCCTGGGAAAATGTGGAGATGTGACCTTTTGTCAGAAAAAGAACAGAAACTAGTAATGCAAGTCCTGTTCTACTTAACTGATTGACTGTTCAGACCACGGGTGAAAGTCATCCCCCCAGAGGGAGGAAAACATATACCAGCTGGAATATTTAGGACTTGCCCTAACTTTTCATTTCCAATAAAGGGATACAATTACTTTTCAGGTGGCAGAAATGACATTCTCAAGCTGGTTATTGCTAGAGGGTGTTCCCCCCTAGATTCCTTCATGCTTTTGTGCATTAAGCAACAGGCTCTGTATTAAACTGGGAGCCTGAGTCTGAGAGCAGTAAGAGAGCTTCCCTAGAAGCCCTACACTTACCCCCAAATTCTGCTCACCTCAGTGGGGATTCACCATCATAAATCAGTGTGTGCTCAGGATTTCCAGGGTGAACAATGAATCATAATAATTCTCCTACCATTCAGAGAGCTCTCAATTCTTAGGAGATCTGCAATCACGTTTAAAAAGCAAAGGTGTTAATGAGGTTTATAAATTAAGTGAAAGCAGGATAGTTATGTCCTATCTGGTGATAAAGGCTGGGATGGCTAATATCATTAAGGGAAATTAAATACTTTCTTAGCTTGTAAAGACAAATTGAATAAAAATATTACTGTAAACAAGGGCTCTTTTGTTATAATGCCCATTAATTATGGGGAGGACCCTCGAATGCTGCCTGGGCTTACCCTGAGCCTATCCTTGGCTCTGAGTTTTGAAAGGAGTGAGGATCTGTGGGCAGCTGTGGGCAGTAGGCCATGGAGAAGGGGGCAGTGTTTACCCTAGTGTTTCCTGAACAGCCTCTGCTATAGCACCTGGATCCTAGTCTATGAAATTATACTACTCTCCTCTTGCCCAGTCACTACACCTGCATCTTTTTGAGATGAGGCTGTTAACATGTTAGATTTCTTATTGGACTCTTTATCCATGACCATATGACACACACATTCTGGTATGCCAATAAGTGAGGTAAATTTAGGAAAATATTGAAAGAAATAAAAAGAGGTTTATAGGTGCTTTATCCCCAGTGATGATTCATTCACTGTAACTATGTTATAAATGGCTGAGACAACAAAATTCTCCACAATATCTCATAATGTGGATATATTTATAAAGTATAGAGAGAGGATGTTTAATAGAATGATTAAAAGTACAGACTTAATCAAATTTGCCTAGAATTCAAATCTGATCTCCCTTATAACTAAAATCTTGGGGAAATTATTTCATCTCAGTCTCCATTTCTTCATAGGTAAATTAGGTATAATTTTGGGACTTCATAAGATTGTGTGGAAATTAAATAGATTGACAGATGTAAGGCACTGAGAAGGGTGTAGACAGGCAACTTTTATATAAGATGAGATGTTTTAATTTTAGAGAATGCTACAAGATCATTTGCTTCTGGTACACGTCTGAAGAATAGTAAGACTTTTCCTTAAATGATAATTTTCTTCTTAGTATTTTATTTTCTTCTCTCTTTTTATTGGCTACTAAATATTAGGGCCAAATTTGTGGTGCATTCAGATGAGGTGCTTAGGCCCATCCATGAGGGCACCTGACAACAATATTTACCACATGACTGATGAACAAGACAGCTATGACTCACTGGGCTGTGACTGGAGGCACCCGTAACTTGTTTATTTATTCATTGTGTCCCTTTGGAATTTACATACGAAACTGAAGTTAATAAATATTGAGAAGTATGCATCAGTTAATCACTATCATAGTGAGTGATCTTACAAAGGGTCTAGCAAGAGCAGGTATACATGCAGCTCTGCAAACACTGTAAGGAAATGTTTTATAAGGTTTCTGGAGCATATTCTCTACAGCAGTGACTGGCTAGATAGATGCTCAACAGGTTCACCTCCTCTTCACAGGCACACAGCTGAACTACATTACCCAGATTCCCCTGCACCTAGATTGAGTCATGTGACTAGAATTCACCAATGGAGTGAGAGTGGATGCCAGGTGTGGGTTAAGAGTTTCAGCCTGTGGGGGAGGGTGTGCCCTCTCACTGTTCTCCTTTACACCCATGGGGGGCCAGAGGGGCTCTTGGCTAGATAAAGGGGATAGAATCTCCAACAGATTCAGTCCTTGAATAACTGTGTGGACCTGAGCTTCTTGACCTATCTAAATAAGTATATATCTTTAATGAAAAACAAAATTGTATTCCCTTATTGAGAACTGGAGATCTGTTACAAGACTTAGCTTATCTTTGTTAATATACTCTCTACTCTCTATGTTATTATATTTAGTTTAACAAAATAAAATTTCATTTATATCTGTTTACTGACACAACAAAATACAATCTGCCGAGCACTGTGCTAGGTCCATATGCAACTTCATCACCCACTAGTCCTATCTAGGATAAGGGTAATGATTCACAGTATACTGGGGGCTGTGAGAAACATCACACAGAATCCAAATGTCAATTAACACAAATACCAATTTGTAGTTTCTGGTATTTATGATTCAAACTAAATTCTAGAATGTGTATATCTTTTCCTGCCTCTTGGCTACTTATGGAAAATCAGCTCCCAATCTCTAGATTCCCCACTCAGGCCCAGGGCTCTGGTTAGTAGAAGTTAGAATGTAGAGGATCTAGACAAAACAATTAAACGGAGTCATCATCATTAAAATTCCCTGTTCCTCCTGCTGGTACAAAAGTGCACTCAACATTTTATTGCTCTTTGATCTGCTTTTTCTTGCCCTCGTCCTTATATACTAAACAATCTGAAATCAAAGAGAAAGAGGAAAGAAGACAACTTCAGTGAATTTTAGTTTATGCAACAGGAGGTGGTGGTGGAGAAGCATTTCTCCACTTAAGTATAATTGAGCTGGGAGTTCTTCCGAAGCTTGAAGCAAATATCTTAACTCATATTAAAAAGTGTGTCCTTCCCTGGCTGTGCCTTCAGTTCTTTGACTTTCCTCAGGTAACTGGTGTAGGGAATGGATGATATAAGACTGAATGTTGGTTTCTCGGAAGTTATGTTCTCGTCAGATTTTATGATCTCTATTTCCTGATGTTTACTGTCATTCTTCTTAAGTGCTGACTTGACGTTATCCTCATTATTCCCTGTTTCCATTTGAGTACTTCTATTTCTTCTGATAATTTTTTAATCTCATGCCAAATCCAAAAGACTTAATACACTTAAGACACATCTCCAGATATAAATTAAATCTCTTTTAAAGAGCATTATCAGGTTGTAGGTTTACATTAGCAAAGTGTTTGACCAAGTTAGTTCATTTTCTCTTGCCTAAAATGAGAATCTCTGAGGGAGAAGGTAGTCTCTGAAGAGTGCTACAGGGCTCTGGTTTTTGCTCTGTTGAAGTCAGTACTTTATTAAATTCCAGGGCCATAATGATCAGATTAAAGGCCATCACTAAAGTTTAAGATGACAATTTCAGAAACATATAATCTTGACATACAGATACAATGAGACAGATCTGACAAGATGAACATTATGTGTTATAAACTATGTTAAGGGGTTGATGGCAGCCACATTCATAATTCCATTTCAGTGGTTAAAACAGATTAACTTTTCCTCTTTATACAGGCTCACAAGGAAGTGTGAAGAGGAATTGTGAGCCCATGATACCATCCCAGGTTATTGGGATAAGACTCCCTCACACAAAGATGGGGGACTTAATTCTGTAATACTCATAGACTAATATAATTGGAAGGTAGTATTCAAAATAAGAAAAGGGATGATCATCTTCTACTTGACACTGGCCATAGCATTTCTAGAGCATGTAGATATCCTCTAGCCAAAGACTACCAGAAATACATCTGTAGTTGAACAACTGGGTTTGATATTTGTTGCAGTGAGAGATATCGTACATCACAGGACACCATTAGGCTTTGGTTGGGCGAGAGCCTAAGAAAGTGGGAACTTGCTCTAGAATCATCCTGTCAGAAAGACAGGGCAATTTGATGATTGAATGTCTCAATAAACTTTACCTATTGGAAGGGTAAACTAGTAGGAGGATAAATTTGTAATTGGTAAAGAAATGGTAGTCACTTATTTAATGAGAGAGTAATCTCAGAATAACTTCAAAATCATATGGATTTGAGTTCAAAGCCTTTCTCTGTAACTTTCTAGCTGTACTATCTTGGAAAATTTACTTTACTGCTCTGATTCCAATTTATTTATTTGAAAAAAATAATAAAACAGTTTTTCTTAGACTCTATGTATTTAAAAAGAAAAATGGAATCATCATCATCATCATTACTACCACTATCACCATCATTATCACCATGATCATCATTACCATTATCAATCCCCTTTAATAGAATCTAGGCTAGACCTGGAAATTAAATACTACTTTAAAGAAAATAGTAACAGAAATTCATGATATCCTGAAACATTTGGAGACAACTAAGTAGAGATGGCAAGTATGTAGTTGGATTTATGAGCCCAGAGTTCAAAATAGAGGTCTGAGATATATATATATGATGACAGATGTGCTCATACATTTAATATGTATATCCAATGCTCAACCATTATCAGTAATTGTAATATCCTTAATAAACACTTAATACAAACAGTCTCATCAATGTGAGTCCCTAGCTGTTTTCATTAGTAGAATCATAAATATCAGAGCTGTGAGGAAATTTAGATGGCATCCAGTCAGTAAAACTATGATCCAAAATAGACTCCTTTCTCTGACTGTCTCCTCCCTGAAACAGTTAATTAACCCATTCTACTCTCTCTTAATTCACCCTGTAGAAATATCTAGCATCACACATTTCACTGCAGTGTCTTGCATTTCATATAAATCCATCCCTTTCACTAATTGTGAAACCCTTCAGGGCACAAACATAATGTATGTATTCACAGCACCTTGTATAGTTTCTGACACACTGGAGAAGAAATTTTTTTTCTGAGATTAATGAGTGAATGATGTTTTCTTCATTACTGTGATATTTTCCCCTGAAGCCAAAGGTGATTATTTGTGTTTATTGTTGTTAAAAATAATTTGTACGATATTGCCCTTTCCTTCAAATTATTTATCTAATTTAAAATCCTACACAATCCATCATAACAGGATCAATCTCCAACTGTTATCAACTCCAATTGTTTTTGGCCATTTCATCCTTATGCAAATAAAAATAAATATATCCTAGCAGTATAAACCAAGGATAAAATCCCGAAGCACACAAACTTTTTGTCACTAGTTGCTATTAGTCATATAATTAGTAGTATTGATTTTAAGCTTACATATCTCTACCTGAGTTATCTATCTCTAACAAAATTGAAAGATTATTTGCCAAAAGTAAAAATAATCTATGTATTTGGCAGCATCCTTATATTCCACTAATACTACTCTCTTTTTAAAATATGCGATTTTCCTTGCAGAATCTGTTACTTTTTAATAAATACTGGCTCCTAGGATAAACTGCTATCATTAGTACTCAAACCCCCATTTCACAGTCCATTCTGGTTACCATGACAGCATGAGCTGAGGCCCATTGTCTTTTGCTTCCCCCATCCAGTTCAGATTCCAGATACAACCTTAAACTTCAAACTAGAGAACAGTGCAGTCATGGTCAAGAAATAGGGAAGATTTCTGAGAGAGGCATCTGAGCAAAGCTGATGAGATAAAAATGAAAATAATGGCCAGCAATTACTGCTCACTTAGGTGTGATGGGTAACGTATTTAGAAATTTCAGAAGAATACTTTGGTCTTACTTGCAGAAACTCCTTGTCCACTGGCTGAGAAGACATAGTTTGGTGGAATGCAGACATCTCAGACCTTGTAATTTGAGGGGCTGAGGAGTTGAGTAAGACACTGAGAAAAAAATATAAATTCCTTTAGCTTTTGCAGTCTCTACCAGTTTAGAGCAGTGGCTCTGGGAAGGTGTTGATGCTACACAGAAAACCATGAAAAGATTACAGCCCAGATGTGGCAGAGCTATTCCTAGATGTAACAGACATTTTTCTATAGTATGCAGGGATGTATCGATGGAGACCAGGCATAATCATGCTATCCTCCTTCCATGGATGATGAGCAAAGCCAATGCTGAATTAAAGAAAAAACAAAACAAAACTGTTTAACCTCTAAAGCAGCCATTTCAACCACAGACAGGAAGGCTGGGGAAGATGAAATTGTCCTGTCATGAGTGCCCACAGTATTTTCTCTATCCAGGTTGCCTGGATAAGGAAGGAACCAAGAAAATTACAGCCACCAGCTTTCTAAGTGAGAGCATCCGACAGCAATCAGGCAGATCTCCTCAGTCTATTCATGGGAAACGAACTTCTGTCTGTCAAAGGTGGTTAAACAGAAAAGAATGAATAAAAAAATCCAACGGGGGCTTAGGAAAAGATCCTAAAACATAAAAGGGGAAACACTTAAAATATGAATGTGTTAAATGGCAGTAATATTTGAGCACATTTGCTTTATTCTGCCCCTAATCACATTACAGAAAACACACACAATTGAGATTTCCACCAGCCCTCCAGCCTCTTGAATCAGCCCCTATCTGATATCAAAATAATGTTGATGTTAATATTTCCTGCCCTTTCCCACCCCTTCATCATCCCAGAAGTTTGCAGGCTAAATTCTTCTTGGTGATTCATGTAGTAACTTAAACAATTTCTCTTACTTGTGGAGTTACACTATAAAAACACAAAAGTTTAATACTTATAGTGTCTAAACTCTCAAGATAAACAATTAAAATTTGAACCAAGAGAGATTGGCCAGTGGAAAACTATATGAATGTTGTCTTTTTGGTTGTTGCTGTTTATTTGCTTTACTACAGGATAATAGAGTCTAGAGATGTTCTTTAATTCTTTGTTAACAATCAGACAATAAACTTGTGCCCAATATTACATACACACGTATGCAAATACACACACACACACATACACTACGCCTACAGGGTTCACAAAGTGAAAATATGAAACCAAACAACAGAGAAAAGCACAAAAATAAAATATACGTGGTGGTGATAGGAAAAAGAGACTGCATTAACAAATTTTAAAATACCACTATATACTAGTTGCAAAAGCCACATGTAAATTTTTTTTAAAAAGATCCATATGGGGGCTTCCCTGGTGGCGCAGTGGTTGAGAGTCCGCCTGCCGATGCAAGGGACACGGGTTCGTGCCCCGGTCCAGGAAGATCCCACGTGCCGTGGAGCAACTGGGCCCGTGAGCCATGGCCGCTGAGCCTGCGCATCCTGAGCCTGTGCTCCGCAACGGGAGAGGCCACAACAGTGACAGGCCCGCGTACCGCAAAAAAAAAAAAAAAAAAAAAAAAAAGAGCCATATGTAAAATAAAGTAAATAAGCAAGGCAGGTACAGCAAATCAGGGAAATGCAGAAGAAATGAGAAGGTGAAGAAAGATTAATATTACAGTGAAACCCAAGGCAAAAAGCAACATACAGAAAATATAACGTGTGTTGAGATCCGTAACACTTTAGACACTTGATGATACAGTGGACATAAATCTTTATGCTGCGTAAGCATCTGCACCAATACTTATTAACCAAAACTCTATAAGATTGTCAGAAATGGCCATCAGCTTTTGAGCTGGGACAGAAAGTCTTTAGGCTACAGGGGCGTCTGCTGCTGTCGGTCTGGTAGCCCATCCATTTCATTTCCCTTTTGTTCTCCCCAAGGTCAGCTCTGTGATAGTAAGAACTTTTTTCTTTTTTCTTTACTTTCCTATGCCCAGAATCTGGAAGCATGGCTGGCAACGTAAAGAAAGGTCCATGATTATTGCTTGAGAACGATAGAAGAGCAAACCTCTCCACAACTCTTTTCTCTTCCTGCTCAACGGATTCACCCCAAATCACTCCCATCCCTTTCCGCCTTCCTGCACTTGAAGAGAGCAATCCTACACTTGAAAAGGCTCAGCCCCTCCTGTCCCCTGCATAATAAACCCCTGGTGTTGTGACTCTCTATCCTAGAGTCTGGATTCGAATCATGTTAAAATCTCTTCTCTACCTTTTCCTGTGCTTCCCTTAGCATTGACCCAGACATGAGGACAGATGTGACAAGATCAACACACAATAGAGAAATTGGTGAATGTAGGTACCAAATATATAGGAATATCAAATATAAATTTCACTCGACCATTATGTAAATTTTATTTAACAATGTATTTAAATATAGATAAATATATATATTTTTAGCTATTCATGATTACCAACTTTAAAAACTGACTGATCTGGGGAATTCCCTAGTGGCTCAGTGGTTGAGAATCCACCTGTCAATACAGGAGACACAGGTCTGAGCTCTGGTCTGGGAAGATCCCACATGCTGTGGAGCAACTAAGCCCGCTAGCCACAACTACTGAGCCTGTGTACAGCTAGAGCACGCATGGCTGAAACCCATGTGCCCTAGAGCTCACATGCCGCAACTGCTGAGCTCATGTGTTGCAAGTACTGAAGCCCGCGAACCTAGAGCCTGTGCTCTGCAACAAGGGAAGCCACTGCAATAAGAAGCCCGCTCACCACAACGAAGAGTAGCCCCCCTTTGCCACAACTAGAGAAAGCCCGTGTGCAACAATGAAGACCCAACACAGCCAAAAAATAAATAAATAAATAAAAATAAAAACGGACTGATCCAGATTATAAAAGGATTGTTTTTCTTTATCATTAACCCCCTGTTACAAGCTCTTGGAGTCTCCAATTTCAGGCCCTCTCACACTCTATTTTTCATGATTTGTATAACAAGCATTGTATCTTCTTTTCTCTTTTAATATTTCAAACATAAGACCACATTGGTCTTATTGTACACATTTTGTGAATAGTGACATAACCAATATCTACAGTCATTTTAATTCCTTACAATGCCTGGTGTTACTACTCCAATCCTCCTACAGCTGATAGGCTTCTCATTCTAGAGGCAAGTAAAGAGACCCTTACAACAAATACATTTCACTTAAAAAATATGTGAGAGCAGATGACGTTTAACCAAATAGTGGGATATGAGACAGATCACCCATCTCAACTTGCAGCGGATGCAAAATGGACATTCACCACACTGATCTCTTATTGCCTCTTTCTGAAGTTTTATTTGTTGGTAACCTAAGGTGATTCGCTTGCTGGTGTTTTTATTACTCACTTCAATCAACAACCTGTTTCATTACACAGTATGTGTGTCTCAAATTGCATCTCAGATCTGGAGCCGTGAACATGACTGCTCATGCTGCAAAGGGGGCCCGGTCCCCTGAGTGACTCCTGGAAGGTCTGGGCCTTGGACATGGATGGCCTCTCAGGGATCAGCAGCATGGCAGTTGCCTTGGGAAGTTGCACATTTTCATACAAGCTGCAGAGGTTTTGTGGAAGCATCTCGAACAGTGAGATATAGCACTGGACTGCATGCTTTCTCCCTCACTTCTGGAAATAAGAACCCTAATCTAGGGGGAGCCTCTGCACATGGTCATGCCCACCCTCCTGTGGCCTTCATGCCCAGACTTGCAGGGCAGGTGGCAAGGGGCACTTCCCTCTCCATACAAGGTTCAGAGGGACTCTACATAATGCCAACACATGTCATTTTTACTGAATCAAATTCTGGGGCTTCCTTGGTGGCTCAGTGGTTGAGAGTCCGCCTGCTAATGCAGGGGACATGGGTTCGTGCCCCAGTCCGGGAAGATCCCACATGCCATGGAGCGGCTGGGCCCGTGAGCCATGGCCGCTGAGCTTGCAGGTCCGGAGCCTGTGCTCTGCAACGGGAGAGGCCACAACAGTGAGAGGCCTGTGTACACCCCTCCATCCCCCCCCCCCAAAAAAAAAAACTCTAATGATTACATCTGCAACTTAATTAAGGCAGACTTATTTTTAGAGTTTTCACTGAAAGCCTGGGAGGAAAATAGGCAAATGCTTCCTCTCACCACCCCAGAAAAAACAACAAATCAAAGTCTGAAAGTTACTAAAAGAATGGCATATAGGTAAATCATCCCAGAATTAAATATAGCAACACATTTCACTCTGATTTGCGCTGTTTGGAGAAAGGGTGACATAACATTTTTCATGTTTACTTTTTTGGAGCTCCTGGAAGGCAGGATGTAGCCTCTGCTCAACCCTGGGAAACCTGGTAGGAGCATGGGCCTGCCACCACCTTGAAGAGGGCAAAGCTTTCTACTTTCTGCAAAAGCTCTTCCTTTCTCTGTTTAGAAGCCGGGCTTTTGCCCCACTGTCCACTCTTCCTCTGACTTGGTAAAAACTCAAGACTCCAGTAGGTTTTACATACAAATCTTTTTTTTTTTTTTCATTTTAAGAACTACTCTATAAAGCACAAGACTTGTCCTTTTTTTAAAAGGCAACTTATCAAATCACACAAGACTTGTCCTTTTTTAAAAGGCAACTTATCAAATCAGAGAAAAGATTTGGGCAGAGATCATATCTGGAAGTCTTGCAATGAAAACGATTAGGCACAACCTGTTCTTCCGATTAATTGTCTAAATGGTGATTGGACTGGCCTGAGAGAAAACCAAAAGGTGAGAGTGAAAAATGTGGCCATCTAAGTTACCTACAGGAGGTCATTTGTTTGGAAAATGTAAACAAATGTATGTTTCCACACCATTTCAATACACCTATCTTTAGTTTGCATGACTGGAGTTGCCAAATGGAAGAAAAAGCATCAACCCACACTTCCATGCCTTTGGTCTCCCACCCCCGCTCCATTCTGTTGATGGAGATGACTTTAGAGGTGAACAATCTCTAAATTAGCTTTTTGTAGTGATGAGATTAGACCAAAGGCAAACACCTATTTCACTTTGGGTTTCTAGAAACTGTTAGTCTACTAAATATCTATGGTGATAAAAGAACCTTTCCCGTTGGGCACGATTTAGATGAATAAAATACTTAATTCTTCATACTGTCCCAATGAAACATGGATTCAAGGGAAAGTTTTTGAAAAGTTCGAGTTTAAATGATGTCTAAGTTGGGATGTGTGGCAGGAGGCAGGTAGAAAATAATTTATTTAACATGACCTTGTGGGGAGTCTACACTGTGCTGGGCACCTCCACAGTGGTGGACAAAACCAACGTGTGCTCCGAAGGACGTTCCAGAGGGGTTGCCGAGAAGACAGAAATTTGTCCATAATGGGAAAAAAAAAAATGTTGTTACTAATCCAGTGCCAAGGTGACAGTTAGAGCCAGACTTTTAACTGGAACATAGGCTTCCTTAACTCAATTATATTAGTATGCCCCAAATTGAAGCCAGCCTTCTCTATGGCTTCTCCCACCATACAAAGTACAACAAAAGCACTACCCCCCACCCATCCTCAGCTCCGTCTCTGAGGGATGGCGCCGTAATGCATGTAGGGGGACACGCCACAGAAGAGGCATTTTCTTTGATGTTCCCTGGACTCCTTTTACCCCACATCAAATCTATCCCTTTTTATCTTTTCATACTGTCTCCATTGTTTTATGTATCTATGCTACTCCTCTCCATTTCAACCCCACCTCCCTAAGTTAACATGCCATCCTTTTTTCCCCCCTGGATTCCTTTTATAAGCTCCACAGTAGATCCATGCTCCATTTTTGGCTACACAGTTGTTCTCTGTTGAAAATCATCCCTGTGTTTGTAGAGTTTCCTGATGATATGAGTCCTGACTTCCCTCTAGGAGAATTCAGGAACTAAGTTTTCAGACTCTTTGCTGCTGGGATACATGCTGGGTTCTGCCAATCCGATACAAAGGAATGTGAGATTTCAATTCAAATCAAGGGATATAGAGATGAAAGCATATTCTGGGATCACCTCTAACACATCAGGACAGAGAGGCATGCCACTGCCAGGGACAGTAGTGGGTAAGGGTTCCTGGCAGTAGAACCAGATGCCCAGCTGAGCTGATAAGTGACCTTCAGTGGCTACAGTGATGTCCCCATTTGAACATTGTCCCTTCGAGCGTTACTGCTCCATATTGAGATATGTGCAGAAACTGAAAGGAAACATTGAGAAACCATTACAGCAACTTGACATCAGCACAACATCCAAGGGTTTGATTAATTGAACAGGATCGTAATCAGGGTTTTGTCAAATTCACCGGGTGAGTTGCTCGGGGTGAGAGCTATAGGCTTGTCATGCTTTGCAGAACAATGTTGAATGTTGGTGACATTTCAAGGTAAATTTGTAAACTGTGACTGAGAAATGGCTTACAAACTGAGAAAATATACATGTTATGAATGTCCCTCAGCTGGGCTTTATCTGATATTTTTCACATGATTAGACTGGAATTGTGAGTTTTGACAGGAAGACCACAGAGGTAAAGAACCATCACATTAGATCATATTAAGGTTACATACTATCAATATGTCTTATCACTGTTGACCTTGACCTTGATCACCTGGCTGAGATAGTGTCAGATTTCTCTACTGTAAGGTGACTGCTCTTTAGAAAGTCTTCACTATACCCAGTGCACAGTTAAGGTTGGGGAGTAATGCTCTACTTCTTGAGGGGACAGTAATCTGCATAAATTATGTGTCATTCTTCTGCATGAGAGATTTGACACTTATCCCCCATTTATTAATTTACTACAGCATTTATTTATATCAGTATGGGCCCATGAATTTTTATTTATACTTAGTATTGTAATCTAGTATTACATTATTTATTTATTGCTCAAACTATTCAATCTTTCATCATAGCAAACTTTTTCATATGGCTCCTGGGTCCCTATGTCATTCCCTAACGCTGTGTTTTGCACTATTTGCTAGTTTTGAAAACTTCCTTGTTTTTGGCATTGTGCAATGCTCCAGGCTCATCATGTGTATACCATGCTCCATCCTGAGAATCAGCCATTTCTCCAAGGAGCCCTGGCTCCTTTCACTGAAGAATGGTATTTGGAAACCAATCTCTGGGTGCTGGGGTGCTTGCTGTCACTGGGGTGTTATTGCTTGTAGTCTCTTCCAGCTGACAGTACAAGAACATATTTGTAGTCATACTAACCCATGTATATACACATATCTGTAAGTATTTCTGCATGGATCAGTCTCTATCCATATTAAGCTAACCAAACATAAGTTCATCCTGATGTCTCCAACTCTCATCTATTAACTCATTGATTATTTTACACTTCTCTCTGTAATCTTTCACTCCAACAGTGAGAAACTTGGTTCCCAAAAACTGTCATCATTTACTTAGTGGCTTGATTCCAGTACACTCCTGTTAGAAGCGCTAATCCACACCCCCTTGGGAAACAATTTTATCTACCAGAATAGAGACTATGTGCAGTTCATTTTGTTATAAGGCTTACATTCTCTACCAATTTCCAGAATTCCTTAGGTCAGAAACGTTTCCTCCTATTCCCTCCAATGAGGTTATTCCAGGTATTTATAATGCAGCTATAGTCTTTGTCACAGTCTACATTCATCCTAGGCTTGCCCAACCTCCTAAATATTTTTTTAGATAATTCATACCTTCATACTTATTCATTCTGATAGAAGGTTCTATGGGGCTTGAGAAATGTATAGTGTCATATATCCACCACTAGAGTGTCACACAGAATAGTTTCACCACCCTAAAAAATTCCCTGTGCTTCACCTATTCACCTTGGCAAACGCTGGCACTATTGGTCTTTTTACTGTTTTCCCTTTTCCAGAATGTCATATAAATGGAATCATACAGTATATGACTTTTCTAACATGGCTTCTTTTATTTGGCAATATGCATTTAAGATTCACTCACAATTTTGCACAGCTTGACAACTCATTCTTTTTTTTTTTTTTAATTAATTATTTATTTTTTGCAGTACGTGGCCTCTCCCGTTGCGGAGCACAGGCTCCGGACATGCAGGCTCAGCGACCATGGCTCACGGGTTCAGCCGCTCCACAGCATGTGGGATCTTCCCGGACCGGGGCACGAACCCGTGTCCCCTGCATCGGCAGGCGGACTCTCAACCACTGCGCCACCAGGGAAGCCCCTTCAGCTCATTCTTTTTAATCGTTGAATAGTATTCCCTTTTACTCATGCACCACAATTTGTTTATCCATTCACCTATTGAAAAGTATCCAGTATCCAGGTTGCTTCCAGTTTTTGACAGCTATCAATAAAGCTACTATAATCTGTGTGCAGGTCTTTGAGCAGCAGAAACGATGAAATCAGTTAGTGAAATATGCAGGAGCGCCGGTGTTGGATCTTATGGAAAGTGTGTATTCAGTTTTGAAAACAACTGTCAAACCTAAATGACTAAATCACTTTGCATGAACACCAATATTAAATGAGAATTCCTATGGTTCTGCAAGCTCGTCAGCGTTTGGTAGTGTCAGTTTGAATTTTAGCCATTTTAATAGTTATATAATGAAAACTCACTTTTATTTTAATTGCATGTCCCTCATAAAAATGGTGTGGATCATCTTCCCATATGGTTACTTGCTTCCTGTATATTTTATTTGGTGAAATGTCTATATAAATTTTGTCTATTTTAAATTATTCATTTTCTTATTTTTGAATTCTTGAGTCTTTAATGTTCTTCATTGTGCATATTTTGGGTACAAATCTTTTATCATACATGTACTTTACAAGCATTTTCATGTAGATGAAATGGTAGATGATCTTTTCATTCTCCTAAGAGTGACTTTCACACAGCAGGTTTTTTTTTTTTTTGCTTTGTTTTGTTTTGTTTCCAATGTTAGCAAAGTCCAACTTATCTATTTTTCCTTTCATGAGTCACACTTTGGTCTTGTACAAGTCTCCTCAGCAAATCTAAGGCAGCAGAGGTGTTCTCCTAGAAGTTGTATAGGTTTGCATCTTACATTTAAATCTATAGTCCATTTTGAGTTATTTGTTGTGTAAGGTGTAAAGTCTGTGTCTATGTTCAGTTTTTGCATATAGATGCCTAGTTGTTCTGGAAATATTTGTTAAAAATACAATATCTCTATTGAATTGGCTTGCTCCTTTGTTAAACATCAGTGTCTATATTTGTATAGGTTGAATTCTTGGCTCTCTATACAGTTCTATTGCTCTATGTATGTGTTCTTTTCCCAATACTGCACTGTCTTCATTATAGAATCTTTGCACAAAATCTTGAAATTGAGCAGTTTGAGTCCTCCAACTTTGTTTTTTCGTATTGTATTTTCTATTCTGTCCTTTGACTTTCAGTATAAATTTTAGAATTGGTTTCACACACAAAAAATAGACACAGATATATTAAAAAAACTTGGATTTTTTATTAGCATTATATTAAATCTATAGATCAAGTTCAGAAAAATTAACAGTGTATTTTCAAATCCCTGAATGTGAAATAGCTCTCCATTTACAGTAGATCCTTTTGATTTCTTTAATCAGAGTTTTTAGTTTTCAATATATAGATCATATACATTCATAAATCAATCTATGTATTTTGTCATATTAACAGATAAAAAACCAATAAGATCATATCAATAAATGGAGAAAAAGCAGTTGACAAAATTCAACACTGATTATGGTAAAAGAAATCTCAAAAATGGAAGTAGAAGGAAAGTTCCTTAGCAAAATAAAGAACATATATGAAAAAACTACAATTAATATCATGCTTAATTAGTGGTGAGAGGAGATCAACTCTTCCTTTATAGGATAGAGAACAAGGCAAGAATGCCCTCTCTTTCCAGTCTCATTCAATATCAAACTGAAAGATCTATCTAGTGCAATAAGACAAGATAACAAAACAAATTAATATATAGATTGAAAGAAATTAATAAAACTGTCCTTAATTGAAGATGACATGATTGTTTAGGTAGGAAAGCACAGAGAATCAAATAAAATCTCCTAGAAATAATAATCATACCAAGTAACAAGATATGAGATTAATATGCTTTTCCATATATCAACAAGGGACAATTGTAATATAAAAATTTTATAAAATAACATTTTAAGTAGTAACAAAAAACTGAAGTATTTATGCATAAATCCCTTAACTTTTTTTGGGCCTCTCACCGTTGTGGCCTCTCCTGTTGCAGAGCACAGGCTCCGGACGCACAGGCCCAGCAGCCGTGGCTCACGGGCCTAGCCGCTCTGCGGCATGTGGGATCCTCCCAGACCGGGGCACGAACCTGTGTCCCCTGCATCGGCAGGCAGACTCTCAACCACTGTGCCACCAGGGAAGCCCCTTAACCTTTTATTTCTAGTTATAGCTTCCATGAATATCTCTTTCATGTATTTTTTACATGGAACTTTGAATATGTTTAGGATACATTCATTTAAGTAGATTTACAAGTGTCACCCTAGAATGCATATGTTTAAAACTCTGTTACATATTACTAAATCAAACTGTAGAAAATTTTGTAATTTGCACTCTCTCACCAATGTAGAAATACCTCTGATTACTAGACTTACTTATTTTATTAGGTAATTTCACAATAGATTAATATGCTTCATAGATACAATGCCATACACAAAAAGAAATATACCAATAAGATTATTGGCAAAAGGCATGGACTGTCAATTCATTAAAGAACCAGAATATTCTCTTAACTTACAAAAAATGGTTACAACTAGTAATTCAAGAAACTGACATACAAAAAAAACAATACTCTGCATCTATAAAATAATGGGTAAAGAATAAAATGATATAAAATGATCTGTTTGGCAAAGCCATGTGGAGACAAGCTCTCTTAAGCACTACTAATGAGAGCAAAAAGTGGCTCAGCATTTCAAAAGAAAATAGTAATTTCTATCAAAATATGAAGTGTATGTTACTTTGCTCAAGACATTTCAGTTTTTTGAATTTATCCTAAATGCATAATCAGAGAAGTTCACAAAGATGCATGCATGAAGATGTTCAACAAAGCATAGTTTGAGCATACAAAATCTTTAAACAATTTTAATGTAATTTTATTTATGACTATTTGAGAAAATTAGTATATATTCAAACTATAGAATTATTTGCACTGAAAAGGATCTTATAGGTTTATGTGTTTCTATGTGAAAATATGTTCAAATTTGTATATATATGTGTATATATATATGTATATACATACATATGTATATAAACTGCATGTATGATCCCATTTATTTAAAATTGTATGGCCATGTATATGTGTGTGTGTGTGTGTGCATGTGTGTGTGTGTGTGTGTAGAAATAAAAAGAAGAAAAGACAGAATGAAACTCACTAAAATGTGTGGTTTTATGCTTTCAAGTGTCTATATATTCTGTAGTATTTTAAAAATTTATGAGCGTGCATTATTTTATTTTATTTTTTGTGGTACACGGGCCTCTCACTGTTGTGGCCTCTCTCATTGTGGAGCACAGGCTCCGGACGCACAGGCTCAGTGGCCATGGCTCATGGGCTCAGCCGCTCCATGGCATGTGGGATCTTCCCGGACTGGGACACGAACCCGTGTCCCCTGCATCAGCAGGTGGACTCTCAACCACTGCGCCATCAGGGAAGCCCGGCATGCATTATTTTATTAGCAAAAAATTATAAAGCTATTTAAAAAACATATTTATTTATTTGGTTGCACCAAATATTAGTTGTGGAAGCCAGGCTCCTTAGTTGCAGCAAGCAGTCTCCCTAGTTGTGGCATGCAAACTCTTAGTTGCAGCATGTGTGTGGGATCTAGTTCCCTGACCAGGGATTGAACCCAGGCCCCCTGCATTAAGAGTGCAGAGTCTTATCCACTGTGCCACCAGGGAAGTCCCATATAAAGCTATTTTTTAGTTAAGAAAAAAGCATGCTTGTTAACTCCTCGAAAGGCAAAACTAGTAAAAAAAAAAAATTATTGTACTTTTTTCTATCCATCTCTTACTTGCAGTTATTTAATGTTGAAATTTAAATTTATTTATCTAACTTATTTTTACTCGAGTTATTATTTTTCAGAATGATGTGTAAAACAAAACAGTAGGCCTAATTCTCCTTTTGATTGTTTCTAAAACTCAGTATCTATCTTTTGCAAGAACTATTTCTCCATTCTTAACATGTTTGAAATGTTGAAAGGACTCAGGGAGAATGCAGCTGCCTTGTGTTTATGCAAAACCTGTTCTGAAATGAATTTCTCTTTATCCAAAGCAATAAACAACAATAATGTGGGCTTGTGAAAATATTCTCTAATATATGAAAGAATGAAACACTGCACTCACAGTGTGGAGGGAGGATATATTTGTGGGAGAATCCTTTTTTAAGGGGAAAAAAAGTAATTTTAATCACTACTTGCCTGATGAATTCAAATCAATTTTAGTAAACAGAGACTCCTGAAAAAAGTTTTTAATGTGATGAATAGTTGACATATTGAAACAAAAGGAAGTTGGCTAAGAAACAGTAGCAGAATGGGCTTCACTGCACTGGAAAACAGAAACCAGATCAATATGTTGAGAATGTTATGAGCAATTTGGAAGACATAACTCCTAACATTCAGAAGAAAATAACAGTATGGAAAAATGAGAAACATAGAGGAAAAACACTGATAACCAGAGTCCCCAAAGACAGGAGAACAATAGAACAGCATGAATTATGGCAGAAGAGCCCACCTTCTTCCTGCAGTAAACCTAAGCTATGTCTGAAAATAGAAATAACCTCCAGAGCCCCAAGAAACTTCTCTTGTGTGGGTTGTGTATGTATCCATGTAAAAACACTTTCACTGCCCCTCAAGATCTTGCTAAGTGATGTCCTCTTATATTAAACTGAAATTTTATCCTTGTTAATTTTAACAGGAAGAATTATAATGAATTTTGTCACTACTGTGATAAAATTTTATCAATTAAAGAATGGAGAAAACTTTACAAAAGTGATAGCCATTCAAAGGAACATGCACCCAATTTGTTACGTAGGGACCATTTCTTGAACTTGTCAAACTAGAAAGAAGAATGTTGATGGTATGTGGTCTCTGGTGGAGGGAGTGCAAAGAAGTTGAAGAAGAGTGGGTGATCCACTTTTAGCTTCAGCTCAAAGCTGTGTTTGATGATCATTTTTTTGGTGGGGAATGGGAAGCCGGCAATTTACACTAGCAGAAGTTCCTTATATCTTTAAAAGAATTGGAAACTTAGGATCAAAGAAAAAAAAACAAAAGCAACATCAAAGTTTTCTTGCCCTAATCTGTGCTCACATTCCATTTAAGAAGGCCACAGCAGATGTGTAAGCATTTTGGACTCATTATTCAATGATTTTAAGGTCTGTGGTCATCTTGTATTCAAGCTGCACTTAAAGGAAACAAAATTGTGTATAATACAGAAAAAAATTATTTTTCTGTAGGCAAAGTAAAGGCTAAACATGAAAAAGCCTATATACATGTGGAAATAATACATCCCTACAACACACTGAAGATCCCAGAAACACAGCTTCTCTATCCCCCTTTCTCTGTTGTCAATATGCAAAACAAAATATTTAGGTTCATCTAGATATGGAACATATTTCAGTTTTTTCCACACAATAGTCTCTCACTCACAGGAAACTTAGTTATGTTGTGTCTTTGTCTGAAATCATAATGTCCAAATATCACTCTCTATATGTATATATTTAACATGTCTTGGAATGAAAAAGTCATTATATGTCAAAAACCAGCAATTAGAAAATGATATAACTTTTCAACAGTTGTTGTCAAAAAATGTTAATTAAACTGTTGTTTTCTTCAAGAAAAATATAATAGGCTTTATATTTAATTTTCATATTTAACTTGTGTAATAGTAAATGTCCCTTAAGATAAATTCTATGGTACTAATTTGTCCTTTACATTTTAAATGTTGAAGTGTCAGTTCTGAGAGTTTGGGCACAAACAACACACTGTCTGGACTAGAAGCCCTGGTCACATCCTTTCCTTGTACTGTCTTTAGATGAAGCAGTGACACTGTGAGTCTTTGTTATTCTCTCCTTGTACTTTCTGCCTATTTCCTAGACCCTGAACTGCTTTTGGCAAACTGTAAGCAAAATGTATACTACATAATGGCATCTTCAGCCAATTTTCAGCTCAAATGCAAGTTTTTGCCCTCACACTATAACTTCAGTGATTCAAATAAGGAGCTTAGACACGTTTAAACACCCAGATCGAAGCTGCCATTTTCCTAGTTTTCCTTTTTTTTTTTTTTTTAATAATCTGGGGGTGTCAAGAATATTTGCTTTGGTGATCACTTCTTCATTTCAATATTTAGAAAGAGTCATGAAGAGAATATTAAAGAAGAATCTGCATTGATGAGTAATCAAAACCAAAAAACATGGAGTTTGGCAGGGAAGCAGGAAATGGATACAGGTGGATGTCAGAATATTTTAGTAGATTATGGCAATCAGCAGTTTTGAAAAAGTAGGTTTCATGTAGCAAGAAAGACATGGGCAGCAAAAAATGACTTTAGAAATTGCCAGCTGTGATAAGTGTAATTAGCATTGACACAGTCTTGTTATAACATCTGTGACATGTATATTAACCAAAAAAAAAAAAAAAAAAAGATCTTTGGAACACAGAGTTCTAAACATCTATACGTGATTGTATTTCAAGCTGACAGGCAATAAGCAATTTAAAGCGATTTGTTTAATAATAAACAAGAATAAACAACATTTATTTAAAATTACAGATAATTCAATTTTTAAAAAAATCAGCTGATGCATAACATAGAAAATTAAATACAGAATAAGGGAAAGTGTCACCAACTTAATAGGGCATTCTTTTTTAATGTTATAATAATCACTTTATATATTTTTAAAATTAGTGTTAATTGTTTTGATTAAACATTTACTATGCATCATTTACTTGAAGAATTGGAGACCTATGAACAGTCTCTGTTACGCTGAAGGTGCCACTTTTGGTTTGTGAAATAGAGCAATTTTAACATTTTCAAAATGATAAAATAAAAAGTAGTGTGTTTACTAAAGGGAATTGTTTTCCTATCATAAATAAAAATGTTCACACAATTTCTTTCAAGAAAACAATAAAAGCATAACATCCAAAAGCAAAACCAGACATTTCAGTAGCAAAATTCTCTTAATATAGAATCAATGGAATAATTGTGCTTAAGTGGATGATATATATGATTCTGGCAGGACATTTTTCAATAAAATGTAAAGTCGATTCTTGGTTCTAGGTGGGGAGTGGGCTTAAAAGAGATCAGTAAGTTAATAATAAAGACTCTGGTTGTTAGACTTGGACCAAATTCCACATAAAGAAAAACTGGGAATGACAGGTGGGTCCTCCCCCAGATGGGGAAAACTGTGTGCTGTGTCCATGGAATAAGTGGGGGAACATAGGTAAGGTGGTCGATGAAGAAACTCACGGAGACTGTTGATTAAAGCTGAAACAAACAGGAAGGTCAAGTCCATGTTGTGTCCAGGAGGTAGAAGAGTGGAGATCAGAGAGATAAAAAGATCACTTAGCGTCAGCACTGGATTAAAGGTTGGTTCAGCTGAAAGTGCAACCTTTACTTCCATAAAGGGTAAGCAGTCTTCCTCTTTTGTGCTGTCTTCTGGAGCCCAGAAACCAGCGACGGGCAGGATTTAACAAATGACTGAGTTAAAGTGGACTGAAGAAAGCTTTCCAGCGACAGCTTGGATTTCACATCGGTGGCCATTGTGATTGTTGAAGATGATAGCAGTGATTCTCTGTCCTTTATCCCAGTGCTGTCCATGTTTCTTCAACAAATTCCTCATTGTTGGCTCCCAGTGTAGATTGGCTGGAGGATATATTGCAGTCATTGAAAGTAATTGCCCAAATTGCTTGCTAATTACATAGCGCTTCGTATATAATATGTTGACACTGTAGTTGATATTTCAATCTCTGGCTTGCAGGATTGATCTAGAGGAGACATATCACATCTGGTTGCATGGCAATCAAGAGTTTATGCAAGGCTGAGCCCACATCTTTTGATGTTATGAAACCAGCTTACATCTGAGAAAGCCCACACCTAAAGACCAAGCATTATTAACTCAAGACAGTTGTGATTTTACATCCGGTTTCTCACAAAGATTCTACCATGTATAATACCATAGATTTCCCACTAATGATATGAAAGATATTATGGCAAGACACTAAGCCACTCATGTGAAGAAATAAGTTGATTGAAAAGGTGATTTATATACAGAACGGTAGTATTAAGAGCCACAGGATAATTTCCCTTTATTTTAATTCAGTGTTCACTTATTGTGTGCCTACTCTGAAAAACACTGTGTTAGTCACTGAGATAACATAATATGCTATGAAAAGAAGTCACAATAAAATGGGAGAAGTGGACAGACTTAAAAACTAATGATAAATTACAAATGATATTTTGTTATAGCAACAAAAACTACCATCCTAGACACCATGCATTTGCTCAGTATCAGGGAAACAGTAGGCCTTTTAGTATTTGCAAGAAACGGGGGTGATATTTAAAGTATCTAACAACTCATAGGGCAGAGGCACCACCAATCAGAAGGCTACAACGTGGACATCCCTAAAGCCCACGCCAGCTGTTAACACTTTAGCTGCCATTGTAGCTTGTATATAGGGGTCCTGGGTAACCAGAGTGGCAGAGACCCTCAGGCAGAACTATTCAATGTGTTAACAGCTGATATGCCTGACTATCAGCCTGGCTGATACATGATTCATTATTTTCCCCATTTTTCATTTTTCATATGATGATGACTCGGGGCTTAAGGAAATTGTTATTTCTCCATGGTCACAGAGTTGGGAAGTGTTGGAGCTGGAATTTAAATAACACTCTTTGATTCCCAAATCTACGCTCTGAATCTCTGGTCCATATGTGATACAATAATTGAACAAACACTCTTAGGATTACAGGGAGGAGGAAATCGGCTTGTCTGACTGAAGGGATTTGAGGCAGCTGCAGAGAAGCAAGACTTTGTCTGAGCCTTAAAGGGGGCATCAGATTTCAGCACACATTTATATCCATGATGTAATTGATGGGAGATATGTAAGCTCACTCATTTTCCACGGGTTTAATCACTCAAATCTTTGGGTGAGTCATCTATTCTTTTATTTATGCCTCTGCCATGATTGAAAGAATTTCTCTTTAGTACTTAATCCTGAATTAGATATTCCTAAACTCAGTTTCTCAATTTTCAAGGGACAATTAATTTGATACTTTGATTTGAACTCCTTTAATCTGTTAACCTCAATCTTTACAATATTTGGAAGTAGCTTCTCAGATGCCCGAATGTCTGAAAAAGCATAAAACAGATCTTTTCCATTAAATGCAAGTAAACTCCAGAATGCTGGGACTGGGGAGGGGATGGGCAAGGAGGTGTTGGCCTCAGGGATGAATCTGATTCATCTTTGACTCTGCTGTGCCTAAGACATGGCTCTTCCCACCCCCTGGCTCTTCCCACCTCCCTATCTGAGTTCTTTGAATTTTTCATGCCCCAAGCCAGCTTGCAGGTCTAACGCCACAACGCTCTTGGGTTGTTGAACTACTTTCTGCAATTAAAATACTTTTTATTTGTCCATTTTGCTTCTTTCTGTTCCCAGCATTATCAGGGTCCATGGTGCTCTGTGGGCTGTAATGTGAGGTCTTCCAAAGGCACAAAACAAATCTGTAATGACATGGATGATAACACCAAGTGTTATTGATGGTGATTCTTTATTTGTATTAAATTGAAAAGTGATTAAATCCCCTCTGTGTTCCGGAGACCTCATAAACAAGGTGGAAGTTTAAGGGATTTGTGAGACCTTGAATGGAGGGACTTATAAGACAACTCACTTCCAGTGGGATTCCTCATTAGATGAAGATGTTTGGGAGCTGCCCACATGTGGGTTGGCACTAGCATGTCCCTTAAGCCTAGCCATGACCATTTCAGCACCATCATTGGGCTTCCTGGTGACTTCTGCAGAGTAGCTCTAGTAGAAATTTGATTTCCAAGGTATCTGGGGAGTTCCACCTCCAACACTTGAGTCTTCCATTCAACCTTAAGGCATATTTCACCGATGCCCCTGTGTTCTCAAGAACAAAGCCCAAATAAGGACTCTCCATCTAATGTGGACTGAGATGGAGTCAAATGTGGATTTGCTGTGGAAATCAGTAGTGAAAGGAAGAAAAAGTTAGTATAGGATTTATTTGGCAGAAAAAGTGAAGGAGTAGCTTAAAAAGATCAAAAGTATGCTCAGTAAATATGTTGGTGTCAAACATTATATCTTATTTTATCTTTGTATTCCCTGATTCATTCACAACCATAAGGTCTGCTATATAGATACCACTCAGTAACTGCATGCTAAATGAAAATGATAATATTTGCATGAATTAGTACATGCAAAAGAAATGCCAGCAGAGCAAGAAAAACTAAAGAGTCAGGAGAGAGATAAAATGAATTTGGCAGTAAAAGGGTATTAATTAAATGTTCATGGCCAGAAAGAATAAACAAGCCACTGATAAGAAAACCGTGGAGAAGTGAGTGAAACGAAATGGAATCAGAATTTCTATGTACCTAGACAAACATGATTTTACTTACACCCCTCCCGGCACTGCACTCTGTATCTTAGGAGTGACAGGAGAAGACGGCTGTGGGAACATGAATCAGAATAAAAAACATTGAGGGATGGCATAATGTTTTGCAAGTGATTTACCCAAAATGTGTAAAGTATGTTTTCTGCATAGTTCTCTGTGGATTTTGCATTCTACCTCACAGCCAACAGTCTCAATCCCTGAGTTACCTTCTCTGCCTGCTCTAAACTGACTTTCTTATTGACAGAACCACCACTTTTCCAGCCACTAGGGACTAAGCATAAGAGGAGCATAATTGCATTTGATCTTTTTGATAGTCACATAAGTAGGACATCATCAGCCTTTCACAGATAAGGCATTTGAAGTTTACAGACGTTTAAGATTTACAGTTTCATGCTTGGTTCCACTGGGCCCCAAGGCCATGCCATTAACGGCTGCATTGCAATTGTTTCTCTGTTGTGACCCAAAGAAATTTGCTTGTACCTAATTCTTAGTATGCCTTTGATTTTGCTTGAGTTGTCAGTTACTTGTACCTTCCTCGCTTTTATTATTGCAAGTTTCTTGAGGGGAGAAAAATGGCTGCATACTAATTATCTTTGAAAATCCTTAGCAATGGGGATTAGAACAGGGTGATTGGTATATATTAGGCACCCACGATTACTGATGGATGAACAAGGTAGACATATTTTCGTAAGAATTATAGTAGACTTTCTTACTTGACAACAACAGAAAACCAGATTTGTCTAAATATGCCAGACACAATGGTCAATAAAACTGAAGAGAACGGACAATTAAAATTTAGAGATTACCTAGTGACTAGTACTTAATCCCATTCATTTTTTTTTCAAATTAGAGACCAGAGAGGCTGTTGCCTGCCTAATAGATGCACTCTCAATTGGCAATGAAGTCTAACTGACAAAATAAGTAGGATATAAAGCCCCCATATTTTCTCACTGCCCCTCACAATCCAGGGCTCCAGAGGAGTTTGTATAGAAGGGAAATTTATTTCTGGCCATGAACATTTAATTAATACCCTTTTACTGTCAAATTCATTTTATGTCTCCCCTGACTCTTTAGTTTTTCCTGAGGATACTCCTACCTTAACCAGTTACTTTGGATTATCAAGGGAGCAAAGATATACTTACATTTTCTTCTGTCCAAAGGCTAAAAGTAGTCTACCTAACTTGTTTTTCCAGCCCTACAAAGTGATCGTGATCATCAGTTTCTGACACTTGCAATCATAAAAGAGGTATTAAAAGTAGGTAAATAGATAGACAGATACTAGATGAATGATAGATGATGGATAGATCAGATAGATAGATACATATTTTATATATATATATATATATATATATATATATATATGTATACCAGTGTGTATTTTTAAAAAAGCAATAAAAACAAATTGGTCCGATATTGTCTAATTATTTTATCCCCACAAAGCACTCTCCCTAGGGCCCTGACTCAATTCTGTTCTCAACAATCCCATAACAACAGAGTCATCCTTATACTTTGAGAAATTGGGAGAAGCTTAGACCACCATCAGCAGTTGGACATTGTAGACAATGAGTAGCATTTGGGGAAAAATAAGAACTCTTATTTTTATGTTTTTAAAGATTCACTGACTGTTTAGTAGACGGAAGTAGCTGTTTCTTCCAGTTGCAGTGATCATATCCCACTATTGGCTTATCATTTGCATGGCCTTTTCACATCTCAAATCTGTCAGTTCTTATGTAACACTCTTAGGTAGTATGTAAAATACCCATTAGACCACTGATGGGTTGCTTTTTAGCATCATGCCTCATATAAATGCAGACTGGGCTTAGGTAAAAACACCCCACAGTGCTGGACACAGTCGACTATAAAATGTACATGGGAGCCTGGCTTTCCTAGATCTCATGGGCACTTGCAGTCCTAATCAGTTTGGATATATGGGGTTGTAGCACATGACGTAAACTATTCAAACCGCTTTGGTTTCCAAAAACAGGACATTTTAGTCCTACAAATACCCATAAATCAGGCCCCATGTCAGTATCCTAGCAATTACATTAATTGAATATTGACCTTTAAAGTAAATCCTTTTAGTGATTCTACTCATTTATAACAGTTCTTCCTGATGTAGTTTTATCTTTGCTTGAAAGAGATGCTACCTTCAGATATTATCATTATTTCTACAAATATTGCTTTCCACATTTACAAAGATAATTCCCTCTTTAAGCTAATTTTATTTTTCAAATATGGAAACTTGCCCCCCCTTAACCCATTTTTTATGGTTCATTTTTTTCTGCTGTGCTCTTTGCATGGTTTTCCTCCATATCACTGTTGGAAGGACAGTGTTTTGTTTGTATCTTAATTTGTCTAATTCTTTCCCTGTGTAATTTCTCCTTTAGGGAGGATTACATTTAAACAAGTAACATCATAAAAAAATGGTCTTTCTGATGTATGGGGACTGCCAGTTAAGATCTCTTCTATATAAAATGAGTAGAAGAAGCAGTTAATATGTCTTTTGAGAATAAACAGAATATAAGAAATTTGAGACCAGAAACCAGCCCCACAGATGTTATTCTTGCCTGAATTTTTGTAACCTTGAATATTTCTACCATTCAACAAAATATGTGCTGTTATAAAGTGTATCTAAAGCCTTTGAATATTACCTAACTCCCATTTAAACCAAAATATGCTTGAAAATGTTGCTGATGCTGTTACAAGGCCGGCTTCCGCTAATCAGCTTCACCTTGATGAAGCAAGGTCACCTCTCTATGTTTCACTTTATTCATATGTTATCTACACTGATTGCTGGAGATAATGTCCAATTTCCACTTCCACTTTAGAAATACTCAATGTTGAGTAAAATACATGAACACACTTTGGAAAAATATTTCAATTTCTAAAGATCTCCTTAAGTAAGTCTCTTTGTTTAGTTGTTTTAAGCCTTTTCACTACACTTGTCTCCCTTTCCACTCCAAGGACACATAATTATCATCTGTCATATTAATTTTCTCTATAGGTTCTTGCAATTGTAGCTTTGCAATTTCCCTTTTACCATTCACCTATTTATTAGTCATATTTTCTACCTCATTCTGGATCCAGTTTTTGTTTTTGTTTTGCTTTTGTTCCTTTCTTCTCTATATAGGTCAACTCCAATATTTTTGGTTCCAGTCAAAATTAGTTACTTCTGTGAATTACTTGACTGAAACTCTCTCTTTTTACATTATAAAAAGTAATAGCAATAGGAAGAAAGAAAAGCCATTTTAGAAAGTGCAGAGGATTGTAAAACAAAGAACAAGAGGAAGACATTCAAGATCTAAGGGCTTGGCTTTGCCACAGCATTGGGCATGGTTTAGATTAATCATTGAACTTTGACTGAATGTTAAAACCCCAGTTTCTATATAACTTCTAAAATTTATCTCTGATTAAAGGTATACAACTTAAATTATTTGAAATAATATACTCAAGTCTTTGTCAAAGAAACTGGCACTAAGTGAGGTAAGAGACAACAATGGTGAGAAGGAGAATCCAGTAGCCCTTCTGCTGGGTGCCCTTCAATCATTAGAGCAAGAGGGAGCAATTATTAACCTCAGTTTTAGTGAGCTGCTCCTTGAAAATAGGTTTGCGGATTAAGTAAGAGAAAAAACATAAAAGAGACTCTTTGTTTTCATTCTCTTATTCTATGAGCTCAACTGACTCAGAGGTGTTGAACTGTCATCACAGTAGTTTCTCTTAATTCATTTGGTTTGCCAAACATATTTGGAGGTGATCTCTTATATGTATGAAAGTTTAAGGTAAAATATAAGCTTTAAATCAAAACTTCTTGGAAAATATGCAACTGTAAGAAAGATCCCAACCTTAAGGAACTTTCATACACAAGCACAAAATGTTACTATGAAGAGTGGCCAAAAAGTGTCATCAGCAAAATGGCAGAGTAGGGATCTCCTGTCTCCCCACAGAAACATCATAAAACAAGCAAAAATCATCAAAACCAACTTTGTCAAAGCCCTAGAAAATAAAGAAATGCCTACAGAAATCAAACGAATGATGAATTCAGGAAAATTCCTTTGCCTTTGCCATACATCGCTCCCTGTCTGGTCAGCTGTCTTGAAGTTAGCAGCCTATGTTCCCACTTTGAGATGGTGGAATATTAGTCCCTGATACCAGAGGGAGCAGAGCAAATCTTATTCGCAAATTATGGTGTAGGTTTGTTTAACCTGTTTGGGGTCAGTTCAAGTTCAAAGACAGGAAAAAGCCAATGTCCCAGTTCCAAGGCAGGCTATCAGAAGGAACACTCCCTTACTTGTAGGAGGGTTACTTTTTTTTGTTCTATTCAGGTTTCCAACTCCATATTAGGAAGGACAATCTGATTTACTCAGTCTATGATTTGAATGTTAATTTTATCCAAAATGACCCTCACAAAAACACCCAGAATAATGCATGACACTCTTCCCTATCAGCAATTAATATATTGGATTTAACTCCTCAATCAAAAGACATAGTTTGGCAGAATAGATATAAAAACAGGACTCAACTATATGCTATCCACAAAAGAGTCATTTTAGATGTAAGCACACACATAGGTTGAATGTGAAACATGGAAAAGATATTCCGTGCAGACACCAAAAGACAGCAGCCATCGCTATACTAATATTAGACAAAAATTTTAAGTCAAAATAGTTATAAGAAACAAAGGAGTAAATTATATAATGTTAAAAGGGTCAACATCAGAGCTCCTAAATATGTGAAGCAAACATTGACAGAATTAAAGACAGAAATAGCTCTACAATAATGGTAGAAGACTTCAATAACCCACTTTCACTAGTGAATAGACTAGGCAGACAGCAAATCAGTAAGGAGATAGAGTACCTGAGCAACACAATAGGCCAGTGAGACTTAACAGACATATACAGAACACTTCACTCAAAAACAACACTCAAATACACAGTTTTCTCAAGTGGAGAAATTTCCCATGATATCCACTATGTTAGGTCACAAAACAAGTTAATAAATTTTAAAATATATAAATCATACAAAGTACTGTTTCAGTCACAATGGAAGGAAACTAGAAATCAATAGCAGAAGAAAAACTGGAAAGTCTACAAATTAGTTGAAGTTAAACAACACACACTTAAAAAACAATGAGTCAAAAGAAGTCCCAAGGGAAGTTGGAAAATATTTTGAGACAAATGAAAATGAAAACACAAAGCATCAAAATTTATGGGACATGGTGAAAGCAATGCTAATAGGGAAATTTATAGCTATAAATGCTTACTTTAAAAAAGAAAGATCTCAAATTGACAATCTAAATTTACATCTTCATGAACTAGAAATAAAAGAACAAACTAAAAAAAAAACCAGCAGAAGTAAAAACCATGATAAAGATTAGAACAGAGATAAATTAGAACCGAGATTTTTAATTTAAAAATTAAAAAAAAAAAAGAAATAATCAACAAAACCAAGAGTTGGTTCTTGGAAAAGATCAACAGAATTGACAAACCATTAATCAATCTAAGAAAAAAAGACTGAAGACTCAAATAGTTAATATCAAAAATGAAAGAGGGAACATTACCATCAAATTTATAGAAATAAAAAAGGATTAGAAGAGATTATATGAACAATTTTACAATAAAAACTTGGATCACCTAAAATATCCTAAAAACACACAACTTACTGATTGAATTATCAATAAATAGAAATTTTTAACAAAACTGTAACTGGTAAGGAAATTGAATCAGTAATCAAAAACCTCCCAACAAAGAAAAGCCCAGGACCTGATAGTTTTACTGGTAAATTTTACCAAACATTTAAAAAAGAATCAACACCAATCCTTCCCAAATTTTTCAACAAATTGAAGAGGATGAAGTAACTCTGAACTCATTCTAAGAGGCCAGAAATTTCTTAATACCAAAACCAGACAAGGTACTGCAAGAAAACTACAAGCTGGTATCCCTGAGGAATATTTATGCAAAAAGTCAGAGTAAAATAGTAGCAAACATAATTCAACAGCATATTAAAAGGATTATGTACCATGCCCAATTTAGATTTATTCTTAGAATGCAAAGAATGTTCAACATGTGAAAATACATCACATTAACAGAATGAAGAGAAAAAAAAATACATGATCATTTCAGTTGATGCAGAAAAACTTTTGACATAATTCAATACATATTCATGATAAAAACACTCAACAAACTATGAATAGTGGCAAAAGACTTTAACATAGTAAGGTTCAAATGTGAATAAAACACCACTAACATGACACTCAGTAGTGAAAGACTGAAAGTTTTTTCTCTTAGGTCAGGGCCAAGACAAAGATGTTTGTTCTTACCACTTCTATTTAACATAGTACTGAAAGTCCTAGCCAGAACAATTAGGCAAGAAAAAGAAATAATAATATCCAAATATTAAGAAAGAGGTAAAATTACCTCTGTTCACAGATGACATGATCTTATATGCATAAAATTTAATGTTTCCACAAATATAAAGTGTTAGAACTACTGAAAATTATAATGGTATCAAAAAGAATAAACACTCTGGGATGAGCTTAACCAAGGAGGCAAAAACAAACAAACAAACAAAAAAAGTGTACAGCAAAACCATAAAACATTGCTTTCTGAATGAAATTAAAGAATATACAAATTGATGGAAAAATAGTTCTTCCTCATGGACTGGAAGATTAATATTGTTAAAATGTCAATAATACCCATAGAAGCCTACAGATTCAATAGAGTCTCTATCAAAATCCTGATGGCATTTTTTGCAGAAATAGAAAATCTAATCTAAAATTCATATGGAATGGCCAAAACAATCTTGAAAATATACAAACCCCCTCCCCCAAAAAAAAACAGAATTGGAGGCCTCATACTTCATGATTCCAAACATATTACAAAGCTATTGTAAACAAATCAGTGTGGTGCTGTAATAAAATTAGACACATAGATCAATGGAATATAATAGAGAACCCAGAATTAAAACCTCGCATGTTTGGTCAAATGATTCTCAACAAGACCATTTATTTTCAAGAATGGTGTTTTGAAACCATAAAGAATGGAGTTGAACCCTTACTTTCACAATTTAAAAAAAAATTAACTCAAGGGAGGAACTATCCCAAACTCATTCTACAAGGCCACCATCACCCTCATACAAAAAAACATACAGAGATGTCACAAAAAAAGAAAACTACAGACCAACATCACTGAAGAACATAGATGCAAAAATCCTCAACAAAATACTAGCAAACAGAACCTAACAACACATTAAAAGGATCATACATCATGATCAAGTGGGGTTTATCCCAGGAATGCAAGGATTCCTCAATATATGCAAATCAATCAATGTGATATATCATATTAACAAATTGAAGGGGAAAAACCATATGATCATCTCAATAGATGCAGAAAAAGCTTTTGACAAAATTCAACACCCATTTATGATAAAACCCTCCAGAAAGTAGGCATAGAGGGAACTTACCTCAACATAATAAAGGCCATATATGACAAACCCACAGTCAACCTCATCCTCAATGGTGAAAAAATGAAACCATTTCCACTAAGATCAGGAAAAAGACAAGGTTGCCCACTCTCACCACTCTTATTCAACATAGTTTTGGAAGTTTTAGCTACAGCAATCAGAGAAGAAAAAGAAATAAATGGAGTCCAAATTGCAAAAGAAGAAGTAAAGCTGTCACTGTTTGCAGATGACATGATACTATACATAGAGAATCCTAAAGATGCTACCAGAAAACTACTAGGGCTAATCAATGCATTTGGTAAAGTACAAGGATACAAGATTAATGCACAGAAATCTCTTGCATTCCTATACACTAATGATGAAAAATCTGAAAGTGAAATTAAGAAAACACTCCCATTTACGACTGCAACAAAAAGAATAAAATACCTAGGAATAAACCTACCTAAGGAGACAAAAACCTGTATGCAGGAAATTATAAGACACTGATGAAAGACACTGGATTGGAAGAATCAACATTGTGGAAATGACTATACTACCCAAAGCAATCTACAGATTCAATTCAATCCCTATAAAACTACCATTGGAATTCTTCACAGAACTAGAACAAAATATTTCACAATTTGTATGGAAACACAAAAGACCCCAAATAGTCAAAGCAATCTTGAGAAAGAAAAACAGAGCTGGAGGAGTCAGCCTCCCAGACTTCAGACTATACTACAAAGCTGCAGTAATCAAGACAGGATGGTACTGGCACAAAAATGGAAATATAGATCAATGGAACAGGATAGAAAACCCATAGATAAACCCACCATATATGGTCAACTTATTTTTGATAAAGGAGGCAAGTATATACAATGGATAAAAGACAGCCTCTTCAATAAGTGGTGCTGGGAAAACTGGAAAGCTACATGTAAAAGAATGAAATTAGAACACTCCCTAACACCATACATAAAAATAAACTAAAAATGGATTAAAGACCTAAATGTAAGGCCAGACACTATAAAACTGTCAGAGGAAAACATAGGCAGAATACTCTATGACATAAACCACAGCAAGATCCTTTTTGACCAACCTCCTAGATAAATGGAAATAAAACCAAAAATAAACAAATGGGACCTAATGAAACTTAAAAACTTTTGCACAGCAAAGGAAACCATAAACAAGACCAAAAGACAACCTTCAGAATGAGAGAAAACATTTGTAAATGAAGCAACTGACAAAAGATTAATCTCCAAAATTTACAAGCAGCTCATGCAGCTCAATAGAAAAACAAACAAACAAACAACCCAAACCAAAAACAGGCAGAAGACCTAAATAGACATTTCTCCAAAGAAGAAATACAGATTGCCCACAAACACATGAAAGAATGCTCAACATCATTAATCATTAGAGAAATGCAAATCAAAACTACAATGTGATATCATCTCACACCAGTCAGAATGGCCATCATCAAAAAATCTACAAACAATAAATGCTGGAGAGTGTGTGGAGAAAAGAGAACCCTCTTGCACTGTTGGTGGGAATGTAAATTGATACATCCACTATGGAGAACAGTATGGACTTTCCTTAAAAAACTAAAAATAGAACTACCATACGACCCAGCAATCCCCCTACTGGACATATACCCTGAGAAAACCATAATTCAAAAAGAGTCATGTACCACAATGTTCATTGCAGCTCTATTTAAAATAGCCAGGACCTGGAAACAACCTAAGTGTCCATTGACAGATGAATGGATAAAGAAGATGTGGCACATATATACAATGGAATATTACTCAGCCATAAAATGAAACAAAACTGAGTTATTTGTAGTGAGGTGGATGGACCTAGACTCTGTCATACAGAGTGAAGTAAGTCAGAAAGAGAAAAACAAATACTGTATGCTAACACTTATATACAGAATCAAAAAAAAAAAAAGGTCATGAAGAACCTAGTGGCAAGATGGGAATAAAGACTCAGACCTACTAGAGACTGACTTGAGGATATGGAGAGAGGGAAGGGTAAGCTGGGACAAAGGAGAGGGTGGCATGGACATATATACACTAACAAATGTAAAATAGATAGCTAGTGGGAAGCAGTTGCATAGCACAGGAGATCAGCTCAGTGCTTTGTGACCAGCTAGAAGGGTGGGATAGGGAGGGTGGGAGGGAGGGAGAACCAAGAGGGAAGAGATATGGGGATATATGTATAATTGATTCACTTTGTTATAAAGCAGAAACTAACACACCATTGTTAAGCAATTATACTCCAATAAAAACGTTAAAAAAAAAGTCTTTCTCCTTCTCTTGACTCCATACCTGAAATTCCAACATTTTTTTTGTTAAAATAATGTACAATTACTTGTGAAATGCTTGTCAAAATACTAGAACAGGCTATAAGAGTAAATTACAAATGAGAAAACACAAATTACCAATAAACCTATGAAAAGATAAAAAAAAAAAAAAAACAAAACTCAGAATGGATCCCTGACCTAATTGTACGTCTTAAAGCTGTAGAATGCTTAGAAGAAAATGTGGGACAGCTGCATGACTTTGGATTAGGCAACAATTTCTTGAATATGAGACTAAAAGCACAGGCAACAACGACAACAAAATAGATAAACTGAACTACATGAAAATTTAAAACTTCTTTTCATCCAAGGATCCAATTAACAGAGGGAAAAGGCAACTCATGGAATGGAAGAAAACATTTGCAAATAATATATCTTACAAGAGGTTAATATCCAGAATATTAAATAACTCTTGCAACTGAACAACAACATTAAAATAACCTGATTAAAAATGGGCAAAGGACTTGAAAGAACATTTCTCCAAAGAAGATATGCAAATGATGAATAAACACATGACAAGATGCTGAGCATCATTAATTATTAGGAAAAAATATAAATCAAACCCACAGTGAGACACTGTCTCACAACCATTATGATTGTTACTACCAAAAAAAAGAAAGAAAAGAAAAGAAAAACAGAAAATAAGTTTGGGTAGGGATGTGGAGAAACTGTAACCCTTGTTTTCTGTTAGTGGGAAAGTAAATAGTACAGCAATTATTGAAAACAGTATGAAAAACAGTTCCTCAAAAAGTTAAAAATAGAATTACTTCTGGGTATACACCATAAAGAATTGAAAGTAGGGACTTGAAGAGATATATGTTTATTACTGCATTATTGACAATAAGCAAAAGGTGGAAGCAATTTACCTATGTGCATTGATGGATAATTGGATAAACAAAATATGATAAATATGTACAATGAAATATTATTTAATCTCAAAAGTAAGGAAATTCTGATACATGTTATAACATGGGTGAAACCTGAGGACATTAACATACTAAGTTAAATAAGCCTATCACAAAAGTACAAATATCATTTGATTCCATGTAAATGAGGTACATAGACTGGTCAAATTCATAGAGAAAGTGGAAGGGTGGTTTCTAGGGGCTAGGGGAGGAGAGTATGAGGTGTTATTATGTAATGGGTACATTATACTTCTTTGCAGTTTATAAGTGTTTTTGCAAACCTTTTCTTTCTTCAAGTGTGAAACATATTACAACCACATTTTTTAATGATCCTTGTATCTTTTGTAATATTTAGCTGCAAGCAATATAAACTTTTTCAAGATATTTTAAGCAAAATATAAATGTACTAAGTGACTGTTAGATAATCACAGCTAATATTTACATAGGATGTAATGTGTGTCAGCAAAGACCTACAAGATAGGAGTTACTATCTCTACTCTACTGGTGAGAAACTGAGAGATTAGCAATTGAACTATGTGCAAAATATCACACATACACGTATAAAAATTAGGTGGTAGAAATTTGAATCCTGCAGATCCAGTCTCAACCCTGTGCTCTTGGACCAGATGTTCTCAAACTTGAAGCTTCATTAGAATAGTTTGGAGGACAGGTTAAATTATAGCTTGCTTCCCTCCTTATTCCCCACCTCCAAAGTTGCTGATTTGGAAGAAACGCTAGAATAAGCATATACTGAGATCAATCTTCTGTCCTTTCCACAGTGGAACACTGACACCACTGCCAGCATTACTCCTAGGGTTCTCCTGAGACATCACTTTTCCTGCAATAGCACTGTCTGAAATGCTGTTTTGCTGTGGTCTCTGCCTCTTTGCATCCCACAACCCTGATTCAGGGTTAGAAGTTGGGTACATATGATTGAGCAGGGCTTGGATCACATTCCTTTATCCTGTTATAAGAAGGTGCTCAAGGCTTATCTCTGGAACTTTCAGATTCTATAGTGATTTGGGGGCTGACGGGTTGTTTCGCTGAACAAGATGTATAAGCCAGGAAGTTCAGAAACTAGGCAAACAAGAGACTGACAAATGTCCACCGTGATTCTCTTACTTAAATGGCAGGTAGATTAAAATATTATTCATTTTACAAATCTTTATTGAGCAAAAATTCTGTGCATGAACCATAAGGCATTTTGAATACAAACTTTCACTGTAAATGGTCCTGCCTTTTTTTATCCCTACTCAAGGGAAAAAAGAGCAATGTGCATATATGACTTTCTGGAGGCCAACTGTGTAGCAAGGGTCTGAGTAGAAATCAGACTTCTGGTTGTATTCCTGCAAATTCTAGTCCCCTGGGTTGCTTTTGTCACAGTGTGCCTACCTACTTTTCATAGAATACGTTACTCTATTTCAATTATTTCTGGAAACCTGAATCTACTCTCAGCCATTTCAGAAGGAATGAATGCGTACCTCAAGTATCACTTATAATTTTCATTCAGTGCAACAGAATCCAATTCTAGTTAATTTAAGAGAACAGTGTATGGGAGGAAATGGGTACTTGATAAATCCAACCCAGGTCCAGAAGGAACAGAAGACAGAAAGCCCTAAAGCACAGTCTTTTAAGGGTACCATTGTTAGAATCAAATGTTCCAACTATTTTGAGTACTATATTTCACTTTTCTCAAGTTTTAAATGTAAACAGAAGAGATTCCCACTCTCCTGGCTGCCACCAGACAGGAGAGAGCCAGCCCTGGATGAAGAATCAAAACAGAATTGTGTAAAAAAGCAAAGAATTGGCTCCTCACAGGAAGATCTGGATGCTGTTACCAGAAGGAGATGCACACTGCCTCCCTAACCCTCTGTCTTTTATTCCTGAGTGTAATACACATCACCAATCAAACAAAAGATCACAAAAGATCAGTGTGTTAAACTTAAAAGTATTTCTTTGTAACAGTTATTTTTCAGAAATTTTCCTCTTGGGCTTGCTTTAACTGGAAAGACGATTGGTCAGGATGGCCCTATAAGTTTTTATGAACAAAATATTTCAAAGACTAATATGCCCTTAATGATATTTGCTACTAGTATAAATTTCTTCAAAAGTGATTAACATAAAATTCTCATTTCTATAGTTCACAAAGTATTTATCAGTATTTTATGGTTAGTTCAGTCTTTGTATTTAGATTCTTTTGTTCGCCTTCCTTTTCACTAATGGAATTAGTATTTGTTTTACACTAACATTTTATGACAATAATTAAACACATTTATTCTTATTAGACAATATAATTGAGCACATTAAAAATTGTGAGGTAAAATATTTGACCAGATCACAAAAATGTGTAATAAAAGTTATATCCATTATATCCATATTCTAAAACCTGTATTGAAAATACCTATCACTGATAATGCAGTTATTATTTTTGGACCCTAAAGGAAAATTTTTTCTAGAGGGTAAATCATTATTCATTAATATTCCTATTTGATACATCTCTGAATCTAAGAGTGGAAAAAAATGATTAAAATTTTAATTGCTTTAAAGCAATCATTGAAATGAGATAATACCACTACTAGCGATGTTCTACCTTTTGGTGCCTTCTCCAACTTTGTCAGGGAGGCAGAGGAATCAGAATACAAATGCAAGTGCTGTGCAGCATACCAACCAAAATGGTACATTTACTAGGATTTGTGTTGAAATATTTAACCAAATATATTTATTTTGCCAGTGATTTGTACTAGACTATCAATTGGTAGTTGTTTACTCATGATAATTTAAGCTCAAATAAGAATAAATTAAACAATATACTCTCTACATGTTGTAAAAGAACATGAGAAAAACAAACATTTAAGCATTTATTATTCACATAATGTTTGGAATCATCTTTATGGTAATTTCTTTTCATATACAGTCTATTAATTTGACATATTTTTTACTAAACTTAAAGTTTTCTTGTGACTCAGAAAACAGCAAAATAGGAATACACCAATATGTTAAAACTTAGAACCCTCACAGTTTAGAAATAAAGATTCCTTTAAAGCGAATATGTAAGTAAATTTCCATAAAATTTGTCAATATAAACTTGGCCCTGACTAACTTGGACTTAGAAAATTAGAGGACCTTCAACTATAGGTAATGATTGAACCACAAAGATGTCCCCCAAGAAAGCTCCAAAGCAGTTTAAATAATTATGTCAAACTGGGAAAAGGAAACCTGTGTTCATATGTGTTGATGTCCTTAGCCAAGAGGAGAGGATTTATAGGAGGAGAATGGAGTGGTGGTTGTTCTGAGGTCAGCAGTATCTTGGTGAAAGAACATGGGGGTGTGTGTATGTGTGTGTGTGTGTGTGTGTGTGTGTACCTGTGTGTGTCTGTGTCTGCTCATCTGTGTGTGTATGTGGGGGCTGATGGGGATGGCCACCTGGGTTGAAACAGAAATCCAGCCTGTATCCAGATGGAGAAGGACAAGTATCAACTCCTCAAAAGAAAGAGGGCAGGTCACCCTGCTAACCCTGCTCCTCAGCCATGGGGAAATCCTTTCTCAGGTCAAGCTGAACTGAGACTTCAATCAGGAGCCAGAGATGAAGCTCCTCCTGTCCCAACAACATGGACACAGAGCCTAGTTTATGAAAAGAGATTTAGGAGCTCACCTTGCATATTTCTGGCCTTGGGCAATAGAATAATTCCAAAATTTCATCTTCTAGTCAAGATTTTACTATATAGCACCATTTATTTTCTCAGTGACTCAGACTATAGTTTGTCAAGAACCCATATAAATGAAGGTTCCTGCAGTTAGAAAGACTGAGGTCAGAAAGGGCTGATAAAAGGCAAGAAGTAAATTGATGCACTCTCTTATCTATGCATTAGATTTGGAGATTTATAGGAAAAAGTGAAGGCAACATTTGTGTGTGCTTTCTCGCCAAATCCATCATCTTCCCACAATTATCCTCCTCCCATTGTGTTTGATTAATGGTAACACCAGGCACTAATTCATCTACGCTGGAGATCTGGGTGATCTAGTGGACTTCCATTTCTTCTAATTACTCAAATCCAGCTACTCCCTAAATCTTGTTAACTCCATTTCCTTCAGACCTCAAACACTTGTCTACTCTTTTTTCTCCATTTCCATTGTCAAAAACTCAACCCAAACTGTCATTGGAGGGTTACTGGTATACTCTGAGACACGAAGTCTCACTGAAATCTGATTTAGGTATTATTTAGATGAGACATTAGGCTTTAGTGTTGGTGCTGGGATGAGTTAAGGTCTTCGAGACTGTTGGGATGGGATGTATCTTGCATGTGAGAAAGACATGAATTCTGGGAGACCATGGGGGAATGCTGTGGATTGAATGGTATCCTCCAAAATTCATATGCTGAAGCCTTAACACACAATGTGACTGTATTTAGAGATAAGACCTATAAGGAGGTAATAAAGATTAAATGAGGTCATAAGGGTGGAACCTCAATTCAATAGGATTAGTGTCCTTATAAGAAGAGGAATCAAAGTGCCCTGTACACAAAGGGTCATGTGAGCATGATGAGATAGCAGCACCCTAAAAGTCTCAGAAGAAGAGGCCTCAAAAGCAACCCTAACTTTGGACTCCTAGCTTCCAGAACTGTGAGAAAATTAAATTATTTTGTTTAAATAGTCCAACCTGTGGTAACTTGTTATGACAGCCTGACCTGATTAATACAGATTTTGGAGGACATCCATTTCCTAAGTCCCCACCCTTACCTATTAGCATATCCTTGTATTTATACTATTCTTCCACATACTAGATTGCTCACCGATTTTCAGATTAAGGTTTTCTTCCCCCATAACTTTGTATTTCAACTACTCTTTTTCTTCTGGAACTAGTCTTTTTCACTTTGCTCTCTTTATAAATAATTGCTAAACCAGGGATAAATTAGAGGGATAAATTAGGAGTTTGGGATTAACATATGCACACTACTACATATAAAATAGATAACCAACAAGGACCTACTGTATAGCACAGGGAACTATACTCAATATTTTGTAATGGCCTATAAGGACAAATAATCTGAGAACAATAGATATATGTATGTACAACCGAATCTCTTTGCTGTACACTGAAACTAACACAACATTGTAAATCAACTATATTTCAATAAAAAACAACTTTTTAAAAGAAATTGCTAAGCTAAAATTTCTCCTGCCAGTATAAAGCAAGTTGACCACTCTTTCCTTGTATTTTATAACTAAATCTACTAAGCATTTAAAGATGGAATTATTTATTTACAGGCTTCTTTTCTTTCCATTAGACTATGAGCTAATTGTCACAGAGTGCTTTGGAATTGAACAGACCTATGTTTGAATCCTAATTCTATAACTGATTATCCTTCTAAGTTAAACTATCCAAGTAAATTGAATAAGATAACTAGCTTATTATGCTAATATACATTTTGAGATCACATGTTCATGTTGACATATTTGATGTTAATAATGTTATCATTTTTCATTTATTAGTAAAACACAGGTTTTGACACAGATTGAGCTGGCAATACTTGTTTATTGCAAAAATCACATTGCAATAATGAACAAATGAGCAAATAAATTAATGGAGAATTGGAAACTGTGATAAAAGCACCTAAAAAAAAAAAGGAAGAAAGAAAATCAATACAAACAAGAAAGTATAAGTGACCCTAAAGAGTAATATGGTACATAATCTCAGAGGTTGTGATGGTTAGTAGATGATCTTCGAAGTAACTTTTCACACTTTGCCTTGAAACATTTGGCCCCTTTTTGCCCCAAAATTGAATATGCGTGGTAGCTTTTGCAACAAATGTAACTTGTTATTATTGCATTTTATGCCCTTCCTTGGGTGTATCATATGTTCCTGAACCTTGTTTTCCTTCACTAATTAGAAAAGCAGTCAAGATTTGAGGGTGCAAGGAAATGGATTAGATTTTGCAATTAAAAACAGTTGAGCAACATTTCAAGAAAATGCAGTGGAGGCAAATTTTGGCTGATAGAACAGATATATTAGAAACTATAGTCTTTATCTTTCTTTAAAAAAAAAAATATGGTGAAAGACCTTGAACCAACAGAGTTCTCCACTTACCACTTAAACTCTCAGTAATAGGAGATTAGTTTACAAATCTAGGCATGATGGAACATTTTCCAGTCCTTCCTTTCATGTTTTTGAAAAATGTTTAACAATTGTTCCTTCTTCCTGAAACGATTAACTAACATCTTAACTAGCTTACTTTCCCTGTACATTTATTTGTCACATGGCATTTATCACGCTGCATCTCAATGCATGATTAGGTGTTGATCTTGACTGCTGAACTGCATTTCCCACTGTTCCCTTCTCTGTGTGTTGTTGGTTAGCATGGGCCACACAGACTTTGAAGCCAGGTTTGAAGAATGCAAGCACAACAGCAGCTACTCTGTCATTCACACACACAGTTACAGACCCTCAGGTGCCCCTCATTGCAGGAATCATTGCCCAGGCCTGCAATAGTGCCTTCCCTTGGGGGTCCTCACTCAGCTTCTCCAGCTCCTGGACAATTGTGTGCAATTCAACTCCATGAGAAGGGCCTCCGGTTCTGCAGAAGAGCCGTCCCACTAAAGTCAGGGGAGACAAGAACTTGCTTGAGAACAGCTCATCCTCTTGGGCTCCACTTCACTTTCCTGAGTCCCAGCTAGCTCTTTCTCTCCTACCTTACACCTTCAGAGCCATCTTCTCATCCTAACTGCCTGCCCTAAGGGCTTCAAGCACCAGCATCAGATGTGAAGGCAGTGGCCTCAGACAAGATGCTTAACCAACTGCAATAATTGCACAAGGCCAACTCTCTGTACCAGATCCCTTCACAGATATATATATACACACACACATATACATTATCAAATGAGAGTTCGTGTGACCGATGCACAGTGAGGTCAAACAAACTGAAAAGTTGGAGTTTGGAGAGAGAAAAGTTTATTGCAGGGTCAAGGAAGGAGAACGAGTGGCTCATGCCCTCAAAACCCCAAACTCCCCCAAGGGTTTCAGAAAGGCATTTTTAAAGTCAAGGTGAGGGAGAGATGTGGTTAGTTGTTGCAGACTTCTTGGTGTCGGAATCCTTTGTTCTTTCATCTGTTCAGGTAGGTCAGGTCACGATGTTCCTGTAAACCTCCAACAAGACCAATGTTATTCTCTGTTATGCAAATTTTTATCTTTATATGAATGGACTCTTAAAAGTCAGAGCCCTGAGAATGGGCTCTCCTGTATATTTCAGGCTACAGGCAACATTCTTTTACAAAAGGTGCATAGCCAGCAGGACTAAGCACAGGCAACAGAGCACAAAGGTTAAACTAAAAGGAACAGATCTAATATGGAGTGAGATTTGTTCTTCCCAATGACATAGATACATATGTACACATACATATATACATGTAAACATATGTAATGTGCATTTATCAAAAAAGCAGAACCGTATAAGTGTATAGTTATATGTCTGCATAGGTCAGCACTATAGATATCTCCATCTATCTGATAGAACTCAGCATTAGCCATGGTCAGAAGTGTTGCTGTGTAGGGACTGTTACAAACCACTGTATCATCAGAGACAGGTACATCGTCTAACACATAGTAGATGCTACCTATAATAAAACGTAACAGAATATTTCGTTTCAAAACAGAATACAGTTCAAAATATATTTTGAAACAAAAAGCTAAATAAATGAATGGGAAAATTCCCCAGGCAAGTTTCTCACAAAATAATGCAAAGTTATATAAGCAGGATATAAAAACACAGTTTAATATTGAAGTATTTGTAGGGCAATTGCTTGTTTAGGTAGTGTTTGAATACCTGGAGCTTGCCTTTAAAAGAGAATCAGGGGCTTCCCTGGTGGCGCAGTGGTTGGGAGTCCGCCTGCCGATGCAGGGGACGCGGGTTTGTGCCCCGGTCCGGGAGGATCCCACGTGCTGCAGAGCGGCTGGGCCCGTGAGCCATGGCCGCTGAGCCTGCGCGTCCGGAGTCTGTGCTCCACAGCGGAAGAGGCCACAGCGGTGAGAGGTCCACATACCACAAAAAATAAATAAATAACCCTTTTGATTTATTAAATCTTTAAAAATAAGATTCTTTTTCTAAAAATCATACATAAATAACCTGCTTTGAGGGCTCCCATTTCTATAAGACCTCTGTAATATATTTTTTTCTCCTGTTAATCTGCCTTGTGTCAATTTAATTATTAGATCAGCCAAAAGAACTCAAGAGGGTTAGGGATGAAATCTCCCCCTCCCTTATGAGACTGTAATATATATTTTAAAACAACTGCATACATTTGAATATGAATTGTATATCGATTAGATGACACAATAAAATGTTATTTTTTTGACCCAATCATGGCATTGCAGTTTGTGGGAGAATATACCTCCCTTTAGAAAAAGCATGCTGAGTACTTGGGGGATGAAATGTCCTGATAAAGAGGTAGGCAAAGGGACCTCAGCAGTGTGACAAAATGTTAACACATGGTAAATGTTGCTGAAAAGTGTTCGCTGTAGTATTTGTTTAACTTTTCTGTAAATGCTTAAGTTTTCAAAATAAATCAATGCAGAAAAATAAAATCCCTCTCTTCTTTTCCCTTTCTGTTTCTGATACGAAGGGAGGAAGATGTGTGGGCAATAGATTTATTGACATACAGTTTATACTCACCATTTACATTGTGTATTTACAAATTCATATACTTGCCGAAAGTTCTTTGTAACCTCAGAATCAATACCTGTGACATTTTCCTGGTCATTTACTCACAGGCACAGAGCAGTAAAAATGTGAGTCACCAAGTGGGCATGTTCTCATTTGCGGCTGAACAAGAGAGCCTTCTGCCTTCTTGTTTCAGCTCTCACACGTTTTTCACATTTTGTGCTTTTTGTTGGTGATTTTGCTGTTTAAACACCCCCAAGCATAGTGCTAAGTGCTGTTTAGGATTCCTAAGCACACGGATGCTGTGATGTGCTTTAGGGAGAAGCTGCGTTAGGGAAGCTTTATTCAGACACGAGTTATGCTGCTGCCCATCAGGTCAAGGTCAATGAATCAACCATACCTGTCAAATTAGGTGTCCTTACACAGAAACCACATAAAACAGGGTTATGAGGTTATCAGTTGACCACTTGTGACCCGAGGCTTGCAGGAACCCAACCCTGTATTTCCACCAGGAGCAATGGCCAGAATCTAGTAATTCAGTGTTTGCAGTGACTTTAGAGAACATACTTATCATGAATAACAAGAATCATCTGTATATGCAAATAAGCATGGTTGTAGACTTGGGCTTACCCTTCACCAGAATTAGATGTTTTATCCATGCATTTACTTTACCTTCACTTCCACCCCATTTCCAATAAATAAAGAGGAAAATATGACCACAAACTGACCACAGAGCACAGAGCAAACCAGGACAGGCTTCCCCAGTGAATCTGCGAGGTAGGGGGTGAGGGGGTGTTTCTCCAGCTGACGCCCTTCCTGAGGGGAAGGCAGGTCAAGAGTAGGCAGTGGTTTCCCCTTAACCCAATGTCTGGGAAGAGGGGCATTTCTTCAGTGAAAGGGAGACTGTGATGGGCTATACCATGGCTATAAACCCATAATTAACCTGGTGCTTTTAATGCCAATTGAGGAGAATAAGTGGGCACAGCTGCAGGTGGCAGGCCATAGGCACTGCTAACTTGTAGACAGCCACTACCAGCCTGGACCCTTTCTGAACCTCAGTGATGTGCTGGAAAGACAGAAGCAGACAAAGGGAATGACCCACCCTGTGCTGGCTGCAGCCCAGAGACCCCAAGAGATCCTGCAGCATCCACGTGGATGCATTTGAGGTCAGGAGACCTGGGAGCTTCTGCTTGAATCCTGGGTTTCCTCTGTGAGACCAGAGACATAGTCCTCCAGGACTTGGAGGGTGGGCCAGGCAGAGGGGATGTATCTGCTTTGAAGAGTGGAGAGAAGCACTGAATCCACGAAGGATGCGCACTGGACGGGAGGTAGGTGACCAGCTTCTGCGTTTGTGCTGGGTAATAAGTAGTCTTCAGGATCAGTCAGATAGTAACAGATGGCAACTCTAGGCATAGGATGTTCCTTGATACGGGAAGTTTTGAGAATTTCTTCAGAACGTGCTTTCCCTGGGTCTTCCCTCCCCATTTCAATTTGTATCTCTAGGTGTTGTGGTATATACCCATTCATCAAATGTGCAAGCCATAGTTCTGCATTCCAGAGTGGAAAGAAACAGAAGGCTGGGATTCAAAAATATTAGCATAAATCACCTTTTGTAAAAGAACTTTAAAGTGTATTTGATGTCACAGACGGGACTAGCTGCCTAAACAATGCCATCCTCCCCTGATCTCACTCCATTACCTTTACCTTATAATAAAGGCATGTGGAGATGACCAGGACTGACATAAACATTCCCCTTGTAGGCCTTCAGTCCCGCAGGTAACCCTCCCTGGTTCACAGCCTTGAGAGGTCTGCTGACGAGGTTCTAGGAACAATTTTCTATTTCTTTTTTGTTTTTTTGATGTGGACCATTTTTAAAGTCTTTATTGAATTTGTTACAATTTTGCTTCTGTTTTGGTTTTTTTTTTTTTTTTTTTTTGGCTGCGAGGCATGTGAGATCTTAGCTCCCCAACCACGGATCGAACCTGCACCCCCTGCGTTGGAAGGCGAAGTCCCAACGACTGGACTGACAGGGAAGTCCCTGGGAATGATTTTCTTCCTTAATAAAAGAGTTGCCTGTCCTTTCCAGGTAACCTTTTTGTGCCAGGATCTGCCATACATCTCTGTGGCCATGAGGAAGACACCCCCAAATTAGGATGTGGAGGATGGGAAGCAGCTGGCTTCCAAATTTGTCAGCTCTGGAGCTCCCCACTTCTGGATCTGGGGAACTCTTGCTACTACCCTGCTCGCGATTGGCTGGGGGAAGAGGGGATATTCTGGCACTTGCAGCTGCATTGTACAGTGCAGGCTTATCTTTTGTGAGGAACAATAAAAGGAAAGCAGGTGTGAACAGACAACTGATTTCATTTGCATATTTGTCTAATTCCACTGATAATGCTTAGTTTAATGAGACACTAGCTCAGTTAACAGCAAGAATGCATTCCATGTATAAAATTCTTGGTTAGAAGCTTTCCACTAGAGTCACCCTCACATATCTTGTAAAGGTGATCCCATGCAATGCTTCGGTCATAAATGTTAAAAATCTATTCTAGTGGTAGGTTGACTAAAGAAGAACTAATCATTCCATCACAAAGTGTGTGCGTGTGTGTGTGTGTGTAAAACAAAGATAGCAGAAATATTTGCACAAGCTAGATGACAGTCACATCTAAAGAGGGAAAAGTGTGCAGAAAAATAATGCTGATCATACAGGAGAAAATATCTTTCAACCACATAGTTGAATAAAAGCTATTCACAGAAGCATTTATGTAACTAAGTTTCACAGAAAAATTTAAGATTTTTAAAAGTAGCTTTCTTAAAATAAAAAAATGTTGAATGCCTGCAATATTACTACACTGTCCAGAGATCATCATTATTTTTTGTGTTAACTCTTTCAACTTGCATTATTTCTGTTTCATTTTCTTTTAATTCTTCCAATTTCCTGGATGTTTTAAAATATTTTACCATTCTTTCGTTTCCTCAAATGTATGATTCCCTTCATGTTTAGGATCTGTCTTTCAGGAACTTTTTCTTCTTTTTCTTGTTTTCCTTTCTCTCTGAGCTCTGTATCAGAGACACAGTACTACCCACCCGCAGAGCTCCAGTGTGAGATTTTTATGCACGGGAGTGAGAGAGTTTTTCAATATGCTTCCTTTCAGCTGCTGCTTTATTTCTCTGTGAGGAAGAGAAGGTCACATTCAACTCTGCTTCCTGGTCTTCTTCAGAAATTATTTAAAATAGAAACGATAGGACTTTCAGGTTCTGATTAAATGCAGTTCTAGTAGGAAAAGAAAGAAATTATTATTTTTTTTTCTGTCTGGTGATTTATGTATAATTTATTAGTTTTCAAAAAATTATAAAATAATTTTTATCAAATCCATCTTTGATTTTTGAGCATCACCTAAGATGATTTTACCTCTCCTGTGACTAAGTATCCCTGTTATTCAGGCATTTACTTCCTTGGCTTTGGAGAACTCTATTATATTAAATCTGTAATATCCACTGATAAAATCATTTTGTCTGTTATTTATAAGATTCATTAGCTCTCATTGGCTTCAAAATATTCCATAAATGATTTTATTCATTGTCACATTTCATGAATTAAATATTATTAAATCTTACTATAAGACTGGCCATTGATTCTCAAACCCGCACTTTAGCAAATCATTTTATGTTGTTCTGTATTATTTTCCACTATTAATAGAATAATCACTTTGTAAATTCTTATGAATAGAAACAAAGCCCGTGATGTCTGGACTGAAATGCTTAGGTAGACATTCAATCAAGCCAAACTTAAGAAGCTCCCTCTCACTGCTTTTCAGAGGTGTGCACCCTTGGCACGACTTATGAGACATTTATATACATGTTTGTTTGTTTCCTAGGACTCATTTCATACTAAGAGATCATAAATACATGTGTGTATGGGTGTGTGTGCACATCCCCTAGTTATACAACTGTGAAGGAGCTTAGATGGACAGCAACCAAGACCCAGTTTTTGTCTCTTGATAAGTGAGTGGAATGGTAGAGCAGAGGGTCATAACTAAATGGAAAGCAAGTCAGATATGAGAAGTCCTTCTAGAAACCAAGAGAAGAGAAAAGCAACATAACAGTAAGTGAGCCAAGATGATAACTAGAATCTTCACGTCCACCAAATAATGCAAGGTGCCACCTCAGAGGGGAGTGGAAGATAGGATGAGTGCAGAGGGGACCCCTCTTCATAGGCACATCAGCAAGGTCAGGGAGGGTGGTAACATGAGGTGCTGGAAGACCTGGATGTACTGTGTCCTACCACTGTGGTGAGGAGTGTTCCCTGGGTGTGTTTAATCAGAAAGCAGTGTTGGAGTGAAGTAAGACAGAAAGAGAAAAACAAATACCATATGCTAACGCACATATATAGAATCTAAAAAAAAAGAAAGTACTGATGAACCTAGCAACAGGGCAGGAATAAAGACTTAGACATAGAAAATGGACTTGAGGACACAGGGAGGGGGAAGGGTAAGCTGGGACAAAGTGAGAGAGTGGCACGGGCACATATACACTACCAAATGTAAAATAGATAGCTAGTGGGAAGCAGCTGTGTTGCACGGGGAGATCAGCTCAGTGCTTTGTGACCATCTAGAGGGGTGGGATAGGGAGGGTAGGAGGGAGCCTCAAGGGGGAGGGGATATGGGGATATATGTATGCATATGGCTGATTCACTTTGTTATACAGCAGAAACTAACACAATTTTGTAAAGTAATGATACTCCAATAAAGATCTATTAAAAAAATTAATGAATTGATTTTAGAGAAATTCAAATGAGGGCACAGCTGTTTATTTACAAGTAAGTGTATCCTAAGATTTCTTATAATAGAAATAAATAAGCAACAAACTATTCACCAGGGTGGATCAGGAAAATAGAGAGAGTACACACCAGGGAATATTATGCAGCTGTGACGAGATGACACAGACCTTTAAGTATTGTCTGGGGTACATTGCCAAGATGTGATGTTGAACAGCAATAACAACAAAAAAAGGTACTGCAACTCTCCACCTTTCTCCTGTTGTCCCCTCTCTCTTCCACTCTGTGTACACAAACACACTCAGACACACACACATACACCTACACACCACACACACTCACACATACACACACACCTACACACCACACACACACATACATATAAAATGAGGCCCAAGAAACAAGATGAAGCGTGTGTATAAATTCTCCATGGCACCAGCCGATGCATCCCCCGCATTTCAAATGGAGCCAGAGAGGGCTCCCCAAGTTCTGCTTTTTATACCAACATAACACATTATTTAATTCTTTAGATGAGCCTGTATTTATTTATCACATAACCTAAGAACAACAGCAAAAGCTTACCAGGAGATCGAAGGGAGGGGGTTTAAGTCCAGGTTAGCCAGAAGAAGAGGCAGAATCAGATGTGAGGCAGTGGGGCTAGGACCAGAGCTCAGAATGGGAGCTCCAGGCAAGAAGGGGAAGCTTGTTCACACGGTGAACCTCTGGGTTCTTCTTTATCTCCTGAAAAATTGTACTGCATTTTAAAAATTGATAAAGCACAGTTGCTTTAAAGTTTAAAAAATATATCCAAATGAAGGCTTTACATTTTCTAAACTAAATGAATTCCCTCTCACTGTTTGGTCGAAAACTTGATATAAAGCAAATCCAAAAGCCCTTGGCATTCATACATGTAACGTTTGAAATTCTTGACTAAATAAGGGACCTATCCTGAAAGTCTGTGATACAGTAATTTGTGGGTTTTGCTAAGGGGTCACTTTGAACAATGGACACTTAGATCCTGGAGTTCAGAGCTAGTCTTTTACTAATTCCTGAACCTGAGCTCATTTGCTGATTACTGTCGACTGAGAAAAAATGCACAGCCTAAAAGTTGAGAGTTATGTTTTATTCAGGGGACAAAACTGAGGACTTAAGCCCGGGACACAGCATCTCAGATAATTCTGAGGGACTCCTCCAAAGTGGTAAGGGGGGAGCCAGGATATAGAGGAGTTTTTGCCACAAAGGCCAGGTATTTGGAACATCAAAAGATTACTGTTAATTAAAGAAAACCAGACATCTCAAGTTAAAGAATTTAGTGCTTTTATATGTATGGGAAGATGCAAGAATCTGGGCTCATTGACCGGCACCTCAGCCATCTGAGGCCAGTGTCCTCTGCTTTCTCATCCTGAGTCCCCTCAGGGTACAAGCCAGGGCGTGGCTGCAGTGGCTGATGGTTGATGGGGGGCATCCTGTTTCCATCCTGAGTTCCCTCAGGGCTCACCTTTGGGGAGGCTGTAAAGTGATGGCTTGATGGCTGCAACAGCTTTTTTGTACTGATATGGCAGCGACATTTTTCGTTCACAGCGTGATCTCTGTTATGGACTGGATGTTTGCCCCTGCCCCATTCATATGTTGAAGCCCTGAATCCAAGTGTGTCTGTATTTGGTGTAAGAAAGTGTGCTTTGGTATAAGGAAGGTGGACCCCTGATCCAGTGGAATTAGTATCCTGTTAGGAAGAGACACCAGATAGTGCCCCCCTCCTCCTCTGTTAGCACAGACACCGAGGAAAGGCCTGTGAGGACAGAATGAACAAGAAGATAGCCACTGTCACCCACCAAATCAGCCAGAAAGTTGATTTTTGGTTCCAGCCTCAAGAACTGTGAAAAATGAATGAATTTCTGTTGTTTAAGGACCCCAGTCTGTGATTTTTTGTCACGGCAGCCTGAGGCAGCTAATACAATCTCATACACGTTTCGTCTGAGAAATGAAATGTAGCAGTGGTTTGAGGGGTCCACACACAACTAGGAGGATGTGAACGTCAAGGACTTACTTTACTCAACTGTTACGGTAAAGAGTTTTAAGTGATCCTCAACTTGTCTTCAAAGATCATTCACTCTCATGTCCCCCATGTAAGGGAAATATAAGTATGCCAAAACTTTATAATTAAAACATCTTCATTTTAATAACCATTGTTGCTTTCCAAAACAATAATATATGACACACTTCAACTCAAATTAAGGGTTCAAGGTATTATAAGAAATCTAAACTATTACAATGATTGAATAAGTTATATATATTCAAAAGAAAAATAAGCCTACATTTATTAAAGGTTTAAAAAATATATATGAAGTATAGTTTTGAAGAAATGTTTATGCTCTGAAGCATCCTGCCCAGACAGCTCTGTGTCAATGGTATGACCCACTTGTGCTTTGTTACAGAACCTCTCTTTGAGAAATGAGGAGTATGTAGGATGTATTTCAATGACGCACAACAAAAGCATCACTGTATTTACTTTTCTTTTTTTTTAGAACTGTGTTTATAGTCTTTTTCTTTCTGCTTGAAAATAGAATTCATGAAACACAGATCTGTAGACTAGACCCTTCCCTGTTTTGATGCTAGAGTGTCTTCCTTATACTTCACACTGTGCACTTATTCTTAGACCAAGACACCACTCAGCTTTCTTTATTCTTTTTTTTTTGGGATAAAAACCAGTTTTCTGGTTTTTTTTTTTTTTCTGAATTTCACTACAGGAGATAAGGAGACATTGGTGAGAGCCTTCAGGCTAAGCCGAGGTGACTGGTGAGTGTTGGGTGGTGTGCTTGCAAGAGTTATGTTGGCTTTGAATCTTGCATCTCTTTTCATGGGTACATCTTAGTGCTAATTTAGATCAAGGCCTGGTGTTTGGGCTCCTATCTGATTTGAGGGGGAGCTTGAACACAGGTGATGCAAGTAGGCATTTTAGAAGGCAAAATCAGAATTTTAGAAGGCCGTCAGAATCACTTCCCAGACTCCTTGGCTACTTGATTCACAGATGCTCATTTCAGACTCATTTGCTTTCTCCTCTTTTAGGACTCTTGCTCATTTTACTTTGCCTTAAAAGTGTAGGATGAACCTTCACTGTCAAATTGAAATTGTGAGCATTGCTTGTACTGACACTTCCATCCAATTTTTTGGGAAATAATGTTTTTTTTTCTTTTTAAAGTTTCACTTTTGCCCTCTTAATGTCTTGAAGTAGAGTTCAATTTCCTTGTTCTGTTAGCTTTCCTCTCCTCTTTTTCTTCCTTGTGCATCTCTATGCTAATTTTAGTTTGTTCAGACTTAGACTCTAAATTGATCTGTTTAGGCAATGCTTCCTGGAAGCATTAGCTTTGGTCCTTGTTCCACTGACAAATATTTTGTCCTACATTTTCAGGCATGTATATTTACTAGCAGATCTGAAAATATAATTTGTTTTCCAATTCAAAAGTTTCTCCAGCCAAAAGATTGGTTTTGAAGACACCCAATGAAGCACACTTACAGAGGTTGATAAAACCTTTCTTTAAAGTGAGGTGGACCAATCCAGTTCTAGGGAGGACATTATTAGTAGACTTACCGTCACCTTAACTAGGAGACGCAAAATCAAATTCAAATCTTTCTTGATAAATAACAGATATTTGCTTTTCTATTTGGAATAATTCTTCTTGTTCTGGAAAGCCAGCTTCCTGAAGAGGAACTAACAAATCCTTCACAATAAATCCCTGGAGATGTTATCCATGCTGGAGTCCTTTCCAGAGGGATTCACTATGTCCCGGGTCTGAGCAGTTTACTCTGTCTGCTGTGAAGTAAGTTTTACTTTTAACGCACATAGATAACATGTGAGGTGGTGAGATTATTTTCTCATCTGTAACTGGACATCTTGTGCTTCTCTCACTTTGTATTTTTCATTTTCCAAGACTAAAACCAACATTCTGTTGTTGTCCTGGTTATTCTTCAGCAGTTTACAAGTGTTAGTGATACTTCAGCATGGTGTCATTTCTCTCTCCTTTGTTTCCTTCTTTCTCCTACACTGTACTGAAAAAACTATTTAAGGCACATTTTCTGGGCCATCTTCTGCCTTGGCCACCTCCTTTGCCTCTGTGCTTTTCCTCCTCACACTCCAGGCTCTGGGAAGCTGGCTGGCAGCCCTGGGACCCCCACTTCTGTGGCTCTATCTCCCCACCAGAGACTTCTGTGACCATATTCAAAATTGTTCTCTGCAGTAGCATAAAGCTTGCCTAAGAGGCTACAATCCCTGGACTTTTAATACAGTGAACCTGATTCCTGCTCAAAGATGAAAAGAGAAGTATGGATAACCAACAAGGACCTACTGTATAGCACAGGGAACTCTGCTCAATATTATATAACAACCTAAGTGGGAAAATAATTTGAAAAAGAATAGATACATGTATATGTATAACTGAATCACTTTGCTGTACACCTGAAACTAACACAGCATTGTTAATCAACTATACTCCAATATGAAGTAAAAAGTTAAAAAAAATAAGGCTACCATGTATCTAAATAACATTTTGCCTTGAAAAACAGAAGTACTAATGGTGTTTTCATTCACCAGATAGTATCAACTTTGTAAATTAGATGGAGGGAGATTTCCTAGTAAAATATCCATGAGATAGCTGTTAAAGGGAGAGAGAGAGAGAAGGGAAGAAGGGCTGATCTTTCAAGAAGAAACTGAGAAATATTGTGCAAGACACTGGGATTAAAAAGTCCTTACATGATTTTAAATCAAGCCACCACCTTGGGAGGGAGAAGGGACCTTAAGTACTTGCACATCAACCCTGCATCTAGTGCCTATGCACACCCTCCTTTGTTCCTGCCATGTGTCCAGGATGGGCAAGTTTACACCTGTCTGCCCCACAGGTATGCTTTTTCTGCAATCCTTCTGAGATTGAGATTCTGAGACTCTTCATCATTAACTTCCACTTTCGATCATAGGGCACACATCAAAGTAAAGTAACCCAACTCTGCCTTCAGATTATATAAAGGGGAAGCAAATAGGACTCTCTATCGCTGAGCATCTGGGTAAGAACAGAAATCATAGCAATTTTCTTACAGCAGCAGGATCCATATTCTTTTATTCAGTATCCAGTACCCTACCCTCAAAATTTCCCAATTTCTCTTTTGGTAGCGGATGTGATTCTTAAAAAAAGGAGGGTGGTTTGTGATGTAAGGTTCACTTCATGTCGGAAACTCAGAGTGAACTCAACTGTAATTTCCAAATAAGATTTTGGTGAGGTGTAGGTAGCACAGAGGAAGAAGCAGTTCCCTGAAGGAGAATCATGATTATTGCCTCACCTGCCTTCAGAACTTGCCTGTGCTCTCTGGAAGTTTTGAGGAAGCTTTGTGTGCTAAAATTATTGGAAATCAGCAGGATTTTCACATATGCATCCTTGGAAGAAAGACAAAAGGGTGCAATTCAGTTGTTGTCATGCACCTGTTTTTTTATTTTAAAGGAAATCAAGCCTCTTTTATTTTCCTCTTTCTTTCTGGGCAGCAGAGCTTCTCTAGTGGGGCTACCTTTGTGCCAGCTTTCTGACATCCGTATTAACAGAAACTCCCGAAGCCAGTACAATGCAAAAATGTTATGTGCAATAATTCACAGGAGATCAGGTAAGTAATTTTCATTGTACTCTGAAATCAAAGAAGCAAAATAACTTGTTTCTTGACATTACAAACATCAGGGAACTTTCAACACATCACATCTTTTGCTGGGGCCAACAGAGGTTTGCAGGCCAAATGCTGGTCCATCAAAAGAAATTTCTGTTTTCATGAACAAAGGATTTCCAGTTGAATTAATACTATTCCTAAAAACTATTAATGCAAAAGTACCATAATTGTTATTGTTCATAATGATTCATCAGCATTGACATTTTCTGAGAATTCTGCCAGCAAGCGAACTGACTACAAAACATTTGCATCCACTTGAAATTGTTGCTTGAGTTGGAAAAACACACAATACAATGTTGTCTTAAACAGAAAAGTCATTTTCAATCTCACAGGATATAATTCTACATGTTGAGATTGACTATGTCCTTAAAACCCAATTTTCCAAAGAGTTTAATAAATGGTTATTTATAGAAGGAATTTGAATCAGATACTATAAATTATAATTTCTTAGTAATATGAAAAGAATTGATAGAGATGGACAAGAGTTGGGTTCTAGTGTATTCTGCCCAATCTGTCATCTTCAGAAGAGTTCATATAAATGGAACTCAGTAAGACTAATATTGAAGGAATCTCAGGTATCAATGCACTGGTAACATTTTGAGGCTGTTTTATGGTTCTTTCAGCCAGTTTCTGACCACACTTCACTCTGCATTTCCTTCCCATGTTCACTTCCCTTCAACTGAGACAGGAAGGGGGCAGGGCACAACCTTTAAAAGAGTGACATAGCTGTTGAGGACACAACATAAACTGGTTAGAACCAACTAAGTTCAAGATGGCAGATGATTCGACTTCCAGTAGACCTTGAGCCTCATTATACGTTCATTGTAATACATCAGCATCTAAATGATACACCCACAGGCGCCATGAAAGTTCTGAGGCTGACCATAAAAGGCCAAAAAGTGGGCAGTGACCCAATTCTTGGAAATCTCTGCTCCTTTCCCAAAATAGTTGGAATAATCCTCCCACTCATTAGCCTATACAATTACCCAGCCTATAAAAATTAATAGAAAAATCATATTTTGGGGCCTCTCGCCTTCTGAGATGGCCCACACTCTGTCTTTGGAGTGTATATCTCCCTGAATAAAACTTTCATTTACTATGGCGCACTCTTGAATTCTTTTCTGGGTGAAGCCAAGAATCAACACTCGGTGGCCATCCCAGTGACTCGCCTGAGACCTGGGATGTGACCATCCTCTCGTACCCCACCTTTCTTCCCTGCAACACAACCACCATCATAGAAACTAGTCCTAAAGTAAAGACATGTGCATTATACTGTATAAAATGGAGTCTGCAAGAAATTTATTGTTTAATTCTAATTTTAAATTAATAAATGCTCATTTTAGAATCTTAGAAAATATGCTGAAATATAGAGGAGTGTAACCAACAAGCACAAGCATAAATTTTTTTCAATAAACATTTATTAGACACCAATTATGTGCATGGTGTGCTGGGGAAATGTTAAGAGGCAACCTGACCTCAAGAAACAGTTTACCAAGAAGACATGGATTTTGCTATATTGAGCGATAAAAATATAAAGCATAAGAAAATAAAATAATTATACTGTATTGAACTAGAAACATTGGAAATGTTTGTTATGGAGAGGGACATTTTGGAAGTATAACTTATGGGATTAGAAGGAGTAGAGATCCAGAGAGAAAGATTATCATAATTGTAATCTCAAGGTGAGAAAGCATAGATCTAGCAGGACATTGTAACTCGATCAGATTGAGCAGTGCACCAGTGGGAAAAAAGTCATGTGAAGACCATAAAGGGCCTCAAATCATTTAGACGTTAAGGTTTCCCCAAAGGGGAGAAGAAATGTATATGTCAGGGGCTTCCCTGGTGGCGCAGTGGTTGAGAGTCCGCCTACCGATGCAGGGGGCGCGGGTTCACGCCCCGGTCCAGGAAGATCCCACGTGCCGCGGAGCAGCTGGGCCCATGAGCCATGGCCGCTGAGCCTGCGCGTCCGGAGCCTGTGCTCCGCAACGGGAGAGGCCACAACAGTGAGAGGCCCACGTACCACAAAAAAAAAAAAAAAAAAAAAAAAAAATATATATATATATATATATATATATATATATGTGTGTGTGTCAATATTTAGTGAAATTAATCTGCTGTGATTAATGATTAAAGCAGGGGGCAAGAGAACATTGTTATCACCAGAACAAAAAGAAATTACTTTCTTAGTTATGGAAATGACCATTAACACAGAGGATGAAATGCATGTAAAACAACAACTGTGGTTGTAGAATTGATAGGAATTTCAGGCAATGGGATAGAGTGACAAGGGTGAAATAAGTTTTGCAGTTTACCCTAAAGTTTTCTGTTTAATGGGTAGAGATTTAACTATTAACAGAGAGGAACAGAGTAGAGGGACCCAAAATGGAGAAACATTTTGGTCAACATTTTTTAATAAACCTTTTATTTTCAAATGATTTTAAGTTTACATAAAAGTTGCAAAGATAGTGCAGAGAGTCCTTGTGTGACCCTACATTCAGCTTCTCCTCTTGTTAAAAACTTACACTAGTGTGGTTCATGTGTCACAAGTAATGAACCGAAATTGATCCTTTATTATCAGATAAAGTCCATGCTTTATTCAGATTTCCTTAGTTTTTACCACATGTTCTTTTTTTGTTCCAGAATTCCATCCAGGACGCCACATTACATTTAGTCCCCATGTCTCCTGAGGCTTCTCTAGAATCAAGGCTCAATGGCCTTGACTTTTAAGGAATAAGCGCCAAGTTTTGTAGAATGTCCTCCCACTGGGGTTTGTCTTACTCTTTTTCTCATGAATCCACTGGGGTTTGTCTTACTCTTCTTCTTATGAATCCACTGGGGTTAGGGTTTTTAGGAAGAACCCCACACAGGTCGAATACCATTCTTATCACATCTCAGGGGTAGAAACTATCAGCATGACTTACCACAGCTGACACTGACCTTCATCCTGTGGCGGAGGGAGTGTCTGTCAGGTTTATCCATTGCAAAGTTACTCTTTCCTTTGCCTTTTTCCTTATTATCCTCTTTGGGAGACAGTCACAAGGCACAGCCCACATTTAAGTGGTAGATACTTATGTTCTACTTCCTCGAGAGGGTAAATGGAGTTTTTGATATTTGCATTTCACAATGAGGATATGTCTTATGGGAACTTCTTCACTAACCAGATCAGTGGCCCATCTAAATTAGATAACCAACTACAGAAGCATGAAGTCACTGCAGGAGGAACCAAGGGTCCATTTGGGATCCTGGTTTCCCCACACTGCTTTCATAACATACTGTATAGCACTCCATTTATTTTCTTGAAATGAACTTACAGATAACACAAACTATGCAGAAGCAAATTTCCGAAAATATGTAAATTACTAAATTGTAATATGAAGGCAAAATAATGTCAAAGTAAATTTTAATAAAATGCATTATTTTACATGCAAATTCCAAAGCCTTGCTACCCTAGAAGACATACTGAATTACTCTGATATGTACACCTTACAATAGTCAGGGTTAGTAACACCAGTTGCTGAAATAATCATTCTAAAACTCACAGGAGAGTAACAGGATGCAGGTGTCTCTCGGTTCGGTTCCACCCGTTATACTCGCAGGCCTCCTGCACCTCGTGGCTTCGCATCCCCTGGACCCAGTGTTCTCCACTGCGGCCTCTGCCTCTGGCCAGGAGAGAACAGGGCGCAGACACTGAGAAGGCAAATGTTTATAACTCCTCGGCCCAGAGGGGCACACATTGGTGAGAAATGCTCATACCACCACCCCCCTACTTATGGGAGGCTGGGGTACCAGGTTAGATAACAGGGCTGAAGAGGAGGAGACAGGATTCATTTAACACAGGGCAGCGTGGTCTCCACTCACCCAGAGCCAGGTCAGTGGGGTGGCTGCCACCACAGGTCAGTACACACACGTATGGACCACAACTCAATGTTTTTTAAGGTGTTTCTGCCAGTGGTGTGATTTTATTCTGAAATGATAACCAATACCTGTTACAATTTTGCAATAAAAGAAAGTACAAACTTCCTCACTTTTCATGGTATTTGTGTTTATGGAATAGTCAGTTGATGAAATTTGTACAAGATGCTTTGTGCTTATGTGGAAACAGAGCTTGCTTCTCTATGAGGATAATTATAAAGACACTGTCACCTGTATTATTCTCTGGCTAGACAACAACTTCTACATAGGCTGCAAGCAATACCTCACTCTGTGGAAAGTCTCCACGTTGTGGACATACAATGCCAGTAGCCCTCTTCCATAGCAACCACTGAGACAAACTAAGACACCCGCTCTAGTTTTAAAATCCCTCAAGGAGGTGGGGTACCCCGATGGAGAACCACAGAGTTAGCAGAAGAGAGAGAAGGCAGATGTGGACAAAGAGACAAACTGGGTGGGCAAAATGAAAAATATGTGGCAGAAGGCATAAAAGAGGTAAATTACAGAAAGGGAAAAAGTAAGGCAGTCCGGGTGCTTGGAGATAACTGAGGGTAGCTTTAAATTTATTTTTACCTAAACTTGGAACTCTATCATTTATGCCAAATAGCACGTGCTGGATGTCAGTCAATGCCCAGCTGATGTTTTCCACGATGAAGAAAAACTCTGATGCCACGTCACTATAGGGTTTAATTTTAATGGTGTCCTTCTAAATGTTATTAATATTAAAGGAATATTGTTATGGATGACAAGTAGGTCACAGATGTAGTTGACAATACCACAAATGCTACAATTCTTGAGTCAGCACAGACATAACTGCCACCAAATACTGCCCTTATTTATCCTGTCCTTTTCATTATCCCTTGATCAGATTTATTCACCTCAACTTTAGGCTCTGTTAGCTTCAAGGGAAGGTGAGGAGATACATTTTATCATCCATCGCACCCTTCCCTGATCTTTTAACGAAGCAAGTCACTTGCACAGGCAAAAAAAAAAAAAAGAAAAGAGACTTTTTTGATACAATTCATTTCAGAAAAAGAGGATTTGCTTTGCTTTGTTTGATTGTTTAATAAGAATTAATACTTTGCTAGCAGAGTATTAACAGGAGTGGGAAACTTCTATTTGTCTTTTTTTTTTATTGAAGTATAGTTGATTTACAATGTGGTGTTAGTTTCAGGTAGACAGCAAAGTGATTCAGATATATAGATATATAGATTTATATTCTTTTTCAGATTCTTTTCCCTTATAGGTTATTACAAAATATTGAGTAGAGTTCCCTGTGCTATACAGTAGGTCCTTGTTGGTTATCTATTTTATACATAGTAACATGTATATTTTAATCCCAAACTCCTAATTTGTCCCTATTTGCCTTTTAAAATAAATTGCATGCCATATATGGGCCCCTTGCTAACCACCTCTTCACTCTCAGAATTCCGTGCACTTGACTTCTGCTCTTTGCTTCCCCATCAGGCCCTCCCCATGTCCATCCTCAGAACCTGACACCACCACCAGGGAATTAATGCACTACAAGCCAGGGAAGGAGGCCGGGGAGGAAGCAGCAGAAGGGTGGGGTGTGGGGAAAGTGAGGCGGCAGGAGGGCAGTGTGAGGGCTGTGCCTGATGACAGGAGAAGAGGAGCCGGGTGGTTCAAGGGCAGAGAGTGAAGATTCTCCTATGATTCTTTTTTTTTTAGCTGATTTTTTTACTATCAACATTTTAAGTTATTTATTTATTTATTTTTAACATCTTCATTGGAGTATAATTGCTTTACAATGGTGTGTTAGTTTCTGCTTTATAACAAAGTGAATCAGCTATACATATACATATGTTCCCATATCTCTTCCCTCTTGCGTCTCCCTCCCTCCCACCCTCCCTATCCCACCCCTCTAGGTGGTCACAGAGCACCAAGCTGATCTCCCCGTGCTATGTGGCTGCTTCCCGCATAGCTATTTTACGTTTGGTAGTGTATATATGTCCATGCCACTCTCTCACTTTGTCCCAGCTTACCCTTCCCCCTCCCCATCTGAGGATGCTCTGTGGACAGGACTCTCACCATCTTCTCTGGGGTTCTCGTGTGACTCTGGGAGTTACAGTCCTAGCAGATGGTGGAGGGGGGGCGCCTAGCCAATTGGCAGAGTTATCTGATCTAAAGATGAGAAGCCTGGTGCCTGAGTTAGAATTCAATGTTGATATTAGAGGATTAGAAAAAAATAAAATTCCAGCCAGCACGAGGTGTTGCACTGAGCTGAGCAATATCTCATTATTTCAGACCCCGCTCATTCAGAATGAGTGACCTCTGTTCAAGGACTGTAGCTATTATAGTCTCCTGTATCATTTGATATGAAATTCTTACTGTATTTTTCCACAAACATAAAGATGTTCATTAGTCATTTACTTACAAACACCATTCTAAATGCAACAGACATTGTTGTGCAGAAGTCTTAAGGCGAGAGTAGTAGAATGATTGTTAAGAGAAGTTTTTAAATTGAATTGTTTCAATTAACGCAGTAAAATTGACTTTCTATGTGTACAGTTGTATAAATTATACACGTACAGACTCACATAATGAACACTACAAGCAAGATACAAACCACCTCCATCACTGCAAGAACTGTCTCTGCGCCCCATGGATCTCTCTGCAGTAAAACTCTATCCCTAACCCCTGGTGCCCATGCATCTGTCCTCCAGGGAACTATATAAGTATGCATTAGCCTTTGCCTATGAGCTTCTGTCATTTAGAATAATGCCTTTGAGATCCATTTCAGTTGCTTAGCATATCGGCAGTTTATTCCTTTTCATTGCTGTATAGTATTCCATTGTATGGACTTACTATATCTGCTCACTTCTTCACCTGTTGAAAGACATTGGGGTTGTTTCAAGTTTGGCATAATTATGAAGAGTTGCATAAACATTCAGGAACAGAGTTTTGTGTGAATGTATGACTTTATTTATCCAGGATAAATACCTTAGAGTGAGATGACTGTGTTACATAAGTATGTGTTTAACACTACAAACTGTTTTTCAGAATGTTTGTACTATTTCTCACTCCCAACTGTATTGTGTGAGATGCTCCACATCCCGTTCAGTGGCATTTTCGGTATATATTTTATATATATGCCATTCTACTGGCTGTATAGTGATTTGTGATATTGTGGTCTTGAACTTATATTGCTAGTGATGCTGAACATTTTTTCATGTGGTTATTTATCATTTACATATCCTCATTGGCAAAGAGTCTATTCATAAACACTTTAGCTCATTTAAAAAAAATATGTTATTCTTCACTTACTGTTGAATTTTAAGAGTTTTTAAAATGTATTTATTCTGGACATAAGAAGTGTGTCAAATATGTAATTTCAAAATGTTTTCATCTATAGATTGTTTTTTTATTCTCTCAAGAAACACCTCACAGAACAAGCAGTTTTAGCTTTGAAAAAATCTATTTTTTGTTATTGCTTTTAATGAGTTCTGCTTTTGAGGTCCTATCTCATACTGTTTACCCCAGGCAGGGAGATATTCTCGCTTCCTTCTAAAAGTTTGATAGTTTCTATTTTACACTTAAATACACGGTCCATTTTGAGTTAGTTTTTGTAGAATTTGTGAGGTTTGGGTAAAATCTATTTTTTTTATGTGTGGATTATTGTCCAAGTGTTCCAACACAATTTGTTAAAGAGAACACTTTTCTTCGTTGAATTGTCTTTGCACTTTTGTCAAAAATCAATTGGGCCTTATTTGTATGAGTCTGTTCATCAGCATTCCATTCTGCTGCCTTGATCAGCATGTCCACTGCTCACCATCCTTACTGTCCTCTTTACTGCAGCTATTGAGTAAATCTTAAAGCCCGGGGAAGTGAGTCTGCTAGCATCCTTCTTTATCAGATTTGTTTGGGGTGTACTTGTTCCTTTGGCTTTCATATAAATTTTAAAATCAGTTTATCTGTGACTATAAAAATTCATCCTGGGATTTTGTTTAGAACTGTGATTAAATCTGTAGTATAATTTGGGGTTATATGACTGTATTATATGACTGTATATGACCTGTATTATATTGAGTGTTCCAGTCCATAAAATTAATGTTTTTCAATTTATTCAGATGCTTTCTGTTGCTTTTAACATTTTCTGTTTTCAACATGCAGATCATGTCTATATTTTGACCGATTTATACCTATTTCATTTTTTGAAACTGTTGTAAATTGTAGTCATATTATTTTAATTTACTTTTCAACTTTTTTTGCTGATACATAAAAATAGAAAATTAATTTTTTGTGTTGATCTTGCAACACGCAACCTTGATCAGCTCATTTGTTAGTTCTAGGAGGTATTTCTGTATATTCCTGTGGATTTTCTACATAATCATGTGATCCGTGAAGAGTTAACAGTTTCCCTTCTTTCTTTCTAAGCTGTAAGCCCTAGATTTTTCATGCTTTATGTGATGGCTACAGCCACCAGACCTTGGAAGAAGCAAGGAACAGAATCTCCTCTAGAGGTTCTTTGTTAAAGCATATGGCCCTGCTGACACCTTGATTTCAGACTTCTGGCTTCCAGAACTGTGTGATAATAAATTTCTGTTGAGTTAAGCCACCCGATTTGTTTTAAGTCATCATGACAGCCACAGAAAATGCCAATGTTTGTTTTTGTTGATTTTAGTTCTAAATATTTCCACTTGGTTCTTTTATTCTATTTCTTTTCTGAGACCTTCAATCTGTTCCTGTGTGCTCTTCAGAGCCCTCAAATAGCTTTTCCATCTTTCTGTCCTGTTTAAATAGCAATATTCAATGAAAGGGACAGGGCAGAATGTGAACTCTCCATCTTATCCTGAACCAAATCCTCCTAAAAGGATTTACATGTGGTATTTAAAAAAAATCACACTGTAATGATAATCTTAACAAGATTTACTCTGTAGTAGTAAATAGTGAATGCCTGATCCAACAGATGATGAATGCTGCAGTGGCCATTGTGTGCAGTAGGGGCAGATGTGATGGTGCCAATCGTAATGGGCTGAAGCTCTACAGAAGCTTCTTCTGTTTGTGAAAATCTCAATTTCAGTGGTCAGACATCATTCACTCCTAAGCAGATGGCACTACAGTAGATCAGGCTGGAGGAAAAATTTGAGAGGTTAAGAAAAAATCAAAAGATACAAACATACACATAGACTTTATAATATAATACAATATCATATCATATACATATATTTACTATCTTCTACCTCTAACTAGAAATCTTGTTGATTAGTGATTTTGTCATATTCCAGTCTCTAGCACTATAACCAAAATTTTGTAATTGCATAGACAAAGTATATATATAAATATAAGATAATATAAATATATATATAAATATAACTGTATACACGTGTACAGTATGCATGTGTGTATATATATATATATATATATACACATATGCATTTATATGTGTGTGTGTGCATGTGTATCTATAGACAGGGAGAGACAGAAACAGAGAGGCAGAGATGCTCTAGTTTTCACTATTTCAAATAAATATATGCATTGTAAGTGATGACAAAATAAACTATGTTTCATGTCTCTAACTATGGCTTTTTAATTTTTATTGTCTTCTGCTTTTAGTTTAATTTAAATATGATGGATCCCATTTGTCAATATAACTTTTCTTGGCAACTTTATATGTCATACTCTATTTTGTGTGCTGTAATATCTTTTCAAACACAGTGGTCAAAGCTATCCAAAAATCAGAAATTTATAATAGATAAGTTACTGTATACTTCTTGTGAAAGGCAGTTTATTATTTATATGAGTCATATCTATTAATTGAGTCAGGTTTTCTAATTACCTCTACTAGGAGAAACTTCTTCAGATGTGCATTTACAAATGGGTGTGATCTTAGAGGTAGCCTCTATTTAAAAATCTAAGAATTCTAAAATTGAACTTCTTTCCACTCATGTAATTCAGGTATTTAACTAATTCAAACTGCCATTCAGTAGTCTCCATTTCTGAAGTTTGAGTGTGCTTGTCCTGAATCTCAGTTCTGATTACTGCGTGATTCCAAAGAATAATTCTGTGCTCTAGCAAACACGGTTCTGCCCATTTGAACCCCTGAGCCTTTCTTTCCCTACTTTTATGATGTCATTTCCAGCAGCAAATGCTGTTTGACTTGAGCAAGAACTTTAAGATCTTTTTCAGCTGCAATGCCTAAAATTTAAACCATCACCTCTGGTCAGAAATGTAGACTTTAAAGCCAGGAGTTTCTACCAAACTATGAAAGCAAGAAGCAAGAACGTACAAAGGTTTGGTAAGTTTATTTCTCCCATGTGAAGTGCTGTTTATGTCACTACCTTGTCTGGTACCTAGGTCCAGCAGCCAGTATGTTTGTGTAAGACTTGTTGAAACTGCCTCTGGGAGGCTAGAAGAAACCTCCTTTCTTAGTATTTTCATCTCTATCAAAAGATGCCTGATTTGAGGAAGTTAAGCTTTTTCAGTTAAAGAGCGTAGTATTTCAATATTTCTTAGTTTTGTTTTGTTGTTGTTTTATATATATATAAAAATACAAACCTGGGAATTCCCTGGTGGTCCAGGGGTTAGGGCTGCATACTTCCACTGCAGGGGGCACGGGTTTGATCCCTGGTTAGGGAAATAAGATCTCACATGCACCCAGTGCAGCCAAAAATAAATAAATAAATACAAACCTAAATATGTCTAACACATAGGCATTGGGATAGCCAGTGATATGATTTGATTTAAAAGTGAACAAGGAAACATATGAACTCCTTGATGAAGCTCTGTCCCCAAACAACGTTTCCACTGATGACTGAAGTTGACTTCAAACTCCAATATCAACTGTTAGCGCCTAGGCTGGTCATGCAGTGAGGACCTACGGGCTCAGAAAGTGAAGGAACTTGCATTTGACGAAGGAGCATTCCACGAGGATGAGGGGTCGGTTAGTAGAGGTGATAAAGTGTAGAGAAAGGCACTGACCCCATAAAGCAAAAGGCAGTGGAAATGAGGGAGATTCCAGGAGAGGAAAGGGGAGGGTTGTAAATAGAGGGTGATCAGCTTTGGATGTGCACTTTGATAATTTGAGATAATTTTGCTTAAAGCCAGAGGTGAATTTCCACATAGGCATTATTTCAAAGGAAACAACTCATCACTTGAACCCCCTCTCACACCCCCCAATGGCTCTGCTCACTCACACGCTGAGTCAAAACCCAGCTGTAAGAAAACCCCAAAACATGAATTGTGAAAATGTACTGCACTAATGTAAGGTCTTAATAATAGGGGAGAGCTTCCCTGGTGGCGCAGTGGTTGAGAGTCCGCCTGCCGATGCAGGGGACACGGGTTCGTGCCCCCGTCTGGGAAGATCCCACATGCTGTGGAGCGGCTGGGCCCGTGAAGCATGGCCGCTGAGCCTGCACGTCCGGAGCCTGTGCTCCGCAATGGGAGAGTCCACAACAGTGAGAGGCCGCGTACTGTAAAAAAAATAAAATAAAATTAAAAAAATAGGGGACCCTAGAGGGGGTAGGGGAGAAAAGGTACATGGGAACTCTCTACAATTTCCACTCAGTTTTTCTGTACATATAAAACTGCTCCCCAAATAAAGGTTATTAATTAAAAAATGGCAAAATCTAAGCTAACTGGAACCTATGGTAATGTCTCAGAACCAGTATTTTTCTGGACCAGCACTTTTAAACAAAGCCATATCCCATGATCCAATGTCTCAGTCATTGGTGTCTGAGACTCCAGGGTCTCCTGGTCTGTGTGTTCAACTGTGAGGAATGTTATTTTTATTAGGGCTGCTTGTTTATTATGGTTGCTTGAACCAGCAGTGTGTTTTCTAGCAGCTGTATTTTACCCTGAAATAATCAGCAGTGACTTTCTGGTTGATAGCCTTAAGTTATTTATTTATGAATTTTTTAAATGCAAAAGGTGATCTTTCTCTAGAAAGTATTGCCTTTGGGAATTTTATGGACTTAGGAGAGGAGGAGAACAAGGAAAACAAGCACTACGAAGCAGGTGGCCTGGAGAAGCCTCACAGGGAGCAGAGAAAACACAGAGAATGGAGGGAGAAACACTGTGTGATAAGTAACGTGAATAGAGAAATATAGGGTAATAAGGAAACACAACAAGATGTACCTAATGTGAGTTCCAAGAAACTTCCTAAAAGGTAACGAATGCCAAAATCGATCCCTTGTTGAAGGGTAGATGCAGAGTGTGCCATGGCTGTGAGGAACGCCATGAAGGGAGTGGGGATTACACAGTCTGCGGTTACTTCTGATGTCGACTAGAATGCCCGGATGGAGTCTACCTAAAGGGTTACTGACATCTACCCATGTTCTGACCCAGGTATCCATGGATGGAAAGCATCTGCCTCTGTTTGACACAGCAGAAATCCAGCACCAATCTCAGGATTTAAATGTACAGAGGGAACCAGGCAGTCCTGTGCCTTTCATGGGAAGAGGACAGACCAGTGGAGGATTCCCACGGAGAGAGAAGGGATGGAGAGGAAGGTCACAGTGAACGCTATGTCTGGGAGTGCGGGAATGCTTTTGTCTCTTCCTGATGTCAAAGAACTCATTTATTTATTTATTTTATTTTTTTTGTGGTACTCGGGCCTCTCACTGCCGTGGCCTCTCCCGTTGCGGAGCACAGGCTCCGGACGCGCAGGCTCAGCGGCCATGGCTCACGGGCCCAGCCGCTCCGCGGCACGTGGGATCCTCCCGGACCGGGGCATGAACCCGTGTCCCCTGCATCGGCAGGCGGACTCTCAACCACTGTGCCACCAGGGAAGCCCAAACTCATTTATTATAAGGAAAATAAGTTTCAGATTGTCAAGCACTACAATAATTTTTACACACTCTTAAAATGTTTTTGTTATAAGAATGTGTGTGATTGTTATGTGTTCAAACATAACCATGTTTGCTTTTACGGCTTCATATGCTTTTATGAGTTTCATGTCATTTTTGTATATTTATACTGAGCCCATAAAATGATTAAACAACTGTTCCTCGGGTGGAGCATACAGCCACCAGGAAGATCTGAAGGCAGCTTTAATGGAGGAAAGCATGGATTTCATTTTGAGTGACAGAAACATTAAGAAAATGATTGATGGTTCAGGAGTGGCATTAATTCATCCATTTTATATTTAATGGAGGTGAGCAATGGTAAAAAGTTGAAAAATATGAAAGTCAAGTGAAGAGGAAATGAATTTTAATTATCTATGGAGATGGAAGGAAATTCAAGTGGGTTTTTTTGAGTTAGGTAATGAAAAGAAACGTGAGCAGGAACTGAACAGGTGACGAGGTACCTTGCTGAGGGGCACAGTGACATGGGTATAAGAAAAATATTTAAGGGAATTGGTATAAATAACTACCAGGTAGATATGTATGTATTGGTAACAAGGAAATCACTAGGATGAGAATCCCCGTGAAGGTTCACATTTTACCTCTGGGGAGAAAGTGTTGGAGTGACAGGCTTCTACGCATAATGAGACGTGGGGACCAAGGAGAGGACCCAGATTAAATGAAGTGAGGGGCAGCAGCTTTTATGAAGATTCATTCTGCACCTGGGCACTGGGGGCATAGGACTAACAACAACCTTGACAGCTATGCAGTATTTGTGTCTGAAATCAAAAGAAGGAATTAAAGTTCAGAAACTTCAATTCTGGCAACAGGATACAGAATTAGGAAGTTCTCCTGCCATAGTGGATTTATGACATTTGTCTGACTCACTTTGGGTTAGTGCATTCTCAGTTCTGATTCCTTGTGTGTACCTGTGTGTGTCCTTTATAATTTGTGTGGCTTTGGGCAAGTTCATTTCACCTAATATCTTGGAAGGTTTTATTTTTCCTTTATGTATTATAATAACACTGGCATATAATACCTATGTTAAAAGAATGCTGTAAAGGTTAGAAATTATGGTGGTCAATAATTGGTGTTGAGGAGTTCAAGGGAAAATTCTTGGTTCTCAGTCTTACCTTACCTTGTCTAAATCACTTCTTTGTGAAGGCTGTGTACGTCACATTTCCAATTTAGTGATTTCTTCCACACTTTTGGACTTTGATCCGTGCCTGCAGGAAAGCAGTGGAGGTGAACCTCCTTCTTGGTAACCTGAAATAGATTAAATGGAATCATTGGCTAGTCAAGCTCCCCACATACTGATTAGGCAATGGAATGAGTTTGTAGCTCTTCATCTGATTCTAGAAAGAGCTATTATTTGTGATTCTATTACTTTAACTTTATTTTTCCTAAATGGCACACTTTAATATTACTGAGAGTGACTTCCATTTAAATACCATTATGTGACCTAAAGTATTTCATGCATTGTTCCTAAGAGAGCTTCTTGAAAATGCCAAATGTCTTTTAAGGTTAAATATGTCTTTTTTTTTTTTTTTTTTTTTTTTTTTTTTGCCATACGCGGGCCTCTCACTGCTGCGGCATCTCCCGTTGTGGAGCACAGGCTCCGGACGCGCAGGCTCAGCGGCCATGGCTCACGGGCCCAGCCGCTCCGCGGCATGTGGGATCTTCCCGGACCGGGGCATGAACCCGTGTCCCCTGCATCGGCAGGCGGACTCTCAACCACTGCGCCACCAGGGAAGCCCTAAATATGTCTTTTTAAAATCGTCTTTTTTGTTGTAGTTTTCTGGGTTTGCTTTGTTTGGTTTTGGTTTTGATGGGATCTGTCCCCACAGATTTTACCACAGTGAATAAAAATGTAAATTCTTCAGTGAAAACTCTTTAAAGAAGACAGTAATGGTGCACATATTTTAAAATCTATTCTCAACGAATATTTGTTTTAAATTGTGCATCAGAATAGTTCCATATGAAATACTAAAATTGTGTTATTCCATTCTCAAGACTTTTCCTATTTAAAAATATTCCTTATCAAAATTACAATTTTGGTTTATCTGTCCAGCTCTGTTTGCTTCTCTTTCCTCTGAGGAATTGGTCTTTTTTAAAATTTCAATCATTTATTTCTAATGGAGGCAGAAAATGCTAGTCCTTGCCTCTCAGAGCTTGAGTCGCAAGTTCAGAGAGTGTGCACGGGACCCAGCACTACCACATGATGCATGATAGGGAAGGTTACCACGTTCCCCTTCCCTGGGTTACTCTGGATCTAGAGACAATGTGATGTGTAGGCAGAGTCTCAAAAATAGCTTCCTGTGGGTTACTTTGGCTTTCCCAGGCTACACGATGGGGGCTCTGTATACTTCCTTTTTATTTAAACTGGTTCTATTTGGGGCTCTATCTTTGCAACTAAGGTATCTTGAGATTTTATCTTATTGAGTAAAACTCTGCCCTTCAGTTCTGTGAATGTCTTCGTTTGATTCTGGCCAGATGAATTAAGCACCTTATGTAGAGTTAGTCATTCAAATTGTCGGCCCTTTTAACAATTGTAGCAGTCATGCCATGGTCTTTTTCTCTCAAGCTCCTCCAGTCATTCCTCATTTGATATAGACTGTAAATATCGCCATCATGAAAAACTTCTTGCATTGGGTGTGACAGCATCTCAGATCTTTCCTTGTGCCTTAATACGACTGTTTTGTTCCATCCACCCCTCAACTTTGGACTGTAGGTCATTATTTCTTCTCACTCTCCCTCTGAGATCTCATTCCTGACCCCTGACTTTGATAATCATACTCAGTGATAATCTCCAAATCTAGACCTGCAGTTCACACTTCTTATTGCTTTCCAAATCCATAGAGTTTGGCTATGGAATATTGCCTCATGAATTAGCAATTTCAACTTCAGAACAAAATTTATCATCTTTGTTTATCCAAACTTGCTCTATTCCTACAGTCTCAGGCTTAATAAATCATCTATCATCCAACAAGTCACCTAATATCAGACCTTCAAATAAGTCTAGTTTTTCTCAACCAGTGTCCTCATTTGATTACAGAATATAGGAAAATATTTTCTCCTTTATCTCAAGGATAGAACATAACTATGACATTCTAGATGCGTAGGACATAAATCAATTAATTATATACCATGAGTGCTTCAAAACATTAGGACTTAATCTTTCATGGAAACTCCACTATCAATATTTGTTTTACTTTAAATGTTCTCTTTTTTATTTCATTTCTCTTTATTTCCATTACCACAACTTTAGTTTGGCAACTACAATTAGTTTCTTGAATTATTGAAATTGTTTTCAAAACAATCTCCCTGCTTTATGTCTTGTCCTTTTCATTTATCACACAGTGTTATTTCTAAAATCATAATTGGGTGTCCCATCACAAATCCTTCCATTATTTTGTAATGGAATAAAATTATCTTGGGACACACACTGTGATAATGCTTTGTGACTTGTTTATTTTTGTCCTATGCTGCTGTATTATAAAAACTGTCTGAAGTGAAAACATAGGCCATGTATATTAGAAAAAAATTAACCCCAAACTCTAAACTCACAAATTGAGATATTCTTTGGCAAGATTTCTGCTTAATGTTTCTGGGCTTGACCAATCTGATGTCTGATTCTTAGGTAAATATTTTTAAGAGGGAGAATTTTCAATAAAACAAAGTGACTAACAATATTCAATGTGATGGATCAAAAAGTTAATATATATTAACAAATCCAGGACCATACCCTTCCATGACATGGAGCTCAGAACTCTGAGAGTCTGTGATCTCCATGCCAACCCAACTTGGTGGAACCACATTGGCAAATGTCTTAGAATCATCCCAGAGACAACTTCTAAGACCTGCCTTTGATTTTTGTCCTCCCAAGAGCAAATACTTTCATAGTCTTAGTATTTGAGCAGTGAAATTTGTCTGAAAACAGTAATCTTTGGTAACAAACAAAAACAGGAATTATTAGAAATTGTGGTTAAGCTAAAATTATTAATGGGATGGATCGAGAACCGGGCTTGAGAAATGATCAGGAATGAAGGTGCTCCAGCTCCAGTGAAAGAAACAACCTGGGCAGGAGGCAGCTGCTGTACACCTGGTTCCTCCATTGTAGCCTATTGCACCTCTGATGGATGCTCACCGCGTTCAACACCATGAGGAATTCCAAAAAAATCCCAGCTTCTATGCATTTATGTCTCTGACAGGAAGTTCTGCCTAGAGGTTTCATTTGGTCCACCTTCAGTTATGTGCCTCTGCTGCTCTAGGCGACAGGTTTCAAGGAAAGCAAATATTTGTTGGATTTTTTTTTTCTTTTGGCTTCTGGAATGCAAAGAATCACCCTCCCATCTACTGAGTTAAATAGAATTTTGGATTGTTAAGGGGTTCTGATAAAAAAAAAAAGTATCTTCTATAGTTTACCCATTTTCATGAAAATCCACTTATACAATTCTTTCCATATTAACTCCCCCCCTTAACTTTCTTCAATTAACTTCATGGTAACTTCCTTCTCTCCTTCATCCCCTCCCAAAGGCAGACCCAGGTTGTCTTAAGAAACTCTCCATAACCAGGTACAGAGCCTCAGAGTGACATCCGTTTCATAATTTGCATTATTTTCTCATCTCAACATCCAAAAAGCACTGGGGCAAAGGGTTTGAGAGAATTGATCAGAATTGGCAACAGCCTTTTCCCCTTTAAGTCTGACATTCTTTTCTCTAACTCCCAGGATATTAGGACCTGACTTGTTTATCTATCCCTTCTCTCCACCTCCTGTTCCCAAGCACGATGCCACACCAGCAGCACTGACCAAGCTCAATATATTTTGAAAAAATTCAATTCTAGTTTCCCTATCAATGTGGAAATGTATTCAAAGAAGTTTATGAATATTCACCCCAGTTAGGAGGAAAGAGTCCTGTTGTCTTTTCTTTCAGTGCCAATTGCAGAGGTCAACTATCTGTGTCTCTTTATTAAATCAGGCCATTGCCTGTATCACTCTTCTAGAAGCATTATTTGACGTAACCAAAAGGTTGAGACAACCAAATGCCACCAATAGAAAAAGGGATAAATAAAATGGGGTTTATTTACCATGGAACAACATGCAGAATTGAAAATAAACAACTACAATTATCTACAACAAGAACAAATTTCACAAAATAATTTTGAGTGAAAGAAGCCAGACTTCAAAGTATATATAATTTACGTGAGTCTTTATTTTTGTAAGGTTGAAAGACGAGCACACATAGTTTATGGCATAGCAGGTAGGAGAACAGTGTCTTTGAGTAGGAGGGAAAAGGTGGGTGTGGTTACATTACAAACAAAATAAAGAAAAGTCTCTGTCCATGGAGTTTATCATTGAGTTGAGGTTGACAAGCAATATGCAATCAAATAAATAAAATATATGCTGCCAGTTAGTGATAAGGACAATGAAGGGAAAAAAATCACATAACTAGAAAGATACAAAGTGTCAAGATAGAAGGAGGGTGTGAGTGGTGTGCAAGTTGCTAACTTTAAATAATGTCTAGAAAGACCTCATGTGAAAGTGTAATTTATAGAGACCTGAAGGATGTGAGGAAGGCAGATGTGAGTGAGACTGACATAGCTGAACAATTTTAGGCAAAGGGATGCTGTGTTTCTCAAGCTTTACTTCAGTTACTCTGATGTAAGTAAGGTGATGGAGGTGAGTTGGGAACAGGAGGGCCAGAAGGAGGACGGGACAGTCGTTCAGGCTGGCAGTGACTGTCGTGGCTTACATGGACCACAGTGGTGTTGAGGGAGGGGATGGGAAGAGTTAGCCAGATTCTGGGTAGATTTGGAAATTGTAACTGATAGGATTTGGTGACAGGTTGGGTATGGAGTACGAAGAGAGTCATCAAGAATAAACACAAGGTTTCTTTGGCTTGGGCAACCGGAAATTTTAAAAAGAAATGTTTATATGTTAAAACAATCCTGCCAGAACTTAAAGCAAATATTATACTTAATGTTGAAACAGTACAGGAAACCAGCAAAACAGCATGTTAAATGTCAGCACAGCCATGGGGCACTGAAGGGGCCATTCTATTCAGTGTAATAAGGTAAATTCAAATGTCAGACTGTAAATCTGGGAGGCAGGGGAGAAATAAGATATAATAAGTTTAGTTAATAAGATTATCTACCTATAGACCTGAAAGGAGTCCAGAAAACTACAGGATATATAGGAATAAACATGGCCAAAGTTCTATATGGAGTGCATTTAAAATTTTAGTGCATATCCTTTTTAAAAAGACTATGGAATGGTATATCATGTTCATAAACGAAAGACAATACTTCAGTGTTAAGAGTTTTCTACAAGTTGATATCTGAATTCAATTAAATTTCATTCAGAATCCCAGCAAGGCATTTCTATAGCACATGGGTCAGGAAACTACAGCTCTTGAGCCAAATCCAATCCACTGCCTCGTTTTGTAAGTGGACTTGTACTGGAACACAACCATGGCTATCTGTTTAGAGAGTGCCCACGACTACTTTTGCACTACAATGGAAAAGCTGAGTAGTTGTAATAGAGACTATATGGTTTGCAAAGTCTAAATATTTGCTATCTGGCCCTTTACAGATAATGTTTGCTGACCCTCAATAAAGAAGAACAATGTTCCCATACAGGCCAAAGTCATTCATAAAAAAGAATAACAAGAATATAGTTTAGTACCTGTACTAGATATTATCTTAATATAATTTTGTAATAAATAATTGATTCTGCGAAATGGAATAGAAAATAGAGTCCACAAATAGACCCATGCACGTGGAAACATGATATGTGCCAGAGGAGGCATTGCAGATCAATGCTGACTGATATTCTGCTCAATAAATGGTGATGGGGGAAATGATTTTTGAGCAGAAAAAAATTAAGTTGGATCTCCATTTCACAGGAAACTCAAAAATCAATTCCAAGTGGATTAAAGAGTCAATTCTGAAAGATAATTCTTTAAATTATTTGAAAGAAAATGTTCAGAAGAAAATACCTGTCTATTATTAAGATCTTAGTGCACCTATATGGATTCACTCATGGAAAGCCCTCTAAAACATAGGGGTAATTTTTTTAAATGTATGAAAATACATACACTTTGGTCCTTTTAAAGGAAAAAGAGCAGAGCCTCAACCTTATACACAAACAAACACACATCTGCAGACAAAAACAAAAACAAAAACACGAAAACGGGGCTTCCCTGGTGGCACAGTGGTTGAGAGTCCGCCTGCCTGAAGTAGGGGTTCGTGCCCCGGTCTGGGAAGATCCAACATGCCGCGGTGCGGCTGGGCCCGTGAGCCATGGCCGGCCGTTGAGCCTGTGCATCCGGAGCCTGTGCTCTGCAACGGGAGAGGCCACAACAGTGAGAGGCCCACATACCGCCAAAAAAAAAAAAAAAAAAAACACGAAAACGATGTGGAAGCAGTTATCCATTGAATGCCAGTACCTGGGAAGCAGGTGGATTCAAATTTTTGTCTAATATGTCTTTACTGTTAGAATTTTTTCCTGAACGTATAACTAGTTCAAAGCTAAGATGATAAAAACAGAAAAGATCAGCCCCCAGAGCTGATTCTTTTCTCTCTCTTCCTTCTTGCAGCTGAGCCATCAGCATTTTCCCTTTCCTATTGTTCTAGCCATCACTCTCACTTTTTACTGGTTCTTCATTCCTTGCAACTAAAAGGACAAAGACCACTACCCACCCCACCCCCAAAGTTTGTGTCAGAAATCAGAGGATTAGGACACAGGCAGGACGTGCCTCCAAAGCCTGCCGTGGGGGAAGGTCTTCAGTCTCAACCATTGGGGGAATCTTCTGTGCTCTCTGAATTCCAGTCTTCTCATTTTATAGGTTGGGGCCAATACCTCAGTGAAACTTTAAGTAGCATTTGTTCTTTATGCATTGTTTCTTGTGCAGAAATTCCCCTAGAAGACCTCATGCAGTTGGGTGCCTTGTTCCTGGGGCCAAGTACCCATTCAACAGCACTAACAACACCACTGGTGAAGATCTCTAGAAACATTTATTTTCTTAGTCAGTAGAAAAATTCTGGAACTCACAAAATTATCAGAAAATTCCAGAGTAGTTTCTACCTTATTTTTGAATACTGCTAGTACTAAGGAGTACCCTACTCTTATCCAAAAATCCACTCCAGTTTTCTTTTCTTGTTTGTTTGTTTTGTTTTTGTTTTTGCGGTATGCAGGCCTCTCACTGTTGTGGCCTCTCCCGTTGCGGAGCACAGGCTCCGGAGGTGCAGGCTCAGCAGCCATGGCTCACAGACCCAGCCACTCCGTGGCATGTGGGATCTTCCTGGACCGGGGCACGAACCTGTGTCCCCTGCGTTGGCAGGCGGACTCTCAACCACTGCACCACCAGGGAAACCTCATGCCAGTTTCTTAAGTAGTTCTAATTACATAAAATCATTTCCTACCGTGAGTGGCAACTATTCATGAATGACATTTACCCACTGGTTATAACTTGAGTTTGGGCTCCAAAGCAAAGATAATCCCTCCTCTGCATGACAGATGTCCAAGTTCCGATAAGGCTGTTGGATGGTCAGAGATTTCTCTTTCCCAGGTTCACCTTCAATGGGTTTTCAATACCTCTTTTCCATCTCCCTCATTCTTCTGCTCCTTTTTACTTTATCCAAGATTCCTCTCATTATCTTGATTTAGTTGAGTCTGGGCAAGTTCTTGGCTGAACTCTGGGAAAAATGGATGCTCTCCCATTCCTTACAATCAGAGGACGAATACTAATCATCTTGGTCTGTAAATCTGAAGGCTCCTATAACAAAGCAAGCACCAGACACTCAGACAGCTGATGCATTCACTGGAGGTAGGTGAGATGAGATTCTCAGAAATGGCCCCCTGGCCTGTGACCAATCATTTGAGAGGCGAGTGTGCAGTGGACAGTTCATAGCAGAAGGAGAAATGGTTATTCATCTTTAAGAGAAAGATGGTGACCTTCTGTCTTGAACTGGGCACGACTAAATGAATGACATTGCAGCTTCTATTCACCAGGGCTGGCTGTGCCCCGGGAGCAGCACAGAATGGAGAATGCTGTTTCTCTTGCTGGCTGGATGCTCTCCTGGTACCCTGGGGACTCCCCCAGCTCATGCTGTCACCCCAATGCCTGTGTGTCTGACTAGAACTGGCCTGCATTTTCCTGTTTTCGATGTGGTTCATTTGGTTTTATTCTCAATTCATTTTGTTCTTGACTTCCCTATGAAGCAACCCTCTAGTCTATTACTATATAATTACTTCATGATCAAGGTGATGTTTTCCTCAGTCAGCATCCTCTGTTCAAAGTCTCTGTCACCACTGAATACCAATGACTAAGCCAAAGGGATGACTGTTTCCTGTAAATACTCACTAGATGGTCGAAGCATAGTAGTGTGTCTCAAAGTGACAGAGCAACTCTTTTCAGCAACAATTCTATATTTCTATTCTCTGCCAATATGTACTTCTTAGCATGTAAAGACTATAGCTCTGTTTCGTTGTTTTAAATAGCGAAAGTCTCTTGTTTCTCTCAATTTCAAAATATTGGATTTCTATTTTTTTCTAATCTTAAATACATTGGAAGTTTTCTGTTGTTTCATTGGAAAATAGTTTTTCCCCATTAAGGAAACACCATATGTTTAAGTGATAAAACTTGCTTCTCAGATGTTTTACTTTGTCTTTAAAAATACAGTAACTAATTCATTCACATGTAAAGACCTTTGAAAAATCCATCTCGCCATCTTGAAATAGAAAATGTAATTCTTCCTCCCACTTCAAAAAAGGTTGTAAATCATACCAGTTAAACAGATGAAGGCAAATGATTGTATTGTGACCCTGGTGACTGGACTCAGAAGGTTCCTGATAAGAAATGTTACACCACGGATCTGGAATGCTGTCCCAGCCAAAGAGATAACTCCACATACATCCTTGGGCCTGACAACTGCCAATGAAATAAATTGATCTCTGCTCCCTTCCTGAAAAAAGTGTCCAGGGTTTGGGGACCCTGGTACTGGCCACTCTGACAAAGAATGCCCGGAGGGACACAGAGAGATGGCTAATGATTCCACACTGTTGGGTATGTGCTGTGAAGTGAAGTCGGCTGGTGGAGAGGAATTAGGTCCTTACGGGAGGTGCCCAGGTAAAACACTGGCAGTCACCACAGTTCCTTTATGCTCGGGCTCCTCAGGGTGTTTCTGCTGCCTCAGTTTCTTTTCCTCCTAGAAAAGTAATTCCAGTTTCCTTTAAACTCTGCTCCAGTGGAATGATCTTATCTCCGTAGTGCCATCCTGTGTGTTGTTAGCTTCTGTGCAGAGAGAACCAGTGTTAGAATGGGAAACAGAAGTCCAGGAGCATCATGCATTTCTAAATCACTCTGTCCTGACAGAAGAGAACTGCAGGATCATTACAAAAACATGCAAATGAAATTAAGAAACCATAGTTATTCATCTTGTAAGACACAGAGTCTACTCTCCAAGGAGTAAGACACAGTTGCTGGAAGAAACTAGTCAAGGGTGTTAGTCCTTTTCAAAAGAGCTGTAAAACTCCAATAAGGAAATAAACGATGAATCCATGTGCCTTTAGGTATAAGAGTTGCATACTTGGTGTCAATAAGAAGGAAATCTTCGGCTCAATACTTGGGCATATTCACAAGTAGGTCAAAGGCAGTAGACTATTTCTAGTCCCTAAACTAGATGGGACAGAACTTGCAATGTCCTACCATGCTTACCTTGTTTAAAAATAAAATGTGCCATAATTTCTGTCTTCCAGTGTTTTATTGAGCAATCACAACGCCTATGGGAAGCAATGAAAATAGAAACTATTCAGGGATGACAATAGTAAAGGGTGATCATCTATAATAACTAAGAATTATTACCTTCATTATGTTCCATATATTCTTCCTAGTGCTTTGCATATATTATCCCCTTTAACTTTCACAATAATCCCATGAAGCCAGATGTTATTTTTAATCCTGGTTTAAAAACACTTAAGCACAAAAGGGTTAACCTGACAAAGATTTAAGAATATTGAGAAAATCAAAATTCAGTTCTTTAGAATTACAGAGAGGCATTAGCTTGGAAAACTATGGTCACAATATATCTCTCAAACAGGAAGGGGTAGGATCTTGGGGTAGGTGCTGCCGTGGAGTCAGGAGATGTTGGAATCTCTCTGTAAGGAGTGTGGAGAGTGGGGTGTGCCTGGAGTGGTTCTAGAGAGCCATGTTTCTCAATCATTTCTTCAACCAGGGTCATCTCTCGGTAACATCTTCATATGATGTTACATTTCACTTGACAGTAAATTTGAAGGCATGACTAAATTAAATCAGTGGTATTTTTGAAGAAAAAAATATTTTGGTCATACTTTAAACATATACCAGGCTTCCCCGGTGGCACAGTGGTTAAGAATCCACCTACCAATGCAGGGGACATGGGTTCGAGCCCTGGTCCGGGAGGATCCCACATGCAGTGGAGCAACTAAGCCCGTGGACCACAACTGCTGATCCTGTGCTCTAGAGCCCGTGAACCACAACTGCTTAAGTCTGCGTGCCTGGAGCCCGTGCTCTGCAACAGGAGAGGCCACTACAGGGAAAACCCCATGCACCACAATGAAGAGTAACCCCCGCTCACCGCAACTAGAGAAAGCCCGGACGCAGCAACGAAGACCCAGTGCAGCCAAAAATAAATAAATAAATAAATTTATAAATTTATAAAAAAACATATACTTTAGTGTGGACATTGAGTCTGTTTGATTGTCAAGCTTTTCTATAAGTGATAATGTAAAAGATAAAGAATATGTGAATAACAAAATTTACAAGCTTAATATAATTGACATTATTCTTATACCCAATACTTATTATAGATTCTTCTCAAGTGACTATGAAACATTAAAAAAATTGATTATGTTTTTCCCATAAAGTAAATTTCAACATATGTCAAACATTGGTATAAAACAAACCACATTCACTAATCACAATGAAATTAGGATTGATGACAACAATAAAAACAAATCTTTATGTATTAAAAGTGAAATACACATTTCTAAGTACTTTTAAGATGAAAACATAAATCATAATAAAAATCTAAAAAAAAACCCTAAACTCAAAGATGAAAATAAATATTTCAAAACTACATTCAGCTAGTGTTAGATGGAGAATTATACCTTAAAACTTTATTGAAAAATAAAAATAGTAAAAATCAACGAGCTAAGCCTCAGACATAAAAGTTAGAAAACTAACAAAAGAATAAGTTGACATATAGTAGGATATAATAAAGAACTAAAACTCTAAAGAAATAGAAAAAAATAATAGGAAAATTTTTAAAATTGGTAGTTTTAAAAGACTAAAAGTAAGTAAACCACTGCTAATAATAACAGAAGAGAGAAAAAGCATCTATTGAAAGTATTATGAATGAAACAGATTAGTTATAGGTCTGTCTCTCCCATAAATATGGGTATAAATAGTATAAACAAATTTTGATAAACCAAATGTAACAATATATAAGAAGTATACTTTTTATGATTAATGTTGGTATATCATTAGAAACTCTAATATAATTCACCTTATTAATAGGTTAAAAGTTTATATATTGTATAATACATTCATATATATAATGTATATATATGAATATATATATTATATATATATATATATTATATATATATATATATATATATATATATATTATTAATATATATATATATATAATATATATATATATATATATATATATATATATAATATATAATATATATATAATATTAATATATAATATTATTATTATTATATATTATTATATATATATAATACATTCATATATATAATGTATATATAATACATTCATATATATAATTATATAACATACACACACACACACATATATATATATATACATATATATACACACACACGCACACACATATATAATATCTTCATATCTATAGGTGGAGAAAATATTGATACTGTTCAGTACCAGTGCATGATACAGAAAGAAGCTTCCTTTACAGATAAAGAGCATCTACCCAAATCCAAAACAAGGATTCTATATTAAACAAGAGCAAGGTAGTAAACCTACCAATTTTTTCTCTTCTTCGGTGTTGTCATGGAGGACCTAGTAAAATCAGCTGCAAATTTTCATTTCAAGCTTTTATTGTTTTCCACAAGGAAACCCAAAACAATCCATAAATAGAGTTTTATAAGTTTTCTGAAAATGAGATAAATAGTAAAAAAATTTAAAGCATTACATTTCTATATACTAACAACAAAGACAATGTAATTGTCTTTTTTTTTTTTAAGTACTGAGAAGAAAATAGCATTGATAATATCAAACTATAAGATACTTAAGGATAACTAAACACAAGCTATGGAGAAAATTTTAAAACTTTGCTGCACATCATAAAAAAAAACACTCTAACAATAAAATGTTTTTGTGAGTTCAATGATAAAATTTCAAGATTTTAGTGTTATTAGTTTTCTTCAAATCATTATAAACTCTAAAATGTAATTGCAATTAATATCCCAATTAGGAACTTATATGGAAAGACAAGACATGAAGAGTGGTTAAGTTACATTCCTAAAGAAAAATTCTAAAAATATATTTTTATAACAAATATTCAATTGATATATAGTTATAGTAAATAAATAAGTTTTATAAGTATGTAGGAAATTAATGTAACAGGAAAGAGACTTCAGAAAAAGTCTCATATATATGAAATTTGATATTTTATAGATGAATCATTGAGATCGATGCTGAAAAATGTACTGCTGAATTAATGGTACTCAGACTTTTTATTAACCATCTGGAAAAATAAATAAATTTAGATCCTTTTTCACTTAAAACACAAAATTCAATTCCAGGGGTATTAAAGATTTAAACATGAAAGGCAAAACTTTACAATATTTAGAAGAAAATAAGAATATATTTCTTGATCTGAGGGCAGCTATAGATTTCTAAACAAGGTGCAAATAGGTCAAACCAAGAAGAAGAAGACTGTCAAATATGAATCCCTTTATTTCTTTTAAATTTATTTTTATTGAAGTATAGTTGATTTACAATATTGTGTTAGTTTCAGGTGTACAGCAAAGTGATTTAATTATATATATATATATATATATATGTATATATATATTCTTTTTCAGATTATTTTCCCTTATGGGTTATTACAAAATATTGAGTATAGTTCCCTGTGCTATACAGTAGGTCCTTGTTGGTTATCTATTTTTATGTATAGTAGTGTGTATATGTTAATCCCAAACTCCTAATTTTTCCCTCCCCCAACTTTTGTCTTTGGTAACCATAAGTTTGTTTTCTAAGTGTGTGGGTCTGTTTCTGTTTTGTATATAAGTTCATTTTTATCATTTTTTTTTTTTAGATTCCACGTATAAGAAATATCATATGACGTTAATCTTCTTCTCTCTGGTTTACTTTATTCAGTATGATAATCTCAATCTACACATTCAATGCAATCCTTATGAAATTACCAATGGCATTTTTCACAGAACTAGAACTAAATTTTGAAAGGAATGGGAAAGACTGTTTAACATGGAGAGATAATATTTCTCACACGTAAGCTAAAAATGTCTAGCATGCAGAATATGTGAACAGGAATTAATAACAAAACAAAACAAGACTGTGTGAGTTAGTGTTGTCTAACTGCTATAAAAAAAATTCTAATTTTGTAAGTTAACATTGCATTCTGTGACCATGCTGTAATTACTTTCTTAGTTTCAGGTTTGTTGTTTGTTGTTGTGAGAAGGAAAGAGATGAATAGGTAAAGCACAGGAAAGTTATAGGACAGTGAAACTGTTTCATATTATACTATCATGGTGAATACATAATATTATGCATTTGCCAAAGCCCACAGAACTGTACAACACAATGTACACTATAGACTTTAATTAATAATAATGAATTAGTGTTGGTTCATCAATTGTAACGGATGTGCAACACCAGTGGAAGATGTTAATATTAGGAAAAACTGCGGGAGGATGTGGAGATGGAATACGGAGGAAGCCCCTATACTTTCTATAAAATTTTTTGGTAAGATTGCCTTAAAAATAAAGTTGTTTTAGAAGTCATTGCTAGGATAAATGGAAAAATGAATTAGAGAAACTTAGCAGGATTTTTCAGAAATTTTGAAGTCCATTTTTGTTTGGTAAGAATTAGTTTGTCATATTTTCAGCCAGTCCCTTGTGTATTTTTTAATACACAAGTTTGTTCTGATGTTCAGCACAATGAAAACAGGTAGAAATCATTCAGGCTTGTGGATTTAACAGATGAATGCCCCAGAAAGGAAATACAGGAAGAAGAATTTTGAGATGTTTGTAATAATGTAGTGAAATAATAGACCACAGTATCTAAGCCAGAAAAGGAAGAGTGGATGGAAAAGTAAAAAATTCAGTGCATTGGAAAGGGCTTTCATATTAAAGAATGGTAATAGTTGGAATAGTTGAATAAATGAGCTAACAATATTATAACCCTAAGTATAAAAAATCACGAGTCCATAATGAAATAAATATATAAATGAATGCATACATACATACATGGTGGAGAATAGACAACTCTTCCTTACAGAAAAATTTAGATAATATGCAGAGACACTTCACCCTACCAGAGATGGAGCTTAATCTTTAGCCCCTTAGGGGAGCTGAATTACTTGCTTCCATAGAATGCAATATGGAAAAGGAATAAAAATAACTTACAGTACAGAAACCTGGCAACTTCTACCGTATCCAAGATGACAGTTAACTTCACCACTGTTGCCATGTGGGTGTTACATACCACCTGGTATGATGTGATGAGAACACTTCATGTGTGTAATAGTCTTTCTGTAATTCCATAAAGAATGTCTAATTATGAGAAAAATGTTAATCAAATCCAGATTCTGGGACATTCTACAAAATGCCTGGCCAGTACTCTTCAAAACTGCTAAAGTCATGAAAAACAGGGAAAGACTGAGGAACTGTCACAGACCCAGGGAAACTAAGTAGACATGATGACTAAATGCAGTGTAGTAACTGGATTGGATCCTACAACATTAATGAAAAAGTGGGTGAGGTATGCATAAACTCTGCAGTCTTATTAAAAATAATATGCCATGATGGCTCTCTCAGTTTTGACAAGCTACCACAAGAACATAAGATGATGACATTAGGTAAAACTGAAATGGAGTGAAGTATATATGGGAACTTCCTGTAATACCTTACCATATTTTCATAAATCTAAAATTATCCCAAAAATGAAAAAGAATAATTTTTTAAAGTGAGTATATAGGGTAGGAGACAATTGTCTGGGTGATAAGACCTGATTTTGGAGTTCTATGTTGAGGTCATGTGAATGTATTGCTTCAGGGAAATGATCTAGTTTATTTGGTGACAAGAGGGTTAAAGAACTGAGAAGCCAAAAGATTCATCTGGTGGAGTGAAACATTGCATTACAGGTGACAGAAATCTTAGGAAAGGTGGGGAGTGACTGACATGTTGGTTGATGATGTGTTAGTTGATGACAAATACTAGAATAGCTTTATTCTTTTTACTAGGTCATGGAGGATGAATTGTTTGAAAGCAGAAATGGAGAACACAAAATACTTCAACCCATTGATCAGCTTTGTAATTGGTAGAAGTTTTGGAGTAGGAGTTAAAACTGGGGGGTGGATGACCTACCATCACTTGAGAAGGTCCCAGTGGAAGTGATGACAGTGGAGAAATGAGATAAGATAGAGAGGTAAAAGAAACCCTTGGAAAAGAGGAATAGAATTGCAGTTACCAGATTCAAAATAGCCCCCATGATTCTTGCTTGTGGATATTCATGCCTTTGGGTCATCTCTCCTCAGAATGAACAGGGCTGACCAGCATCACCAATAAAATATTAGGAAAACTAATATGTGTGGGATCCGAGGCATGGCTTAAAAATTGTGGCTTCTGCCTTGCTCCCTCTCAGGATCACTTACTCTCAAAGAAGGCAGTTGCTATATCACGAGCCCTGGGAGAGGTCCATGTAGGGAAGACTGATGCCTCCTTCCAAAGACAATACCGACCCCATGAACAAACCACCCTTGTTAAGCCCAGTGACTGCAGCCCCAGCCAACATCCCAACTGCAATCTGGTGAGTACACCCAGGTAAGCTGTGTTCACAGAAATGAGTCTTGTTTTCTTAAGTCACTAAGATGTGATGATGTGCTATGTAGCATTAGAGACAAGTACAAAGGGCAGGGGAGCATGTTTATTATGGACCCACGGGGCACAGCTGAAGGATTCAAGAGGCAGGTAGTTTGTGAGTCCAGTTTCTTATACACAAAGTAAGGTGATTGTTTCAGAAACTTGAAATATTCCTTTCAGTTCTAACATTGTGTGATTCAGTTCCCTTTAATTGAGTGTGAAATGCACTCAGCTCTGGTATTTACTGTGACTGAAAGCTGCCCTTTGATGCTGCTGGGTTGATGTTATGATTGATGATGAAGTCGTCTTTGATTTAAGCTTCTGGAGTTAACAAAACTCGTAAAATGAAATGTTTTCATTTTTTTCCCTTTTATTTGTGCCTTATTGTAATTTAAATCAGCTCTCATCCTGCACTGCAGGAACATTGTTTTACTGTATTTTTTATGGGGACTAAAGCTTCATTTCATTGTACTGATCAGTGATAAGACCTACAAGTGTTCTGAATATGTAATTTCCAGGCAGAGCACGGATGATGCTCAGTGAGTGTAGAGAGATTAGGCCAGAAAGACTTTCAGATCTAAATGATCAGGGAAAATGTAAAAGGAAGTGTTTATTTGTGTTCTGCCTTATTTTAATGCTGATAGCAAATATAACCACAAGATTGTTAGGGTCTTGACAAATCCTTTTCTCCATTTATCTTTCCTTCCTCCAACAAACTGGTGAAGATCTAACTTGTATAAAAAGTACTTTAAGTGGAAACTTGATTCAAGTTTAAGAATGAACACTGCAACAACAAGATAACACAAGTTAGAATATAATTGACAATTTCTATTTAATATGTGACTAGGAAATGTTACAAAATAGTCATAAAGTGTTCTTCATAAGAAGCTTTACAAATTAGTTGTTCATGAAATGCTTTCACTGGCATTATTATTTTCAACATCATAAAACAGCAGCCTTAGAAGCAAATTCACTATTTTCAAGTATCTGAGGTATGGAGAATGGAAGAAGTGTTACTGAACTCAGGTTTGGCTTCCTGCTGCTCAAAAGCCAATACTTGAGAGGCAAATGTTAGTAGAAAGGAAAGTTGCTTTAATCAGGAAACAGACAATGTAGGGAGATGGTGGACTCATGTCCCCAAAAAACAACTCCAAAGATTCTGCTCAGCCATGGGAATTTTTAAAGGGGAAAGGGGAAAGAACCTCAGTGAATCATCAAGGCAGGAGGTTAAGCTCTGAGTCATTTTCCATTCCATGCAGGCTGGCTGACTCCTCAATCTCTCTTCAGATGTTATCTCATCTGACAAGTCTTCCTGCAGGGTTGCTAAGGGGACTGCTGGGGATGGAGAGCTAGTCATTCTTTAACTACTTAATTCTTCATTCTTACTTCTTTTAATCTAGGAAAAGAATCAACAGGTTAGGTAAGGCACGGTGTGCATTCAGTAGAGCATAAGTCAGGAGTTAGGTTAAAAGTTGCCTAGTGATCTCATTCCTATAATTAGTTTCTTTTAAGGTTAGAGGGGAACAGAAATGGGCAAACAGGAAAGGGGCAAAAGAGCTGCTTTCAGAAGTAGAGATTTTTTCAAATTTGAAGATATAAAAATCCACCTCTAAATGCAGTATTTGTGTATCCATCCACAGGCATTTCTGCACCTAAAATGTGACAGCTATTGTGCAAACCACTGGGAATACAAAGCCAGAGAGTTTATGTCCTTTCTCCTCCAAAAATGTCAAGGAGGTTGATCGAAAATGCACTGAGAGAATTCAAAATCCTGTGAGAGACATTTGCAAAAAAAAGCCCATAAAAGCACTTAAGAAATCTCTAAATCAGAAGACTTCAGTAGTGGGGAGTGGTTGAGCTGAGCTGTAAAGACTGTGTGGGAGTTACATAAACACAAAAGCAACTTAGGGCAAAAGGATGGCCATAGACATCTTGTCTGGGGACCCATGTGCAAAGGCACAGATGTCTAAATATCATAACATGCTCACCAATTTATAAACAGATCAAGACTGTAGAAGAAAGCATTGTGGTAAGAGTAGTGTAGGATTGAAGCCATCCAAGAGGGTAGGTGCCAGTTCATGAAAAGGTTTATGAGCCAAACTATGGATTTGGAATTTTACCCTGGAAGCTACAGGCAACCAGTGAAGCATTTAAAAGTGGAGAGTTACCTAATCAGGTTTATAAAGACACTTTGGAAACAGTACAGAGGGTGGATTTAATACAGAGGGAATCCACGGCTTACATCTTGTATTTCCCCAAGTCCTCAACTTACAGCCATATTCTTTTACAGCCACTTTCCACCCTATGAGTTTATGTCAAATGTTTAATGATATTTTAATTTCCATCTTACAGGAGAACCCAAGAAACAAAATGGAGACAATCAGAAGCAATTTATATGTAGTTGCTATATTCTTGTCAATTTTTAAACATTTTTTGTTTATTTTTATTTGATTCTTCTTAGTGACCATAAAGTCTTCCTTAGAACTCCTAGCTACTCAATAGAATTGAGCTGGGAGGTGTTTGTCAATGTTACCTAGGAACTCTTTAATATTTCTGTAATAAATATACAAAGCAGTAACTGCAAAGCTACTTTTGTCAGTCCCTGCAAATGTGTATAAGAAGTCCACTTACCTATTATTAAGTGGTGTTACTTAACAATAATACTTGGTTCTTCATTATTCAGTAAGGATAGCTATCATGTAAGAATTTGAAAGGGAAGGCTAATTTAGAAGAAAGAATAAGCAAGACTGCTTAGTGTTTGATTGTTCAGGCCAAGGAGATGGGGCAGAGAAAGCAGCAAGCAAGGAGAGAACAAAGGCTCAAAAAAGTCTCTACCCGTATTCCCATGCTCTGCAGTGGTAGGAGCAGGGTTGAAGGAGGGGAAATGTTGGTTTAGAATGTGAAATGATTTAGTTTTAGATAAAATGTATTTGAGTTTGGGGGATATACCTGGTATGAATGTTAAAAGTCTTGCTGCAAATGTGTCGATTTTAGGCTTAAAGACACTTGTAGACATCATTTCCCATAAAAGAAAGGAATAGGCAAAGGGGTAAGAAAGAGTGCAGAAAGAAGTAACAAATGAAGAAATGATAACGTCTTGCTGAAAAACAAATTTAGATGCTCTTTTAACTAGCCACTTACAAAATGATTCTACTGCTTGCCATACTACCTTCTCTGACGATGCCTTCTACAAAAATAAATAAATAAGTAATAATAATAGTAGTATCTGTATAATTAGTCTGCTGGTCCACCATAACAAAATGTTACAGATTTGGTGGCTTAAACAACGGAAATATTCTCTCAGAATCTCACAGTTTTGGAAGTTGGAAGTCCAAGATCAATGTGTCCATGGGGTTGGTTTCTCCTGAAGCCTCTCTCCTGGGCTTACGGATGATCACCCTCTCACCATGTCCTCATGTGGGCTTTCCTCTGTAACTGCATCCATGATGTCTCTTCCTCTTCTTATAAGGACACCAGTCCTATTGTGTTAGGGTCCACTCATATGATTCCATTTAAGCTTAATACCTCCAAATTTAACCCCATAGGGGGTTGGGGGTTCAACCTATGAATTTGGTGACAGACACAACGTAGTCAGAGAATGATTCCCTGAGCCATAGTTGTTCAGCACCCCAAGCTCCTGACCAGATAAAGATGATGAATTCAGAATTGGACACATGACTTGGAGAGGGTCAATTCCTTTATAAACCAAAATGTTTCTGTCAAAATTTTCCACTGAGACACAGAAGATAGGTACGCAGTTGTAAATACTGGCTGAGTAAGTAAGTTTGAATTTGTGGTCTGGGGCTCTTGTGATTTGGAGGCTTTTGGGACCATATATATTGATGAGTGTAATTGAGAATGGTTCACATAAACAGAGAGAACCCAGCTGAAGGAGCAGCTATATTACTTCCCAGTCACTCTCCAGATCCCAGATCTAAGCTTTCTCTGGGTAGCTTCAAATGTACCCAGTACTTTAAAATATTTCCTTCTTTTGCTTAAAGTCACTCCTGGGTGTTAGTCTGTGTCATCCAACTAAAATTAGATTAAGAAACCAAGGAAAAGAGAGAGGAGGAGAGGGAATACAGTCTTCAGGTGAAAGTACAAGCAGACTTTACACTTTCTCTTAACCTCAGGGGAAGAAACACAGTTCTGAATAAAACACAAGCTTAGGTTTCCATCAGACACTGGGCATTTTGACAGATTATTGAAAGTAACTTATCTAACTATAACCTGTCTTAATGACTACACTGTCTGATTTTACGGGGAATAGAGAATAAGAAGGCAAAATAGGCTAAAACTATTCACTTCTAATATTCTTCTACTATTATTAATAGAAGCAAGATTTTGGGAAAAATAAACCCAACCTTCTACCTGTTTTCCAATCATTGTGTGAACTTCAGATGAGCAAGTGAAGCCAACAAACAACAAAAAAAGTCAGCTCCATAAGGTAATGAGAAGTAGCAACCAATCAACCAAACAAAAAGAAGGGTTCTTTAGAGTCTGTCCTTCCTTAGGGAAAAGAGATGTTGGACATGTCTCACTAAATGGATTTAATCAGATATACTCCCACGTTTCTGATGGTGGCGATCTTTGAGAAGAACCATGTAGAATAGGAGGAAGCAAGTGCAGTGCTTAGGCTTTGAAATGAGAGGACTTTGCTCTCTGTCACCATGTACGCTCTTTACATCCTTCATGCTCAATAAAAAACTCTATCAGATAAGGACAACCCGTGTTGCTTCTTTACCAAAACTGGAATACTGTGAATGCATTCCCTCTAAATGGTGGATATCATGGTGATTATTATGTCATCCCTGTTATTTTGATTGGGAATCCCCAGCAGATCCTGGGATACCCCAGCAGATCCTCGTCTACATTGTGGTGTCTGCATCCTGACATCCTGCTCATTTAGCCGTGGGTACCGACCTAGACCTAGCTATGCTCAGAAAAGCCCTCTCTCCTAGCACAGGTCGGGAGGGCTCCATGCCTGACACATCTAGGGTCCAGGGATAGGTTCATGTTTCTGGGTTTCCTGAATTTGAACCCAGATGGAGACCTCTAAACTGGCTGGAGTTGAGCCGGGGGTGGGAGGCACAGTGAAGCCGGTGCCTACCTAAGCTGATTCCAGTAGTACTGAAAGCCTCAACCAGGTTAAAAGGTTCATTGAAATTAGCAAAACGATACCATTAGTAAAACCCAGTTTTATGGGGTGCAGCAGAGGACTACAATAGATTCAGCAATTTGGGGGCCTGGAGTATAAGGGAGGCAGGGAGAGAAGTAAGCAAGGTCAGATAACTGAAGTCTGTAGACAGTGTGAATTCTCTCTGGCTTTGCTCTATAATCCTCAGTATTTGGTTTTTTCTTCCCTCATTTGATAAGCAAGCTGTTTGAGCCAGGACAGGGTTCCTGTGCAAAATAACATATTTTTCCAAAGCTTAATATAGTCACTATTTTTGGTTTTGAAATCAAGACACAGATAATGAGAAATACTTGGAGAAGTCAAAGCAAGGTTTGCAGTATCTGTTGAGAAAAAGCATTTGATTAATTTTAAAATATTGTAATGTTTTAAATGTATAGCCCTTTTACATCTATGTGACAAGCAGTCTGCAGTAATGGTTCATGATCTCAGATGCGTCCCAGAGCTGGGGAAAGATCCTACAGAGCATTACAAGGTGCCAAGCATTAACTGTGAAGGTGTTAATTCTCCCCAGATAAAAGCAAGGCTGGTTGCCTAGAATGCACTATTTTTCCCCACGTTTTTATGGTCGTTCAGGTATTGATCAGAGTTGTAATGAGACCATAACACTGGCTGAACAATGCTTTATTTTTTCTCCCAAAGTTGTGTTCTATGTGCTCTTATGCCATATGACCTCTTGTGTCACATTGTGGAAATATAAATGTGGTCTAGCGGGGTCAACAGCAAAAGTCAACGTTTATTTCTTGCTGGCTGAGTTAATTATTCTTTGTGGCTCTTGGGGAAGGAATAAGCAGGGCAGCATGAAATGCCAGCATAGATAGTGCTCCAGTGAGAGCTCTAATTGGCTGCATTAAAAAGAAAATGTTAACCATTGGGGCAGTTTGTACTGTTTCTGTGTTCACTACTTATGTTCAATTTTAATTTCAAAAATAATTTCCTAATATTTCTAAGAAATACAAGAAAGCTATTGTATTTCTAAGTTGTGTATCACTTTTTCAATAAGTCATTTGAAAAGTTAAGTACTTCAAATGAAAATAATGAGACTTGCTTCTTTTATGAAAGTTACAAAAGGTATTGCAATATTGACCATCATATAGTATTCTGCCTAGCATGTTATTTTCAACTGTCTTAGTAATGGAATGTAAAGAGAAATGTCATTTTATTCATTAAATAAGAAACCAGAGTAATTCACTTGCTATAATCAGGTTTTAATGTACTAATTGCACATTTTACTTTTAGTATAATGTGATATTTTTATATGTAGATGGATAGTTCCCATTAACATTAGAATCATTAATAATTATAATTGCTATAGATTAGAATAACAAAATATCTTTGGCAACAAAAACTACTGTACTAGTCGGTATGACTATTTCATTTTGCATGATTAATGATCTTGGCTTTTGGTTCATAACAAAATTGTATTATTTTGTATTTCTGCAGCATTCTTCTAACATAGCATACTTCTCTTTTCTTCTACCTACAAGAATAGTGTGCAAATATAAACATCCCAGTTTTATAATGTTAAAATCATTAGCTATTTCTTTAGAAAATTATGCACTCTTTTGTTTTTTATTTATTTATTTATTTTTAACATCTTTATTGGAGTATAATTGCTTTACAATGGTGTGTTAGTTTCTGCTTTATAACAAGTTGAATCAGCTATACATATATATATATATATATATATATATATATCCCCATATCTCCTCCCTCCTGTGTGCATTCTTTTAAATAATTGATAGTGGAAAAGTAGCACTTTTTACATATTTTTAAACCATATCAAATAATTTAAATTTTGGGGGGTGTTGACAGTTGATTTTATAATTCTTCAACTAATATCTAAGTAACTGTATTTGTTCCATTTAACCTTGCCCTTAATGTGTAGAATTCACTAAACTGTAAACTAAAAATATTCTTTAAGTTAGAGATGCTAATATTTGTTCTAGAAAGCTTATAACTAGGGCTTCCCTGGTGGTGCAGTGGTTGAGAGTCCGCCTGCCAATGCAGCGGACACGGCTTCGTGCCCCGGTCCGGGAAGATCCCACATGCCACAGAGCGGCTAGGCCCGTGAGCCATGGCCACTGAGCCTGCGCGTTCAGAGTCAGTGCTCCACATTGGGAGAGGCTACAACAGTGAGAGGCCCGCATACCACAAAAAAAAAAAAAAAAAAAAAAAGCTTAAAACTAAAATGCTAGTTATTTTGCATCAAGTATTTAGGCCTTGTGTCATACATTTTTGGATTAGATATATTCCTGGCACAGTATATATATATATATAATTTTTTTTTTTCTTTTTTTGGCTGTGTTGGGTCTTCGTTTCTGTGCGAGGGCTTTCTCTAGTTGCGGCAGGTGGGGGCCACTCTTCATCGCGGTGCATGAGCCTTTCACTATTGCGGCCTCTCTTGTTGCGGAGCACAGGCTCCAGACGCGCAGGCTCAGTAGTTGTGGCTCATGGGTCTAGTTGCTCTGTGGCATGTGGGATATTCCCAGACCAGGGCTCGAATCCATGTCCCCCACATTGGCAAGCAGATTCTCAACAACTGCACTACCAGGGAAGCCCCTGGCAAAGTTTTATAGCCATATTAAAAAATATATATATATTTCTTTATCAGTGCTGCTACTCTCTGTATATATATATATATCTGTTAGTGAATTCAACTAATCTTTTACAAATGTTAAAGAGGGAATAAATTATTAAGAAAGCAAAAGTAAAATTTCCAAATTTATGTCCAGAGATATTGGCAGCAAAATTAAAAGATTACATAGCTGTCTACAAATGGATGAGGCTATTTGAGTGAAAGAAAAATAATAATATAAAGGTAGCAATTAGAACTAAAAGGCATCAGCGTCTTATAGTTTTGATGCCTTTATAAGACATTGATGAAAGAAATTAAAGATGATACAAACAGATGGAGAGATATACCATGTTCTTAGATTGGAAGAATCAACATTGTGAAAATCACTATACTACCCAAAGCAATCTACAGATTCAATGCAATCCCTATCAAACTACCAATGGCATTTTTCACAGAACTAGAACAAAATATTTCACAATTTGTATGGAAACACAAAAGACCCCGAACACCCAAAGCAATCTTGAGAAAGAGAAACGGAGCTGGAGGAATCAGGCTCCCTGACTTCAGACTATACTACAAAGCTACAGTAATCAAGATAGAATTGTACTGGCACAAAAACAGAAAAATAGATCAATGGAACAGGATAGAAAGCCCAGACATAAACCCACACACATACGGTCACCCACCTTATTTTTGATAAAGGAGGCAAGAGTATACACTGTAGAAAAGACAGCCACTTCAATAAGTGGTGCTGGGAAAACTGGACAGCTACATGTAAAAGAATAAAATTAGAACACTCCCTAACACTATACACAAAAATAAACTCAAAATGGATTAAAGAGGTAAATGTAAGGTCTGACATTATAAAACTCTTAGAGGAAAACATAGGCAGAACACTCTATGACATAAGTCACAGCAAGATCCTTTTGAAACCACCTCCTAGAGAAATGGAAATAAAATAAAACATAAACAAATGGGACCTAATGAAACTTCAAATCTTTTGCACAGCAAAGGAATCCATAAACAAGATGAAAAGACAACACTCAGAATGAGAGAAAATATTTGCAAACAAAACAGCTGACAAAGGATTGATCTTCAAAATATACAAGCAGCACATGCAGCTCAATACCAAAAAAACAAACAACCCAATCCAAAAATGGGCAGAAGACCTAAACAGACATTTCTCCAAAGAAGATATACAGATTGCCAACAAACACATGAAAGGATACTCAATGTCACTAATCATTAGAGAAGGTGCAAATCAAAACTACAATGAGGTATCACCTCACAACTGTCAGAATGGGCATTATCAAAAAACCTACAAACAATAAATTCTGGAAAGGGTGTGGAGAAAAGGGACCCCTCTTGCACTGTTGGTAGGAATGTAAATTGATACAACCACTATGGAGAACAGTTTGGAGCTTCCCCAAAACACTAAAAGTATAACTACCATATGACCCAGCAATCCCACTACTGTGCATATACCCTGAGAAAACCATAAATCAAAAAGAGTCATCTACCACAATGTTCACTGAAGCTCTATTTACAATAGCCAGGACATGGAAGCAACCTAAGTGTCCATTGACAGACGAATGGATAAAGAAGACGTGCCACATATATACAATGGAATATTAGCCATAAAAAGAAACGAAATTGAGTTATTTGTAGTGAGGTGGATGGACCTAGAGTCTGTCATACAGAGTGAAGTAAATCAGAAAGAGAAAAACAGATACCGTATGCTAACACATATATATGGAATCTAAAATTAAAAAAAAATAGTCATGAAGAACCTAGGGGCAGGACAGGAATAAAGACACAGATGTAGAGAATGAACTTGAGGACATGTGGAGGGGGAAGGGTAAGCTGAGACGAAGTGAGAGAGTGGCATGGACTTATATATACTACCAAATGTAAACTAGATAGCTAGTGGGAAGCAGCCACATAGCACAGGGAGATCAGTTCATTGCTTTGTGACCACCTAGAGGGATAGGATAGGGAAGGCTGTAGGGAGACACAGGAGGGAGGGGATATGGAGATATATGTATATGTATAGCTGATTCACTTTGTTATACAGCAGAAACTAACACAACATTTCAAAGCAATTATACTCCCATAAAAATGTTAAAAAAAAAGAAGTAAAAGGCAGATGTCTAATGGTATATAATTCATGGAAAATTGTTATAAGAGAGAACCACATTAGTTACATCAAGAATATGGTTGGAGATTTCTGGATACTGGCATAATGGCAGTCTATAAATATTAACTGAAATTCATTGACTGAAAGTTGTTGAGGATTAGAGAGTCTTTATGGAAGGAAATAAAAGAGATTGCATTTGAGGCATTGATGGAGAGTGGCAGATATGGGATGAGTGATGGAATGTTTTGAATGACATCCTTGGCTAGAAATTTAAATAATCCCCTTTAATTCTTCCCAGTACCAGGCACTTAAAGGGGAAGACTTCTCCTTGTTGTTATCATTGGGGGGAAAAACATAAAAATTGTAAACAGTATTGATGTTTTCTCACCTCATTTACCAGGTAGAAGGTAGAGGCCTATTATAATCTGGGCATTCCTTTTGAAGATTAATATGAGTAGTGAAATCATGTGCTGTTAATGCCCATTTTGGAGTATAAATTGGCTGTTTCTGAGTCCTAAGATTTATTGCCTGGCTTATTCTTAAGGAGACAGTGAGAAGTGAGTTGAGTATCAAATATGATAATCCTAAAATGCAAACATATCCTTTACCTACCTTCCACCCACCCCCAGATGGTGATCATGAGAACAAAGCTAACCTCTGATAAGCATTTCTACCCCATGGATATTCACAATGACTTTGGGTTGCACAAATGATATGGTACAAAGTCATAGCAAGTAGATAGAAAAGAGAGTTCATATTCAGTTGATTCAACCACATTATGTTATTTCTCTGGAAAAAATAGAGAGTATAATCTCATCTCTGAAATATGACACAACTTTAAAGTACATTTTGTTTATGTTTTGCACAACTATCATTAATAACTCCTGCACATTATTTTTTCCCCAATTCAGAGAAAATGTAGCAATATTCTTTTTTTTTTTTTTTTTTTCAGTACACGGGCCTCTCACTGTTGTGGCCTCTCCCGTTGCGGAGCACAGACTCCGGACGCGCAGGCTCAGCGGCCATGGCTCACGGGCCCAGCTGCTCTGCGGCATGTGGGATCTTCCCGGACCGGGGCACAAACCCGTGTCCCCTACATCGGCAGGCAGACTCTCAACCACTGTGCCACCAGGGAAGCCCAAGAAAGTGTAACAATATTCTTTAGGGAAAATCCCTAATACAAATGTGAAATTCACTTATCTTTCTCATGTAAACTAATGCTAGATCACATTTTAGTCAATTTCTTCTTCATGAAATTGATTGGCTTCTAGATCCTGGAAAGATATGAAAACTAAGGCTCTATTAGTTTTTTCCTTATGCTGAAAATGTTTTCTCTGCCAAATGCCTCTGTTAGGTCACTTTACAAACACATTTTTGAAGGATCTTGCTGACTTTCTGGATAGAAAGAATGCTAGTGAAGTTTCTAGTCCTTTTAGAAGATTCTGACCAAATATTTTCTAAAAAGTTTCAATCGCTTCAAGTTGAACATAAATTTCCGTTGAATTACCAGCTGTTCTTTTGTGGCACAGGGAAAAAACAAGAGGTTAAAACATATGAGGAAAAATTGATGGAGTTTAGGAAAGAAAGCAATGACATAGTGAATGGTAAATTGGTGACACTGAATAGGGAATATTAAAAATAAAAGTGAAAAAGTATTTAGATTTAAAAATGCAGGACATTTTCCATGAAAAAAAAAAAAACACAATTTACTTATCAAAAGGTGATGCATATCCTGGTTAGGAACTAGAATTTGAAGATAAATTTTTATTCAAACATAGAAAAAGAAACTACATTCTCTTATAAGGGGAAAAATCAGACTGGTGGTAGATTAAACACAACTGATGCTTAATGATTTACAAACTAGTGAATGGTCAGTAAAATTCTAAGAAGGAAGTTCACCACAATTTTTAAAAATGGATCCAAAATCAAATACCTAAGATATCAGCAGATATACCATGAAATACACTTTTTTTTTTATAACCTCCAAGAGAGAAATAAGAAAAAGGAAAAAAAAAAAGGAGTGGGTAGCTAGTGAAACTAGTACCAGGAAAGAAAACGACTACATCATTGAAAATTCAATACATCAAAATATATTAAAAGTATATTATGAATGAATTTACACAAATTATTTGACCACTTGGATGAAATTAAGGAATTTGTTCAAAAATGTGACTTACCACAGATGAGAAAAAAAATTAAACATTTGGACTTTGATGTCTTCTTAAAGAGAAAAGCGATTGATTAATGAATTCTTCAAAAAATTTATGGAGACAATTTACATCAATTTTACACAAACATTTCTAGAGAATGGAGAAAGAAGAACATTTTTAACTCTTTGAATGAAGCCAACATATATCAGATACCAAAATCTGTTGAGGATGTTACAATAAATTAACAAGCATGCAAAATAGATGAACATAGATACAAAAATGCCTCAATAAAATAGTCTCAAAATAAATCCAGCAATATATAAAAAGGATAATACATCAGAACCAAGGGAGGTTATTCCAGGAATTCAAAGTTTGTTTAATATTCTAAAATCAATAAACATAATTTACCTTGCTAACAAAAAGGAGGAAAAACTCCTTAGGAGAATCCCAATAGATGAAGAAACATATTGTCTTTAAAATTCAGCATCTTTGAGTGATAAATAAACAAAAAAACAAACAAAAACCTCCTACTGGGCCAGCCATAGAAAGGAGTTATCCAAATTCGATAAAAGGCATCTATTACAAACCTACTACTCATATCAAATTCAAAGTTTCCCTTGAAAATAAAGAGACAAGTCTAACATTGCACCCATTTCAAAAATTATTCTGCTCTCATCAAACCAGGAATAGATGAGAACTTCTGGAGATGATACAATTTTTTTTTATTTTTTTTTTACCAAAACCCTACAGCTAATGTCATATATAATTGTGAGAAACTAGAAGTTTTTTGGCTAAAATCAGGAAAAGGCAAGTGTGTCCCCTCTCATCCCTCCTTTTAATAATAATCTTACAGGAAGCCCAAGCTGATACAATAAGACAAGAAAAGGAAATTAAAAGTATACTGATTGGGAATGATGAAATAGCAGTCTTTGTTCATAGATGACATGATTGATAGTCTATGTAGAAAATCCCAAAGAATCAGAAAACAAACAAACAAACAAACAACAAAAAACACCTAATAAGTGATTTCAGCAAGATTGCAGGATACAAGGTTAATATACAAAAGTCAGTAACTTTCATATATACCAGCAATTCAGCAATGAACAAAAGGAATTTAAAATAAAAATCACAATACCATTTACATTAGCACCCTCAATATAAAATAATTTGTTATAAATATATCAAAATATACATGAGATCTGTAAAAATTATAAAAACTCTCGTGAATGAATTTAAAAAACTAAGTAAGTAGAGAGATATTCCTCATTCATGTATAGAAAGACTCAATATTGCCAAGATGTCAGTTCTTCTCAACTTGATCCGTAGATTCAATGCAATCCCAGTCAAAATCCCAGCAAGTTCCTTTATGGACATTAAAACAAAACAAAACAAAACTGATTCTAATGTTTATAGGAGAAGCAAAAGACCCAGAATAGCCAACAACATATTGAAAAAAACGTCAGAGGACTGACATTACTCAACTACAAAACATTATAAAGCTGTAAAAACAGACTGTTATTGGTGAAAGAATATACAAATAGAACAGTGGAACAAAACAGAGAGCCCAGAAATAGATTCCCATAAATATAGTGAAATGAAATTTAAGAAAGGAGCAAAAGTAATGCAATAGATAAAAATATAGTCTTTTCAACAAATTGTGCTAGAACAACTGGACATCCACATGCAAAAACTCAGTCTAGGCACAGACCTTACAGCCTTCACAAAAATTATCTCAAAAAGGATCATAGACCTAAATGAAAAGTGCAAAACTATAAAACTCCTAGAAAGTAACAAAGAAGAAAATCTAAATGACCTTAAGTTTGGCAATGACTTTTTAGATTCAAGACCAAAGGCACAGTTCCTGAAAGAAATAATTAATAAGCTTGACTTCATTAAAATGAAGAACTTCTGTTTTGCAAAAATACTTTCAAGAGAATGAGAAGGAAAGGAATAGACTGGAGAAATACTTGGAAAAGACATATCTGGTAAAGGACTACTCACAAAAGTATAGAAAGATCTCTTAGAACACAACTATGAGAAAAATGAAACTAATTAAACAAAAGAAAAAATATCTGAACAGATAACTCACTAAAGAACATATACAGATAGTAAGCATATGAAGAGATGCCCAACATCATGTGTCATTAGGGAATTTCAAATTAAACAGCTATGATGTATCACTGCACACCTATTAGAATGACCAGAATCCAAAAGGCTTACAACATCTAATGCTGGCAAGGATATGGTTTGAGAGGCACTTTTACACATTGCTGGTGGAAATGCAAAATGCTACAGCCACTTTGAAAGACAAAACTAATCAGACTATCACCATAGAGTCCATCATTCACACTCCTTGGTATTTACCCAGAGGAGTCGAAAACTTATGTCCACACAAAAACCTTCACATGGAGGTTTACAATTACAACTTTATTTGTAATTGCTAAAACTTGGAAGCAACCAAGATGTCCTTCAGTAGGTAAATGAATAAATGAACTATAATATATCCAGAGAATGAAATTATTGAGCACTAAAAAGAAATTAGCTATCAAGCCATGAAAAGACAGGAGGAACATTAAGTGCATATTACTAAGTGAAATAAGCCAATCTAAAAACAGTTATATACTGTATGATTCTAACTGTATGGGCCTTTTCAAAAAGGCAACACTATGGAGATGGTGAAAACATCAGTGGTTGCCAGTGGTTAGGGATGAGGGGTGGATGAATAGGTAGACGACAGATAATGTTTAGGGCAATGAAACTATTCTGGATGGATATTATGTTATTATACATTGTTAAAACCAATAGACTATGTAATACCATGAGTTAACCTTAATGTAAACTATGGACTTTGTGTAATAATGATGTAGATTCATTGATTTTGTTTTTTCTTTGTTCATGGCACCCTTAGCATCCCATTAATCTCTTTTTTTTAATGTTTTGTTCTATTCAATCTTTTTTTTAACATATTTATTGGAGTATAATTGCTTTACAATGTTGTGTTAATTTCTGCTGTATAACAAAGTGAATCAGCTATATGCATCCATATATCCCCATATCTCCTCCCTCTTGCAGCTCCCTCCCACCCTCCCTATCCCACCTCTCTAAGTGGTCACAGAGCACCAAGCTGATCTCCCCATGTGATGCAGCTGATTCCCACTAGCTATCTATTTTACATTTGGTAGTGTATATATGTCAGTGCTACTCTCTCACTTCGTCCCAGTTTACCCTTCCCCCTCCCCATGTCCTCAAGTCCATTCTCTACGTCTGCATCTTTATTCCTGAACCTAGGGGCAGGACAGATCATTGATTTTTAAAATGAAACTGGTGCTGGATGTTGAAAATAGGGCATGCTTTGCGTGTGTGGGCAGGAGGTACATGGGAAATCTCTGTACTTTTCACTCAATTTTTCTGTGAACCTAAAACTGCACTTTTTAAAAAAAGTGTATTTACTTATTTATTTATTTATTTTTGCGGTACGCAGGCCTCTCACTGTTGTGGCCTCTCCCGTTGTGGAGCACAGGCTCCGGACGCGCAGGCTCAGCAGCCATGTCTCACGGGCCCAGCTGCTCCGCTGCATGTGGAATCTTCCCAGACCCGGGCACAAACCCGTGTCCCCTGCATCGGCAGGCAGACTCTCAACCACTGCGCCACCAGGGAAGCCCCTAAAGTGTATTTAAAGATATATTCTGCTGGAAATTTAGCCAGTACAATAGAGAAAAATGTGTGTTGTAAATGGAGAAATAAAACTTCTCATTATTGGCAGATTTTATGATTGTGTACATGGAACATAGAAAGCTATTATAATTACCAATTGAATTTAGCAAGTTAGCTTGACATAGTATCAATTAAAAATCAAATGTATTTACATTTTCCTGTGACAAAGAAAATTTAAAAACTGAAATATATTTTTTTACAATAGCACCAAAAAATCATATACTTAGGATAAATGTCTACACGAAAATCAACAAGATAATATTGAAATAAATTAAATGCCTAAACAAATAAAATGATACACCATGTTGATGGACTGGCAAACCATGATGAACTTTATATAGGTATATAAATACATTAGATAGATAGATAGACAGATAGATAGATAGATACTCAGTAAAATTTTTTTCAAAAATCCCCCAAAAATATTAGCAGAAATTCATAAAATCATTCTAAAATTCATATAGAAATACAAAGGTCTAATGATGTCCACAACAATATTGAAAAGGAAGAAAATAGCTTGATTTACACCATTCAATATTAAGACTTTTTGGAAAAGTATAGCAATTAAGAGTGTGGTATTGGCAGAATAGCAAACTAACTTCAGAGACAGACATAGAGTGTTCAGAAAAGGTTGAGCATTTATATGGTCACCTGATTTGTGACAAAGTGGCAAAGTAATGGTGTGGAAACAATGAGATGTTCAGTAAATTGTGTTTGGTCAACTGGATGGCCACACAGAAAAGAAGTGAACCTCGGCCTTACCTAATACAAGCCAAAACAATTTATTTAATCATTTATTTATATTCTCTTATGATTAAAAATGAGTTGAGTTACTTAATTTAAATAATTTATTTGAAAAAGTGCTTCATCTATCCACCTATCCATTCACATTATATCCAACCTTCTTGTTTTAAAAGTTTATATAATCATGCCTAGAATGATAACAATCAAATGTAAATGTTGATTATTCTAGGAGGTGTCACTTTTTGCCTTACTATTTCTAATTTGTTTCAATTTTTTATTAATTTTATAATGAGCACATATTGTGCCCTTAAAACAAATAAAATAATTATTTAAACAAACAATAGAGAAAACATGGATTGAGCCGTAAGAAAAGAAATAATGTACAGCATATCAGAAAATCTAATTCTATACCCTTATAAGTGACAAATTTACAGACATGATATTATTACACAGGGACAGTTTATCAACAAAAATAAAGTAAAAGATTATTATATATGAAATTAGAAAACAAATATTAGGCAACAATGTAAAAACAGTTTATATGTAAGATAATACATAAAAGGCAAAGATTATTCTAATATATTGGGAAGTCAGAAAGCTAAAAAGTGAAAACATCAAGGAAAGCAATTTCTGTTTGGTAAACAGCTTTTTGAATTCTGTGCTAAACTTAGATGCTGTGGGAAATACAAGAAATGGACAAGATATGATTCCTTACATCTTGAAGCTTATAAACAACTGAAAAATATAAAAGTGAAGAAGAGAAGCAACTGAGAGAATATCCAGTGATTCCTGACAAGAATTATCTTGAGGAGCAGAGAAGACTGGAAAGCAAGCAGAGCATCCATGCAGATGAAGTTGAAATTATCATATGAATGCAAGTGAAACTACTTTTAAAATGGATTATCTTAAATACAGAGAGAGAGAGGGACTTTCAATAAAAAGACAATAAAGTGAGGGAGAGTGTCAAATGCTTACTTTACTTAAATTCAATTTTAGTAAAAGTAAAAACAAGAAGAGAATTTGAGTAGAATTAAGAAAAATAAAAATAGATGATATGTTCACAACTTTGCCTATCTTATATTTGAGCAGTTCTCTTCTACATTGTGTACTGTGGAGAACTAAAACACAGAGGAAAGTTTCCCCATAAATTCTATCTGCTTATGGATACATACACTTCTAGTCATCATTTTAGGCACCTTTATATTGATAGTAATTAAGTATCCAATGGTCTTTTGGTTGAATTGCCTTGCTTAAGGACAATTTCTCCAATATTGGTCTTTTTTTTGTTGCAGATGACTGGTGTTTACCTTATAGTTAGTTATTAGCTATTGGTACAATTTTTGAGTACATTCTTTGCAAATAAATGCCTGTGAAGAATTTAGGAAAATATATATAGTATAGTAAGCCTGATATGATATTTATTCAAAAGTAATCAAGTTTACAAAATGTTTTCTCTTCACAATTCAATAAATTTAAGATTCCATATATATGTATAAAAATTACTAGCTACTAGAAAAATTAAATTTAATTAAACTATTGGAAAAAGAAGAAATCAAAACCACAAAATCAGGATATATATAGTAAGGACACCACCAAAGGAAAGAAAGCAAATGAGATCTAATTTTAAAAAAATAAAATAACTACAATAAAATATGTATCTGTAGATGAACTATTTGGAAATCTCAGCTACACACAAAATATTCTGATGACATATGATGTGGAACATATTTTCATATGCTTATTTACCATCTGTCTATCTTCTTTGGTGAGGTGTCTGTTCAGATTTTTGGCCCATTTTTTAATCAAGTTATCTGTTTTCTTGTTGTTGGGTTTTAAGAGTTCTTTATATATTTTAGATAAAGTCCTTTATCAGATGTGTCCTTTGCAAATATTTTCTCCCAGTCTGTGGCTTCTCTTCTAATTCTCTTGATATTGTCTTTTTTGGAGCAGAAGTTGTTAATTCCAATGAAGTCTAATTATCAATTATTTCACTCATGGATTATGTCTTTGGTGTTGTATTTAAAAAGACATCACCATACCCAAGGACCTTTAAATGTTCTCCTATGTTATCTACTAGAAGTTTTATAGTTTTGCATTTTACATTTAAGTCTGTGATTCATTTCGAGTTAATTTTTGTGAAGGGTGTAAGGTCTGTGTCTAGAGTCATTTATTTGCATTTGGATGTCCAGTTGTTCCAGTATCTTTCATTGAAAAGAATACCTTTGCTCCATTGTATTGCCTTTGCTCCTTTCTCAAAAATCAGGTGATTATATTTATGTAGTTTTATTTCTGGGCTCTCTCTTCTGTTACTGTGCCATTGGTCAATTTATCTATTCTTTCATTTACACCACACAGTCTTAATTACTGTAGCTTTATAGTAAGTCTTAAAGTTGAGTAGTATCAGTCCTCTTACTTGGTTCTTCTCTTTCAATATTGTGTTGGTTATCCTAGGTCTTTTGCCTTTCCTATAAATTTTAGAATCAGTTTTTGATATCCACAAAATAACTTTCTGGGATTTTGATTGGGATTGCATTTATCTATAGATTAAATTGGGAAGAACTAATGTTTTGACAATATTGAGTCTTCCTGTCCATGAACATGAAATATTATTCCATTATTTAGTTATTTTTGCATTTTGTTCATCAGAAAAGATTACATTTTAAATAGTAATTAGTGTATAGTTCTTAAACATTTTAATATTGTATGTTATATTAAGAGCTAATGCTTTTAAAATAGAGAAAAATGTTGCCATCATGTCCATTAAAGTAAAAATAAAGTAAATGCTTCATTGCCTCTTAATTTTCTAAAAGTTTGCAAATTCTGGGAAATACAACATTATTTGAGAGTAATAGTACATAGGATATGAAAAAAAACATGTTATGCTCCAAAGATTAAAAGTGCTAATATTATTTAAAGTAACAAAATAAGTTAGTAGTTTTTGTTTTGTTTTGGTTGGTTGGTTGGTTGCTTGGGATATTTTTCTTTTTTTCTTATCTTGCAGCCAGCTTCCTAATCCTTCCTCTGACAGAGGCTTAGACTTTTCTTCTGATGTTCAGCTTCTCATGGAATGTGGCCCTGCCCTAGCTCCAATGTGTAATTTTTTCTTAATCTAATCCAAATTATGATCATTCTCTTCCTCTTGGCATAGAATGGTTTTGACAAGTTTTATCAGTGTGATTAGCAACCTGGCCAACAAAATAGTTGAAAACCTCTTCTAGATATTGTGTAAGAATTTTTTTTTTTTTTCTCCCTGATAAAAGAAAATGTGGTTGGAGATCTTACTCTTTTTACATTTTGATTGAGATTGTAAGAATCTGATGTCTGGACTTGTGGAAACCATAAGTTCAGTCATGAAAGGATCAGCCACATTTAAAAAGAGAAATATCAATGATGTCTGGGCCCTTGTTGATTTGGGTGTGTTGCTCAGTTTTCCAATCCTAGATTTATATTTCCAAGAACTTCTGGCTACCTGTGATATTAAACTCTTCATTATGTAAGATGTTGATTCCCCCTGTGAATAATCTATTACTTGCAGCCAAAAGTACTCCAACTGATACAACAACATCAACAACCACAACAGCAAACAGTCAAAATTTAGTATGTCAATAAGGTAGGATGAGATGGGAAGAAAATGCTTAATGTAAACTGACTTTTTATGTTTTCAAAGTTATGCAAGAAAAGAAAATAAGACTATAGGGCCACAAGAACACAAAATAGTCTACGTATCCACAGCCTGTTGAAAAAGGGGCCTATAAACTCATTCTTTCATATGCAGGTTGAGAATCCATGACTTCAAGAGATTTCCTTACTTATTTAAGACCTCAGAGTAACTAATAGTAAAGCAAAAATATCTATCTCAGAACCAATTAGATTCAATTCACCACCATTACCCTAAAATATAAAGGAAAGCTTTATATGAGCCAGCAATTTGATAGAGTTAGGAATCTGGGTAGCTCTACACTAAATTAGTAAACGTTTAGGATATAAATGTATTGGGAGTCCCCCAAACCATCTTGTTTCAGCGATTCTCTAAGATGACTCACAGCACTCAGTATATCATCATAGCCAAAACTGGGATTTATTACAACAAAAAAATATAAAGCAGAATCAGCAAAGAGAAGAGGTGTTTTGGGTGAAGTTGGGGAAACCAGGCCCAGGCTTTCTGAGTCCTGTCCCAGGGGAATGTAGAGTCTGGGATAGGAGCTTGTTAGAGACTGAGCACTCAGAGTTTTTACTGAGTCAATTTAGTGGGACCCCCCCCCCTTAGACCTGATGATTCCTCTTAGTAATATTTGGCCCAATGACTACCACCCTATGACTTGGGTACAAATTCTCACTTGTCCATGCTATATTCAGAGACTAAGCCCAATCTCTCTCCTCCACTGCAGAATTCCATCACAGTGGTCCCTATGCCTATGGCAATAGTCCTCCTGTTGAATAAAGTCTTTCTTACTATGCTTCAACAAATCTCATGAATATTTATTTTTTCTTTATAAGCACAAGACATATTGTTTGTACAAACAGTTTAGGCATAATGAACCACTTTTAACAGTTTTGGGAACCCTCCTGAGATCTAAGTTTCTAGACAACAGCAAAGGACCAGTCTTGTAAGCAGGGCCTTTTTTAAGGATAACAATTAGGCCTGCTGTGTTGACTCTCATGTATGGTAAGGGTAGAAGGAGTAGAACCTCAGGGACATGCTGGAGGCTGAAGCTCAGCAGTGTCTTCATTCATCTGAGGTGTTTCCTATGATATCATGGAGATAATCCAGTGTTGAGCATCTAAGCTATAATGTGCATTAAAACATGATGGAGGGCTTCCCTGGTGGTGCAGTGGTCGAGAGTCTGCCTGCCGATGCAGGGGACACGGGTTCGTGCCCCGGTCCGGGAAGATCCCACATGCTGAGGAGTGGCTGGGCCCGTGAGCCATGGCTGCTGAGCCAGAGAGTCCGGAGCCTGTGCTCCACAACAGGAGAGGCCACAACAGTAAGAGGCCCGCGTACCGAAAAAAAAAAAAAAACATGAAATGAAGAATTCATGATGGTTTTGCCAAGAGTGCTCTTTAGACCAGAGAAGAAGAAGGAAAGCAATTGTGTGCAAGGAATAATATATTAACTGTTTCCAAGACCAGATGTATGGGCAGTCTAAGTGTGGCACTCAAAGATATGTGAATAGCTGAAATACCCTGTTATAATTGTTAACAGATTCTCCAGGTAACCAGGTGACCTGCAGTAAAGCACACAAATGCAGGCTAGGATGTAAATGACATTCCTTCTGCCCAGGAATGCAGTGCTTCCATTTCCATTTGTATCCCACACCTCCACTGTCTTGAACTGGTTCGTACTGGTGTCACTTCTGTGAGGTTTTCTCCAGGTTAACCTTTCTAAACTCCTAACATTACGCTATCTATATGTCCCCACAAATAGGCATAGCCAAAAACTAGATGACAAATAAGAATGTAGATACACATATCTATCCATTTAAACAAACTTTAAACTTCCAATTTTGAGAATTACAGTGCAAGAAAAACACATAAAACAAAAAAGTAGAAATGCCCTTAGGTCATTTTGGTTTTTAATGTGGAGTAACTTTAACTTCCACACGCACATGCAAACATATGAACTTAGAAATATCTTGGTTATAATACACTATGTCAAGTCCACTTTAAGGATGGAAAGCTTTGCAGAGTTATTATATAGTCATTGTTGCCATTTTTAAATTTGGAAGAGGCAACAAATTATTGTTAAATGATTATGGTTAAATTCTACATTAATTGATGACTTTTTCCATTTAATAAAAATACTTAGTTTATTTCTGTGCTAATGAATCCATACACAAGAAAGTGGATCTTATATAATTGCATTTAGAGGATTATATTTACTTTTATTTGCAACACACTTAACAGTCATTTTACTTTTGTTTCTCATAGGACAACAGGCACAAAATGGTAATGCATTTTCACAAATTATTTGGCAGCTGGTGGTGGTATATTTAAGTCCATTAAATTAAGAAACAACTCATCAAGCCTCCCTCCTCCAAAGCACACTATAAAGATAGGAGTAACAGTTCATAAAGCAGAATTTTTGGACAGAAACAATTAGATTCAGAATGTGAGACTTTAATTGCACATAGATAAATTATTCCTTTTAGTTCTGCTTCACAACAGCAAGTCATTGCTGTGGGGAAAATGTGTCCACATTAAAGCTGAAAACTGATTTTTGATGAAATAAAGCTACCTGTATCCTAGAGAAAATTTGACGGCTTACTGAAGATAGGATTATGCTGAAAGTGTAACACCTGTGAAAAATAAAATTCAAAAGGACTGCCATTAAAGATGTAAGTTTGTCCTTGTGACATATGTGAATCGTTATTATTAGCTATTTTTAAAAACTAGTGAAGTAAGGACAAAAATAAAGGGAATTATTCTTTAATTAAAAAAAATGTTCCTTTATGGCATTACAATTATACAAGTAAATCTTTTTTTTATACTAAAATGATAAATATCTAGTTCCAGCTTTGACATTTAAAGAGATTAGAAGGTGTCTCACCAATCCTCAAAATAACAACAAAAAAGCAACCAATCTTTTTGGACCTACCAGGAACTGAGATTATAGGGCAAAATATCACCCCAAATCCTAGAAGTGAAGCCAGAATATCACAATTGGAATCTGTTTTCTTGGAGCTGCTGGAACCATAGACTCGCAGGAACACTCAGATGATAATTTTGAAGAATTGCTGGGGGCTGAATAAGGACTTGTGTAAGAACAACAAATAACTAGGGTCAGAAGTCGTAGGGTGGTCTTCACACTGTTGTGGGTTTAAACACCAGACATTGCGTCAGATTTTCCCAGAAAACCTCTGAAAAGGATTCTGCCTGGCTCTGGCAGGACAGAGGAGGGAGGAGTCATTGTGAAAGTTGCTGAGTATCTCTTAACAAAGCCCTCCTGTTCAGGGGAAAGGCCTTTACAAGACCTTTATCCCACCTGAAGGAAGGGCATTTCTCCAACTGCAGTGCATTAGCCTTATGCTCCAAACCTAGTCGGGGGTGAGCTATACCAGTGCGCAACCACTTATAAAGGTCAGAGTCTAGAGACACAGGCCCACTAAAATACAGACTTAATCATAATTATAGAAAGATAGCCCTCCCGTACACCTTGCAGCAACACAAATAGGACTCCTACACAATAACGAGGGATTGCAACTGAAAGAGGTGTGACACATAGAAGCTTTCTGCAGAGGACTATGTAGGAAAATCCAAAATCAATAGGGAAGCAGACAAACAACAACAACAAAAACTAGAATACTAGAGGAGTTTGAACCCCTAGCACCTACATTTACAGCAAACATTAAACTCAGTACATCTTCAGGGAAGATGGATATACAAAATTGACATTAAAGATTATATAACTCAGTTTCTATTACCCAAAACATCATATCTATTTCAAAATTATAAGGTATGCAAGAAAGGCAAGAATATAATCTGAAGAGGCAAAGCAATCATCAAAACCATGCTCAGCAGCCATTTTACAGATCTTATGGAAGTTTCACCAATTGTCCCACTAAAATAGTACAAAGACCTCTAAAACATTACTCAAAGTGTGGCAGACACAAAACACATATCGTTTGATTCCCTTTATATGAAATGTCCAGGAAAGACAAATCCACAGAGACAGAAAGCAGATCACTGGTGGCCAGGGGCTGGGAGCATTACTGGGATGATGAAAATGTTCTAAAACTGAATTGTGGTGAGCTTTGCACAACTTGGTAAATTTACCAAAAATCATTGAATTTTATACTTAAGATGGGTGTATGTTATGGTATGTAAATTATACTTCAATAAAGTTGTTTTTAAAAAATAGTACAAAAGCCAGGGAGCCAGAGCCCTAAAAAAAAAAAAAAAAGTTCAGATACAACACACATTTTTGAATTATCAGACAGGGAATTTAGACTATCTATTAGTAACATGTTAAGGGCTCTAAGGAATGAAGTAGAAAGCATGCAAAAAGTAATAGATGGAGAGAATAAACTCTAAAAATAAAACAAAAGAAAATGCTAGAAATCAAAGACAATGTAACAGAGTTGAAGAGTGCCTTTGATGCCTCAGTAGACTGGATATGGACATGGAAAAAAAATCAATGAGTTTAAACATAGGTCAATAGAAACTTCACAAAGTAAAATGCAAGAGAAAATTAATAATAATAATAATGATGAAACCTAGCATCCAAGAACTGTGGAAATTTTTTACATTGTGTATCATTCATGCCATAGAAATGCCAAGAGAAGAAACAGAGAACAGAGCAGAAAAAATATTTTAAGTGATAGATGTTGAGAAATTTCAAAAATTAATACACACATCTAATCATAGATCCATGAAGCTCAGAGTATACCAAGCAGGATAAGATCCCCCAAAACTATACTTAGACATATTATGTTCAAACTACAGAAAACAAAAGACAAAGAAAAAATCTTAACAGAAGCCAAAGGGAAAACAAATACCTCAATTATAGAGAGAAAAAGATTAGAATGATTGTGAACTTCTCATAAGATATAATGCAAGCAAGAAGTGAGTGGAGTAAAATATTTAAAGCATTGAAAGGAAATATTAGAACCACCAAAGTAGAATTCTATACCAGTGAAATTATCCTTCAAAAATGAAGAAGCTTTTGATCAGCTCCATCATATAAAGTCATCACTTAAGACCTCAAACAAGGAAAGAGCTGAACAAACTGAAAAAAGTCAGTGACTTTCTGAAATGCGTCAGAAATTGAGGTCGTAAGACAAACTGCTACCCCTGGAGCAGTTTTAGAATTTTCTAAAATAAAATCTGGAGAGGGAGGCAAGTACAGAGAATTTCAGTGGAGAATAATAATAATAACAATTATATTAATGGTAATACAACCACTAAAGCAAACAAGAGTAGGAACACTGATATAGCAGTTTTGATGAGTTACTGAAAGTTGAGTGTGGATCAGCTAAAGAGATTAAAAACTCCCAAGGGCCTGGTCTTAGGGGCCTCCCAACTTTCATGGGTTTTATTTATAGGATCCTCACCAGGTTTTCATGATAAACACTGGAGAAAAATCTACACACATATTTTGGTCAGCAGGAGAAAAGTTCCATTTTGAAGTACTGTTGGAGAATTCTCAATAACAATGAACTAGTCTGTAAGAGAAACTCTTTATCAGAGTTTTACCTGACCTGGGAGAAAGTCAATTAAACAACTCCAGTATTCTTTACTAATGTGTCTAATATAGGGGGGAGATAATAATAAAAGAAACTTTGAAGTCTTTGGCACTTACAGCTACAGAAAACCTAAATTATAAGCTAGCTCCTAAGTAGAGTAACATAAAATTTCACATTAAAAGCCAAATCACCTCCATTGCTACTACCTGATGTATCATGTCTGGTTTTCAACACAAAATTGTGAGGTAAGCTAAAGACAAAAACAAAAGAAAACAAAAAAAAAAAAAACAAAATTAAAAAAATTCAATCTGAAGAGATAAAACAAGAATCAGAAGTAGAATGAGATATGGCAAATTTGGGGTAATTAATATAAATATAAAATAACTGTGATTAATATATTAAGAGATCCAATAGAAAAATTACATAATATTCACTAACATATGAGTAATGTTTGCATACAGATGAAACATTTAAGAAGTAAACAAAAATAAATGTTAGAAATCAAAAACATTGTAACAGATGAAGAATGCATATAATGGACTCATTTTATTAGATCAGACACAGCCAAGGAAAGAATCAATGAGCTTGAACAAATGCAATAGAAACTTCCCAAATTAAAATATAAAAACAAAGGATAATTTAAATTAAACAGAATACTCAAGAACTGTGGAATAAGTACAAAAGGTGTAACACACATGTAATAGGAATAGCAGAAGAAAGAGAAAAAAAGTAACAGAAGAAATATCTGAGTTAATAATGACTGAGAATTTTCTAAAATAAATGACAAACACCAAACCACAGATTCAGGTGGCTCAAAGAAAACCAAGCAGGATAAATACCAAAAAGTCTACATCTAGGTATATCATATTCAAACTTCAAGGAAAAAAAAAAAAAAAAAAACGCGACAAAAAGAAAATCTTGAAATAAGCCATATAGTGAGGAGAGAGTTCTCCTATAGAAGAAAAAGAATAAAGATTACATCTGACTTCCCATCAGAAACCATGGAAGCCAGAAGGAAGTGAAGTGAAATATGGAGAGTGAGAAAGAAAGAAAGAAAAAGAAAGAAAGAAAGAAAGAAAGAAAGAAAGAAAGAAAGAAAGAAAGAAAGAAAGAAAGAAAGAAGAGAGAAAGAAGGAAAGAGAGAAAGAAGGAAAGAGAGAGAGAGAGAGGGAGGGTGGGAGGGAGGGAGGAAGGAAGGAAAAGAAGGAAGGAAAAAGACCAACAACCTGGAATTCGGTACAAAACACATTCCTTCAAATTTGTTGCCAGTGGATGTGTTGTGCCAGAAATGTTAGAACAAGTTCTTCTGAGAGAAGAAAATTATACAATTCAGAAACTTGGACCTTTATAAAGAAAGGAAGAACAGAGGAAAGGGAATAAGCAGAGATAAAAATAAAACCTTTTTAATTTTATTTCTTATTATTAAAGTATCTGATAAAAAACTTATAAGAGTAATAATAGTAACAATGTATTAGGTGATTATACCATATAGCTAAGTGAAATTAATGACAGCAATATTATAAGGGACAGGAGGGAGGAATTGGGAAATTATACTAGTATGTGCCTGCACTACACATGACATGGTATAGCGTTACTTGAAAGTGGATTTAGATTAGTTGTAAATGTATATTGCACATTCTAGGAGTATAAATGATATGCTGAAAGAGGACAAAACATGGATTCATATGAAATTCTCAGTTAAAACCAGAAAAGTCAATGCAAGAGAGGGAAATATAATAATAATAGGTGCAACAAATGGAAAACAGAATCTATATCAACTCTTTAAATGTGAATGGTCTAAGTACTCCAATTAAAATACAGAGACTGTGAGAGTGATTATAAAATAAAAACTAACTATATGTCCTCTACAAGATACAGATAGATTAAAAGTAAAGAGATATGAAATGATATACCACACAAACACTATTTTTTAAAAAGCTGTAGTAGTTGTATTTCAGACAAAGCAAACTTCAGAGCAATAAAATGATTAAATAAATATAAATAGGTTTATTCTCCAAGAAGAATTAAAATCCTAAAAATATAGTGGTCTAGCAACAGAGTATCAAAATACATGGGGCAAAACTGATAGACCTGCAAGGAGAAATATTCAAATCCACTACTGTAGTTGGAGATTTCAACAGCCCTCTGTCAGTAATGACAGACCTAGCAGGTGGAAACTTGGGAAGGACATAGATAAAGTGAGCAGTACCATCAATCAGCTGGATGTAATGGGCAGTTATGGAATACTTCTTGCAACAACAGTAGAATACACATTCTTGTCAAGGTCACATGGAACATTCCTCTAAATAGAGGACATCCTCAGTGATAAAACACCACAACAAATTTAAAAGAACAGAAATGCATACAAGGTATGCTCTCAGACAACTGTAGAATTAAACTAGAACTCAATAACAGTAAAATAACACACACAGGTACAGTCAACTGATCTTTGAAAATTGAATAAAGGCAATTTAATAGAGAAATGATCTTTTTTTTTCCAATAAATAGTGTTGAAACAATTGGACACCCATATACAAAAAATAATGTACTAGGAAACAAATGTCACACAAACTTTCATAGAAATTAACTCAAAATGAATCAAAATGTACCTAAATATAAAATATAATATATAAAATATAATATAAAATATAAAACCATAAAATGTCTAGAAGAAAATATAGGAAAAATCTATGTGATCTAGTTGGATTGGATGTGAGAAATATATATATATATATATTATATAAATGTTAAAAACACAATCCATAAAGGTAAAATATTAATGAGTTGCACTGTATTAATATTAAACACTGTTTAGAAAACCAAAAGACAAACATAGACTAGGAAAAACTATTTGTAAAACATATATATGAGAAAAGATTTGTATCAAAGTATGCAGAGAAGTCTCAAAAACATTAAAAAGCAAACAGCTAAATTACAAAATAACCAAAACAACAAAGAGAGAGAGAGAGAGAGAGACATTACTGAATAAGATATACAGATGATGAATCAGCATATAAATGAAGCAAAATGATTTGTTAGAGAGTTGGAAATTAAATACAATGGGAAACCACCACATACCTATTAAAATGTCTAAAATCTGGAAAATTGACAATACCAGTGGCTGGGGAGGCTGTGGGCAATAGGAATTCTCAATAGGAATAGGAATTGATTTTTTCTGGTGGGAATCCAAAATGCTACAGCCACTTTGGAAAACAGTTTGGCACTTTCCAACAAAATTAAACATGATCTCACTACATAAGCTAGCAAATGGATCCCTAGATGTTTATCCAATTGATTTCAGAACAGATTTCCACACAAAAGCCTGCACATGGACATTTAAAATAGCTTTATTCATAACTGCCCAAACCTGGAAGCAATCAAGATACACTTCAAGAAATGAATGGATAAACAACTATTACATTTATACAATGGACTATTATTCAGCAATAAAACAGCTATCAGATCATGAAAACTAGTGGATCAGTATTAAATGTATATTACTAAAGGGAAAACAAATCTGAACAGTCTAAGCACTATATGATACCAATTATATGACATTCTGTAAAAGGCCAAGCTATGGAGACTATAAAAAGATCAGTAGTTGTCAGAGACTAAGGGAGAGGAAAGGAAGAATGAAGGAGCGAATCACAAGGTATACTTTCTAGTGGTAATACTATACTCTATGACACCATAATTCTGGACACATAGCACCAGGCACTTGTCAAGAGCCATAGCACAAAGTATGCACTTTAATGCATATAATTAAAATGTATATATAGTTATATACAGTATATATATAGGAAATATAGTTCCTAAACTTGGGGAACACTAGGATATACTATACAGTATGATAAAACAATTACTAGTGTGTGAAAAAGCCTCACTGAAGGAAGTGGAAGAAAAAATGCTGGCCTGATTAATGCTGGAAGAAAGTAGAATCTGTAAGACTAAATGAACTGCACAAAAGCAGTGTAGAAGTTGATTCTGTGGGGTCCAGATTAACAATGCTTACACCGCTCTGCATGTATACTGGAATTAAACATTTAGATAAATAGATGGCTAGTGATGGGAACTAGGTTCCTCCCTCTTTGAGTGGGAACTTAAACATAATCAAAGGAGGAATATGTAATAATACTTGTGATAACGGATTAAACTTGGAGACTTCAGTGTGAACTCATGGTTACATGTAAAAATATTTATAGACATATGTATTCATGCATACGATGGTTTAGTATACACATATACCTGCCTTGCTCAGTCAACAGAGAGGACCTAGGAACAATAATGCCCCAGTAACCATGAGCACACCTAGTCCTGAAACCATGGTTTCTAATTCCATTCATCGATAAAAGAAACAAGGACTCCTTGGAGAAGTGACTGATTATTGGACTAGGGCAGGAAATATACAAGATATGTCTGGTATATATTACGGTGCTAGAAAGTAAGGAAGTGCTCAGAATAAGTAAACAAATTCATGAAATACTCTCAATGGTAGGGGTATGTCAAAGAAGCACACGTATCAACCGAAAGATCTCCCAAAGGCCAAAGCTGGAAGAATTGGAGCAACAAAATAAAGTAGCCTTGGATTATAAGCCAAAAGACAAAATAAATATCCATGAGTCCATACTGACATAAGTGAATGATTGAATAAATGAATACATAAGTAAAAGAGACAAATCTCCCATGCAGAGGAATAATTTGTGTGGCACAAAACAAGGTGGAGCATAACTCCCCACTCTTTAAGTCTGAACCTCATAAAGTGACTCCTTCCAAAGAGCACAGCAAACGGCATCTGGGAAAAACCACTTAACAGTGGAGAAACCTGGCAAACACCCTCAGGCTGGGTGATAATGGTCAATATCAGCAAGGATGAGATATACTGATAATTTGTACCCTTGATATGAAGTGATGAGAATGACACCTTACTTCTGTGGCTTCCTCCCCAAAAGATATTACCACTGACTAATCATGAGCAAAGTATCAGACAAATCCCAGAAAGGAACATTCTACAATACAAAATACCTGACCAGTGCTTCTCAAGATTGTCAAGGTAGTCAAATATATATTTTTTTTAAGTCTGAGAAGCTGTCATATCCAAGAGGAACCCAATGAGTCATGATAACTAAATGTAAAGTAGTATCTGGATGGGATCCTGGAACAGAAGAAGGACTTTAGGGGAAAACTGAGGAAATTTGAATAAAGTGTAGAATTTAGCGAAGTCTTAAAATTTACATCGCATGTAAAGTTGAGATGGAATCATAGAGTATTTGTGAATGAGAGAAGTCATGGTATTGTGGAAAGTGGCCTATATAGTCAGTATTTCATCCATCCCAAAGGGATCACTGGTGTCAGTAAGCTCATAAAACTGTCAGATTAACATGACAACAATGGGACTTCCCTGGTGGCACAGTGGTTAAGAATCTCCTTGCCAATTCAGGGGACGTGGGTTCGATCCCTGGTCCAGGAACTAAGATCCCACATGCCGCAGAGCAACTAAGCCGGCGTGCTACAACTACTGAGCCGCGTGCTACAACTACTGAAGCCTGCGCGGCTAGAGCCTGTGCTCTGTGACAAGAGAAGCCACTGCAGTGAGAAGCCCGCGCACCACAACGAAGAGTATCCCCTACTCGCTGCAACTAGAGAAAGCCTGCGCGCAGCAACGAAGACCCAACACAGCCATAAACAAAAGAAAACAAAACATGGCAACAAGAATTCCTTAATTTGTTGCAACCTTCCATTTAGATAATGCATTGAACCTGACTAGCCTTTCTGTTTATTATTTTGACATCCTCCTATCTTGCTTTCTTCACTTAGTTTTTAATCCATAAGGCATATGTATGCCTGTTCAAATACCTGTAATGGCTTTCCATTTCACACCAATAATTAGGAAGTATTTACATGACCCACAAAGACATACAAGGCCAACCCCTGGCTAAACCTCAGAGCTGTCTTCCTATCTCTTGTCCTCTAGCTGACTTCCTGGTTTCTTTTCCCTCTAAAGACCAAAGGCCTATTCCCTCTAAAGGCCTCTGCTTTGGGGCCTTTGATTTTATTCCTTCTTCTCCCAGTCGAAAGGTCTGTGGATACTTGTAAGCCCATTTTAACCACCACACTCAGGCTTGTGGAAAAATATCACCAGTTTTGCCATTTTGTACTTTTATTTTCCAGAACAGTTTACCTTCTCTTTATGTTATTATATTACATACTTATTTTTACTGCCTGTATTTTTCATCAGATTCATCTCCCAGAGGACAGGGAATTTTTGTTTACTGATCTATTTTCAATATTGAAAATAGTGCTTTGCCTTCTATAAAAGCTCGGCGGGACAAGGGCTTCAGAGTAGCATTGTCCAAGCATTGAACATGCCTGCAGTGTGAGAGCACTGCACTAGGAACTTTACATGGACAAGCCGTTCCCTCTACTTTGAAAAGGTGTGTCACCCATTCGAGGAGACATAGTTTTTAGTGACATACTGGAGGTAATGAAATGATATGAGCACAGAGAAAAGACACATCTCAACATGGTAGTGTCTTGCAGGGATTTCAGGAAGGGAAGTCTCAGGCAAGCATAGAAAGAAAAACAATATAACTAAAGTCTCCCTTTCTTTATTCTTAAGCTTATATAACTGCATTGAGAAATTTTCCCTTTCTAGAAAAAAATACTTTAAAAAATCTGATAATATCATCCAAGATAAGAAATAAATAAAATATGGATTTTAGTTTGTTACTCCACAAAGATATGTTTGCATTTCAGCAGCATCTCATACTTTATTTTTTTATTAAAGCAATCATTTCAATACAGAGTTTTCCCACTGAAGGGGGTCTTCCTGGAAGCTCTCAAATCATGGTTGGTTTGATTTTCTTCATTAAGTCACATTTAACGCCATTGAATTAATTTGCCTCAAACAAGTGTATATTTTACTCCAGCTCTGCCAGTAGGTATAGAGATGTCGCCATCAAGGCAACAAGTAACATAGCCCTGTATATTTGGAAGGATGGGGAAACTGATGGCTCTAATTGCACATGCTAACTGGTCCTCCTCTGTGGTATTCTGATAATTTATATAGGTCAAGACCTTGTACAAAATACAAAAACACAAAGGAAAGAAAAAACACTTCTAAATATGGAAAGTCATGAAGATTCCCACTGAGCTATTATGAAAATATAATGTTCAACCAGGAGAAAAATGGAGATAGGCATCCACGGGTAGACAAGCTGTTAGAGCAAAGACACTAGAGTTATTGGGGAAAATGCATGAGTATGTCTACTCATGGCTGTAACGGATGAGCTAATGATAGACAAATGCTCCACTAAGAATGTAAACATAAAGTAAGGGATATGTTCAGAGGCAACGGAGAGAGGCTGAGGTTACAAAATCTTGAGGACCAGAGATCCCTAAGGAGACCTGAGGAGAAGTGAGCAAATATTTTGTAACCATTTTCCCTCAGTATATTTTCCAATTCTGGGCATACAACATCCAAGCAAACAGGTACAGGTAAGAGGCAAAGAAACCAACTAAAAGTTTGGCAGGATTGTAGGGCTGGGAAGACAAGTTTAGTGATTTCAGAAGGGAAAGACAAAGAAATTAGCCCAATCCTCAGTCACTATTTGCCAAAATTTAAAACAGGATGGCATGGGATGCTAAAAAGCAAAGCAGAAACTATATAAAGAGCACTGTGGGATTTTAACAGTCTCATGGTACCAAGGAGCAGGTATTAGTGTTCAGGACACAGAGCAGTGGGAGTGGGGCAGGGAACACCCCATATTCTCAGCTGGAAATTTTAGAAAGCTATATAATAGAGCAGAAGACACACAAATGAAAGAAAAATATATATATATGTATATTGCCTAAAGTGCACAACACAACCTTCAGTAAGTTCTATCTATCCTACTATTTCTACCAGAGAGAGGACAGGTAAAGTATCTCTGGTGAAATAATTTATCAAGAGCCTCTTCAACTTATAGATGAATTCTGGCTCCACACAAATTTTACACAAGAAACATGATGTCTGGTTTTCTGTTAAAAAAAAATGCAAAGAAAGATAAGACCAAAAGGCTTAAAACTAAGAGGTAAAACAGATGATAGTAAGTAATTATTTTGTGATCTATACATGAGTCAACAGACAGAAGTTAAAATACTCTGAATAATAGATTTAGGAAAGTAAAAGACAGAGATTATAGATAAGAACGAATTAAAATTAAGAATTAATAACACTAGAGTATGTAGTAGTGAATGAGAAAACAGGTAAGTAGAGAATATCCAGATTGATATATGTAGAAAAGAAAAAGTTTGCATGGGCTGGTAAGAATATTAAAATTAATGAGACATATTATGAGATGTGAAGAAGGAGACATGAGAGAGGATTAGGAAGATACAAGATTTAAAGCTGTAACAGTTAAGAATTTTACAAAATTGAAGTACACAAACCAAGAAAATAAAGAACTCTACAGAACCCAAACAAAATAATTGAAATACACACACACACACACACACACACACACACACACACACACCCTTGTGAATACCTTTGATAAAATACAAAAATTTTAGTAAACTATAAAAATATAAAAAACAGAAGTAAAGGACATAAATTTCCTTTCAAAGAAGTGGTAGAAAGACTGATAGATAATATCAAAAGAAATATTGTAAGGCAGAAAAACAATGGAATATCTTCCAAACAGTCCCATAAGCTCAGATTCAGGCATAAATGTCTTTCCAGTGAAATCCTCAAAATACAAATGAAAGAAGCAGCACTGATATCACACAAACCTTTCCAGAGAATAGGGCATTAGAAAACATGCCCCAGTTAGTTCTATTAGGAGAATATAAACATATAAAAAAATGATATAGATGGTAAAGGAAATTTTCAGACACAGAATTTATGAATTTTTGCATGCATAATTACACAAATAATCATATGCTGAAAATATCCTCGCCAAAATGAGAGAAAATGAGAAAACCAGCTGAGAGTCTAAAGCAAACCCAGAAGCTATGTGTTGTGTTTCAGCATACGTAAAGCTGACATGTTTGACACCAGTATCACAAAAATGGGAGACAGGAGCTGGAGGTATACTCTAAGAATTGCTGTGGAAATGCAAAATGGTACAGGCTTTTTGAAATAGATGCTTTCAGGTTCTGTAAAGTTGAACATACCTTTACTAAATGACTCAGTAATCCATCTTCTAGGTATTTCCTAAATGAATAGAGAAACTGGGTTCATACAAAATCTGTATGCAGATGTGCACCAGGGTTTTATTAGTAATCATCACAAACTGGCAACAACCCAACTTTTCCTTAGCTGGCGAACAGATGAACAAGCTGTCTTGTGTCCATACTATGGGGCACCACTTAACAGCAGGAAGGAACAATTCTGGTGCACGTAACATCATGGTGAGCCTCATTGTAAGTGAAGTAAGTCAGACTCAGAAGGCAGTGTGATCTATGATTCCATTTACATGATATTCTTGTTAAAGCAAATTTTTCTTTTTTACCACAAAGAGACATGGGAGATTTTCTTGGCTGAAGGGGATTATTCTATATCATGATTGTCACAGTCTGATGGTGTATGTTTGCCAAAACTCTCAGTTTTACACTACAGGGAGTACAACATTTTTGTATGTAAATTATACCTTAATAACAAAAATGGAATATTACCCAGCCATAAAAAGAATGAAATAATGCCATTTGTAGCAACATGGAGGGACCTAGATATTATCATACTAAGTGAAGTATGCCAGACAGAGAAAGACAAATACCATATATCACTTATATGTGGAATCTAAAAAGATGATGTAAGTGAACTTACATGCAAAACAGAAATAGACTCACAGACATAGCAAACAAATTTATGGCTACCAAAGAGGAACTGGGAGAAGGACAAATTAAGAGTTTGGGAGTAACATATACATACTGCTACATCTAAAATAGATAATCAACAAGGACCTACTATATAACATAGGGGACTATACTAAATAGTTTGTAATAATCTATAAGGGAAAAGAATCTGAAAAAGAATATAGATTCAGTTATATATATGTGTGTGTGTGCATATATATATATATATATATATATACACACACACACATATATCTGAATCACTTTGCTGTACACCTGAAACTAACACAATGCTGTAAATCACCTATACATCAATAAAATTTTTAAAAAAAGCAAAAACAAAGCATTAAGAAAGTGACAAAACCAGCCATAGGGTGACAACAAAAGGCTGATTTCTTGAATTAAAACAACCTAACTAAAACAATGCAATAGAAATGTGAATGAAAGCCTTAACCAGTTTCTTGTACTGTGTGTCTTTTTAATTTTCTGTATTTCTGAGGCTTTAACATCTGGTGCATTGCTGACCCTGGGGAAGACTACCTCTACCAAGGCTGGTGAATTATAAGAGACAGGAAATGATTTACCCTTTAAGCAAGCTTTTCATATACAAAGCAACAATTCCAGAGCCCACACTTCCTCTATGGGGCTCTCACACTCAGTGGCACTATCCCCCTACCCTAATCACTCTGGGGCCAAGTACCAGATACCTAGAGGCAGCCTCTGTGCCCCAGAGCCCACTAACATTATTCAAACTAGCCAATCCTCAGCCCGGTTAACTTGGCCTGCCTTTCCTTTCCTGCTAAAACCACAGCAAAATCTCCTGCCTACGTTGTCACCCATTTCCTCTGTCTCGTGACAAACCCATGTGTGTCTCCATGTTGCCCTGAGTGGTGCAGCATGCCCCTTGCTTTTGGGATCTGTGAAAACTGTCTTTTCCATGACAATCACCTCCTCATCTATTGGTCTTACCCTGCCAGAATAACAACAAACCTGTATTTTAAGACATGCTCAAGTTTTTATTCATATATTTATCCAAATTGCCAGAATAAGTATAGGAAGATCCTTAAGACCATTAGTCATCAAGGAAATAAAAAGTAGAACACAATGATATATTGTTATGCACAGAGTAGAATGATTAAATTGAAAGAGGCAGATGATGACAAATTTTGGTCTGTAATACTCAGAAGCTATCAGAGGGATTGCAAGTTGGAGAAACTCTAGAATATTGTTTGAAATTATCCAGTAAAGCAAAGTATATAAAGGCTGTTGATGCAGAGCTACCACTGGTAGCTATAGGTACAACAAAAATATGTGCATATGTTCACCAAGAAGCAAATTTAAAAAATGTGCTAAAAGCAGCAGTATTTGCAATATACTTGAAATGAAAATGGCCATATTTCCATCAATAAGTGAATCAGTAATAATTAATGACAATGCATATGAACAAAATTCTTCCATTCTCTATTACATTATGGTAGAGTAGAAAAACTAGATGCAAAACTGTATACTATATGATTTCAATTATATAAATAACCCAAAACAATAAAAATGACTTATGATGGTAAAAATCGGGATAAGTTACATTTGTGTAGAGTTGTTAATAAAATATGAATAGAGAGATTTTATGACATATTTGGAGCACAAAACATTTTATAGTATGTAAATTTAATTAATGCAAAAAGTAGTTTGGGATTTGGGGGTGTACATAAATGCATATTTAGAAAATTGAAATCTATTAGAATATTTAACTGGAGCATAGAGAAGATTTGACCTATTTTATGAAAATAAAGCTGATGGCAATATCAAGAATGAATTAAATAAGAAAAAACAGAAAAACATATTGAATGATGTAATATTAGCTTCTAGTCCTGATGACTAAAAGAATGTTTAAACCGTTAGAACACAGGGATGGGAGAAAGTTGAAGTTGGCAGGAGCAAAAATTAGTATTTGGCTGGAGATACTGTTGCTATGTGAAAATTAGCCAAGGAAAGAGGAGATCATCCAGAGGAAGGTCTGGCTCACTTTCCTGTAAGGTGGGTTTAAATAGCCAAGCAGAAGTCCAGCGAGTGGAGGTGAAGCAAAAGAGCTGCACACACAGTCCATCCCCATTGTTCAGGGATCCTTTTTCTGTTCTGTTTTTGTTGTTGTTGTTGCTTTTGCTTTTTATTGAAGTATAGTTGAAATGGTGTGTGAGTTTCAGGTGTACAGTACAGTGATTCAATTATATGTGTGTTCTTTCTCGGATTCTTTTCCCTTATAGGTCATTGCAAAATATTGAGTAGAATTCCCTGTGCTGTACAGTAGTCCTTGCTGGTTATCTATTTTATACATTAAAAAAAAATGTTCAAGGATTGTGTGTGTGTAAACTCACCTACTTGCTAAAATATGTGTGCAACACCAACATCAACAATTGTGGTGCTTTCGCAGTCATTTGTGGGCAGTGAAACAAATGTGAGTCACTCAGTGGAAATGAACAAGGAGCCACTCTTGTTTTCTTGTCTCAACTCTCAAACTATAATCAAGTGTCCTTTCTGTGGTCTATTTAGTGCCAGTTTTTTTTTTCTTTGGCATATTTGTGTCGTTATTGGTGATTTCACTGTTTGAAATGACCCTCAAGCATAATGCTGAAGCGCTATCTAGTGCCCCTGAGAACAAGAAGGTGGCAATGTGCCTTCTATGTACTAGCTGAGGTTTGTTTGTTACGTGTGAGTTGTAGCACTGTTGGCTATAAATCCAATGTTCATGAATCTACAAGACACATGAAATAAGGTGTCTATAAACAGAAACACAGCCAAAGAAGGTTATGTATTGATCATTTGACAAAAGTGCTGTGACAAGAGGTTCACAGGAAGCTGACCTTGTATTTCTTGGAGCAGCAGCTCTGTATTTGAAAGGCTGGGTTCAGAAGCAATGAAGAGATTGTGGGTCGGGTTGTAACACTGTGCACTCTGACTGAGAAATTGAGTAGCCAGTGGCCCACAATAGAGTCCGTTTCCACACAATTCTAATTTAGTGGCAACCGTACCTAGCCTATTTTAATCAAAATGGCTCAAAAGCTACATTTTCAGATGATGCAGGAATACCAAATACTTTTATTTGCTGGCAGAATATCCCAGTTGAGATGGTCACAGGTGATGAGCCCAAAGAACAAAACATGCAGACCAGGGAGGAAGAGAGGTATGAAGATACCTCAGTATGTGGCTCATTTTACAGGATGGGTGGAGGGGCTGTTAGTTAAGGAACATTTATTCGGGTTTTCACAGTCTCTTGAGAAAGAACTTGAGAATGACTGAGAAGAGGGTCTTGCACTGAAAATAAGAAAAGCACTTTCACTAGAATGAGGATGACAGAGTGAGATTGTTATCAGATAAGCATCAAATTAGAAAAGTTTAGATTTTAAAAGAAAGAAAAAAATATCTGAAGAGAGAACAAGGGAAAGATGGTGTGACCTAGCAGGGTTAAGAAAATAGTTTTTCTTAATATGAAATGGAAGTAAGAGTATTTTTAGACCACAAATATAAAGGAGAATGATATGTCATGTGATTACATGTGATTACATGGACGTGGCAGAGGACTGAATCAAAAACAATTTACAGACTATAGCAATGAATAGGGATCTTCCTTTTCTATAGTAAGAGAGCAAGGAATAAAGGGGTAGGAAAAAATGAAGTGGATGAAAAAGAGAGGAGGAGAGAAACATAATGAGGAACTAAAAGTTTTTTTTTTTAACATTATCAAGATATTTAGAGGTGACTGTCAATAAAGTTCAGTTTTAACATATTCAGTAAAAATCTGGGCATTTGTTATAAGTTAAACAATGCAATTGGCTTGAAGAAACATGTTAAGAAAAGAAAACTAGTCTTGGTTTTCAAATTGCTTAGAACATATTGGGGACAAGTGTATTAGGAATATGTTCAAGCTGCTTTTGGAACAAAAGAAATGGCACTATGGGAAACTGCCTCTAAATCAGCTTGGGGAAGGATTCCAAGAGAAGTGATGTTTGAGCTGACTCATAAAGGGTGTGCCAGAGAGAGACACGTGGAGAAAAGAGTAAATGCAATGTTAGGCAGGGGAAGCAGAGACAAGGAAGTGTAAGGAAGCATAGCTATGTGGGATAAACAAAGAAAATGAAAGAGCAAAGTGAAACAGAAGCCAGTAGAATCTCTAAGTGTCTAAAGGCACCAGCTAGAGCCAGATAATGGCAATGGGAATGGCATGATGAATTCATTTTTAATCTTAGAAACATCATACAGATGGTAGATTGTAGAATGTCATCTACCTTCATAGTGAACTAGGAGCTAGAACTTTTACCCAGAGTGTGGTGTGGAAGTAGTTTGGGGATCTGAGAGCATTGGAGATTATTTTGAATAGCTGCTAAGAGAAGAGTTATAATGAGTCAATTAGAGATGAGGAAAGAATTGCCAAGTATCCTTAAAACTCTGGTCAAAGTTGCATAGCATGAAATTGTGATCGATCTAGTAATCACAGCTATGTTAACTGCAACCTAGGATAGTCAGCAAAAAGAACCAAAAGATATGATAGGGTTGGACTATTTGGAGTGATATTTATCTGGTTGACTATGAGGACAAAGGACAATCAAAGACATTAGTTCAGGACAATTAAATTGGTGAACCTTGGGATCTATTATGGGTATGAATGAAAATAAGCCTTGAGTGGACTCAGAACACAGGAGAGAGGAGAGGGTCTGATGGGTTAGATGTTGAATGAGTCCAGAATCAATAAAGGGAGGAGATAGTTGAAAAATTATAACTGATGGTCAATACAGGAATATTGCAGTTCAAAGAACTTAGGGGCAGGTTACTTCCTGGTAAAAATGAAGTTTAGGATGTAAGTCACAGATAGTCAATGAAGTAGGTCAGAGCTGAAGGTCTGAAGAACTGAGGGTCAGATAGATGCTGGATTGCTAAATTCAGGTTGGGGGAAACTAAGCCATATGATGGTTGATTAGGATACTTGCGCCATGCTTTCTACCATAAGACCACATTTTTAATCAGAGACTACTTGAATAACTGTTTAATGGATTTAATACCAACTCAATCAGAATCTAACATGAGAGATTTGGAAATAATTTTTGACTTTTGCATTTTAGTAAACTGGAGATAATTGTAGCTTTTGGAATGAGGTGTTATCTTATGAATTTTTCTGCAGAGAAATTATTTGCAAAAGTATTAAATCAAGATAAAAGAAGGGTCTTTTTCCTCTTCATTCTTCCCATTTGTGTGTTTTGTCAGTTAAATATCATTGGCATTATTTATAGGCTCTAAGTTTCATATGACAATGACCATGTGTTTTGTGTGTTCAAAACTATAAACTCATTTTCTGGCATGGACCATTGTATATTAATGGTCAACCAATATTTGCAGAATGAATGAATTAGTTCTAGAATTGAGCTCAAAGTATATAGAATTAAATTCTGTTTTGTCCCTTAGCTTGTGATTTTTGACAAATTATCTTAGTTTTAGTTTTGAATCTTTTTCTTTAAACATCTTTATTGGAATATAATTGCTTTACAATGGTGTGTTAGTTTCTGGTCTATAACAGAGTAAATCTTTATATGTAATATTGGTATATTGGTATATAGCAATAAAACATAGGGGAATATGAGGAGGAAGTACAATGAAAACATTAAAATGCTTCATAACTTATAATGGTTAAATAAGTTTATCTGAATTTTACATTTATTTTATTGTGGTTTATAGTGTTAAGTAAGCTGTTCAAAGAAAACTAAGACAATATCTTTAATGTGATATCTTCTTCTTTCACACCAGCAATCGTTGATGCAAATATATTCCCTGCTTTAATAATAATCTATCACTTTATTGTAGATTGCTTTTTAAAATAAGTATAATTTTCAAAGAGTCAAAATACAAATAGTAAGCATATAACTCTTAGAATGTATACATTTATCTCTAGAAAAACCACTAAGATTGTAATATAGACCATCTCCATCTCCCTAAAAGACTCTATCCTGTACTTTTACATCCCATACCACCCCAATTGGAACAATACAGTTTTCTAGGTTTTTTAATGCTTTTGGAATTTGTCCAGATTGTGGCATTTGTCAATAGTTTGTTCTCTTTAATTCTTTCTTTAATATTGCATTATATAAATAATAAATATTTCTCTATATCTTAACTAGGGTAAGAAAACTAACAACGAAACGGAAAACAAATATATAATAAAGTTATCAGTAAAGACAAAAATTAATTATTTGAACAGACTGATAAAATTGATAACATTTGACAATATCAGGGAACAAGAAGGAAGGGGATGCTGGGAGAGAGAGAGAGAGAAAAGAGAAAAAACAGAAGTAGGCCATATAAAACATAACAAAAATAGTTGATCACTACAGATCCTAAATACATTTTAAAAATTAGAAGAGGAGCATATGATCAACTTCATACCTATAAATTAGAAAGTTTAGATCAAATAAATTCCTAGGAAAATACTCATTGAAAGTAAACAAAAATTTGAGTGGGAAATTTCCATCCTTTTTTAACAAAAAAGTATTAAATTCAAACCATAATTAAAGCTTTCCTCAAAGAAAATTAAAAACACAAATGAATCTTACCAAAATTTAAGAAAAAAATAACATAAATCTTCGACAAACCTTTTTAGAAATTAGAAAAAGGGGATACACTCCAATTCACATTCTGAGGATAGTAGAACTTGACACCAAAACCAGACAAGAATCCAACAAGGAAGGGCATGTCCACTTCCAACTCTTCAATGGACCTGGATGAGAATGTTAAAAAAAAATTAATACTAATACTACTAATAATAGATATATATTTTATAGCAATATATACAAAGAGTACTGCAACTTAAGCTCATTTTATTTTAGGAACTTAAGGTTAGTTTAACATTAAGATATCAGTATAATAAAAGAAAGAAAATGAATGATACATTATCTCAAGAGATGTTAACCCCCTACCAAACAAGAACTGTGGAAAGGAATCCTTAATCTGAAAAACTAAAGCAAAAAACAAAAACAAACAAAAAGAACAGTAAGCACTACTAATGTTGAAACACATCTCTGTTGAGAACACAAAAATGCTCCCATTCCTCATTTGTTTTCAACTCTGTATGGGAGGTCTTAACAGATAAACTAAGACAAGAAAATGGAATAAGCACAACAGGATTGGGAATGAAACAATATTGTCCTGTTTTGCAGAGGATACCTTTATCGATAACCAAAAGAATCCACACATACATTTTAAACAAGTGACCTAATACAATGTATTTCCTGGTGTGATTGGATAAGAAACACACAATATCACTTTTATTTTTTTATTTCTAAATATCTGTAGCTTGCATCTAATCATATGAAAACCTAAAATATAGAATATTCTACAGAAAAACATGTCTGCACTCTTTTAAAATCCATGGGAAACAAAGCAAAACAAAAACAAAACACAGAAATATCCATGTAATCATTTCAGATCAAAAAGTAAAGGGTAAAAAATACACAGGTAAACCAAATGAAATGAATGAACTGTGATTGGGTGTTGGGTAAAAAAACAGCTATAAAACATTTTAGGAACACATGCAACTATCTTCAATGATGTTATTTAATTAATAGTAGTTTTCTTAGGTATGCAACTATAACATGCTATGTAGGTGGAGTTATTTGATCTTAGCAGTTTCAGGAAAGCTATTTCTCAACAACTCTGTCAAAATAATTCATTCTCCCTCTCTCCCTCTCCTTCTCTCACATCAGAAAACAAATATGGCTAAAGGTTAATTATTGGTAAATGTAGGAAAAGTGTGTTTTCTTTCAACTTTTCTGGAAAAAAAACTTTTAAAATGCTGAAAACTATTATCTGATATTTAAAAATTCTCAATATACCAACAGGGGAATTATTCCATACTTCTATCAATTATATTTGAAGGAGCTTCTTTTTTTTTTCTATGTTCCCTATTGATAGAAATACTATATTAGTGAATTTGCAAAAAAATGCATAAAATATTTCTGCTTCATTTAGTTTAGCTCAAGAGATTTGAAATATTAGACCTACCCCTCTCAAAGATATGTATGGATTTAGCAGGACATTATATATAAAGTTTATATTAAAAATAAAATTTATACCTAGATACTGGAATAATGAAAAACAAATTTTTTTTTTTTTTTTTTTTGCGGTACGCGGGCCTCTCACTGTTGTGGCCTCTCCCATTGCGGAGCACAGGCTCAGCGGCCATGGCCCACGGGCCCACGGGCCCAGCCGCTCCACAGCATGTGGGATCCTCCCGGACCGGGGCATGAACCTGCGTCCCCCGCATTGGCAGGCGGACCCCCAACCACTGCGCCACCAGGGAAGCCCGAAAAACAACACTTTTAAATGATACTATTTAAAATAGCTTCAAAAACTTCTACTGTTAATGAAGAAATATATGAAAAATGAACAAGTTTCCATCCTAAAAAATATTACAATTATATTGACAGAAATTAAATAAGATCTAAAGTAGATATCACATTTCATTGATTGAAAGAGTCAACATTGTAAATATGTTCTCTCAAAATTGATTTGTGCATATGATGTTATCCTAATCAAAATGCCAGCAATTTTCTTTGTATGGATGGATGTTGTGAACTTATTCTAAAATTTCTGGAAACCTAAAGGACTAAGAATAGTTAAGGGCTTCCCTGGTGGCGCAGTGGTTGAGAGTCTGCTTGCCAATGAAGGGGACACCGGTTCGTGCCCCGGTCTGGGAAGATCCCACATGCCATGGAGCAGCTGGGCCCATGAGCCATGGCCGCTGAGCATGCGCGTCCGGAGGCTGTGCTCCACAACGGGAGAGGCCACAACAGTGAGAGGCCCGCATACTGCAAAAAAATAAAAATAAAAAAATAAAAAATAAAAAAAGAATAGTTAAAACTCACATGAAGAACAGAGAAAGAGGACTTATTCACTAGATTATAAGACTTCTTCTAAGACTATAATAATTCAGTACCCTATTGATCCAAGGATGAAATATAAACCAAAGAAATTAAGAGGAGTCCAGAAGTAAACATGTCCACATATGGTCTCCATTTAGGATAAAAGTGACCGTGTGGACCAGTAGTAAGCAGCATTCTTTTCAATAAATTATGCTGGGTTATCAGATACTAGTGTGGAACAAGTTTAAAATTAACTTCCATCTCCTATCAAAAAAATATATATATTACAGCTAAATTAAAGACAAAACTGTGAAAGGTAAAACAATAAGGAAGATAATGTAGGAGAGAATCGTCATGAATTATATTAGGTAAATTTTTCTCAAACATGGCTACTTAGAAGAAAAACTATAAGGAAAAGGAATGATAAATAGAATTACATTAAAGTGAGGAACTTCTGTTCATCAAACTCTACCTTTTAGAGAGTGAAAAGGAAAACTGTAGACTGAAAAAATATATATTGCACATGAAGTTAATCCAGAAGTTAGAAATAAGCAAGAGACATGAAGAGGCACTTCACCAAAAGAACATACACATGGCCCATGGCCAGTTTCCTTGTGCTTACTAAAAATCATAAAAATACTAATTAAAACCAAATTTAATACCACTTCACTCGCACCAGAATGGGAAAAGTTAAAAGGATTAACAGTACCAAATGTGCCAAGAATGGAAAGCAACTAGAATCCCACATACTGCTGATGACTGCATACATGGATAAAACCACTTTGATAAACTATTTGGCATTATCTACTCAAGTTGAATATGACCCAGAAATTCCACTTATTGGTATAAAACCAAAAAAAAAAAAAAGTGTATCTGTATATTTCAAATGTTACAGAAATGTTCATAGCTGCTTTAGTCATAATCATCCAAAACAGTCATCATTCTAAAAGCATTCAGCAATAAAATGTAAATAAAATGTCAATAAATTGTGGCATCTCCATACAGGAAATAGTATACAATAATAAAAATGAACAGATTGTCGCTCCATGAAACGGTATACGTGAAAGTTATAAACATGATAGCAAAAGCAACTAGACCGAAATGAGTAAATGATGTATGATTTAATTTACATAAAGATCAAAAATAGCAAAAGTTAAGTGTGTTAGAACTCAGAGTATTGCTCACTTTGGGGAGCGGACTGGGAGGTGACAGTCACAAGAGGAATCTTCAGAGGGGCTGGTATGTTTTATTCTTGGCTAAAGTGATAATTACACGGTGTGTTCAGCTTGTCATGATTTGTCCACGTTCAATATGTGCATTTTCCTGTATGCATGCCTTATTGAACAATGAGGATTTATTATAAAAAACTTTGATATGGCTTGAAGTTTCATAGTATATATTAATGACAGAGAGCTTATCTATATACACCCAGCAAATGCATTGGTTTTACTGAGTGTGAATGTTTATCACAATCACATAGTGATAAAAACTGCTTATAAGTGTGTTCTGATTACTTACATTATAAAAAGGGCATATATTATATTTTCTAACAAAATGTAAATATTTTGATTATTGAATATCTGAGAGCTTCAACTGAAAGCCAGAGGAATTTGGCGCCAGAATAATGAAATGGGGTTTAGATGATATTTGATCTAAAGGCCCTGAGACACCTTAATTATTCCCTCAAAAAGCCTGTTTTTGCAGAGTTCTCTAAAGGAATATATGCACAGGGTACGACCAATAAGACAGACTTTGTCTCCAAATTCCTATTTCAAATTCTATAGAGTTAGGCTGGACCATATGGAGATTTTCTATTGCCTAAAGCAAAAAAAAGGCCCTAGAATCTCAATCCAAAGATAGGTCAAAGTATCTGTTTTCCTTCCTCACACCTGAACTTGTAACATTGCTACAGTACTGGAAAAAAAGAAAAAAAAATGGGCCCTGAACATTCCATATAGGACAAGGACAATAGCACAAGACCCAGCAGGAGAAGGAATGTCCCAGTATCTCCAGGAACAATGCTCTGCTTCCGCAAGCAGGACTATAAGAGCAAACCTCCAGAGCAGCCTGGTCAGTTAAGGGATAGAGGAAACAAAATTCCAAAAGGAGACATATAATAATTGCTCCAAAATTCACTTATAACTTTTTCTTTCAAAATCTCTTTATATAAATTTTAATACTTGGTTTTCTTGAAACTGATCAGTTAATGGTACGCTACTCCTGGATATATGTGTGAGGGTGTGTGAGTGTGAATGTTTGTGTGTGTGTGTGTAGCACAATGAAAATCTGAACATTTCCCCTTGAGAGATACTAACCAGGCAGTCTAGTTTCAACAGAGTCACTGTTGAATTGAAGGAACCCCTGACTTGTAAGCAGAAATATCACCAGGTAAAGCAAGTAGCCACAGCAAAGCCATGTAGGAAGCAGAGCCAGCTTTTTGTCTGTTCTCTTCTGTTGTGACAGACTCTGCTAAGTGTCTGGGGATAAGGAACTATATTCCTGCCCAGAGAAAATGGACTATGTAAGGATAATGTGAGTCAGGGCTTGAGAAAAGCAAATATGTGTTCCAAGATCACACCATGTGGAGGCCATGTGTTTTCAATGCATTTGTGGTGTTGTTGTTTAGAAATACTGCAAGAACTTGGTATAATCTAGTCTACACTTTTACATGATAGTAGGTAAAAAGGTTTGGGGCGCAGCAGCTTTTTGTTTTCTTTCATTCTTCTTTCGGTATCTTTTCTGACTTAATGTACTCTGTACACATTTACAGGTTGACTCGTTTTGTATTTTAATCATCAAAGCCTTTCAGTACTGTGCATCTCTGATCACTGAATTTATGTACTGATTCATGATTTTCTCAGAATTTCATTATCTATTGTTGACTCCCTGCTCTAGTTCATTAATGAAGGTGTTAAATAAGATCCAATTGAACACCACTCCTGTCAACAGCTCTGCGCAGAGCAAGACGTGATGATGTGGTAACAACATTTAAATTTTTGTGTTCCTATTAGAGTGTGTACATCTAAATCAATTTAAATTAATGTCATAATATTAATATTTCATGAAATAATGTATTAAACTATGTACTCAGATGCCTAAATTGTACATCTGCTCTGCTGTTGGATCATGCATTAATTTGGGTAATCCCACTTCCAAATATCACCTGCAAATGCACAGTAATTTCTTAAGAATGTGTAATTAACATCATGCACAAGTTCCTACTACCTCTTTGATCTTACTGGTTTGGAATATGATGTAAATTCCAGGCATTCCAGCCTATAGATGGGTTTCACTGAAGGTCCGCCAAACAAATCTCTAAATCCAATTCCTTTACATGAACTCTTAGCTCTTCATTACAGTAAGGAAGGGGCTTAGTGCTTGACTTGGATTTTACTATTAATGGCTTTCTTCTTGTCCCATATAACAAGGCCAAAATTCCTCTTAAAAAGACTGAAATCAGGGACTTCCCTAGTGGTGCAGTGGTTAAGAATCTGCCTGCCAGTGCAAGAGACACAGGTTCAAGCCCTTGTCCAGGAAGATCCCATATGCTGTGGAGCAACTAAGCCCATGCATCACAACTACTGAAGCCCGGGAGCCTAGAGCCCATGCTCCACAACAAGAGAAGCCGCTGTAATGAGAAGCCCGTGTACCGCAACAAAGAGCAGCCTCTGCTCGCAGTAACTAGCAAAGCCCACACACAGCAACAAAGACCCAACTCAGTCATAAATTAATTAATTAATTTTAAGAAAAGACTGAAATCACTGTTTAGTGTCTCACTGATTTTTTTTTCTTTTAGGAATCATAATGACATTTAAAGCTTAAAACTTCATTTTATTAAGGTAAAACTAGTAGCTACATGGCGTTTGCAATTGAACAAGTATTTTCCTTTGAATTTCCACCTTTGGCCCATCCACCATGCCTGGATGGATCTAGGTATACAGAAGGCTGCTACAGGAGATGGTGAATACCCCATCACCAGAGATGTTTGCACATATGATGAGCACCAAAATGATATGCTACTTGCTGATGGAACTAAAAATGACAATATTCCATGATTATTTCATGGAAGTTTCCTGTTATTTCCACTTTATTAAAATCTAAAGCTGAAAATATGGCTCTTACAACATGAAATAATGTTTGTGGCTTCAGTTATGATCTATGCTTAACTGACTAAAATCTCTCTTTTTCAGGGCATTGAATCCAACTGCCTATTAAATACCTTGGTCTCTTGGCTGCCTTCAACATATATCTGGAGGAAAACTTAGCCCTTCCTTGACACTTGGAGCTTTAATTTCCTTCTATGTTTCCTATTTCAGTGAAAGGCATTATAATTTATCCATAAGCATCCTCCCTCTCTGACTGTTTGCCTGTCTCTTCCTCTGTCCTGTGCAATGTACAGTTACTATAAAGTTAAGCTTATCTTTTTTTAAAAGTCTTTATTGAATTTGTTACAATATTGCTTCTGTTTTATGTTTTGGTTTTTTGGCCCTGAGGCATGTGGGATCTTATTTCCCTGACCAGGGATCAAACCCATACTCCCTGCATTGGAAGGCAAAGCCTTAACCACTGGACCACCAGGGAAGTCCCTAAGCTTATCTTTTAAGTCCATTCACATATCATCAGCCACGCTATTAGCAGTGCAGTTTATTAAGTTGCAGCATTAGTCAGGGTTTTCCAGAGAAAACGAACCAGTGTAATGTAATATATATGTATGTATAAAAAACATATGCATTATATGTATTATACATATGTGATATATATGAAATGTACGAAATATATATTTATATATATATGAATAGACTTATTTTAAGGAATTGGCTCACATGATTATAGAGGCTGGCAAGTCCAAAAGTGTTCTGCTAACGGAAATCTCTCTTGCTTGAGGGATGTCAGTCTGTAGATCTATTCAGGACATCAACTGATTGGATGAGGCTCATCCATGTCATGGAAGGAAACTTACTTGACTCAAAGTTCACTGATTTAAATGTTAATCTCATCCAAAAATGCCCGCACGGAAACATCTAGAATTATTTCTGACTCATAGCTGGGTACCATGACCCAGCCAAGGTGACACATAAAAGTAACCATCACATCAGGCATGTTCTCTCTCACTGAAACTGTCAAAACCTTCTTGTAGTTTTCTCACCTCTGCTTGTGCCCTCTGCAGCTGGTTATTAACACAATGGGGTTATATAACACAAGGGTTATATAACACAGTTATATACCACAATGTCCGTTCAGAAATGTGCATTCAGTCAGGTAATCTCTTATTGAAAAAAGTCAAGGAGAAATCAGAATTTCAAGATTTAATTACAGCTACTCAGTGTGTGCTGTGTAATGATTTCTTTCATCTTTGGTTCTTGGTATATCCAGCTCACTCTATTTTGAGTATTCATTCCCCATCTTTATATGAATAAATGTTAATGATACTTCAAAACCAGCTTAGATGCCACATACTTGAGGAAATCTCTAAACCACTTAAGGGAGGTTTTGTCCCAAGTATTTCCATAGCAACTTGATTTAAAGCTATCAACCAATTTTCTGTGTAATTTTAAAGTCCTTTTCTCTACCCTGTAGTTGTCAAGTTTCAGGAAAACAGTTTGTTTCCTACTGTATTGTTGTAGCCATTGCTTACACCTGAGATAGGGCTACAATTTGCACTAGTTCATAGATTTTTTTTTTCATGTCAGTAGCCTGGTGTAATGATGTACTAGAGTTTTCCAAGATGTTACCACTGTGGGAAGCGGGGTATAGGGTAGCCAGGACCTCTCTGTATTGGTCTGATTTCTTAAGTGTATGGGAATCTATGATCACCTTGGGATGCAAGTGTTCCAAAGCCTCTTCCCCACCCTGCTCTGAAAGGCTGGGCTGTAGATGAAGGAATGGACGTGAGGGGCCAGAAGGGAGCTGGGCTCCAGCCCTTAGAGCTACCCCATCAGCCTCCCCTGCCCTCAGGAGGCCCAAGTCTGTCGGGGACTCAATGGAAATGAGCTTTTAATGAATGTACGATGTATGGATGACACCCTGGTAGAATTAGGGTTCAGATATAACACTTCTGATTCTAAAATTAATGATGTTTAAAATATACCATATTGCCTCTATTATATATAAAGAAAAAAGAAAACAGAACAGAGGTATAATACAGTTTGAAAAGAAGACATATTATATGAAATAGGGTCTGTATTCAAACACACCTGCCTGTGTGAAACAAAACTCTCATCAGAAATAACTTACATTTTTAAGCTATGAACATTGGCAGAAATTTTAAGTAATTTCTTTTTCTATTAGTTGTCTGATACTACCTTTAAGTTCCTAATCTGTGTCATGCCAGAGTATAATCTTAGCCAATTCTAACTTCTTTTTTCAAGTCATTTTAGATTTAAATTTAGGCAATTTTTATTTTGCCCACCATCTCCCCAACCCAAGTCACTATCTATATACTGGATTTTGGGAGAGAAATCAAGTTTCTAATTGTAGATAATTGTCAACTCTGTCCCCCAGTGAGATTCAAGTCATTCCAACTGACATTTGATCATCAACAAGGATGCCCAACAAGTCAGCACACAGCCATCTCATCATTATCAGAGCCAGTATGGTATTTGGATCATGATTCATTTATGTTCTCTGCATTTTTCTTGCCCAGACTGGTTCTCATTTGTCCACTGGACCATTCTCAACTATCTAATATTTATAACTCTGTGTACATAGTGAAAATCTTAATAATTAGTGACAAAAGATAAATAGAACACAAAAAAATAATAACCATCAATTAGGGGTCAGCAAACCTATAGCCTGTTTTTGTGAATAAACATTTTTTGGATGGTTGCTTTTGTGCAATGAAGGCAGAATTGAGTGGCTGTGGCAGAAACCATAATGCCTGCAAAACCTAAAATATTTACTGTTTGTCCCTTTAAAGAAAATTTGCTGACACATGAATTCCATTGATAGAAGGCTTCAAGAGTTCAGAGGAATGGAAAAAAAATTGTAAGTTCTCAAGGAAAATAATGGCATTCTAGAGCTTTACGCCCTTGTAAATTATCATTCAAGAGTATCAATGAAATAAAAACATTTTTTTAGAAAACAAGCACAGAGAATTTAACACTGATATATGCTTGCTAATAACAAGGAAAGGATATATCTAGGGAAAAAGGAGAATAAACCCAGATTGTAGGAGTGAGATGCAATAAGTAATGAACTAGTAAACTGTAAAACGTATGGGAAAATTAACTAAGAATTGACTACGTAAAAAACAGTAATGATGACTGATTTTGAGTTTTCAAATATATTACAAAAGAAAATAGTTGGCAAAAATAGCATATAAGGTAGATTGCTATTTTATTCTGGAAATAGATATTCAGATTAGCTCTACACATTGTTTGGTCAAATAATGTTAGAATTTAAAGTTCATCCTAAAAGAAGAAAATTTATATAATATTTCAAAATAAGAAGGGGACAGATGTAGTTCAACTGAATAAAAATAAGACATAAAATAGTATAAACAAAATATTATAAATAAATACAAATATATTAGCAATAAAAATGTACAAATAGATCAATAGAACAGAATAGAGAGCCAGTTAAAGAACCACACAAACGGAATCAACTAATCTTTGACAAAAGGGCAAAGGTAACTCTAGAGAAAAGATAGTCTTCTCAATAAACGATTCTGGAACTACTAGACATTTGCATGCAGAAAAGTGAGTCTAGACACAGACTTTATTCCTCTCACAACAATTAACTGAAATTGGCTTATAGGTACAAATTTAAAACACAAACCCCTAACCTTCTAGTAGACAACATAGGAGAAAATCGAGGTGACTTTGGATACACGGATGACTTTTAGATATAAAACCTATAATCTATGAAAGAAAAAAATGTTATGTTGGATTTCATTAAAGTTAAAAACTTCTGCTCTGTGATAGACATTGTTAAGAGAATAAAAATCTAAGTCACAGACTCAGAGAAATGAGCAAAATGCATATCTGATAAAGGACTTGAATCCAAAAAACAAAAAGGACACCTAAAACTCAGAGAATCCAATTTGAAAATGGGCAAAATATCTGAACACATACCTCACCAAAGAAGATATACAGATGACATACAGAAAGATGCTCAGCACGGTATCTCATTAGGAAATTGCAAATTAAAACAATGAACTATCACTGCATGCCTGATAGAATGGGCAAAATCCAAAACACTGACAATGCCAAATACTGGCGAGCGTGTGGAGCAACAGAAACTCTCATTCATTCTTGGTAGAAATGCACAAAGATGCAGCCACTATGAAAGACAGTTTGGCAGTTTCTCACACAATAACGTTGTCTTATCATCCAGCGGTTATATTCCTAGGCATGTACCCAAAGGGCTTGAAATTTATGTCCTTACAAAAATTTGCACATGAACTTTTATAGTAGCTTTATCCATAAATGCCTAAAATGGGAGGCAAGATAGTCTTTAATAGGTAAGTGAATAAACAAACTATGGTATATCTGAACAAAAGAATATATTTGATATTAAAAAGAAATGAACTATTAAGCTGTGAAAAGACATGAAGCCACCTTGAATACATATTTGCTAAATGAAAGAAGCCAGTCTGAAAAGGCTACGTGTTGCTTGATTCCAACTATGCATCATTCTGAAGAAAAGAATGTAAAGACAGCAAAAAGATGAAAGGTTGCCAGGAATTTGGGGAGAAGAGAGAGATGAAAAAGTGGAGCTCAAGGGGATTTTAGGGCAGTGAAACTATTCTGTATGGTATTGAAATTGTAGATATGTTACCAAATTAAGTCTTATGGACTCTGCTCAGACCCTAGCCTGGCTGAGGCTCTCTGCCTCGGTGGGGGAGGGTTCCTTTCCTCTCAGGCTCGAAGCTGAGATCCACACAGCACAAGCTTTATTCAGCGGCCAAAGAATGGAGAAATGGGAAGGAAGTTCACAGATCAACTTCACTCCCATGTGGGAAGAGGGATTTACTTTTAAAGAGCAAAGAAAAAGGAAGGAGAAGTGAGGTTGATGATGTGGAAGCACATGAATTAGTCTACCAGGGAAGGGACAGGTCTTTTTTGAGGGAATGGGGTGCTACCACCTTTTTATCCTTTTTAGGTCATTAATGTCCAGTCCTGGCCATGGGCAGGTGTGCTTTTTAATATGCTAATGTAGGAAAATCAAAGTATAATGAGACTCAGGGTCTGCTGGAGGTCAGATTCTTCACCATCTTGGTCCCAGCTGGGTCTATCTGTTTTTTGTTTGTTTGTTTGTAGTTTCCATTCTTATCTCTAGACCCTTTAACTTAAAGATTTAAGTTAACTCCTGCTAAATGGGTGGGGGGTGGGGCTAGGTTAGAGGGTTGTGAGCAAAGACTGGAGCAGCTCTAGCAACAGACCTATGACATTTGAAAAAAAAATTGTACAACAGATACTATGAATCCTAATGGTATATTATGGGCTTTAGTTAATCATAATGTGCCAATACCAGTTCATAAACTGTTACAAATATACCACATTAAGGCAAGAGGTTAATAATAAGAGAAACTGTGCAAGTGGAGAGGGGGCATATGAAAGTCTTTTGTACTTTCTGCTCAAAATTTCTATAAACCTAAAATTGAACTAAAATAAAATCTGTTAATCTAAATAAATAAATAAATGTAAAGAGATTCATTAAATCCAGCCTTTGAAAGAAAATCTCAATTGAAGGGAGAAAATCTAGCTGTACTCTTGTTTGGTTGCACCCCACAGGCCTACAAGGCCTGTGCTTGCCCAGCTTCAAGACCGAAGAAAGAGCCCAATGTCAGCAACAGACATCAATGGCTTAACGGATGGGGGATCTTACATGGCTGAGGCAAGGTCCTGGAACGACACCCCACCATGTGCGGAGGATAGCAGGGAAGGACATGGTGGCAGTCTTTAAGGGGGGTGGAGATCACCAGCTATAGGGGAATTGAAAGGTGGGCTCCTTAGTTACCAGGGAAACCAGCAGAGGGTCACATGCCTCACCAGCCCTTTGATAAGAAAAATCACCAGCTGGGGCCTGGGACCTATTCACAGGAAGGTCAGTCCTGTGAGTAGGGTGTAGGTGAAGCAGGCGCTGCTGGGGTGGGGGATGGACAGAGAGCAAGGGAACAGCCATCTTGAGTGGCCTGACCATACAACGCTTTTTATATAAGACATAGAAAAAACAAATGGAGATTAAGTGTAAAGGGAGAGAGAAATAAATAACATTAGGCATCTATTGACCAGAAAAACATTGTCTGACACAGTATATGTAAAGTTAAGAAAATTATTTGAAATAAAGAAGGTTAGTAAACAATGATAAAAAGGCAATGTATCAGAAGCATATAAAATCATTTGAACTATTTAATTAAAATTAATAAATAAACATCAACAGAATTACAAGGAGAAACTGACAAGTGGCCCATCATTGTGAGAGATTTTTAAAATAGATACATTTCTAAATGGAAGCATGAAAAACAGGAAAAGTAGATTAGAGGGGGTTTTGATGACACTATTAGCAATTTGAGTATGATGGGTATTCATATGCATAAATAATGCTTACCCAAAAATATCACCATATGAAAAGCTACAGATTAAGTTCCCCAAATACAAAACAAAATAAAATTACAGAACATGTTTTGCCAACAATGAAATAAAATTGAAACTCAGTAAATATGGAACACACTTAAAAAATAAAAAATGTTGAAAGCTTAACCCAATCACTCTTAAGAAAACAAAAAAATTTGAGTGACTCTGACAAAGTATATATTATAGTGTGGATTTTTAGATAAAACTGTGTATAAAGAATATATATTAATAGATTAAAATGCATATATCAAAAAAGCAGAAGTAAATTGGTTAACAGTTCAACCAAAACAGTTAGGAAAGTAACTAAGCATACATAAAGTTGAACACAGAAATCCAGATTGCCGTAGTTCATAAAATAGAAAATAAATGATCAAAACTAAATGCTAAGCTTTGATAGCACTTTAAAAATAATTTAATTGTGGGGCTTCCCTGTTGGTGCAGTGGTTGGGGGTCTGCCTGCCGATGCAGGGGACACGGGTTCATGCCCCGGTACGGGAGGATCCCACATGCTGCAGAGCGGCTGGGCCCGTGAGCCATGGCTGCTGAGCCTGTGTGTCCGGAGCCTGTGCTCCGCAACGGGAGAGGCTACAACAGTGAGAGGCCCGCATACCACAAAATAAATAAATAAATAAATAATAAAATAATAAAAAAATAATAATAATTTAATTGTACAAATTACTATACATAAAATGGATAAGCAACAAGGATTTACTGTACAGCACAGGGAATTATATTCAATACCTTGTAATAATTTACAATGGAAAATAATCTGAAAAAATATATATATATATATAACTGAGTCACTTTGCTATACAACTGAAACTAACTCGATACTGTAAATCAACTATATTTCAATTAAAAAGTTTAAAAAAATAATTTAATCTTGGTCAGAACTGTTAGAAGAAAACAAAACAAACCATAGAGATAAATACAGAGAATGAAAAACTTCTTATAAATATAAATAAAATAAAATGTTTAAGGTCACACTAAAATACTATAAACCACATAATACCATTAAATTAGAAATTATAGACAGCTTTCTATAAAGGTATAAATAACTAAAATGTATTTATGCACAGAGGGAGGAACACTCCCAAACTCATTCTACGAGGCCACTATCACCCTGATACCAAAACCAGACAAAGATGTCACAAAAAAAGAAAACTATAGGCCAATATCACTGATGAACATAGATGCAAAAATCCTCGACAAAATAGTAACAAACAGAATCCAACAGCATGTTGCTTTTAAGGTAACGTGATCATACACCATGATCAAGTGGGGTTTATCCAAGGAATGCAAGGATTCTTCAATATATGAAAATCAAACAATGTGATACACCATATTAACAAATTGAAGGTTAAAAACCATATGATCATCTCAATAGATACAGACAAAGTTTTTGACAAAATTCAACACCCATTTATCATAAAAACCCTCCAGAAAGTAGGCATAGAGGGAACTAACCTCAACATATAAAAGGCCATATATGACAAACCCACAGCCAACATCGTTCTCAATGGTGAAAAACTGAAACCATTTCCACTAAAATCAGGAACAAGACAAAGTTGCACACTCTCACCACTTTTATTCAACATAGTTTTGGAAGTTTTAGTCACAGCAATCAGAGAAGAAAAAGAAATAAAAGGAACCCAATTCAAAAAGAAGAAGTAAAATTGTCACTATTTGCAGATGACATGATACTATACATGAAGAATCCTAAAGATGCTACCAGAAAACTACTAGAGCTAATCAATGAATATGGTAAAGTAGCAGGATACAAAATTAATGCACAAAAATCTCTTGCATTCCTATACACTAATGATGAAAAATCTGAAAGAGAAATTAAGTAAATACTCCCATTTACCATTGCAAAAAATGAATAAAATACCTAGGAATAAACCTACCTAAGGAGACAAAAGACCTCTATGCAGAAAAGTATAAGACACTGATGAAAGAAATTAAAGTTGATACAGACAGATGGAGAGATATACCAAGTTCTTGGACTGGAAGAATCAACATTGTGAAAATGACTATACTACCGAAAGCAATCTACAGATTCAGTGCCATCCCTATCAAACTACCAATGACATTTTTCACAGAACTAGAACAAAATATATCACAATTTGTATGGAAACACAAAAGACCCCAAACACCCAAAGCAATCTTGAGAAAGAGAAACAGAGCTGGAGGAACCAGGCTCCCTGACTTCACACTATACTACAAAGCTACAGTAAGCAAGACAGTATGGTACTGGCAAAAAAAACAGAAAAATAGATCAATGGAACAGGATAGAAAGCCCAGAGATAAACCCATGCATATACGATTACCTTATCTTTGATAAAGGAGGCAAGAGTATACACTGTAGAAAAGACAGCCTCTTCAATAAGTGGTGCTGGGAAAACTGGACAGCTAGATGTAAAAGAATGAAATTAGAACACTCCTCAACATCATACACAAAAATAAACTCAAAATGGATTAAAGACCTAAATGTAAGGCCAGACACTATAAAACTGTTAAAGGAAAATAGGCAGAACACTCTATGACATAAATCACTGCAAGATTCTTTTTGACCCACCTCCTAGAGAAATGGAAATAAAAATAAAATAAACACATGGGACCTAATGAAACTTAAAAGTTTTTGCACAGCAAAGGAAACCATAAACAAGACAAAAAGACAATCCTCGGAATGGGAGGAAAGATTTGCAAATGAAGCAACTGACAAAAGATTAATCTCCAAAATTGACAAGCAGCTCATGCAGCTCAATAGCAAAAAAACAAACAACCCAAACCAAAAACAGGCAGAAGACCTAAATAGACATTTCTCCAAAGAAGATATACAGATTGCCCACAAACACATGAAAGGATGCTCAACATCACTAATCATTAGAGAAATGCAAATAAAAACTATAATGAGGTATCACCTCACACTGGTCAGAATGGGCATTATCAAAATATCTACAAACAATAAATGCTTGAGAGGGTGTGGAGAAAAGGGAACCCTTTTGCACTGTTGGTGGGAATGTAAATTGACACAGCCACTATGGAGAACAGTATGGAGGTTCCTTAAAAAACTAAAAATAGAACTACCATACGACCCAGCAATCCCACTACTGGGGATATACCCTGAGAAAACCATAATTCAAAAAGAGACATGTACCACAATGTTCATTGCAGCTCTATTTACAAAAGCCAGGACATGGAAGCAACCTAAGTGTCCATCAACAGATGAATGGATAAAGAAGATGTGGCACATATATACAATGGAATATTACTCAGCCATAAAAAGAAACAAAATTGAGTTATTTGTAGTGAGGTGGATGGACCTAGAGTCTGTCATACAGAGTGAAGTAAGTCAGAAAGAGAAAAACAAATACCGTATGCTAACACATATATATGGAATCTAAGAAAAAAAACCACGAAGAACCTAGGGGCAAGATGAGAATAAAGACACAGACCTACTAGAGAATGGACTTGAGGATATGGGGAGTGGGAAGCGTAAGCTGTTGCAAAGTGAGAGAGTGGCATGGACATATATACATTACCAAACGTAAAATAGATAGCTAGTGGGAAGCAGCTGCATAGCACAGTGAGATCAGCTTGGTGCTTTTGGCCACCTAGAGGGGTGGGATAAGGAGGGTTGGAGGGAGACACAAGAGGGAGGCAATATGGAGATATATGTATACATATAGCTCATTCACTTTGTTATACAGCAGAAACTAACACACCATTGTAAAGCAATTATTCTCCAATAAAGATGTTAAAATATATATATATATATATATATATATGCAGAAATAGAAAGCATGAATGGGTTTATATTTATTTTTTAATTTGATTCAAATTTTGAGATATTCAATTTTTAATATAAGGTGTTTCAGACAATGGAAAAAGAATGAGAACTCTCTGAATCATTTTATTATACTACTATAACTTTGACACAAAAATTTCAAGGATAATAAAAGAAAGAAAAACTAAAAGTCAATTTTTACTTACAAACTACAAATATTTCAGATAAAATGGCGATATGACAATGAATTAATAAATAAAAAATTCAATGATTACATAGTGGTTATCACATGATTATAAAGATAATTTAATATTAGCAGAGCAACGTAATTACTGCTTAATGCTGAAAATATATGTAAATATATCGATACACAAACAATATTTATAAAATTCAGCACACATTCACCAAAAACTCCTAGAAAACTAGGGACATCATTACTGTGATATATGTTTCCCAAGGTATAACAAACATATTATTTAATGATAAAACTTTAAGAAAATTTATTTTTTGTTTGAAACAATAAAATGATGTCTGCCTTCACTGCAATAACTAAACATTTTGCTATAAGTACTGGATAGAAAATACTATACGAACATAGAAATATGTGGCAGATAGATTGAGTAGAAATAAAAATAATTTTCATTATTTGGGGATGGTTTGATGAGATACACAGCAAATCCAACAGACTCTACAGGCTAATTTTTAGAACTCAGTGGTTTTCAACGTTCCTGAATACAAAGTCCTAATACTGAAATCAATAGTATTCCTATAAACAAGGAAACCTATAAAAATATATACATATTTTTAAATAATGCTATTCACAATAGAACCAAATTACAAGGCATGAAAAGAAACCTAGCACAAGGTATGAAAGACCTTCAGAAAGGAGTTATAAAACGTCAGAAGGCTTTGAAGAGGAATTATATTAGATAGATGACTAGGACAGCACATGTAGAAAAGATCTGTCACAAGGAAGGGCTGTACTTCCTCAGTTCATCTGCAAGTTGACTGCAATCTTAGCCATTATCTCAATAGCTCTTTTATCATTATTTTGACAAAATGATGTTACAGTAATTACTGGTGACTAAATGGTCAAGAATACGCAAGTCAAAGTTGAGGAAGAATCATGATGGTGAATTCCCATTAAAGAAGAGCAAACAGCTCTAAAGTTATGGTAATTGAAAGAGTAAGAGACCCCCAGAGCCAAGTAATATAAGACAATTATAACAGCTTGCCTAGAAGCCCACACAGAGACAAACGTATTTTAAAATATGGTGGCATTAAAACCAGTGAAGGGCTTCCCTGGTGGCGCAGTGGTTGGGGGTCCGCCTGCCAATGCAGGCGATGCGGGTTCATGCCCCTGTCCGGGAGGATCCCACGTGCCGCGGAGCGACTGGGCCCGTGAGCCGTGGCCGCTGGGCCTGCGCGTCCGGAGCCTGTGCTCCGCAGCGGGAGGGGCCGCGGCGGTGAGGGGCCCGCATACCGCAAAAAACAAAACAAAACAAAACAAAAACAGTGAAAAGAAAGATGGATTATTAAATAAATGAGGCTGCAATTGGCTTTTCACATGGATAAACGAGTATGAATTTAGAGTCCTGTAACACAACCTATTCTTACCAAAATTTCAGGTGGATAAAACCCTACAATGTAGGAAAGTATCTTTTTAACTCGGGTAGAAAACGACAGAAAAGGAACAACATACAAAGGAAGTGTAGATCAACTTCATTACAGGGAAGGATCATCTATTTAAAATGTGAAAAACACCATAAAATAAAAAAAGAAGGGCCTGCAATAAAATACTGCCATCATTTAAACAATGGTAGATTTAATATAACCCTTCATATTCAGCTTCCCTCACAATTCAGATGCCAGGTATCACTTTGGCCCCATTTTACCTGTCAACGACGGATGGGAACAGATGAGAACTGGCATTTTATGTGGGGTTTAGAATCCACAGTGCCCTTTGTCTTGATGATGCTGAAGAAGTGTCAGGTGTCATTTTCCTCCCCAGTTGCAGTGTCATGTTTCCTATAGAAAATGATAAAGTGAAACATTTTCATACACGTGGCTTGCTTTCTTACACCTCTTTTCACTCTTAGTTTCTCCTTCTGGTCTTTGTAGACATTGGAGTACTGTCCCCTGCACTGCAAACTACAATGCCTACTATGGACCGCATTATAGCACTATGTTTAAATTCTACTAAGGACAGTAACGTGCATGCATCCTATCTACTAAAACTGGAATGCTTTTTTGAGGTAAAGTAAGAAGACTGGACTGCACAGGTGTGGTGGTTTAAAAAAGCATGAAACATGGATATTTATCAAGATAATTTTAACCAATACCCATGACTTATCCTGCAGATATTTTTCTGACTATCTGATTCTCCATCTCTAAACAACCAGTCTAACTTATTTCCATGTAGCTGGCTTTAGCTCATTATTCATCTATGATGATTTTTGTTGTGTATGCAAATGGTGCAAATTTCCATTAGTCTTCTGCAAACCTTCTGTGTCAGGGCTTCCTGTTTCCAACTGTCCTGTACTATATTGCCTTTTGTTCTCATTAATGACAAGCAATCTGACTTATCAACATCCATAAGGATCTTAAAGTTTCTGCCATATACTAGGATTCCTGATTCCTGGTTATACCACCTTAGCCACTTGAGAACAATTGGTAATTGCATAGCCTATGTTGTTTTGTTTTGTTTAGGGTTTGTGTGTTCGTTTGATTTCACAATATTTGGATTTGTATCTAATGTATAGGCTAAATTTTATTAAAAGACCAGTATTTTTAAAGTTTTCTTGCCTTTGAAATAAGACGAACTTGTCTCAGAAGTATTTTGTCAGATGTCCCTCTGATTTCCAGATAGAATATGTCTACTACATTTTTCTTAGCTACTATTACCCATGTTGAATTTATATTGACATGCTTTCTTTCAGCAGACAGAAATTGTTTTCTTATAATATTTTCTTTTATTTCTTCATTCATACAATTAACAAAAATAAATTGATCAGTCTATCTTTTATAGCATTGACCTTTTTGACATCTTGAAAATTGAATCTATATTTTCTTAGATTACATCATCCATCCACAGTTTTGCAGAATTCCTGAAATCTCATTCAACGTGTTCAACAATCTAATTTGTGAAATAATATTTTTAGGAGAAAAGAAATAATTTTTTTTTAAAGTTTGACTTTAAAATGTAATAAATAAGGTACTGGTGCTAGAATATATTAATTTATACTTTTCTTAAAATGTGAATAAGGTTTATTTTAATTTATTCAAAACATATTATAAGAGTTTGGTTAAAACTCATTATTTTAATTAAAAAAAACTCATGAAATTTCAAGTAATAATTCAGAGACAAATAGGTTTTACAAAAATTTTAAGTTATATCTATAATTTCATTATTTTTATTTTGGATCAGGAATCAGACACCCTCACTACATATCTTCAAACATTTATAAAAATGTGTTTCTCAGTGTTTTAAAAATGAATGCCAGATAAACATATGCTCTTTCTGTTGAGAGAGTAAAATAAAAGTTAACTTGCAAAGATGATTCAAAAAATTGATCTGCAGATGAAACTACATTAATGAGTACAAAAATGAGTTTGAAAGAAAAGCTAAAAACATGAATTTGCATGTGAAATGCAATTCCTTTTCCAAATGAATTTTCTTAGTCAACAAACCTTGATCAATCGGCTTCCTAGCAAAGGACATTGCATTAGATTACTGAATGATTATTTGCAGCAAAGAATACAGTATTCAGTATTTTGGCATTCAGGATAACTTGTAGTAAGGTAAATCAATATAGTCATCCCTGAACATTTAATCAGGTATTTAGTTAATATGTTGTATATGGTTTATAACCATAAACCCATGAACCTTGGCATATATTAGTTCTGTTATTTGTCTTTGCCATCATTACCCTGAAGATGACCAAACACCATCTGCCACAGATTACTGAGCCTTTACATTTTTGACATCATTTAACCTATTAAATTTCACCATCTTTTCAGCAGATATAACTCTGTTGATATAATAGTTAAATGTGATCCAGGCAAATCGTTGCTGGCTCCCCAGTGGGACTGTTCCATTTCTTCATTTTATTTTGTTTATTTCATATCAAATGAGTCATTCACGAGGACGCTTATTAGTAGCTAAGTCAACAGGAAACATGCATGTTTTATGATGATTAATAATTCTTGACTTATTTTTAGTACATTTTAGTATGACTTTCCAGCAGCTGAAACCAAGGCTATCTGAAATGATACTAATAAAAGAAGTTCGGATTGCCGGAGAGCATGCACTACAATGCCAATACCTGTGGTGCTCATCTTTCTTAAAAGGTACAAAAATATGTTTCCAACTGTGACATCCACTACACCAAAGAGCCTTCTCTGAAAATCACCCCTTCATTATGTCTTTGTAATTACTGTTTTCTGTCTGCTGAATCTTATGCAAGCTGTGAGACTCTGAATTATGGATCTGGGAGAGTTACAGGAACATAACTGGCTGCAGTACACTGGGCTGTGTATGTCAGTCCTCGATACACACTCTGTCATCTGTACTCACTTTCGATCAGTTGATCAAAATTCTAACTTACAGGACCTTATGGTAAATTTCTCATTTAACAAGTGTTGAGCATTCCTGGCAGGTAAGATATTGTATACAGCAGCACCCAAGAGACATACTCTTTGCCCTTAAAACCTTCATTTTTAGGAAGAAATAGCTCAGCATGAAATGTCATCTCTGTTTTCATTTTATGGTCTGCAAGTTTTGATTATAGAATTATATTTGCACTGGACATTAGCAAGCAGACATTTTGTCCCATATGTATTTAACAAACCAGCCGATACATAATAGAAGCTCAATCAAAAAAGAACACAGTGGCATGGAATTATACTCTAGAACACTTTCCAGAAGCATGAGTATAAAAGAACATTTCCTTATAAAAGTTCAGTACGTGGATGAAGGTAAAAGGTGAACCTTTCCAAACCGCAGGAAGTATTCTTTCAATAAGCATTTATTAAGTACCAATACATATGCCACCTACTATGCTCAGTGCTGGCTTTGTAGTCTGATGATACAGACTTATTGCACAAATTATCTTATATATCTGATACTCAGTCACATCAGATAGTAAAGGATCACACAAATGTTACTTTCTTCATCAAAGGTTAGACCTTCATATGAATGAATTGTAATTATCTAACAAAGCAAACCCTGGACAGGTGAAAATGGAGCAGGACGGAAGGAAGCAGTTGCACCATCAGGCATATCAAATAAATCAGTGCTGGCCGGGAAACGGGATGACAGGGTCTGTAGCAGGCCATGCTCACAAGCCAGAGACCAGCTGGCCCAGTCATTTTCAAACATAGCTACAATCAGATCCCCTGGGAAGACTTTAAAAATACACATTGAACACTCACAGAGCCCTCTCCAGAGCATTTAAAACTGAACAGCAGTACTTGGGGTTTGCAGGTTATTCTAATGTGCAGTTGGGGTTGAGAATTTTAGCAATATCTCTTGTTAATTCAAATGAACATTGAATATTGAGAAATACCCTCAAAAAATATACATTTTTCCCAAATGAGAAAATCGATACTCTGTATATCCTAGATCAGATGATTGTCTTGCTAGTTTCCTTTCCCTTCAATGTCTAATTCAAATTTGTTTAACCCCAACAAATTCTAGATCCTAAAATCACATGCAATCATAATGAAGTAGGCAGCAGTAGTTCTCAAAGTGTGGTCCCAGGGCTGGCACCACTCCATCACCAGGGAAGGTGTTAGAAATGTAAATGGTAGAGACCTACTCAGACCTAGCAGGGGCTGGGCCCAGCAATCTTTGTTTAGCATGTTCTCCTGGTGATTCTGATGCTGCACACTCAAGTTTGAGTACCATTACTCCATCAAAATATTGTAATACTGTAATGACTTGGAATGTAGAAGTTAAAAATATCTTTTAGGGCTTCCCTGGTGGCGCAGTGGTTGAGAGTCCGCCTGCCGATGCAGGGGACGCGGGTTCGTGCCCCGGTCCGGGAAGATCCCACGTGCCGCGGAGCAGCTAAGCCCGTGAGCCATGGCCGCTGAGCCTGCGCGTCCGGAGCCTGTGCTCCGCAACGGGAGAGGCCACAACGGTGAGAGGCCCGCATACCGCAAAAAAAAAAAAAAAAAAAAATATCTTTTAAAAGCCACAGAAATAAACTCATACATTGACCTGAATTCTCTTAAAATGAGATCAAAGAAATTCAAGAAAAAAATAGTATATTGATCGTAGTATTGGAAAATGAAATGGGGCATCATCAGTGGACCAGATATTTTAAGGAACTCCTAGAAAATGGGAAATGGATGGGAATGAATCACAAAACACACACACACACACACACACACACACACACACACACACAATGGAGTTGAGATCAAAATGAAACACAGAGAAATCCCAAAGTGAACCAGTGAAAAGGATTGCAGGGACTTCTATGGCAATCTTTTGAATAATTAAAGATATTTATTCCCAACTGCAGAACTAGTGGGCACATTCCTCCTATGCTCCTTAAAATAGTGAAGTTTGGATAGATACAAAATTCTGAAGTTTCCCATCTAAATGACTAATGGCCTACTGGTGAATGTTGGTAAGGTTAGGAAGTTAGTGATCTAAATAAGAAACAGAACAGGTATTGAGTTAATTCTGAACTTCATCATCCACTACAGCTCTCAAAAAATAAATTAATTAATTAAACTAAATGAAACAAAACAAAAAAGTAAAGGAAAAAACAACAAAGTAACCAAGTCTACCCAAGAAATAGGAGTGCATTGTGATCATGGCTCTTGTGGGCCCCTTTCTCTATAAAACCATAATACCATTATGTTTTGTTAGTGACTTTGTATATCTATATATCTCCATCTATCTATCTGAATCCATCTATCTATCTATCTACATTCATGACTTTAGATTTGGCAAAGATTTCAAACTGGATTTCATTAAAATGAAAAAAAAAACTTGTGTTTCAAAGAAGGTGAACAGACAACTCACAGAATGGGTGAAAATATTTGCAAATCATATATTTGATAATAAACTTGTATCCAGAATATACAGTGATCTCTTACAACTCAATAATAATAATAATAAAACTAAAAACATAGGCAAAGAACTTCAAAAGATATTTCTCCAAGAAAGAAATATGAAAGGCCCATAAGCACAGGGAAAGATGCTCCACACCATTAGTCAGTAGGGAAGTGCAGATCGAAAGCACAGTGTAGTGTCACTCACACAGACTAGAATGGGTAGCACAACAAAATCAGGTAGTAATCGGTGTCAGGGAGGACATGGTCACACTGGAACCTGCACACCCTGCTGGGGGGTGTAAGACGGTGCAGCCACTTTGGTAAAGTGTGTGGTGGTTTCTCAAATGATTAAAGATAGAATTGTCAGATGACCCAGGAATTCTACTGCTAGATATACACCCAAGAGAAATGAAAATACTTGTCCATTCAAAATGTTATACATGAATGTTTAGAGCAGCATTATTCATAATAGGCTAAAGGTGGAAAGTACCTAAATGTCCATCAACTAACAAAAAATATAAACAAATGTAGTCTATCCATACCATGAAATCATGTTGGGCCATAAGAAGGAATGAAGGACTGACACATGCTAAACATGGATAACCTTGGAAACATCATGCTGAGTCAAGGAAGTCAGTCACAAAAGGCCGTATATTGTACAATACCATTTATCTGAAATCCCACAAGAGGGAAATTGATAGAGCGAAAAAGTAGACTAGTGGTTGCTTAGGGCTGAGAGCTGGGCAGATATAGAAGAGTGAGAGCCAAAAGGTAGGGGTCTCTCTTTGAGATAATGAAGATACTAAAATGTGTATTTAAATAAAATATTTAAAAATTCCCACATCTATGAAATATTAAAATTTACATATTTATGAATGTGCAAAGAGCCAATGACTTGTGCGTGAGGTGAACCATGTGGTGTTTGAATTGTATCCCAATGACGTTGTTTTAAAACGTTTACTTAGGAATATGCAGAAGTAAAAAGTACATCCAAAGGAATAAAAACTGTGATGTAAATTTGGCACCAAGATATGGAGTATAACAAAGCAGTGAGCTCTATAAACATGAGACAAATATAAAGCTCACAGAACCCAGGCTAACAGGGCAGAGCAACAGGAGTTGTTTACACATCAGGAAAAAATAATGAAAAAGAAATGGAAAATTATGAGACCGGATTTCTGTGGGGAAAAATGGAATGCAGTGTGTATATATGTGCTATGTTTTTAGTAAGAATTCTAGAACAGTTTAGCGCTTCAAGCTAATTGCATGTATAATTTGATTTAAAGGTAAACATAAAACAATGCCAAAAAATTCCAAGAAAAAATAATTAAGGAGTTCTAGAAAATACCTGCCCAGTATTCTTCAAAAGTGTCCAAGTCATGGAAAATAAGAAAAGACAAAAGTTTCATTGATTAGAGTGGATGAAAAAGGATGAACTCCTGGTAAAGAAAGGGGTATAAATGGAAAAACTGGTGAAATCCAAGCAGAGTCTGGGGTTTGCTTAAGAGCGCTGAACCGATGTCAGTGTCTCAGTTTTGAGAAACATACCATAGTTAGGAAACTTTATAATGTTAGGAAAGGCCGAGGGAAGGGCCTGTAGGGTGTTTTGCAGCATTCCTGGCTTCCACCCATTAGATGTAAGTAACATCCTCAGCTCAGTGCCTCAACCCAGTTAGAGACTTTCTGTGATGTCCCTGGGGGCAGGGCTGGGAGCAGCAAAGTTGCCTCAAGTTGGGGACCACGGATCTACATTAATCTCCAGTGTCAACTAACCAAATGAAACCCATTATCTCTTGGAGTGTGAGGAGAAGAAACAGCATATTTACTGTTTATGAAAATCACTTTTAATTAATCAACATATTGATTTACCAGTGAAGGTATATATAGTTAGAGGCCATTAGCTCATGGCTGCCTGAAGCTCCCCAGCAGAAAGACTCGTTTTTCCAAGGGTGTTTAACTGCAAACCAAAATGACACCCATTGGACTGCACTGCAAATAGGATGTGGGAAGCTCAGTAGATACTGGGAAGAAAAAGTACATTTTAAGAAATCTATACTCAATTACATAATGTCCACTCTCATGATTATGATACCATCTTAAGAGGCTCGTAGCTATAAAAGTCATTGCTATCATTATTAAGCAATGTCTTATTAAGAAGAAAGTGATAGCACAGAACTTTCTGTTTTCAAAATTATATACTAAGGAAGCATTACTTAACTAAGGAATCTGGAGGGAATGAAAATGGATCAGTGAGTGGGAAGTGTCATAGATCTCACTCTCCAGCACCCTGTGGCTGATAGCACCTTCCCTCCCCAACAACTGGTCCCTCTCTGACCTGTGAAAGCTTTCTCATTTTTCTCATTAAGCTCCTTTTCGTTTTTATTTTTAAGTTTTTTTTTTAAACATCTTTATTGGAGTATAATTGCTTTACAATGCTGTGTTAGTTTCTGCTTTATAACAAAGTGAATCAGCCATACGTATACATATATCCCCATATCTCCTCCCTCTTGCATCTCCCTCCCCGCTTCCCATCCCACCCCTCTAGGTGGTCACAAAGCACCAAGCTGATCTCCCTGTGCTATGCAGCTGCTTCCCTCTAGCTATATATTTTACATTTGGTAGTATATATAACTCCATGCCACTCTCTCACTTCGTTCCAGCTTCCCCTACGTCTGTGTCTTTATTCCTGTCCTGCTCTTAGGTTCATCAGAACCATTTTTTTTTTTTTTTTTTTTTTTAGATTTCATGTATATGTGTTAGCATATGGTATTTGTTTTTCTCTTTCTCATACTTCACTCTGTATGACAGACTCTAGGTCCATCCACCTCACTACAAATAACTCAATTTCATTTATTTTTATGGCTGAGAAATATTCCATTGTATATATGTGCCACATCTTCTTTATCCATTCATCTAATGATGGTCACTTAGGTTGCTTCCATGTCCTGGCTATTGTAAATAGTGCTGCGATGATCATTGTGGTACATGTCTCTTTTTGAATTATGGTTTTCTCAGTGTATATGCCCAGTAGTGGGATTGCTGGGTCATATGGTAGTTCTAATTTTAGTTTTTTAAGGAACCTCCGTACTGTTCTCCATAGTGGCTGTAACAATTTACATTCCCACCAACAGTGCAAGAGGGTTCCCTTTTCTCCACACCCTCTCCAGCATTTATTGTTTGTAGATTTTTTTGATGATGGCAATTCTGACAGGTGTGAGGTAATACCTCACTGTGGTTTTGATTTGCATTTCTCTAATGATTAGTGATGCTGAGCATTCTTTCATGTGTTCATTAAGCTTCTTTTTTTTTTTTTTTTTTTTTTTTTTTTTTTGCGGTACGCGGGCCTCGCTGTTGTGGCCTCTCCCGTTGCGGAGCACAGGCTCCGGACGCACAGCCTCAGCGGCCATGGCTCACGGGCCCAGCCGCTCTGCGGCATGTGGGATCTTCCCGGTCTGGGGCACGAACCCGTGTCCCCTGCATCAGCAGGCGGACTCTCAACCACCGCGCCACCAGGGAAGCCCCATTAAGCTTCTTTAAATAGCCTCAACATTCACCTATTTGCCTTTCAGATCCAGACACGATTGCTTCTCTTGGATTTGCTACTTACTTTGCCAGCCTCTACTTTCTGCACCTCTACTGGCCAGCCCAGCAGGTACCTCCTGCACCTGCTTTTTTTTTTTCTGGAGAACATTTTCACACCGCCAAACTCAGTCACTGTAACCAATTACCCAGTGGCCTTTAAACACTGTTTTTGTTGTCAGGTGCTTTTTAATTGTTAGTTGAAACTGTGAGTCACTCTTCTGTAGATACATGGATTACCACGAAAAATGGAAAAAAGAGAAATTGCATTAATGTCCAAAGGGAAAAAAAATATCTGTATATGAATGTATGAAAGCTTAAAATTATAGGAGAGTCTTCATAAAATCAGTGTTGTCAGGGTTAAAATATAAATCATGGCCTACTCTCACCATTTCCTTTAGAGGCAAATTGCAGAAAGTAACATTAACAACAATTGTAGAAGAATAAAATATCATCTTATTTACTGAAACAAAAACTGTTCTTTAAATTTTTTCCTTAAAAGAGCGTTCAAATGAATTATGTTCATTTCTTTTTACAGTAATGCAAGCGAGTGGCCTTCCGTCAATACCCTATCTGCAATTTTTCTTAACTGTGGAAATTATTATGCTTTTTCCCTCTAAATGTCAAGTACAAAAATAGAGTCAAGGCTGCTGGTGGGGATGTAAAATGGTATAGACACTGTGGAGAACAGTTTGGTGTTTCCTCAGAAAGTTAAACAGAGTTACCATATGACCCAGCAGTTCTACCCTAGGTAGACACCCAAGAGAAATGAAAACATTGGTCCACACAATATCTTATACACGAATGTTTATAGCAGCATTATTTATAAAGATGGACACAGCCCAAATATTCACCAACTGGCAACGGATAAATAAAATGGGATATATCAACACCATGGAATAATGTTGGACCATAGAAAAGAATGAAGTTCTGACACATGCTACAACATGGATGGACCTTGAAAACAATAAGCTAAGTGAAAGGAACCAGTCACAAAAGATCACATATTATATAATCCCATTCATAAGAAAATCCACAATAGGGAAATCTATATAGAGAGAGAAAGCAGATGTGTGCTTGTTTCGGGCTGAGGGAAGGGAGAGGTAGATGGGAGGGTGATAGTTATAGGGGACAGGATTTCTTTTTGAAGCAATGAAAATGCTTTCAGATTGACTATAGTGATGGGTGCACATTCACATCTGTGGATGTACTGAAAGCCACGGAACCCTGCACTGTAAACGGGTGAATTTTGTGGGATGCGATGAATGATACCACAATAAAGATGGAGAGACAGTGAGAGAGAGAAAGAGAGAGAGAGAGAGGGAGAGAGAGAGATCCTAAGCCCCTCTGTCCAGAGCCAAAGTCCTGCTAACAGCAGCGGGAAAAGCAGGGGCTGAAGGCCAGGACCTCCAGACAACCAGGCGCACCAAGGCTGACGCTGCGCCGGCTGACATCATCCCACACCCCGGCCGCTGTTCGCACGCGCCGCCGGATGTGGGCATTCGCGTGCCCTTGGCCGCGCGCTTTCCTTACGTCCAGTTGCCAACGGTCACCTGAGACCTGGGCGCTTCGCTTGCGGCCAGCCCGGCGACCAGGGGAACTTCTGGAAGCCAAATACCTCCCCGGGGCCGTCTCTCCACCGCTGGCTCCCATGCGCAGGTACCGGAGCGCACCAGAGCCCGAGGCCCCTGCCCGCCCGGCCCAGGGCGCTGGGTGCGTCCCGCCCGGACCCCTCCCCAGACGCCGAGGGACTGGGACCTCACCTCCGAGGGTGGTCGCGGACGCGTGGAGGCGCCTTCCCGCCCAGCCGCCCCTGGAGACAGTCGTGGGGCCGAACGTTTCCAGCCCCAGCGAGAGTGACATGAAGCGGTGGCACCCGAGCACCCGGCACCCCCCAGGGACCTGGAGCCCGGTGACGGTCAAAATCGCTCCCCCTGAGCACAGGCTGAGCCCTGGCGCATCCTGTCGGCGCGCACCCGTCGAGGAGCGCCCAGATCCCTGTGCCAAGGAGACGGTGCTGCAGGCCCTGAGCCGCTGCAAGAAAGGAGAAAGGAAGTTTGATGGACCGCTCTGGTTTGAGACCGCAGAACCCAGGCCGTCCGCCTTCAAGCCACTGACTAAAAACGGAGTAGTCCCTTCCTTTGTGCCCAGGCCGGGACCTCTGGACAGCTACAATGTCTGCAGGGAGGAGGCTGTCCCTGGGCCTGAGGTCCAGCCTTGCGGGTCTGCCGCCTACCCAGCCACAGGGACAGTGTCACCACAGGGTGCAGATGCTCAGCTGGACTGCTGGATGCAGCCCCCCGCTGGGGCCTCGGGCAATCCTCCAGAGCACTAGAGTGCACATGCGCCCAAAGCATTTAATTTAGCCCGAAGGACGCCTAGCCGGCTGGCCCCTTTGGCTCCTAAGATTCAGGACCACCTTCTGAGACTCAAGTCTACATATCTGTTCTCATCTTGCAGAACCCTTGTTCTACCCCAGCATGGGACTCTGACATTGCTGCAGCCCCCACACCGGCCAAATCCCCAGAACCCCAGTCCTTATTCTGCAGAGCCCACACTGAGGTCGTTGATATCAAAACCCTTGCCTCCCCCTGCCTGCCCACTCCTTCCTGCTCTCTTTGCTTTTCAGGAAGGCATACTTCTTCCCCACCTCCCCTGTTTGCCCAGTTTGTATAGTTAAATATTTGATCTTATTGAAAATAGTATTAACATTTTAAAAAGAGATTTTCATGTAAAAATAAAGGGAAAGTGTGCCCCAGACTGGCAAGAGCAAAGGCAAAGACTCAGAATTGGGAACAATTTTTATTTACCTGAGGTCTACATGTAAGTTCAGTAGCTAGAGTACTGAGAGAAAAGATAATATTTGATTACAGACATAGACTTTGATGAAGCAATGTAAGGCATTGAGGGAAGGTAAAAAGTGTGATTTTATTAAAGAGCCATAGGTTTGAAGCAGAGGAAAGACTGATATTTTTATATTAACAGACAAATCTTTCTGTCTGTTATAATGAGGAGGGGATTATCCACAGGCAGCAATTAAAACCGAAACAAGAGGAGCTCAGTGCTGTATACTTCAGGCAAGAGATGAGGATATTTGGGTCTGAGAGGGAAGTAATGGATATGAAGACACACCCGAGTTTAGGGCATGTTTGGCAGGTGGGTATCTTGATAGTGTACCAGATGACAGCATTAGAACAGTGGAAGAAGACTCCTAGGGTCTTAGTTTATTGGCTTAGAAACTGCAGGATGCTAGTGCCGTGTATTGGGATGGGGACACCAATAGAGAAAATATTTGGAGAAATCAAGAGTTTGTTTTGGTCATGTTTCCTCAAATACATACCTTTGTTATCCCAGTGGGGGTGTCGCCTGTGCAGTTTGAAAACATGAGCCTGGAACTTAGTGGAGAGTTTGAAGCTAGAGAAAGAAAAGTCATGAACATAGAAGCTCACATATACCATGTACATGGTGCTTAAAGCCAAGGGCTGCATGAGATCACCTATGCTGAAAATATGGAGAAGCGGGCTAAGGATGAAGCTCGCAGGGCGTTGATGCTTAGAGGGTGAAGGAAGGGAGAGGGGAGGATAAGAAGCCTGAGAAGGAACAGCTCTTGAGGTGGGAGAAGATTCAGAAGCAGCAGGGACACTGAGGGGAGAATTCTGGAGGGTGGGATTCATCCACCGTGTCTGCTGCTGCTGGGAAGTTAAGGCCAGAGACGTCCCATCACTGAGTTGGAGAAGAGAGATTGAGTGTTGGAAGTAAAGGCCTGAACTGACTTAGAAGACACTAGGAGATGTGGCTGTGGAGGCGAGGACTGGAAAAACCACGGGGTAGATCGTAAGTTGTGAAGTGAAGCAGGCAAGTGGGATGCTGGAAAGGGTTTCCCTCTGGCATTAAGTTTTGTTTTCAGAAAAGGTAGAGAAAATGTTTCAGCAGTAAAGTGTTCTTCAGGGAGATCCAAGGGAGGGACTCAGGTGCTGGTGGAGGGTGGGCAGCACTCAGACACGTGATCCATGATAGCAGCTGGGACCTGGGGAGGTCAGTCCCCTATCTTCTGCTCTGTCAGTGAGGTAAAATGCAAGACTGTCAGCAAAGACAGAAGAGGAGGGAAGTCTTTGATGCTTGAGAAAAGAAAAAAAAAAACAGATGTGAAATATAATTCTCAGGCTGGGACAAAGTGGTAGGACTATGAGAAAATACAAAGGGACCCTTTCAGATTTAAGATGAATGCATTTCTCTCGATTTTATTTTACCTGAACTAGTACAAAGGAAGATTGAGTGCACAATTGGTTTTAACCATTATAGAAGATTGAGTGCACAATTGGTTTAACCACTATAATATTTTAAACAGTATGGTTTTTACTATCATATTCCAAAAGCATTTAATAAAGGGGGGAAGAAGAAAGGGAGTTAGAGTATGTATTAGGATGCTCCTGAGAAACTGAACCAGTGTGTGTGTGTGTGTGTGTGTGTGTGTGTGTGTGTGTGTGTGTGTGTATAATGGAGAGAGAGATAGAGAGCACAAGATTTATTTTAAAAAACGGACAGCACTTGCTGACTTGATTGTGGAGATTGAGTCCCAAGATGTGCAGTCAGCAAGTTGGTGAACGGCAGGGGGGAGCCGATGCTGTGAGTTCCTGTCCAAGTCTTAAGGCAGGAGACCAATGTCCCAGCTCAGAGACAGGCAGGTGGAGTGAGGATTCTCTTACTCAGCCTTCTGTTCTGTTCGGGTCTGCCATGGGCTGGATGAGGCCCGTCCACACTGGAGAGGGCCTTCTGCTTTACTAGTCTATGGTTTCAGCTGTTAATTCAGCTGTTAATCTCATCTAGACACACCCAGAAATAAAGTTTAACAGGATATCTGGGCTCCTCATGGCCCAGTCAAGTTGACACATAAAATTAACCATCAATGGATGTTTTTAAAATAGGAATTTTCCTTTGGATTGTGGAATCACAGCTGGTTAAGAAGAAATTGATGAGGGAGACAGGTAATGAAAACTCTGGTAAGAACAGTCTATGAGGGGTCTTGATGAAGTTGAACATTTGTCCTGTAAAAGTAACTAAAACAAGCTGGAAGGACAGAGTAGCAATAGGATTTTTTGAATTTGCAATTTGAGAAGATTCATGATGAGGGTCAGGTGTGGGAGAATGGGGTGAGGGGACCAGAAACCTATCCATGTCCTAGAGGAAGACTGGGAATTGGGCAGGTGGATTTTAAAGGAAATATGAATAGTGACCAGAATGGGCCAAGAATGAAGATCATGAGGTAGGAATTTAGATTTTTAGTGAATGAAGGGGAGGTAGTAGCAAAATAGGAGAGAGAAGAAGAAGAAGAAGAAGAGCGGGCATGTGGTTCCTAAGATCAGGAGTCTCAAAGCAACGCGGGCTTTTGAAGGACCAAAAGGAAATAAGAGTCTGGAAGGAGTGAGCATGACTCAGGAAGGCACCTGCTCCTCGTCCATCCAAGGTGGTCTGGGAGATTCGAGAAAGTGAGCTCTGCTTCCAGCTGAGGAGGAGTGCGTCCACGATGACCAAGGGGAGGAAGTCGCAGACGATGCTGCAGGGGTTCAGCTCTGTGGGGATTTTCTGAGGACTCACCATGAGTTTCCAAAAGCACCTTCCAAGTGGGAGGCATGGAAGACAGGATGGGAGAGGAGCCAGAACTGTGAGCCTGATGGGCTCGTTCACAGCAGTGCCTCAGAGCACTGTGGTCTGTCCGTCAAGTTCTAGGACAGAATATTTATCTGGGATAGATGGAGAGGTTTTACTGAGAGATTGCACTGCCAACGGAGCAGAGGGAGTCTTCTGCTGGTGCAGCACAGATGCCTGGCAATATGGGACAGGAAGAGACAGATGACTCCCTGGGGTAGAATAGAGATTTCTGAAGCAGATACGTAAGAATTTAATATATGATAATGGTAACATTTAAAATCTGTGTTATAATAGTGAGCTACTAAAAACTTGACCCTCTCATATCCAATTAGGAAATAGAAGACAGCTTTCTGTCTCATGCAAGAGCACAAATGTAAAGATCAAAATTATGAAGCTGGCTGAAAATTAGAAGAAAATGCTTTGTTTCCTGAGAGTAAATTAATTAAATTACACACATAATAAATAAATTTTGATAATTTAAGCTTTACAGATAATGTTAAAAGCCCTCCGCAAATCTCCTCCTTTGGCATCTTTAAGAAGACTAAGCACCTAGAAGCCATAAAGGAAACGTTTGTGATAGCTAATGTTTTAAAAACCTACCCTAAAATAAAATAGAACAAAAACTTTGAGGGCAAGTGACAGGGCAGGACATTACATTTATAACCCACAGAGCAGATGACAAATTATTATTCCACAAGTGTAAGGAACCACTAAATAGCAATGAAAAAAAAAAAAAAAAAGAGAGAGAAATGGGAATGACTAAAACTGTAACTACATAATTCATATAAGAAAGAATACAAATTATTAATAAACATATACAAAGTATTCAGATATGTTCTAGTTACTTAAAGAAATGTAACTGTCTCTATCTCTTCAGTATATCTACATCCACACATGGTAGTTATACCCATCTTTGCCAAAAACAAGGTATGCTAATATCCATCCTTGGCAAGATTGCAGGAGAAATAATAGTATGTTAATTGAGTAATTGTGTAAATTCTCATTGTGTGTAAAATTGTAACTATATTCTTTTATTATGGCATTGTCATTTAATTTCTTAAAAATAAAACCCAAGCAGTTTTATTAATATCAAGTTCATAGTGATACCATCTTGATATCCCTCCCCACTCTTTCTTCCAGCTTCACCACAACCTTAACACACACCCCAAAACATGTCCATGTGCACAAACACGATCATCAGGCCAAGTTCCTGTACTCTGCATAATAAACACACAGCAATTAAAGCCATGAACACTGAGTCACAGGAAGATACAGAGGAAAGAATGCATGGCCTAGGGTCAACTTTTAATAAATAGTTTAAGAAATATTTTAAATTATATTAATAAAGTAACAGATAAACTGATCAGAGACTAAAGGCTGTGGAACCTACAGGAAAAAAAAAAAGAAAGAGCTAGAATAAAGCTTTAAGAACAGAGCTTACTAGGTTTTCTTTAACTGAATACATTGTTAATGAGATTCTAAAGACAAAACTCACACACATTTTTTAGAGGATTTTCGGGCAGTTTTTAAATGGTAAAAATGACTTCTATGGTTTCTTTAAATCGTTAAAGATTTAAAAATCATTAAAAATTATACCAACATAAAATGGCAGCTAGTAATAAAAGTCATCATGCTAAACCACAGAGTTTTCAAAAACCCCAAGTGGTGCACCTACAAAATTACAGTTTTATTTTATAACTTGTAACACCTAGAATTCTCATTAGCGATACTAGATGACAAATTTAAGCTTTTAGAAAACAAATTTGTGTTAATTTGTAATTATTCTCTTATTTTGGCATTGTCATCATTTAATTTTAATAAAGGATAAAATATGCAGTAAAGGGCTTCCCTGGTGGCACAGTGGTTGAGAGTCTGCCTGCCGATGCAGAGGACATGGGTTTGTGCCCCGGTCTGGGAAGATCCCACATGCCGCAGAGCGGCTGGGCCCTTGAGCCATGGCTGCTAAGCCTGCGCATCCGGAGCCTGTGCTCCGCAACGGGAGAGGCCAAAACAGTGAGAGGCCCGTGTACTGCAAAAAAAAAAAAAAAATGCAGTAAAGATTAAACCATGAAATGTGTCAAATAACATAGCTTTGAAATACATTCACAAAACAAATACATAAGAAAAGAAAAAAGAGAAAAAGAAGAAAAGCAGTAAGAGCAGGCATTTTTATAACTTAGGCATTGAAAAATGTGTCACGTGGAACAGAAATGATTCTATCTGATGAGAATGTAATGTAAAGAAAACTGATTCAGTAACCTACCCATGAACCACAGGACTTTTTTTCTCCCCATTATTAATTCCCAGATCCCTTGGTCTTTTCCCCCCAAGACCACATGTTAACTTTGGCAGTAATCTCCGATAGTGCAGGCAGAGCAAGGGGCAAAGAAAGAAACAAAAACAAAAGGAGGTGCTAGGCGTCCTGGCTTGAGCTAGACACCTATTTCTTCACCTGGATGCCACTGCTCCATCCCTGTGTGCTATGCTTTCAAAGAAATAAGGATCTTCCTTTCAATGAGAAAATGTACAGTACTATTTTACTTTACTCCATCTAAAATGTAAGAAAACATTGCTCAAAACAATGCAGTGTGGAATGTGGGTGTGTATGTGTGTATACATATGGATTATATGTAATATATATGCACACGTGTTCATGTGTGTAGGTATGTGTATACATGTTATATAATATACACATACATATATGTATGTGTGCCTGTATGCTTATGTGTTTGTATAAATATGATTGTATACTTGTGTGTGTATGTGTGTACATACATACACACATACACACACATGTATACACAATTCTCCTATCTGTTGTTCTGTTTTGGTTGGTTAAGCCAAGAACTGCTTAAAAAGAGGCAGCACAAAAGTAACATATTGTTTAAACTTTTAATGTATATGTATATTTATTTGCCAAATTTTTAACAAGAGATCCAGGTTTTTCTTTGCATGAGAGCCTGGTAATTGGAGTTCTGACTAATCCATACCCACAGTACAACATCTTTTATTTCCTGTCTTTATTTCTTTAAAGTGTAGCCAGTATTTAGGTATTTGCAAAACAATATGAGTGACAATATGAGTGTACATTATTTGTAGATGTTTCCCAGTGTTTTATAGATGATTTGCTCACTCCTAATGTGGACGAATTATTTTGGACAATTCTCTACTTAAGTTTTTCCAAATTATTAGCTCTCTTTCTTCCCTTATATTTCATTCTTCTATGAAATGATTAGATGAATTACATAATCGTAAAGTTTGTCATAGATTGATTGGTAACATATTCAACTGAAATTATGATAAAAATGCAGTTAAATTAATAGAAGTGTAAGTGTATTGGAATACTAAAGACAGCCTGTAGCAAAGGAGAATTGAGTACTAGTTATGTACCTATATTCTTATATGTACATGTGTCAATAGATTGTGATAATTATATGCATATAAATGTGTATACAGATATATAGCATGCTTTTGACTACATGTATATGCAAATGTATGCAAATATAGTGTGTTCCTGATATATGTATGCACATTATACATAGCAATATGTACATACATATACACATACTCTAGATATGAATATAGACTGAAAGTCAGGTAACACGTCAGAGTAATAAGAAATTTCAGAATCATCAGGGGACAAATGGATAGTCCAAGACATAGAATTAAATTAGCTCATTGAGGAAGAATATAAAAAGAAATAATATATCTTGTGATCAGGAAAAAAATACTTAAAAAAGTCAATACAGTCAGAGTAAGGCTCCAGGGATTATTTATAGCTATGAACAAAGAATGAATAACAATATTTCTTAAAGAAAATTTAACACTCAAATTTTAAATTTTATTTTGAATTTTTATTGGATTTTACATGTTTGCTAGGACCAAATATTGCTCAAATATTTAATGTTTGGAAATAATTGCATTGAAATAAGCAAAAACAGCACAAAAATCTCACCTTACTTTTTTATTATGGTATTAACTCAGAATTGGTTTACTTGGTTATTTTATTTTAGTTTTGTAACTCAAGCGATAGGCTAATGATGTCTTGTATGTTTTTATTAGCAAACTCTGTCATTCCACCAGAGACTATATAGCAAATCTTAATATTAGTTATGTCCTAAACAGGCACAGTTTTGTGGCTGTATTTTTTTCAGAAAGGAGAAAAGTCTTTTCGGAGGCAAACTTTTATATCTCTCCTTTGCAAATTTCTAGAAAAATAGAAGTTCTAAAAAATAGAATTATTATACTTTAGAAAACTGCAATAATTTTTCATATCAAAAATGGCTTCTTTCACATGAACTTATGATGTTCCTAGCTAAATACATGACATTTCTCTAAGAGATTGCAAAATTATTATATGAATAGCAAAAGTAATAAAAATTACTTAAGCAATTATAACCCTCAACATTTCTTGATTTTGGAAAATAATAATTATGATAATAGCTCACATCACTGGCTCACTATCTTATGCTATAATAAATTAAACATTTTAATTAAACTTTCAAAAAGAATATGTAGAGCAATATAGTAAAATGTTTGGAATGCATTATTTTGGAAGGTGCAATTTAATTTAATTCAGTAATCTTTTTTATAGAATATTGCCGTGCTTCCCTTGAATTTCTGTCTCTCCTTATCCACATGTTCTCGGCAGTAACACTGTACTAACATTAGTTGATAAATATGAGTGAACATGGAGAGGGGTCCAGCCTAACAGGATCAGCCCCAGATAGCTCAACAGTAAAGTTCATTGCTCTTTGCATTTTGTCTTCTCTAAATTCACGCAGGATCAACCTTAAGTGTCCTTGAAACAGAGATATGCATCAGATGGTCTAATTATAAAATATACAGTTAGTTCCCTATAAACAAACGAGTCCTGCTCCAAGAGTGCATTTGTAAGTCCAATTTATTAGTAAGTCCAACAAAGTTAGCCTAGGTACCCAACTAACACACTCGGCTACATAGTACTATACTGTAATAGGTTTATAATACTTTTCACACAAATAATACATAAAAAAACAAACACAAAAAATAAAGAAAACATTTTTAGTCTTACAGCACAGTACCTTGAAAAGTACAGTAGTACAGTACAACAGCTGGCATCCAGGGGCTGGCACCGAGTGAACAGGCAAGAAGAGTTACTGACTGGAGGAGGGAGAGGAGGTGGGAGATGGTGGAGCTGAAGGGTCGTCAGCAACAGGAGACGGAGGGCAAGCTGCAATTTCACTCATGCCTGACGTGGATGGCACAGGTTCTTGTTCCTTGCTGGATCCAATTCTATCTACCCTCTTGAAAGAATGATCCAGTGATGTCTGGGTAGTAGCTCTTTTTTTCTCATCATAGATGACACAGTAGCACTGGATTGACTTCTGAATGGCTGCTGCCACCTCCGTGTACCGTTCCACATTCAGGTCCTGTGCCTCAAAAACTAACAGTGTCTCCTCAGATAAAGAAAATCCCCTTGCCATTTCCTTCATCGTGAATCTCTTCAGTTCTTCAGTGACTTCTTCCTCTTGTCTCTCTTCATCCTTCCTCTGGGCCTCCAATTCCATCAGGTCTTCATTAGTAACCTCCTCGTGTTGCACAGCAAGGAGTTCAAGGTTATAAGAATTGAGCGAGGTCTGTCATCCTTTCACCTCACTCCACTCTCTCAATTATTTTCACTTTTGTTTCCATAGTTATCGCTTGGCACTTCTTAACAGTACCAGCTACATCACCGCTGCTCTCATGCTTGCTTCCAGACATCCTGGGCTTGAAATAAAGACACTGTGCTACTGTACTCTATACAGTACCGTACAGTAAAGTACACAAAAGCACAACCACTTGTAGAGGATGCACACATGTGACAATGTACGCCAGACACTTGAAATAACTTACGTGATCGGACATGCGACTGCACGTTTGCATCTTTGAAGGTTCTCAGCTTGAAGGTTCATGTGTAGGGGACTTACGGTGCAGTAAAGGAATAAGGAAAGAATGCACGGTGGGGAAATGCAGGTAGCTGTGCCTTTAAGGTGGGTCCATGTGTCCTCAAGAATCAGAACTTCACTCCTCCTCCAGGGACACTGATGTAAACAAACCTTACCCAGGGATATTGCTCCAAATAGTCTGCTCTTAAGTCCTATTTCTTATGTCAGGTCTGACAGTTGTTCTTGAGGCTTTGAGTCCAGATTGTCCCAAATGTACTCCTGCTAGAGGTCCCTAGTTTTGCCTCCTGGTTGGTGACCTCTCATAACAATAATTCTGCTTCCCGAGTAGACTCTGGTGCTCATTTCACTTTCCTGACCCAGGCCTCTGGGTGGTTGCCCACTGTGTCTTTCTTAGCCCAGTGTGGCTTGCTCAGTTTCCAGCCCTATAATTTGGCCTGTGGTGGAGGCCCATAACTTTGAAGCAAAAATGGCAACCCCCAAATTATTTAACTTTTTATTTTGAAATAATTTTAGATTTATAGAAGAGTTTCCACTTACCTTTACTCAGCACCTACCCTTAATGTTAACATCTTCCAGAACCATGGTATATTGGTCAAAATTAAGAAAGTAACATTGGTATACTATTGAAAACGTAGCTCAGACTTTATTTGGATTTCATCAGCATTTCCATCAATGTCTTTTCTCTTTCAGGATCCAGTCCAATGTACCTTGTTGCATTGAATCATCTTTCCTTAGAAGCCCCCTACCTGGGACAATCTCTTAGTCTTTCCTTACTTCTCATGACCTAAGCAGTTTTGCAACATGTTCCGTTAGGGAAGACAGCATTTTTTAAAGTTACAGTGAGTTAAAAATGTCTTAGAGGAGAAAGATATTATAAAAGGCTTTTCACAGTTTAAAGTTTGGGGTTAAGGTATAGTTTTAAAAAATAGGATCAAGGCTTCCCTGGTGGCGCAGTGGCTGAGAGTCCACCTGCCGATGCAGAGGACATGGGTTCGTGCCCCGGCCGGGAAGATCCCACATGCCGCGGAGCAGCTGGGCCCGTGAGCCATGGCCGCTGAACCTGCATGTCCGGAGCCTGTGCTCCACAACGGGAGAGGCCACAGCAGTGAGAGGCCCACGTACCGCAAAAACAAAAACAAAACAAACAAACAAACAAAAAACAAAACAGAGAGCTGGTGGGAAGCAGCTGCATAGCACAGGGAGATCAGCTCCGTGCTTTGTAACCACCTAGAGGGGTGGGATAGGGAGGGTGGGAGGGAGACCCACCCTATACATATATGCTATATGTATATGTATAGCTGATTCACTTTGTTTTACAGCAGAAACTAACACACCATTGTAAAGCAATTTTACTCCAATAAACACAACAAACCAAAAAAACTACAGAGACAGAAGTAGATTAGTTGTTGCCTGGGATAGGATTGGCTATAGGAAGTAGTTGCCAATGTGTACCAGGGTTTTTTGAGATGATGAAAATGTTCTACAATTGATTTTACATAAATGTACTAAACTTAAGTGATTTGTACACTTAAAATGAGTGAATTTATGGTATGTAAATTATATCAATAAAACTCTTAAGTAAAAAAGAGAGATTACAGTTCAAAATGGATAAAAGAGCTGTTCTGTTTTGCTTTTCCTTATTTATTTCCCCTTGTTTGGCTAGAAGCATCCATTTCCTTCAGGAAAGTTTAGAATTATTGATGTATGAATTCAAATAGAAAGAGTTAATATTTAGCTTCTAACATTCAAATTATAAATTTACATAAGGTAATAATGCTAAAAACTAGACTGTTGATATAGAAACCTTCCTAAATTCCTTTCTTTTCCCATTTCACAGATTAACAGCCAAGAATAGTAACTGGAGTGTGTGAAGGAAAAACATCACCTGCCATATCAATAAATGAATGATGTTACATCCATCAAGCCCTCAGCCCCTGCAGTGTACACCCTGAGGGCATTCAGGGTGGAGAAACATAGGATACTGGACCTAGAGAATTAAGATGCAGATCAAAGGAATGATTTCAATGAGCCCAGACTCCTGCATCTTCCTATATGTAGAAAGGTGCTAAATTCATTAACTAGAGATATCTTTTTTTTTTTAATTAATAGTAATCTTTTGAAGCTCCAACTACCTGGTCTTTGTTGCAAAAACTCTTTAAATATCCTGGTTCCCCCTTACCTCTTCAGAGCAGTCCCTCAGAGCAATCTGAGAGGCTGCGTCCCGGCCTCAAGTCCTCAGTTTTGTTCACCAAATAAAACATAATTCTCAGCTTTTAGGTTGTGCACTTTTTTCAGTCAACAAGTGCAATCCTGTGGGTGAAATCTTGCCTGGTGACTTTTGTAAGGAAACAATAAGTAAAACAGTCCCTGGGACACAGCTACAACCTTACCCCTCGCCCCTTGCAGCTTTAATGCTGCAGTGGCCCAGCTTGAGTCGTTGTGAAAGGAAACTCATAGCCCTTAAAGCCTAAAATATTTGCTTTCTTGCCCTTTACAGAAAAAGCATTCCAAAGCCTGAACTAGATCAGCCAGCTTCCTAAAAGACAGCTGCTGGCCAATATGGAAATTCCAGTGTCTTTTATCCTGAAAGATTGTTTAAAGAAACATGAAAGAAGGGGGTCAGGAATCAATTTTCTTCCTTTTGTTTTCTTGTGACCACAAGACCCTTCTATGGGGGAAACACTGGGGAGAAATTTTATTTTTAACTTTATAAATTTTAATTAATTTATTTTGGCAGGGAAATAAATTTCTATAGTTCAAAATTCAAAAGATAGAAAGGTCTTACACTAAAATTCCCCTTCCTGACTCTGTACCCCATCTTGCAATGCCCCTCCCCAGATGCAACCAGCATTGTATGTTACTTATTATCTCTCCCAGAGTTACTTTAAGCATGCACTTTTCTTTTTTTATGATATGCTTTTATATGGTTTCTAAAATATTTCTTTTATTAAAAATATGATGAATGGGATATTTTTGTTCATATGCCATTTGCCAATACTGTATAACTGTAGGATAAAATTCTGGAAGTGGAATTGATGAGACAAAGGACATATGCATTTATAATTTAAAGATATTACCAAATTACCTGCAAAAAGTTTTCAACAAACTGTCTCCAACACTGTAGGAAAGTGGCTTTTTCCCCATACACTCACCAACAGAGCATCTCACCAAAATGACCAATTAATGCTAGTAAAAAAGACAGCGGAGATCCCTTTGTTCCTGCTTTTCCATGAGGACAAAGTGTGTCTCTGTCCTGCACATATTTATCTATCATGAGGAAAAGAAAGGGAATAAAATATAAAGGATAGAGAATTGCTGTAAATGGACAAGATCATCCAAAACATCCAGTTTAGGAGGTTGTTGAAATTAGAATGGACAGAATGTTTGAATTAGGAGAAATTCTGAAAGAAATTCAGTCAGTGCTGAAGAACTATGCCCAGAAAAGTCTAAATGGGCCCTGAAATTCCTCAGGGTTATTTGTAATAAATGACTGGGTGTCTTGAGAATGCAAGAGAAGCATTTTTTCTTGAATGCCCAAACTTAAGTATCATTACCTTTGCAATCCTGATATTATAAGTCAGAGCTTGAACAGTACGATAGAGGCCTCCTTATGTGTACCAGGAACCAAGGGTTTAATAAAGGGACTCAAAAGACGTGTGTAACCGTGGGAAGGGCTGCAGAACGGCAGGTCAGGAGGCCAGCACCAGCCTCCTCCACCTGCATCAACAAAGCAGGTGTCTCTCCAGAGCCGACCTGCAAGCCACCTGGTTCTCAGGAAACTCTGGACAGCTCACCTCTTGTGGAGAGTCCAACTCTAGTCCACGTGGGGAGTGGGTTTAGGGAACTGTAGGCCTCAACTTCTCCTCAGTAATGCATTTTTGGAATCATACTGTGAAGCTGATTTTTTTTTTCTTTAACACAGTATCATGAACATTTCCCATAATTTTAATTTTTTTTTTGTTTTTTTGCGGTATGCAGGCCTCTCACTGTTGTGATCTCTCCTTTTGCGGAGCACAGGCTCCAGACGCGCAGGCCCAGTGGCCATGGCTCACGGGCCCAGCCGCTCCGCGGCATGTGGGATCTTCCCGGACCAGGGCACGAACCTGTGTCCCCTGCATCGGCAGGTGGACTCTCAACCACTCTCAACCACCAGGGAAGCCCCATTTTTAAATATTTTTTAATCACAATTTTTATTGGCTTTTTCATCTAATGAAATATTCTGGGGCATGTGATAGTTTCTGGTTTTTAACTGCTATAAATGATTTTGTAATGGATATTCTTACATATTAATATTTTATCACTGATTAAATATCCTTCTTCAATATTCCTGAAAGTGAAATGAAGAGATAGATGGCAAGATACATTTTTAAGAAGAAAATAATTCACACAAGCAGAGCAGAATAACATAATTCCCTAACTATGTCTGAAAATTACCACTTTAGAAATACTATATAGTTTCCTTAAAATAATCTAAAATATATACATATAAACAAACAAGAATCTCTGCTAACTTGATAGACAAATGATGACATCATACTTTGATTTAAATATTTGGTTTATTAATGAGTTTGGACAATTTTTTATTCTTGCTGCTTGCATTGCTTTAACATCTTAAAAGTGTTGTGAGATGATAATTAATGATGATAATGGGTTTTTTATGTCTGTTTCTAATGGAATGTTTTCTTGCACCATGATTCTCAAGCTTCACTCATTCTGTTCAAAATTATGGTAACAGGGTGACGATGCCTTTCCAACGCTGATGATGGGGGTTTGTGGCAGAGATTTGCAATGTGGAGGCAGGGAGAAGTGAGAAGTGTGTTTTCTGACTGGGCCCCAGCGAGTCTGGAAAGGCTGTCTAGGGAGCATCCCCTGAAGGTCCCACATCCCAGCTCCTCAGCTTTATGTGTAACTGCAGGTGAGCCTCTGAGGTGCCTTGCTTTGTGCTATTAGCATGTGTTCCCACTCCTTAAAACAAAAATAAGGAAAACAATGTATTTTATATGCCTTCACCTGCTTTCTGAGGCATAATAACTTTATACATTTACATATGTATTCACCTAGTTGTATTTAAAATATTGTCATGCACTGTTTGCTATAATCTCTTTAAGCAGGGTTGAGGGTGGATGATGTTTCCAAGCAGTTTGCTGAACAGCCTTTGTTCAAAATGAGCAAGCTGAAGCTAGTTCCAATATAATCAGTGCATTGTTAAGCAATTAGCAGGGACATCATTCAGTGTAGTTCAGTTAGAGCTGTAAAAGTCTTTGCTCTCTCAAATGTGTTTATTAAATTATAATATTCTTATTTCTGCAAAGAAGTTTGGAATAAACTGAAAACATTACTGGGTGTCTCCAATGGATAATTATGCATCATTTAAAGCACACATTTTCAGGTTGCTCTTCATTACCTTTGAGCTATTTAATAATTTTGTAAGTTTTAGGTAACTGACAGTAATGCAAAATAATTCTTGCTTATGGATGCACAAATCAATTCTGTTCTTTAGAAGTTCTGTTAACTCCCCATCCAGGGTTTGGGTCTCCTCCAAATCCTCTGCTCCTCCTTGAAAAATTCAGTTTTGTGTCTACCTATAAATACGTTTCCTTTACTCTCTGTCACGTTCCTATTCGTTCATCTTCTCTCCCTCTGTCCCACTTTTACTTCTCCTTTGAATCTGTTGTAAAATTTTCCTGGTTCCCTCAATGTAGAGTTAAAATTCTTAACATGTGTTTTATATACTATGCATATTATTTATAATACATAATATATATTAGTCATAATTTATCACTTTTTGTAGTATCTGTTAGCCCTCCATTTTATTATTCCTACTTTTCTGATCTTATTTTTAAGTTATGAATGGTCGTATTTTGGGAACAGATTTAAATTTGTTTTTTGGGGAAAGAGATCATTAACAACATTATCTACATGACCTGTTTTCATTAAGGTAAAAGCAAAGGACTCATTATGTAATGCTGCAAACGATCCCATAATGATGATGTGTTTGGGAACTGCCCACCCCCATTGGTGGTATCCTGCAGTGTGCCTTTCAGCTATACTTGTTTCTGATTGAAACTAATTTCATTAGACTCTTCTTCACGGATCCCTAAATAATGGCCTAAAAGTTCACCACTTTTTACATCTTTCTATAGTTAGGCTCCTACCAGAGCCATTGCCAGTTATTTGCAAAGTTAATCTATCTAATGGATGCCTAGAATTTTGAGATGTGCAAGGGGACCCAAATAATGGATGAGGATAGTATAGATACTCTTAGAGAGAAGCATATATAGACAGTGATCTATCTACTTGAGTAGGAGTCATTTTGAAGCCCTCTATTCAAGAGGGGCAGGTGTTCCTGGGATCACCCAGACGGGAGAGAACATGTTATGTGTGAATAGAAAAAGACGCATACTCGAGGGTGTGTGATGTAGGAACTAGTTAAGGGGATGGTGGGACTTTGAATCCCATCCCTAAGAGCTGCCATTATGGAAACAAACTAAAACAACTACAAAAATACAGCCTGTTGCATCAAATTGGCAAAATGATTGAAGGAGCAAGACCGAAAAGATAATTAGGTTGGGAAAGAGTAATATTTAAGATGAAATTTTTATTTAGTCAATTTTATTTACAGAGGGAGATGGCCCAGAATCTTTTGACAGAGTCTGGTTGCTTTAGACTGAAGATCAAGGCAAAATAAAGGAAAAAAGAAACATACAGATGCCAACTTTGGCCCTTCAGGCCAATCCACTACGGGTCACCTCATCCAACACTAAGGAGACACAGAGATTTCCCACAGTCCTCCCACCTGCAACAGAGCTGAAGCCTGCAATTTTATATCTCCTGGACTACTGAGAAACATATCCTTACTATAAAGGTAAATAATGCTGCCCTCTGAAAGCCATATTCTCTCTCTCTCTCTTTTCAAATAAAGTAAAAACTCAAGGTTTGTTCAAACCTTTTATGTTCATATTATGTAAATGTGTTTTAAAAAAATCCTTGACTCAATGCCTGTTTATTTTTAATAATCTCTCCTTTTTAAATTGAAGTTTGAGAACATGATTTCCTTTGATCTTTACATCCATACTAACTGATGAGACAACATTTAGACACATTCTAAAACAAGATCACCATATTTCATGTCTCCAAATCGAAAAACAAGACTATTTTGGAGATTACTTCTGCTTCTCTGCTTGTGAACACATAGATTGAAAGAAATTGGAAATATGTATTCCTTTGAAGATTCAGTTGTTCTAACATGCATCCAATCACCCAAAAATAGTTATTCAGCACATACATTATGCTAGATAGCACGTTACAAATAAATTAATCAAAATAGATATGTGTCTCATGAAACTTATGTTCTTAGTGGGAAAAATAAATTCCAAAGAAAATTATAAGGTGCTGTGAAAGTCAACAAGCATTTAAAGTAGGAGGGGTATAATGATACCAGTAATTTAATACATTTTCTACATGATGTAACAAATTTTGGGGGCTAGTGCCAAGTAGGATAAGAACTCTATTTCTAACATAAGCTAATTTCTACAAATTGATTGCTATATTTGAAAAGCATGCATGCAAGAGCAACAATGAAAAATCAGCTCATTACCAAAACATTTTGTAAACATTTCCAGAGGGTAAGAATGCTTGATAAAGATACAGATGCATTTAGTTGTGAGTTTCATCTGAGCATTATTTAAAATTGTGTGCAGCCACAGAGGGAAGAGGTCATATATTTGATTCTCCCAGGCAATGGCAGATTGAGGTTTTTTTGAAATGTCAGCATAACCTGACAATTCATAGCTTTGTGCAACACCATTAATAACACAGTTATTATCCTCTTGATGGATTCCCTTCTTCAGGAAAATTTCAGCTGCAAGAGCAGAGGCAGTTGGGAGCTTCACAAGTGCTGGATCTCATGTACTGGGAAGCTTTTCCCTACTGACTTTTCCTTAGGGAGCTAATGTAGTGAGTCATGGAGAGAAAGCAAACAGCTGTGAAGGTGACAAACACAGCATCTGCCCCTGGCTCCAAAAGATCCCTAGGCAGGCAGCAGAGCCAGAGTGGTGAGCGTCCTGGCTGCTGGGAAGCATTTTAGATGTAATGTACGCAGCCATCTGTGAAATATTACAGGTCATTTCTATCCACATATTTTATTTTACATCTGGCTTAGGTAAACATCTTATCCTTCAGTTTACATTTACTGACTAAAGCTGCTGGACCATGGCTTACAATTACCTCAAAATTTATTGGTGGACAATAAATATATCTGTGCTTTTCTGTGTTTGCTAAGAAAACACATCTGCATTCTTCCTAAGTTATAAGGAGAAGTGTTTTCTAAACGCAAAACATTAAAATTTAGATGATTCTTTTTAATATAAAGGAAGAATTTGGGGAAAACATTGTGGTGTTCTTTGTACAAATTTTTCTCTTTTCAATCAATATGCAAGTAATATTTACCACAAGTACTGGGATTATGTAATGAGTAAGTCGGATGTAGTGAAACAAATAGAATAGGAATAATTAAAAATAACATAAATATTTAGCTGTGGAAGGAGCAAGATACACATATACCCTTTCTTTTAACATTGATTTATTTAGTTAGTTAGTTGTGCCATCTCTTAGTTGCAGCAAGCGGGCTCCTTAGTTGCAGCTCTCCAACTTCTTAGTTGAGGCACGTGGGCAACTAAGGAACCTGCCTGCCACAACAGAGGAGCCCGCATGCTGCAACTAAGGAGCCGGCAAGCTGCAACTAAGGAACCCACATATAACCTTTGTCTTAAAATTTCACTAACTCATTTCAACTCTAAGATTCTAGCTCCTCACTCACTCTAGGTAGCATAATCCCAGTTTAGTTCTGAAAAATTAAGCCATTTTTATTCAGCAGGTATTCATTAACCATTTTATGTTCAAGGCTTTATGCTAAGTATTGTAGATAGTGACGTTGATAAAAGAGACTGTAATGCTGTTTGTGGTCTTGAGGGAAAACAGAATTAAATAAGCAGTTTACATGATAAAGTAATGTCATATGTCTCTAAATGGAAGATGAAGTCTATTGTAGGAGCCCATTCATAGCAAGAGCTGCTACCTCCATGTGAGAGAGTGCTGGAGGCTTCTCAACAAAAGAGTTTTCTAATTTGTGTCCATCCATAGATATATAAATGGATAAAGAAGATGCGGTGTATATATACAATGTACTATTACTCAGCTATTAAAGAAATCTTGTCATCTGCAACAACATGGATGGATCTGGAATGTATCATGCTAAGTGAAATAAGTCAGACAAAGAAAGACAGATACTGTGTGATCTCACTTATATGTGGAATGTAAAAAACAAAACAAGCAAAACAGTGTCATAGATAGAGAGAACAAACAACTGGTTGCCAGAGGGGAGTAGGATGAGGGTTTGAGTGAAATAGTTGAAGGGTATTAAGAAGTACAAACCTCCTGTTATAAAATAAGTAAGCCACAGAAATGTAATATACAGCATAAGGAATATAGTCAATAATGTTGTAGAAACTTTGTATGGGGACAGATGGTTACTAGAATTATTGTGGTGATTATTTCATAATGTGTGCAAGTATCGAAACACTATGTGGTACACCTGAAACTAACATAATATTGTATGTCAACTATATTTCTGTTTTCTAAAAAAAGGAAAAAAGAAGCACATAATTCCTGGCACAATTGTTATGTTGATGTGATCAGGCTATGGTAGAGAATAGCTGATGTATTCGTTTCTCCCTTTTCTTGGCCTGACATAACAATGATTCCTTCATTTTTGTGAAAACAATGAGACAGAGTTTTTCAATCTTCTAAAAATTTGGTCTCTATTAAATGCAATGGCTAAGCAATATTGAGCCATACCTGAGCTGGTGATATACATTAGCTGGTACGTTTCTCAACTCTGGAGCTGCCATTGTTCTCTATGTGAGTGGAGTTGAAGAGTGAGTTTTCTGGCAATCTACATCAATCTACTGGCAATATCAGTGCAGAGACTTCTGGATAACTATTATTCTTAGAAGGGTAGAGTTACTGAAATTCAATTACAACTTATTTTTGTCTTATCTGTGGTATAAATTGATAAGCCACACACACACACACACACACACACACACACACACACACACACACACGCACTGAATCTAATTAAAAGAGAATTTTCCCTCTTCAGGCAATATGAGGTAGATATCCAGCTTTGTGGTGACAAATGCTTAACAACTGACTCTCCAGAAAAAAAAAAAGTGTGTGTGTTATTATAAAGCAGTTTATTATAAATTTTACGGATATTAAGAATGTGTAGCACTGTTTACAAATAATCATAAATATATATAATAACTTTTATTGTAAATTCTTATAGCCAATTAATTCTTATTGAAGGCTTTCACTGATTTTGTCTGAACTCCTGTGTTTGTAACCATCTATGGTGCAATATAACCATTATTTGATAAAATTAGAATACAAATAAATGATTGATTACTAACTGGTTCAGCAAAGAAGTTACTTACGCCATCAATGAATGAGTATAATCCTGACATGAATCCTTTGTTTATGTTAACAAGTGTGATGAAAGTGAAGCAGGTGGATGTATGTTGGAACTTCATTTGCTTGTCTATGACAAGAGAGACTTCTTTATTGAATAAGATAGTAGTTTTCAAATATTAGTATAATATTTTCTCACTTCTTTGAACTATAGACACAATGTAATTGCTTGACATGATACAATTTTAAGTTTACTCAGTATTATTAATATTTTCTCTTTCATTCTTTTAAGTCCAGAAATCAACAAAACAATGAATTAACACTTGATTTTTAGCATTTGAAGGTCTCTGTGATAAAACACACTCATGACGGCTGATTTCGTGTGACTGACATGGCCTTACTTAATGTGGAGGTGGGAATTTTCCAAGCAGCACACCATTCTATAGGGTTTTCATAATACAGAGACGGTAGACGTAAGTAGTCTCTAATCTCTACCCTCAGGAGCATATATGTAGTAAAATGTTGTACAAGAATTAGGAGGTAATAAGTTTTAATCATTCATTACCTTTGATTTTAGTATAATTTATTTCATTTTATATTGATTTGCTTTTTGATAATGACTATCTTTAAAATCTGACTTCCAAAATTCTTGAAATTTTGTCAGTTATCTCTTGTGATCTGGTATGAACCAGTTCCATCACATCATTGGTTTATCCTATGTAAAAGCAATGGCTAAAATCTAATAATTTTCCTAATGTACAAAGAGGAAACTGATTATAAGATGGTGTAAAGGGCTCTGGACCTGTATGATCTCAGGAACTTCTCTGACATAAGCATGTGACTTACATGAAGGGTGGGTGGGAAAGAACACCTGTATGTGAGGCCAGGAGGACTCCGATCTAAATGAAGGAGCAGCCTTCATGCTATTATGTATCGTAAAGGAGACATCAGTCCTTCAAAATGCAAACTGAGTTCCTGGTCCTGCCCGCTGAGACTTTGGGCAATTTATTCAACTTCCAATTCTGTTTTCTCATCTATTAAATGGAAGTAAGGCAACTTACAGGGTCTTTTTAAAGTTTTCATAAGTCGTGTGTAAAATTTTAGAATATTGCCTGGCATACTACGTGGTAGCTACTATCTGGAAATCTTCAGACTTCTCCCAAGTTGTGTTTATCTGTCTCTGAATTCCCTGATTCTGAATTTCACCTATTATTTTTGCAGAGAATAAAGTTTGAATATACAGTTATTTTGCATAATCCATGCTAATCTTGGACTCAATTGAACAAAGAAAATGGGCTTTAGGAAAAATTCTCTTGGAAGATAGAAAAATATTGTAAATAACTCTTGTCTGAAGATGTGTAAATACTGTGGTATAGGAATTTAGATAAAATGATGGAAAATCATGTCATTGACACATTAAATTTTGGAAGTGTTGTTCTCTCTCTCTGAACTTCTGTCTCCTCACTTGTGTAAAGTGAGTTATAAATAAGTTTTTAATTTTATTTGTAAATGTGTCAGTATTTACCTCTGAAGAATGGGACTCTTTTTGTAAAGAAAAATAACCAAGATATCATTAATTATGATTAATGATGATTTCTTAATCATAATATGTATTTCACAGGACTGTTTGAGAGATCAGAGGTAACACAAGCAAAATCACCCTGTGTTATTGGCCTCTAAGGACTTTTATTAATATAATTACTATTATTATTAGGTACAAATATTTTATCTCCTTCTAAAAGGAGGCATCTAAAATATAATGACAAATAAGTGAGTTTGCACCTACCTCATTTAGGTGAAATTATAGTTAACAGGAGTAGCATGCCTGAAAATTTCTTTTATATTACAATGAATTATTTTTCTCTAGAGATATCATTGAATTACTACTGGAATTTTAGTCAAATAAGGTTGTAAGCAGTACCAAACGAGTTTCCAAAGTCATAAAACACTTGCACCTGTTACATTCTGTTCAATTTGATTTACTTTCCCCTGAAAATGTTGACATAAAAAAGTGGAGGTGTTATTCTTCCATATTTTCATAAGGAATTAAGGCTACCGAAGAGGACATCCCTGAGTTCTTTTATCTGTAACATGAAGAGATTGTATAGTTTGTTTCATTACCTATTATAAGAGATTCACTGATATTTTTTCTATCAACAAGGTTAAGTTTACCCTCCAAAATGCATGAAATTTCTAATGCTTTGAGCCTGTTCCAAATTTGGTTTTCTATGTCCCTTTTGAACTGTCTCCCACTCTTGGCAATGGTGTTCAACACTCTGATAATTCAACTTGACTAAATTTCTCAAGTCCAGGAGAAAGCATTTGCATCTTTAATTACAGCCTATGATTATTGTGACAATTAGTTCAATTGTTTCATGATAAAATTAAGGCTGCAAATAGAATATGTACTGTGGTCATGACTCTTGATTGAGACTGATGCTGATGCTTATGAAAGGAACAGAAATCATTGCATTACTTTGTATTTATTATTGTAGCTCACTTTGGCTTCTTTCATGCCTAAAATTAGAGCTTATTTGTTGTGGCCAATAAGGGCACGATGTTTCTTAGTCTCACAGCTTTGCTCTGAAGATTCAGACTGTTATGGCCACAGATACCACACGTAGTGTAACAGGTCCAGAGAGATGATACAAATCTGGTCTTTGTTTTTGTTTGATCTGCTTTAGTTTTAGAAGTGGAGCAGAAGTGAGAGTGCCAGATCACCTTAAATTATCCAGGGTGTTTTCAGGCTTCACAGGACAGTGAAGTAGTTCAAACAGTTTTCAAACTGGGTTCTCAAAACTTGAATTGTTAAAATGTATTTGGGAATGTATTTTTGTAATCACTTTTATTTCTCACATGTGATTATTTCCCCAAAATCCCTACTCCCATTCGTAACTAAAGATGTCTGCTCTGACTCCTAACCAGCTATCATGGAATCATAGTTAATTTAGTGATAGATTCACCCATTTATTCCAAAAACTGGGTCAACTATTTACCCACTCTTTATTTTCCACTTACAGTGGAGCAAATTTGAGTTCCCTTGAAAATTAATTAATGATGTATTATCTTATTATTAAAGTTAGGCAACCACTGCCATAGGTATGTGCTGTTATCTTCAAATAGCTGTGTCTCAAAAAGGAATTATGGCTCTTATGTTCAACAACTATTATTTTTAGCTCAACTCAATCCTTTGGAAAAGAAGAGAAGAAGAAGAAGAAGGAGGAGGAGGAGGAGGAGGAGGAGGAGGAGAAGAAGAAGAAGAAGTAGAAGAAGAAGAAGAAGGAGAATAGGAAGGAGAAGGAGAAAAAAAAAGCAGATTACAACCATGCAGGACATGAAAATCCAGCCCATTCACACCTATTTTTCCTCCAAGAATGAAGCGCTTCCTGAAATTTTGGATGAATTCAGACCCCCACGTCAATGAATACCATTTGTAAATAGCATCCCTGACTTCAGCTGCATGTGATTGGCTGCTTTCATTCACACAGCACAACCTGTGTGGTTGTCTTTTCTCAGCCTCTCTCACCCACTGTGTGCTCTGCCTTCCCAGTAACAACATAATCACCTGCTGGCAGCATCACCAGGAGGCTCTCCAGTCCCCAAACTTGTCTAGCATCCACAGGAAAGTCTTTTCTCTCATGAAGCTGCCACGCACAAAAATTAATAACAAGCAAAACCTTGGACACATAAGCAGGAAAAGGAGTGAAAGTGAAAAAGCTCACTCTTGAGGGTTCGATTTCAATTCCTGTTTAGGCTGGGCATCTACATGAATTTATCCAGTGTTTACATGCCAGGCCACAGGGAAAGGATAGAAGGGGGAAAAAATAAAAATTTATCTTATATTTCTGATAGATAACAATCAAATATTAAAATGAGAAATGAAATTGTTATTTGCTGTCTAGTAAGAAAGATGGTTGAAGTTATTACTATTAATATTACCATGCAAATCATCTGAATCTTAGTAGATATTTTAAGACAGTATTGATCTATATTAATTGACAAGATATATATGAAGACATTTCTCTTCTGTACATGGCTTTTATTTATGAGGTTAATTACTTTTTATTTAAAGTTAACTGGGAAGAAAAATGCAATCATTTTTCTATGAGGGTCTGGCCCTTGGAAGAACTTATATATATGGATATGGAATAGGGGGGCCCCTTAGCAACTACACGTACGTATTGTTTGCTGTTCTTTTGCTCACTGGGTTATTGTACAACGGCTCAGTATTAATGTCCCATAGAGAGTTTCCAAAGAGAGGTTTATAATTTAGTTTCAGCTTCAGCATCTATTATCTGCTTTTAAAAGTGATATTGTTAGCTCCATCTTGGTAATGCTTGGTAACAATCATTGATCCATTACGTGTTCAATCCTGGGGACCTCAGAATGTTATAGCACACATCATTTCTAATTACCCTAACATTAGTTTTGGAGTTTACTTCCAATGTACTGATTAAATGTTGGCCACTAAAATGTATAAATTTATAAGTAAAAATGTAAAGACAGGTCTCTGATCTAAGATAAGTAGGTCAAAAATTATGAGTAAGTATATTCTTTGTATTACCATTTATTCTTTTTCTGGAAACTATAAAATAATTGATATTCTTTTTTGATCGTAAACTCCTCCCTGAAAATAAAATTTGTCAAACTACTTATCAGTAACAATATGTATTAAGTACTTTTGGCTGGAAATTATATAATGGTGTGGAAATTCTTGAATTTTTCTGGGGTCAAAAAATTAAGGAAAAAAAAATTTCATGAAAATTTCAGTTTTCTTTTTTATGCTGTATAGATAAGATTTATATTAAATTGAAGTACTTAATTTAATTATATAAAATATTATAAAATGTTTGGTTAATAATTGATAGTAGTATTCAGAATTTTAGCTTTTATTGAAGAACTATTTTTTTCCCCCAAATACTGAAAACAAGGATAATCATGTAGGTAATATTTAAGAACAACAAAATTATTGCTTTATAAGTTACAGTTAGATGTGAGTTCTCTATAGTCCTCTCTGTCAAAGCGAAAATTTTTGTTTGGGGAATTCGCTCCAGTCATAATCATGTATGTTATTAGATAGTTGTGTGATTGAGTTCTTGGCAGAGTATTTGGCTCTTACTGTCAAGGTTGGCTTTCTTCTGGTTACTCAGTCAGCCACTGTAGTAGGCTGAATAATAACCACCCGAAGACGTTAGGTTATAATCCCTCCAACTTGTAAACGTTAGCTTAGGAGGAACTAGAGTCTTTGCAAATGCAATTACATTAAGGATTTTGAGATGGGGAGACTATTTCAGATTACCTGGGTGGGCTTCAAACCCAATCACAGAGTTCTTATAGGAGAGGCAAAGGGAGATTTGACACATAAAGAGGAGGAAAAGGCAGTGTATCCACCGAGGCAGAGATTGGAGTGATTTAACCTCTAGCCAAGAGAGTCCTGTTGACCTCCTTGGGCAGCTGAATTTTCCCCCAGAACCTACGGAGGGAGCAAGGCCCTGCCAGACTTTGACTCCACCCATTGAAACTGAGTTTAGACTTCTGGCCTCTGGAACTTTAAGAAAACACTTTTTTGTCGTTCTAAGTCACTGAGTCTGAGGTCATTTGTTACAGCAGCCTCAGGAACCTAATAACATCACGTGTGGATCATAATTGTGAATGAACAGGTTAAAAACTGTTGAGTACTACCCCATGAATAACCAGTGAAGGAACCATCACATGATTGTGCCATGTAACTATACTTTCTAAAAAATGGAAACAAATATTGAAACAACTAAATAAAATAGTTGGTAATAACTGCTTATAAATCATTTAATATTAGTTATTCATAAGAAATATTGCTTATTTAAAAATAAAAATATTTGTGCTCTGAAGATGATATATGATCGAAAATTTTAAAACGTAAACCAGTTTTTAATAATATAAATAATACATACATGAAAAAATAAAACAATGTGCAAGTAAAAGGTTCCCATCCACATTCCTGTCCTCCATTCTAAGCACCCAGGCTGCTTAGATTACAGATCTTGATCGTTAGCTGTTGTGCATGTGTGTTTGTATTCTGCATGTGTAAGTGCACATACTTTTACCTACATGCCAGAGAGATGGTTATCTTCTTTAAGTAATCACATCAGAATTTACTATCCTTTTTGCATTTAGGTTACTACAGAATATCGAGCAGAGTTTCTTGTGCTATATAGTAAGTTCTGTTGGTTATTTTAAATATATAACCTAAATGGGAAAATAATTTGAAACAGAATAGATATATGTATATGTATAACTGAATCACTTTGCTGTATACCTGAAAAAAACAGAACATTGTTAATCAACTCTACTCCAATATAAAATTAAAAAAAAAGGATTTACTATCCTAAATTAGAATATATTATATATTTGTTTCATTTATTGATAACCACATCTTCTTCCTGAACCTTCACTTTCAGGTTAGTGTGCTTGTTTAGATTGCCCTCTTGTAATTGAACGACTCTCTGTAGGCAAGGCTAGGTCTCTTCAGAGAACACCAAAACAAAAACCAAACCTATCTTCTCAATTTAATTTTTTTTTAAATGTTTAAGTGTTTTAAACATGATGACAATGGGTTGAATCATGTCCCCCCAAAATTCGCATGCTGAAGCTCCAGTCTCTACTCCCTCCTGATGTGACTGCACCATGTACCCAGAAATGTTGAAATAGCTTTGGAATTGTGTAACAGTGGAGGATGAAGGCATTTCAAGGTACATGCTGGAAAGAGCCTAGTTATCTAGAATGGACAGTTGGTAGAAATATGGACATTAAAGGCAATTCTGTTGAAGGCTCAGAAAGAAAAAAGGAGAGTTGGAGAGAAAGCTGTGTTTTCTTGAGATGAAATAAATAATCTTAAGTAGAACACTGATAAAATATGAATATTAAAGATGCTTTTTTGTGAGCCTTCAGAAATGAGGAACATGTTATTGGACAATGGAGAAAGGATGATTCTTGTAATAAAGTGTCAACAAACTTGGCTGAACTGTGTTCTAGCCTTTTTTTTTGAAAGGTAGAACCTGTGAGTGATGAAACTAGATATTTAGTTTAGGAGGTTTGTAAACAAATTGTGAAGGAGTGGCTTTCTTTCTTCTTATTGCTTATAGTAAAATGTGAGAGGAAAGAGGTAAATAGAAGGGTAGCAGGCCTGAAATCTTAAGAAGACTCAGGGTTATCATGACAGACATACCCTAAGGGGACTCCCTGTGAGCCACAGACTAATATAATCCCCTGCTCTTGAGTGCAGACAGAACCTGTGATTGGTCTTTAGCAAAGAGAATATGACAAACATAAAGAGATTTTACAGATGTAATTGGGTCCCTACTAGGTGGACTTGGGTTCATCAAAAGAGGGAGAATCCTGAGTGGATCTGACCTAAATATGTGAAAGACTTTAAAAAATAAATTCCCCTGCTAACTTTAAAGAAGTGACCATGTGGCACATGGTCACAGAAGACCATGTGACTAGGACCTGTATGATTTCTAGGAGCTGAGAGCAACCCTGGGTCAACAGGCATCATGAAAGCAGGGACGTCCATCCTATAATCAGGACAAGGAGCTAAATTCTACCAAGAATAGGCCTAGGAGAAGCCCCCAGGCTCCTGTGAGATCATGGCCCACACAACACTGAGAATCGAGCTTGCTAGACCCTGAGCAGAGAACCTAGTTACCCCATGCCAGAACAATGGAAACTGTCAGGTCATGATGAGTGAGCATTATGGTAATTTGAGCATTGCGGTAATTTGTTACACAGCAATACCAAACTAACACAGCTTTGAAATTTGTGGAAACATCATAGAACTATTCCAACCTGGTGGAGAATACATTTTCAAGATAATTAAAAAACATATATGTGATTCTGAAGTGTGTGTGTGTACTATTTGGAAAACTAGCAAAACTTGAATGGTGTCTGAAGAATATATGACATATCATTAACAGTTTCATCAGAGAAGAGCCACTATGAATGATTTAGATTTAAGGATTTATTACAGGGATTAGAATATTTGCAGCTGTGAGAGGTGTTACAGTATATGTAGAGTTTTTTATCTCTGCATCTAGATTTGTATTGAGAATATATAAAGAATATTAAAGTTAACAATAAGCCAAACAAAATAATTTAAATATAGGAAAAATGCATAGAAATGAATAAAAATAAAACAACAAAATTTGTGGGATGCCATTAAAAAAGGGAAAAGAGAGAAGTTTGTACACTAAATGCTTATACCAGATAAAGGGCAAAGTCTCATATCAATTGTGTAAGTGTCTACCTGAAGGAAATAGAAAAAGAAGAGCAAAATAAACTCAAAGCAAACAGAAGAAAGGGAATAATAAAATAAGAGAAGAGGGCTTCCCTGGTGGCGCAGTGGTTGAAAGTCCACCTGCTGATGCAGGGGACATGGGTTCATGCCCCAGTCCTGGAAGATCCCACATGCCGCGGAGCGGCTGGGCCCGTGAGCCATGGCCGCTGAGCCTGCGCGTCCGGAGCCTGTGCTCCACAACGGGAGAGGCCACAGCAATGAGAGACCCACATACTGCAAAAAAAAAAAAAAAAAAAAAAAAGAGAGAAGAAATAAGTTAAACTGAAAACAGAAAATAATAGAAAAGATAATAACAACAAAGTGATGCTTTGAGATGCTCAGTTACAATTGATAAAGTTCTACCAAGACTGACAAGGATTAAAAGAGAAATGATACAATTTATCAATATCAGAAATGAAATAGGAAATATTACAACATGCCCTTTAGTTATTAAAAAGATAGTACTAGAATACTATAAACAGCTCTATATGCATATATGTGGCAGGTAGAATGAAATGGACCAATGCCTGATATATACCAAATTTCACTAAGTATGTAGTAGGTAATGCAAACATTTCTATAACTATTAAAGAAATTCAATCCAACCAAAAACTTAAAAAATAATGTCAATTCCACACAGTCTCTTCCAGAAAATATGAGGAAATATTAATTTCCCAATAATTTTATGAAGCTACAATAACCAAAGACTGCATACATACACAGAAGAAAATTACCAACCAATAACTCTCAAAAACCTAGACACAAAAATTCTCAACAAATAATTAACAGATAAAACTCATCAGTTCAAAAAATAGTTATAAACCACAATCGGTGGGGTTGTCTCCCAGGTATTCAAGCCTTTCAAGTATTTGAAAGTCAGTCAATATGATCCTCCATACTCATAGGCTAAAGCAGAAAAACACATGATCAGATCATAAAAGCCATCATTTCAATACTGATTCATGTTAAAAACTGTCAGCAAACTGGAAATAGAGGATGATTCCCTCACCTTAATAAAGAACATCTGCACAAATATACAGCTAACATAATTCAGAATGATGAAAGAATAAATGCACCTCCCCATTCACTGATGTCAAGACAAAGCAAGAATGTAGGTTGTTACCACTCCTACTCAACATAATACTGCAAGTAATAGTCAAGGCAATAGGGCAAGAAGAAGAAATAAATTGCCTGCAGATTGAAAAGGAAGAAACAAACTGTCCCTGTGAACAGATGAGATATTTGTGTATGTATAAGGTCTCAAGAAATCTTCCAAAAAATGAAAGAAAATTTATAATAAGTGAATTCAACAAGATAACAAACCAACACATGAAACAATGCACAAAATCATTTCTATTTCTCTATATTAACAATGAACATGTGGAAACTGAAATTAAAAACACAGTATCATTTAAAATAGTTCCCCCAATAAAAACTTATGTATAAATCTAACTAAAATTGTACAAGACTTTTATGCTATAAAACACACATGAAAGAGATTATATAACTATATAAATGGGTTAGAGAATCATGGTTTGAAAAATCAACATGATAATACAGTTAATTATCCCAAAATTAATCTAAAATTTACATAGATTTTTTAAAATCCTTGAAAGGTTTTTTTTTTTCAGATACAGACATGCTTCTCTAAAGGTATATGGACAAGCAAAGAAATTAAATAGCTAAATAATTTTGGTAAAAAAGAATAAATAGGGAAAAATCATTCAACTGGTATTAAGACTTATCATAGTTACAGTAATCAACACTGTATGGTATTGATGAATGAATAGATACATAGGTCAATGAAAGAGAAACCCAGAAATAGAACCATATAAATATGCCCAACTGATACGTGGGTCTCTCACTGTTGTGGCCTCTCCCGTTGCAGAGCACAGGCTCCGGATGCTCAGGCTCAGTGGCCATGGCTCATGGGCCCAGCCGCTCCGCGGCATGTGGGATCTTCCTGGACTGGGGCACGAACCCGTGTTCCCTGCATTGGCAGGCAGACTCTCAACCACTGCGCCACCAGGGAACCCTGCCCAACTGATTTTTGACAAAGATACAAATGCAACTCAGAGGAAGTATAATCTTTTCAATAAATGGTGCTGGAACAATTGGGCATCTATAGGCAAAAAAAAAAAAAAAATCACTCTCATACAAAAAGTAATTCAACATGGATCATACTGTAAAACTTTTAGAAATAACAAGAGAAGAAAATTTTAGAACCTAAAGTGAGAGATGAAAACTTCTTAGACATAACACCAACAACATAATCACTAAAAGAAAAATTGATAAAGTACAATGATTAATAATTTTGGTCTAAGAAAAATATACTATTAACAGGATAAAAAGACAAGCTACAGACTAGAAGAAAACATTTTCAAACCATTTATCTGACAAAGGGCAAATCTTAGATTCATAGATACTCTCAGCACCAACAGTTAAAAAACGAGCAATGACTCATTTAGAAAATGGACAAAGGATATGAACAGGCGCCTCATTTGAGAGAGTATACAGATAGCAAATAAGCACATTGCTATTAGGGGAATCGAGCTTAAAACCACAATGAAATATCACTACATTAGAATGTTTTTTAAAAATTATAATAAATGCTGGCAAGTATGTGGAGAAACTAAATATCTTATACACCACTGGTGGGAATGTAAAAGTGACATTGGAAAATAGTTTGGGAGGCTTTCCTTTTTCTTTAAAATAAAACTAAACTGTACTTACTGTATAAACAGCAATCAAATTCTTTGGTATTTATCCTGAAGAAATGAAAACTTATATTCACACCAAAACCAGTACATGAATGTTCATAGCAGATTTTGCTGTAATCACCTCATAGTGGACACAATCCAAATATTTAAAAAGTCATAGAATGAAATAATACTTAGCAATAAAATGAAGCAAACTATTAATCCATGCAATAACTTGGACGGGCATTATGCTTAGTTAAAAAAAAAGGCCAGTCTCAAAAAGTTCCATGCAGTGTGATTCCATTCATAAAACATTTTTTTTAAAGTGACAAAACCATAGATATGAAGAACTACTATTGCATGCCAGGGTACAGAGCTGTCATAATATGAGGGAATTCTACTGTGGGGATGGGACAGATATGTGACTTGATGTTTGTGGTGTTTACATAAATCTATACATGGAAGCAAATGCATAGAACTACACACATGTGCAGAAATGTTTGCATGTAAAATCTGGGGAAAAGTGAATGAGGTCTGTAATCTCATTAATAGTATTGTACTAGAGTCATAATAGTATTGTCCATTTCCTGGCTTTAATATTCAACTTCAGTTATACAAGCTGTCACCATTGGGGAGAAGTTGGGCGAAGGGTTCATGAGATGATAGGTTTTTGCCACTCCCTATGAATCTTACATGGTTATGTAGGAGGGTATACTTATTCTTAAAATATAAAGCCTAAAGTATGCAGAAAATAAAGTCTTTCAATATCTTAGAGAAAGAGAAAAAAATAATTAGTGTATGTTTGAAGGGTAAGTATGAGCTCATTGTAATATTTTTGTTGACTTTTCCGAGTATTTAAACTTAGAGAAATTATAAACTTGGGCAAGTAAATTTGAGGGACATAAAAGACATTCAAAGCATGAATTGATAAAACAAATTATGTAATCATTTTGTTTCCCTGTTCAGATTCTATCATTTTGTATTAAAGCTAAAATCTTGTTTTTCAGGTCTGCAGTATACCAAACTAAAAAGTTGGGAAAAAAAGTCTGGTGTCTGGCATGATGGGAATAGCAGTATATACAGTGTTTATTTTTTTTTTTTTACATCTTTATTGGAGTATAATTGCTTTACAATGGTGTGTTAGTTTCTGCTTTATAACAAAGTGAATCAGTTATACATATACATATGTTCCCATATCTCTTCCCTCTTGCATCTCCCTCCTTCCCACCCCTCCAGGCATTCACAAAACACAGAGCTGATCTCCCTGTGCTATGCGGCTGCTTCCCACTAGCTATCTACCTTACAGTTTAAATAATCTAGCCTGTTGTTACTGAGAACTATTTAATAAGTTGGCTCCCTGAAAACTAGAGATAGTTTATTTAGTTAAATCTGTTTAACTCAGTCACAGAATAATAGCAACAGATGCTTCTTCCTCCTTAAAACTTGTATTTTTTTATACAATAAAGAGTTTAGATGGCTCATATGTCTAGCTTTGTATGGGAGGAGTAGGGAGAAAAATGAACAGATGCTAGAAACATTTATTCTAGTTAGTTTTATGAGTTGATATCTCTGACAATTTTTTATAGCCTTCAGTGGTCTAATACATCATTTAATCTGCCAGAAAGAAGGACAATTAATGTTTAAAATAGGTGCTTTATTAAGGAAACTTTACAAAACATCTATCCTTAAGGACCCCCAAGTAGTTCAGCATTTTTGATAATGTGTTTCATTGGACATATTTTTAAAATGTGATTGCAAGGTAAAATGTAGACAATTTAAAGCTAAGGTTAATTTCATGTGATTCTATTTCACAATGTCCCTTTTGCATTTTTACTATATTCATAAGGAACAAAACAGTGACTTGATTTAATGTGTATTACTGAGAATAATGTACTGGTATTCTAGGTTAACCAAGAAATGACAGAGGGAGTTGCTAGAGCTTAGCTTGGAAGAGGTGTCCTCAGACACTCACAACGTCTACCAATTTACTCTTCTTCCTAGGACATGAGCTGTGGGAACAGGAAAGAGTTGGAAAATCAAAATTATTCCTTTTGATCTCAATGTGCACGTTGAGCTGCACTTGTTACCTACAATCCAATTCCTCAAAGCATCCATCAGTCAATGAGCATTAACACGGGTGCAATTGTATGTTCCAATAGCTGGAGATCACTCCGTGTTTACTTTCGGCATTTCTTTTTCCATTTGAAAATGAAATCATATCTTCCACTTTCTGTGTAAGTCTCCCTAGTGTTCTGCACAGGGTCTCTACCGATTAGCTAGAAATACTATTTTACACAGTCTTTCCTGCTACCTCATACTTCTCAAACCTATCATTTTAAAAAATTAGCTCTGCTGCTCATTTCAGGTTGGGGAACTATGCATTTTGAAAACAACATGGCATGGTTTAAATGGAATAAAAATGGGCTTTTATTCGACAGAACCGAATTCAAACCCATGGCTCGTTATTCACAAACTGTGAGGCTATAAGCAATGTGCTAACAGCACTGAGCCTGGTCCTACATTCTGCAATATTATAGAAAATGGTATTTTCCTACCTCCCTTGCAGAGTTGTTTTAAAGCTGAACGAGAAAACAGTAGAAAGAGCTTTATAAACAAATGGCAATGCTATATAAGAACACACTAATTTTGATTAATGTAGTAGGGATCCAGGTTTGCACAGAGCTAATTTCCCCCTGGATCTAGGATGAACCTAACAGGAGAACTGTTGAATCCAAATGAACCAGACGATCCTGAGTACATCTTTCCTATGAAAACTCTTGGCCACAGCACTTCCAAAGGGAGGAAAATGCTAAAAGCACACATAAATTCAAGAAAAAGAGGGCCAGAGCAAAGGGGTGGTTCAAACACAAAACTGGATCTGCCAGACAGATTGGCCTCTGCTCCAGCTGCTGGTCCTGAGAGTCTCAGGGTGAGGAAGGTGACCAATAAAACAGTCAGTAAAATAGAAAGAGATTTTCCCTGAACTGTCGTAGGATATGGAGAAGAAAAAGCTTTCAAAAGCACTCACGTCGAAAGCATTGAAGACACAGGTGGCAAATCCTAGGCATAGATAGCAGGCGTGGGCAACGGTGGTATCACCTGTAGAGCCTCAGGAGTCAATTAGTACAAGCTAAACTGAGAGCATCAGTCAAGCCCCCATCCCGTACTGCAGACAGTGCAGTGCAGGGAGAGGCCAGAGGGGAAGTGCTGCTCTCTGGTGTCCCACTGCTCTCCGTGGACAGCACCTGATGGGTGACACATGATGTAGTCGGGGATTATCTCACTGCAGAGGGAGACCTCAACAAAGGCCTTTTTATGGGTGGGGGGCCAAGAAGAAGGAGAGAAGAAGACCCAGGGGTGGAAAAGTGCTAAGTCAGGATGAAGCAAAGTGTCCCAGCTGAGCCCCCAATAAGAAGGCCTCTAAAGGGAGCTGCCTGGGTTTGGAATGCAAGTATGTGTACCAGCAGAGCAGGTCCAGGGGCTCCTGAGTCCTTGACTACAAGAACACTGTAATAAACTGACTCTGTACCCCAAGGCTGCAGTAGGGAGATTAGCTTCTTCCCGGGAAGACTGCTGGGCAAAGCTTGGAGGCAAACTTCTCATCACCCTTAGAAGAGTATGGGGCATCGGCTGCCTCTAGACCATGAGGATTGGCTACCTGCGTAGGGTTCTAACAGAGTCTGTGTTGGTGAGGACCCATCTGTGGGCATGGATGACACACTTAACACTTCTGACATTAGCACTCACTTTAGCAAGAGATGTTATCAGAGAATCTGGAGATAGGGAAGAGGGTCAAGACCAAAGCCTCCAGGTAGGCATATTCCTGGAGCCACCCAGAATCATCTAGAAAGAACTTAACTGATGCTGGAATTCAGACAAATGTAGTTAAAACAAACAAAATGTAGCATCTTTAACAAGTGCTCAAAATCAGGGATTGGAGGTCAGATGAGGATTTATATACCTGCTTTGCCAGTTATGATCTGGTTAAGCGCTGGAAGTTTAGTCAATCTCTCTAAGCTTCAGTGTCTGCATTTTAAAGGAAGGGATAATAACCGTATCCACCATGTTGTGAAGATAAAATAATACTTCGTGTGTTTCAGGAGTGAAAAGGAAATCAAGATATTCTCAAACGAAGGAAAACTAAGAGAATGTGTTGCCAGCAGACATACTCTAAAATAGTAGCACTTCCTTTAAAGGACCCATCCTGTGTCTGGCAAATAATAAAGTCTCAATACATTTCAGATATAGATCGTGATCTCATTTTGTCCCCAAATACATATAATCTCAGAAAAATGTGTTTTCATAATTATATGTATCGTGTTCTCTTTTAAAAGTTCCCTCTTGAAATCTTTAATCCTTTGCAATATATCCTTAAAATTAACTTGTAGCAAGAAAACCTTCCCTGTTCTCCATTTCCTCAATATTCAATGAAAAGTTTAAAACAGGCTTTCTCCATTTGCCTTGACAGAGCATGTTCTATGATTCCATTAAAATACACTGCATTTTAATAGTTTTTCCATCCTCTCTTCAATGTTTAATCATTAGTCTCATATTGACCAGGTGACATTTGTTTAGCACATTCTGTATATATATTTACAGACTCTAAGATGGGGGATAGGGATGGAGAGAAAGAGTAATGAGGTCAGGCTAACAGCACAGGAGACCAAGATCTCATCAGATAAATGAGAGCATGTTGTTACAGATGTTACAATAGACTATGATGCTGTACAAATAGAAAGGAATTTGTAATTGGAAAGATTAAATTCTATTACTTTGAAGACTGATGGAATGAAGACCAGAGTGGAGAAAAATCATCCACTTAATGAATATAGTTGTACATTTTCCATGTACTTTTCACTCATTTTATTAATTGGAAAATAGAAGAATGCTATAACACAAGGTTTCTCTGAAAATGAATGGAGATAACTTTACATAAACCTTGGACCAAGTTGCATCAAGAGGTAAAAAAATGTAAACAGCAACCAGAAAGAAGTAGATGTGGGCGAATGTAGAGTGTGGACGCAACACAACACAAACTGGAAAGATTCTTTGGGTTTTGTTAGGTTTACAATGCACACTGATGAGGATTAAGGCAAATCTGAGACAGTCTCTGCTACTTTCCTAAGTCTATAACCTTAAGCCTCATTTTGTTTCTCTATAAATTTTGCTATCATAATATATACCTTAAATATTATCTAATCAATATAAAGGGCCTACAATAAATAGTGGCATCAGTTAAATATCACCTTTACATCCCCGACGCTCAAACATTTCTAACCTGATCATAGATAATTTTCTAGGAAGGCTTTCTCAAGTTTTATCCCTTTCTTTTTCACTGACCCACTTTTTTATCTCCTATATGTGTTTATCTTTAATAAATGGACATCTTTTTCTACAATATATATTAATTCTTAAGGATTGTAACCCAAATGGTTAGTGTGAGGAGAAACATGGCCAGAACCCCACCTAAGAGTTTACTCTTTTTTTCTTTCGCTGTTTCTGTCTTTTGTCTTGTTTCTTTTATGACTCATGCTATAATCTAATGGTGGAAATTAGGGATTTTGGAGTCAGAGTTAAATGTTGTAAGGACTGACTCAAAGTTTGGGGGAGCTCATTTTGTGCAATTCTTCCTTATTTTCATTGGTCATGGTAAGAGTGTTTACACCATGGAAATTGGCAAAGGCCTATAAAAAAGATATTTTTTGAGAGAGTTGTTACTAACTTTGCATTATACCAGTGAGTGAGACAGGCTTGTGGTTGAGTCCTGTCCACATAGAAGCTGAATGAACTTCATCACATTACTAATCCCTCTGTGAGCCTCAGCTCCTATATGTATAGAATGGGTACAAATAATAATTATCTCATAGGATTCATAGGGTCATTTCATGAGATAATGTATTGTAGTGTCAATACAATGATGTCAATTGTACGATACATTGCAAATTCTTAAATCTTAGCTAGTAGGATTATTTTTCTTATGAGAGTTTTTTAATTCCTTTGCTAAAGTTAGCACTCAGGTGTATCCAGTTTCTTTCTTTTTCCTAATAATTACTCTCCACTGTTTAGCCAAAGAATATAAGTGTACTGATAGAATATGGTCTTCCTTTCCTTCTAAGGTGCACAGGGCAAGAGCTGCCATTTATAATGACTACTAATCCCAATTTATGGGACCTCTCTGCTGTGTACCTTGGAATCACCAGGGTTCATGAAAAACTAACCTACAGAAGAAAAGCAAAAAACAGCAGAGGAGCCTCAGTATTTTAGTTTAGATATTGAATCATTCCAAATAAGGTTTTCACTATGTGTTTGCCCTTCATTTTACCTCTAACATTTTAAAGACAAGTGTGGTAAGATTAGACATGTTTTTGCACTATATAGATCTATTGTTTAAAATTTTTTGCTTAAAGTCTGAGACGTGTGTGTATGTATGGTGCAACCTTCCTTTTACTCACTAGTTGAAATCTTCTCTGGCCAAAATCACCTTTAAAATTTGACACAAGAATCCCTGTTGTTTTGTTCAGGTGTGGTGCCAAGTTTCATGCCCTGCTGTCACAAGGGTGTACACGGGCTCATGGGGACACTTAAAATGCAGGCCAAGCCTTGGCAAATGGTTTCTTGCATGATTTATTTTTGTTCTATTATAAAAATAGATTCTGTGGTAACCTCTGGGTTGTATGGTGTTGATTCCTACACAGCTTTCACACATGTTCAGTGTCTCGGCAGGATATGAAGCATTTATTGGACAACAGAAAAGGTCTCTCTTCTCCAGTGAGATGGGTTTAAGAATTCTATTGGCATGAGAGGTGAGGAAAAGCAATACAAGCAGACATTTTGCTTAGAATCCTACGTACATGACAGCAAGTCTCACTCCAAGGAAATGTGAGTGGCACACAAAAGTATTTCTTTTCTATTCTCAGAAGAACCATCTACTCTGTAGCAGATGGGAGTATCAAGCTCATTTTCTTAAACATGGAAATGTAACTTAATTATAATACATGGCATTTAAATGGAATATAATGCCAGTACATCTGAGTACAAGATTTGATAAGCTACATCAGCCTATCAGCCCATAGCTGCATTATACCGGTTACAATGATTCACCCTACCCTTCAAAGGAAGGTGAAATGTCCCGTTAATGTTGCTCTATAATTACACCATTGGTGGCAGGATGCTTCTCCCTGTGACAATCAGCTAAAGTTCTCAAGCATGAGATTTGATTACCATTGTTTTTGTATGGAAAGCTAAAACGTAATTGTCATAAAATTACCAGCATCCCTTGTTTAATGTTCAATAGCAATCACATTTTCATATCACATGCACCAGAAGGTGCTTTACTGGATATTGACATCAAAGTCACAGCAATATAAGAAACTTAAAAATGGAAAAAAAAAATCTTCATAGCCATCTTCTTACTTTTCAGAAGATGGGAAACTAACAGTAAGTTTTTATAACTGTATACATATGTAATTTGTGTTTTTCTAATTAGAGAAACTACTTATAAGAGTTATACACAATAACCATGCCTAACAGTTCTCATTTCTTTAGTTTTTACAAAGATGAGAAAAATATTTCATGTGATGATTTTGAGGTATACAAATCCTCAGCATTCATTACATGGTATCCTCTTCCGTAGAGTTTATTATAAAGTTTATTTCTGCTCTGTGAGTGCACTGATATCCAGGTTCTCAATCAAGATATGCAAGGATAACAAAGGTTCCAGAGAGGGGAGGATCCTTCAGCTTGGGTCTTGAATGATGCTCAGTTACACATGATAGAGATGCAATAGTGCAAAAGGCATGAGGTCAAAAGGCAGCATGCCCCACTGTGTTTGTCATCATGCCTCCAGATCCCCCTAATGGTCCCTTATTTAGATTAATGGCATACACATCTTTTCTAAAACTTAAGATAGAAACTTAAGAGTATATCTTAATTGCCAAATTTGCATGTTTTTCACATTCAATCAGTCACAGCATGCCTCAACTCTGCTTCAGAATTGAATACTGATGTTTATTTTCCCTTTTATATCCCCACACTTACTGCCGCCACCAGCCCCTTTCCACTTGTGATCTCTAGTCTTTCTATTTTCTAATCCCTCTTACACACATGTGAGAAATCTTCTTCTCACATGAGAAATCTCACAACATGGAATCTTTCACTTTCCTGCTAAGAAATATCTGATATTTCCGCACTTTCTAAGCTATAAATTTTATATTCTTGAATATTGCATTGAAAGTTCTTTTAGACACTTGTTACAAATCACAGTTAAACCCACTCTCTAAATATAACTTTGACACAATTGACCACATCCAATTCCCACACCCGCCCTGAAATTTCAGTCTCTGCATTCTTCTTCACCTACTTTATCTCTTCCACAAAATTTAATCCAACCTCCGTGAATGAAGGTCTCATCTGGTGTTCTTTCTTACAGGGAGCCATTATTTCCTAATCAAGTGGAACTAACCAATCTCTAAATCACCATGGCATTTATTCTATAACTCACTGTACTCATAAAACCTTATAGTGTATGCACTAACTTATAAATTACACAGAGTAATTTAGATAGTTAAGACTTTCTCCTTGTATTTCTTCCAGGTTCCTACACAATGCCTTGCTCATAATATGTACCTAAACAAAAAGAAGAGACTAACGATGAAGAAAGAATATTACATGTCTTTTTCTTTCTTTTTTTTTTTTTTTTTGCGGTACGCAGGCCTCTCACTGTTGTGGCGTCTCCCGTTGCGGAGCACAGGCTCCGGACGCGCAGGCTCAACGGCCATGGCTCACGGGACCAGCCACTCTTCGGCATGTGGGATCTTCCCGGACCGGGACATGAACCCGTGTCCCCTGCATCGTCAGGCGGACTCTCAACCCCTGCGCCACCAGGGAAGCCCTACATATCATTTTAATAAAAGTTTCTTTGTGGATACATTCAAGATAGGAATCATATATCAATCTATATAGCAACATTTCTCAAACTTTGGTTTCTGAATTCCCATCTTAGAATTACCTAAAGGTGCTGCTACAATTGCAGATTGCAGGATCTTCGTGTAGATTTGCCAATTGAGCATCTCAGAGTGCAGCCTAGAAAACATGCTTCCTTGTTGGTTCTCACACACACTGAAGCTAAAGAAGCACTTATGCTACTTTGCGTATTTCAGAGCTTTATTTTGCATGAGTAATTAAGGTATTAACAGAGACAATGCACCATATAGGATATTATCACTAGCCCATTTGACATTCTAATCAACAATTCTTGTACCTGTTCTAATTTGCACATGTGAAATGTGAAGATATTATTGAAGTATAAATATGCATCACAGGTAAAGAGCTTCCAAAGACATTTTATTAGGCTACTGAGATAAGCATATTAAAATGGTAGGGAAAGCCAAAATATTATTTTATTAAGCATTGGGATTTAAAATAAAGCTTCCTTCTGTAATTTTGATATTGTATATTTTCTTTATTTTTAACTCTACAAAGAATGAATTATCAAAGTTCTAGACATTAGTAATTTTGATCATTTAAAATGAAGTAATGAGTTTGACAATCCTCTGTGACACTGATATTTCCTCTAAATATCTAATGTTGGGAGGGCTTTTCACTTTGCAATCCTCCATTTGAGCCAGAATAGAATAAATGGGAGGCATATTTTAGCCCTGTATGCATGGCCAAGGGGACCAGCTTCTCTCTGATGGCTGCTGAATATTTGACTGACAAGTGCCTGCCCTGCTCTGCAGCCCTGCTTCAACATTTCCAGGGGTTTCTGAGCTTATCTGGGGGACTCTCCCAATCAAGGCAGTTAATTAAGATCATCACACCACCCTTTCCTTATTCTCACACTTATTACTTCATGAGGACCAGTTGATTCTCCCTGGAAGCTGCAGGTAGGGATCTGAGGCAAACTAGAAAGTTAGAGTTTTTTAAAAAAATATTTCTTTAATAATTAGCCAATGGATCCAAATATCATCAGAAAAATTTCCCTTCAAATTTCTCTTAGCATCTGTTCTCCAGACCCTGGAAAATGGCCCAAAATTATGATTAAATATGTGCATAACTGATCCTCACTTTGGAATTTTACTTTTACTTTTGTTCCTGATTCTCTGGAAAGCTCCATTCCTTTCGGAAACCTTTGTCTGAGTTCTTGTTTCACAAGAACTTGAGCGCAAGCTCAAGACCCTCTGAGTTCTTAGGTACGTTGGAAGTCATGGTCAAATGTGACATGAAGTTCAAGCGTGGACCGCTTAGGGTGGTTATGAAAGTTTGTCTCCAAAGATAATAGGAACAGGGGTAATCAGGAAAGGCCAGAAGACCCAGAATTGTCATCTGGACTTGGGAGGAGGTGAGGAGACTGGTCATCACCATAGTGAGAGGTTTTCAGGCTTAAAAGTACAGATCAGGATCCCACATGGTGGGTAAATAAGGGAACAATGCTCTGTTTCCCAAGTTCATGTTAGAAAACCCATTACAATACACAATTTCAATTCATCCTTGTACAAGTACTTTATATAGTACCAGAAACACCGTGGAAATGACATCACTATCTGTGGGTATTAGTTCAACTTGAGAAGAGATTTTGATGTCTTTGACTCTAAAGATCATAATTTTTACTCAGTGGTTATCTTTTTATACCTACTTTCTTTACTTTTATTTTCTTTATTTTTTGGCTTTGGAAAATGAAAATAGTTCTAATTTTCTGATTACAAAGCTAATGTATTCTTCTTATAATTCTAACAGTACATTAAATGTGTAATGGAGAACTTTTAAAAATCATCCATAATTCTATTACCAACTCTTAACATTTTGGTGAGTATTTTTTTTCAATCTCTATCACTATATATGTATATACATATATAATTTTAACAATTATAGAGACTCAATACATAATAATTTATAGACTACCTTTCTTACCTTTCAGTACATTGTTGATTCATTTCCTATAAGCATTGCTGCATACAATTGTATTTTATGCCTATGTAGCATTTCATTTTATCCATTTACCATTCTTGTGTTAGACATCCCAAACACATATTTGTGCATTTATCTGATTACTTAGGATATACCCTTAGACCAGGAATTTTGAGTATCAAAGTCGTTCTTTATTTTCTTAGTAAAGTTTCCCATAAAATTTCCCAAATTGATATTATTAAGATAAGAAGTAGGTAATTATACACATCTAAGCACACACAACTCATATGAGAGAATTCTCATTGGCCAGTGAAGTGGTGTCCTGTGGCTTCAGTTTGATATCAAAAGAAACCTGGGAAGAGATAAGTCAGTGAGTGACCATTATGAACCAAAGGGAGTATAAAATAGCAGTCCCCTGTTTGAATGCACTTCCTTTTCACAAAACAGCACACCTTAAAAATTCCATCCTATCAACCTCATTTTTGTATTCCCTTTATTATTAACACTGCAAATGCATTTACTAAAGGATTAGTATATGCATGTATATGAGAAATTAAGGAAAAGTGACGTGTATCTCATATCACTCAGTAACTCCCTCCCTTGGAGGAAATTCATCCTAGATACCTGCATAACTGCTGTCAGAATCAGCATTAGGATTCCACAGGATTGCAGAAATCACTGATGCTGAAAAAAATCCAAGTGGACTTGTGAAAATGAATCCTTTTTATACTGGTCTTAGCTGCCAAACTGTGCTAGAAACCCATGGCTATTCTCCAGGAATGTAAAAAAGTGAAGCTGTTTATTCGTGGGGCAGGGACAACCTCTAAATTTTCTGGAGGGCCCCAACCAAATTTTCCCCACCTGCCTGACTGGGTGTTGGGCTTTATGTTCTAAAGCACAGTGTCATGTTGCATGGCTTAGTTCCTCTAGCACCTTGTACTAGAAATTCCTTGACTCTTTAATGCTTTGAACGTCTTTGTTCATTACATTCTTCTCTTCCAAAGCTAACAAAAAAGAATCACTTAACCTTCTTTATGTGATGTCCTTGAGATATTTAGGTGCATTTCTCTGTTACTGGACATTTTGAGGCACAAGTCATGTGTCAGTGCCAACATGTCAAGGTTCAGTGCAGTGCTTTAAAGCCTGGGCTCATAAGGAAGATAACCCATGTTATGTTAAATGAATAATAAAAGACACCAACACAGGACCTATAAAAGGTTAGGGGAGCATGCCTAGGATGGGAGCGTTTTTTCGGTTCATTAAATTTACACACACACGCATGCATGCACACAGAGTTAAAGAGAGAACCATGTTTTCAATTCAAAGGTGGTATTTCTCAGTTCTGTATGCTTGATGTGAAGTCTATGGCTTTTGTCAATGTATAAGTTTATCTTACTTAGGGTTTATAGGTAATATTAGAGATAACCATCAATATTATTCAGCGTTTTTTGAATCATAGGGAAGAACATTACCTTATCAGGAAATATAAGTATCTTCTGAAAGGATAGTGTTATCGGATCCATGTATATGGGTAATAAACAACAAAAACAATACTTTCCTTAAGAGAAAATTAAAAAAAAAAAATCAGACACCTTTACAGACTTGGACATAATATCTCATTTTTCTGTTCAGATAATACTGTGAAAACAGTAGCATAATGTTCTTCTGATTTGATGTATTTCAGAGTTAAGTCAAAGTATCTTGAAGGTCAGGAAGGAGGTGAAGATGCCATGTCTCAAACACCTGTGTCAAATGCCCAGTGAGAGGCAGGGCACAGAGGCGCTCCACGTGTCGACGGACCCGGAACTCAAGTCCATGCTATCCCCCCAAAATTATCCTCTTACATTAGAAAAGTTACTTAAATGATTAAAATACAAAATTGAGGAAATGGTCTACTGATCTCCTAAGGTACAACGCATGCTTGACACAGTACTTCACACATAATAATCAATAAATACTTAGGCTTACTATTATTAGCTATTGTTCACATAATATTGAAATAGTACGTTGGGTCCGTGGGGCCCGCGCGGGTCCCGGGGTCAGACCGGCCCGAGCTGGTCCGGGGTCAGTCGCGGCATCCCCGGCCCGGCCGTGGTGCAGTCCTTGTACTTGGTTGAGTCAGCCAACAACCCCCGGTGGCTCCACCACGCGCAGCCCGCGCGCCCTGTCGGAATTAGAAAAGATCCGAAAAGAGAGAAACTACTCCTGGATGGACATAATAATCATATGCAAAGACAAACTACCAAATTATGAAGAAAAGATTAAGATGTTTTACGAGGAGCATTTACACCTGGATGACGAGATTCGCTGCATCCTGGACGCCAGTGGGTACCTTGACGTGAGGGATAAAGAGGACAGGTGGATCCGGATCTTCAGGGAGAAAGGAGACATGACCTCTCTCCTCGCCGGCATATACCACCGCTTCATGCTGAACGAGAACTACCTGAAGGCCATGCGGCTGTTTGTGGGAGACCCTGTGTGGCCCGCGTTTAACCGGCTGGCTGACCACTTCGAGGCCCCTGGGCAGTACCTGGAGTTTCTGTCGCAGACGGCCTAGTGGTGCCCTGGGGCATCGCGCACCCTGGCCCTCCTTGTGAAGGTCCGGGACGTGATGGTAGCAGAAAATCTGTCATATTCTCCTTGCTTTTATGTTGTAGACTTGAGGCTAGGTGAGCTTTCCTCTGCAAGGTTATTTGATCAGAATACGTTTTAATGGAAGTAGCTATAGAACCGGTTTGTACATGGAAGCACCTGTGGAAATCTGGGCGAATCCGCTCATTTTCTCAGATTCAGGATCAGTGGTCAGTGGCCCTGTGTCAGCTCGTGGCTTCAGCTGTGACCCGGTGAGTTTCAGTTCCCCAAACGGAACCACTTGGCTGCCCCCATCTGGACCTGATTCTTGGACTTTAAGTGGATACTAGGCGAGACCATGCCTGCTTTGTGCAGAGGAGTGACTGTGGATGACAGGACTGGGCAGAGAGAAGATGCTTTTCTCCCAAAACACGGAGGAAGCTGGGTGGAGGTGCCGTGGGGGATGAGCTGGCGTGTTAGGGGGACCCTTGCTTGATTATGCCATGTTCTTGTTCAAAATCAAGTAGCTGCCTTCATGCTAAAAAAATAAAATAAAATAATACTTAAATGCTTACTTATACTTACGTTGCTGTTCGTTGTTCATTTCTAGTAAAACAATTGAGACATGTGAGCATTTAGGTAGCCAGTGAGGTCAGAGCTGGGATCTCAACCTATCAGGATGAAATCAAACTGCATGTGGTTTCCATTGCCTCTGTCTGCCTCTGGCTAGACCAGAATGCCTTTGAGGGGAAGAAGCCTGGAATTTGTAAACACTGAAATAGACTTTAAGCTGAAGGACAGATGGAGTGAGGAATTTGAAAACTGTCTTTTTACTTCCCTTCCCATCTTAAGATTCAGGGAGCTCAGAACTAGTTGACAACCCCAAATAGTCAAGGCAATCCTGAGAAAGAAGAACAAAGCTGGCAGTACCACACTTTCTGAGTCCAAGCTATATTATACAGCTATAGTAATCAAGATAATATGGTACTGACATAAAGCTAGACACATAGATCAGTGGAACAGAATCAAGAGTGCAGAAATAAGCCCATGCATACAAGGTCAGCTATTATTTGGCAAGGGATCCAAGCATACTCAGTGGAGAAAAGGCAGCCTCTTTGATAAAATGGTGCCGGTAAAATTGGATATTCACATGCAAAAGAATGGAATTAGACCCTATCTTATACCACTTACATAAATGAACTTGAAATGGATCAAAGACTAAAATGTAAGACCTGAAAGCATAAAACTCCTAGGATGAAACAAGAAAAAACTCCTTGACGTGGGTATTGAAAATAAATTTTTGGATTGACAGCTAAAGCACAGGCATCATAATAAAGTAAACAAGTAGGACTTGTCATTTCTTCATGTATGGTTTTCCACAGCTGAGTGTCTGTTTCAGGAAAATCACACTGCAGTGGTCAAACTCCCTTACAGCTGAAACCCACTGCAACATCAGCAATAATAACAAAACTTCGAGAATTATTGATGTCTTATCTGAATAGATCTAAGGTTTGTAAGATGGACGGGAGAAAGCGCTGAAGATGGCCCGTGCATTGCCATTCTTCCTTAACAAGCATTGTGACCTGGCCCATCGTTTCCCAGGTCAACAAACCGCGAACCAAGGTTCTAACAATTTGCTTGATTTCTACTGATAGTTTCCACTCCCCCACAACTTTTTTTTTTCTTTTTCTTTTCTTTTTTTTTAAAGCTTAGTGTGGTATGCATTTCAGAAACTGTTGTCTGGAAGAAGTCTGAACCTACTGCCCACACAGGGCAATTCTCAGCACTAATTGTTACTTAAAGACAAGTCTGAGTCTGGCTGCCAGCTTGGTAATAAAGTCCTCCTGCCAGGAGTAGGTGAACAATAACCAGGACAAAGTTAGGACAGCTGTCTTTGCACTTATTCCCCTGTGTTTAGCTCCCATCACTTCCTCATTCTTTCTTATTAAGAGGCGATAAGGGGAGAATCACTTATTACCCAGTTTGGCATAAAATTCGGTTACATTGTTTCTGTTGATTCCCATGGACTTTCCTCAAATTCTATGAAAATGTCCACTGGATGCTCATCCTTCCTTATCCAGGAAGCCGTGTTTCTCTCAGCACCGCCCTCTATTGACAAAAGGGTCAAGACCTATGAAAGCCTTGATGTTTTACATTCTTTGCAAGCTAACAAATTAACTGCCACAGTTTCATTGGTGCTATTAGAAGAAACAAGAGTTCTGTATCAGAGACAAATGATTTTATTACTGCAATGGTGACAGCCAGAACACCAGATATTTTCTTTGCTTTGCACTGGTTTTTCCAGCCCCCATTCCCACAGTGACATAAAGAACAGCAAGTGACATCTTCACCCACAGTAAATTATATTACAGGAGAACAACTGAAATTATTTGTTATGGGAACTAAGCATGCCTACCCTTCACTTTGGAGGAAGACGTCAACTTTATTATATTGACATTATTCATGCTTATCCTTTGTTCTGGGGAAGACACTATCTCTATCTTCTAAAGCTCTCCACTATACAAATACTCTTGAAAATATAGTGTTGAGCAAAAGGCAACCAATGCTCTGAGAAAACGAGAGATTTATCTCCCAACAGTGTACAACCGTTTTCTTCTTTCTGTTTTGTTGAGATAATTTGTGTTTGACATCAAAATGTAATCATACGGAAGGAGAAAACTATGACAATTTTTAGGTTGAAAAGATCTGTTTTATCACATTATATTTTTCTATATTCTGAAGAACAATGTTTTCCCCATTTGTTCAAATGAAAAATTTTTGATGTGATGTAGAAGAGATGATTAGTCATGGAAGAAACATGCACCCAGAAGTTAAGGCAGCTGAATCATAACTTGTTGCACATGGACACTGTGTAAGAACATTAAAATGAATTGTCATCTGTATTCTTGATTCACAGAAAGTCCCACAGAACATCATACCTTAGATTAACATCTGTTACTGCTACTTTTTTAAAGTTATTCTAACTGTAATATGTTATTGCTGCCAACTCAAATAAGAGTGTAATAACTTCAGGATATTATATGTAATCCCCATGGTAACCAAAACAATTTTACAGAATACACACTAAAGGAAATAATAAGGGAATCAAAACATGTCACTACAGAAGTAATCAACCACAAAAGTAGGCAGGAATGGTAGAAATGAGGGACAAAAACACTGTAAGACATACAGAAAACAAATGGCATAATGACAGAAGTAAGCTCTTCTTTATCAGTAAGTACTTCAAATGTAAATGGATTAAACTTTCCAATAAAAAAGCAGATATTAATAGAATAAATTGAAAAAAAATGATCTAAATATATTCTGTCTACAAGAGACTGAATTTAGATATAAAGACACACATATGTTGAAAATGAAAGGTTGGAAAAAGATATTTCATGTAAGTAGTAACCAGAAGAGAACTTGGCTAGCTATACCAATCATAGACAGAATAGACTAATTTAAACCCTGCAAGATACATTTTGACCTTTTAATTTCCATACCTGTAGAATGGTAAGTTTTGTATTGTTTTAAACTAGGAAGTTTGTGATAGTTGGTAACATCAGCAATAGGAAACTAATTTAAAAAATGCATGTAAGTTTGCAATTACCTCAAAAAAATGAATGTATATAAATTCATCCTGTAAATCAACCTATATTCTAAGATCTATTTCATAAAAGGAGCAGCAGGACCAAATGTTTTAGAAGAGGATTTTAAACAAATTATTAAAAACCAGACCATTTTGACAGATTTTAACTTTCCTTTTATCCTTAATCTCCATTATTAAAGACTGATTTTCTAATTTTCATTATTATATAATATAATATAATAATATAATAATTATTTTAATGTAATATAATGTCATTATATAATAATAATTAATATGTTATATTATATATAAATAATATATAATATGAAATATATATAAATATGTTATATATCATAATATACAAATATATATTGATATATACATAATATATAAATGCATATAATATAAATACATAGATTATATTTTATATATGTATGTATATACTATATGTATATGTATATAATATACATATATTATATGTATGTATATTATATATGTATATAGCATATTATGCCTATATTATGTATTATATATACATTATATAATACATATTATGTATAATTTAAAATATATAATATATATAATATGTATTATATATTATGTATATATATAATATGTATATATAATATAATATATATTAATATATGTATCATTTTATATATTATATCATATATATTATCTTATATATTGTATATAATGCATATTAATTTTAATATTAATATACTATATGTTATATATTCTATATTATGTATTATGAAATAATATATATTTATATTAAATATATTTATAAAAATAAATATATATATTATAAAAAATGTATAATGATTATTTTAAAGTCCTTAAAAGAAGTATATATTTCATGGAATCGTCTACATGAGAAATCAAGAATGTATATTAAATGAAGAAATTTAAAACTTATGTACTTAAGGGAGAGCTTACATGATTATATAAATCTTAGAATAAATCTATTATACTTTCTATTTTTTATTTATTACAAAAATTTAGGAGAGTAACTATATTATAGGCACATAATTTTGTAGATTTTTCCTGATTAAAACATTAAGTAAGAATAACCTTTCTTATAGAAGCTCAGAAGATGAAAATATAAAGCCTGTTTGCGTGAGTTCTCTTGATGCTTCCGAATGAAACCTCTCTAAATTTTTAGCCAGCATACAGATTAGCTCTTCTATGTATTTATTTGCTTACCTATTTTTTCCCCTTGTAGTTGGGAAGCCTTATCCTGTAGGGTAGAGTCTGTTTTGTCTAGTTAAGTATCTTAGGACAACTGACACAAATTATATTGCTACATGCAGAAAACTTCCTCCCTGGGTGTGCTTTAGGGTCTTTTTGGATATTCTGTTTCCTAGTTTCACTAACACTAAAGCAGCTATGGCAGCCACACTCTCTTGGTTCCCCCAACACCTTATAGCTCTGGAAACTATAATTAGGGAGGAAGGAAGGAAGGAAGGAAGGAAGGGAGGAAGGGAAGGAAGGAGGAAGGGAGGGAGGGAGAGAGGAAGGGAGGAAAGGAAAAACAAAGAAAGGAAGGAAGGGGAAGGGAGGGAAGGGAAAGGGAAGGAGATGGAGGAAAGTTGAGGGAGGAGAGAAAGACAGAGAGAGACAGAGAGGGAGAAATGTGTCGCTGCAGATCCCTGATGTAGAGAGAATGCAGTGGTATTTCTTGTTGCAACCAGGACTAACAGCTGGCCTTAGTCTCTTTAGGGATGTAAATGCAATTTATTTCTGTGGCATATAATCCCTACAACCTTCTGCTCTGTTCAACCCAAGGATTCCTTTAGTCCCCGTCTTGACAGAGTTCTTAATGACAAATCTATGTACTTGCTTAATTTGTCTCTGAAAGCTCTTTGCTTGAGCACAGATACCAATTTGTATCTGTACCAATGCCAAAGACAAATTGGTGGATCCTTTACATAGGCAAAGTCTTTCATTTAGACCATAAATATTTATTGAGCCCCTACTGTGTGTTTGTTAGGGCTGAGTGCTGGGGATACAGCATGAGCCCAAATTACTCTTCTTACAGAGTTTGTGCTCCAGTTGACACATGTATTTCTACATAGTTTTTGTCAATATTTTTTTTGTGTGTAATGAGAAGTTCATCATTATCAGGGGCACTGCATAATCAACTTTACTTCAGACACAATGAATAACCTTGAATTAAAAAGCAAAGCAGTATTTTATTGAGTAGCTTTTTTTTTAACAGTGTGCTAAACTTTTACAAACAATTATTTAACACTCAAAACCAGTATTTATTAACTTCCTCACTTTATAGAGAAGGAAAGTGATTCTGAGACAGGTTAAGAAACTTGCACAAGAGTAAAGGGTAAGGGTTTCCCTGGTGGTGCAGTGGTTGAGAGTCCGCCTGCCGATGCAGAGGACATGGGTTCGTGCCCCGGTCCAGGAAGATCCCACATGCCACAGAGTGGCTAGGCCTGTGAGCCATGGCCGCTGAGCCTGCGCGTCCGGAGCCTGTGCCCCGCAACGGGAGAGGCCACAACAGTGAGAGGTCCGCGTACCGCAAAAAAAAAAAAAAAAAAGAGTAAAGTGTAAGTGACTAGTAGGAATTCAAACTCAGTGGACTAGATTTGAGATTTGGCTCTTTGCACCAGAGGTAACTATGGCCCCAGATCATTGCTCAGTTTCGCAATGTATTTGTCTTTCTTTCTCTACTCTCTTGTATACACTGTGATTGCCTTGTAGGGATCTATTTATTACCCTATGTTACCCTATGTTACCCTATTACCCTATTTATTACCGTATGTTCTTTTTGATGTATCTAATTGCTCAAATGCAAACACAAACTGACTGGATTAGTTCTTTTTGATGTATCTAATTGCTCAAATGCAAACACAAACTGACTGGATTAGTAAGAAGGCGCCTAAGCTCGGTGAACGCTCAGGGACCATTGGGATGAATTCAGTGGGGTGGCATCCTCGTATACCTATCTCTCTGCTTCCCTCTTGGTAAAAATTAGTCTCTTGAGGAGAGGAAATGTTGGATGTGTCCCTGGAAAAAAGATGTGGGGAGCAGGGAGCATCTTTATGTAAATACAAACTATTGCTACTTCTGGGTGGATTAAATGAACTCTTAGTTTCTTTTTAAGTCAAAGGCTTTTCATCATATCAGCTAGGAAGTATCTAGGGGATTTCTGCTAGGTCACGTGAGCAGAATATATGCTACTTGTGCCTTATGTTCCGGTCCCCTTTCTTTATATGAATCGTTATATTCTTCATATAAGCAGACAGGCAAGTCCAGAATATGTTCTCAGGGCATTATTTAAAACTTTTCAGTTGACTTCATTGCAGTCCTAATTACAATAGTCATGACATGGAAGCAACCTAAATGTCCATCTACAGATGAATGGATAAAGAAGATGTGGTACATATACACAATGGAATATTACTCAGCCATAAAAAAGAATGAAATAATGCCCTTTGCAGCAACATGGATGGACCTAGAGATAATTATACTATATATATACACACACACATATATATACATACATATATATATATATATATATATATATATCTGAATAACTTTGCCATACACCTGAAACTAACACAACATTGGAAACTAACTATATTTCAATTAAAAATAAAACACTTTTCAGTTGAAAAAAATTGTTAATATACTAGTGGAGTAAAACAAGAAGCAAATCCAAATGGTTATTGGGCCTATGATAAAGCAAGTAAAAGGTAGTTAAGATGGCAAAGAAAGTAAGGCAAGATTCTGGGCACTCTGAAAATGTAGAAGAAACTAAAATAACCCATAACAATTCTTATCTTTGTGGAGACAGCCCTTATGTTCACAACTTGATTGCTAAATGACACAAATAATATGTGACATAGTCAAAAACAATATGGAGAGTCAGACTGAGCATTATCTCGATAGACTAAAAGTTCCAGAAGCTATTTTATATTTTCAAAAGAACAATGCTGATATTTGAGAATGAAAAAAAAAAAAAAATGGACACATTTGAAATGCATTCATTCATATAGAAACTAAATTGAAATATACAAAATAGAAAAATGAAATTCAGATTGTATTTATTTAAATCTTAATCATTGATTGTTTTTAAGTTCTAAATTAAAATGCTGTTTCAAATTCTTTGGTATTTTAAAAACTAGAATACTAAACATACAGGTTTCCCCTGCGATCAGAAAGTAGGGTGTTCCTGGGAGAACTTCCATGAGCCCAAATGATGTAAAGCAAAGAAGCAGTTCCCTTAGGACACATTTTGCTAATGGATGCACAAAATAAGTTCAGATAAAGCAGAGATGCTCACACAATTCAAAGCAATGGTGGCTGGATATTGAGATGCTGAGTGTAGTTCCCAGGGAAGGAGCTTGGCGGCTCTAGGTGTCGGCTTCACATCAAAAGCTGAACAATGCTATTTTCACCTTTTTTCATAAAAGTGAAATCCTCTTTGGATTTATTCTCCTTAGCAAAAACAGGTACTTTAATAAAAGTAGGTCTTTCATAAAAGTGAGGTGGTGTAAAGCAAACTTTCAAAAAGTGGGCTTTACCTATATTACTTAGAGAGACTAAAATCACATATTCTAAATTTTGAACTCAAATTTACAGTACAAGGTAAAAATAGCTAATATTCTCAGTCAGAGATTGTCTTCTAGGAAATTCTTACATTTAATTTCAATATCAAGTAAAATTAAATGCAATAAAATCAATTGATAAGGGTAGTGCTCAGATAAAATTATTTTCCACTTTGAGATTTAATTTTTCCCTAAGTTCTTTAGCTAAGTTGGTTAAACTTTAAGCAAAATCCAGTTTCCCCTCCATCATGTTTTACATTAATGATGTTTTACACTGGTGATGTTTGTGTGCCTTTCCGGAGTCCACGTGAACACGCATTCTTGAAGGAAAAACAATGTTTGCTAAGATGTTCTCACACCATTGTGAGAACTGTATTCAGTAAGACCCAGAGGATTCAAGTTTGTGTTCTGTGTAATATGCTATTTGAGATATGGTTCTTAACTAAGGGTCTACCTTGGCTAGAGGAGAGCTTGTTTGCTGAAATATTAAGAAATATTAAACTGGGGAGATAGACACAGAGGGAGAGAAGGGAAAGGATTACAGAAATGGAGAGGGAGACAGAGAGCTTCTCAAATATTATACAACTCTGTTTACTGTTGAAAATCTGCCACATGGAAAGAAGAATGGAACACAGCACACTGACAGTTTCTTTTATTAATAGGCCCAGTAAAGATAACTTGAAAGATGTTTTAACCATTTTAAGTGTAAAAGCTTAACAAGAATGGTGGGCTATTAATTGAAATAGAATTATATTGATGTGTGGGTTTCATTTATTTAAAATAAGTAAACAATTAGGGCCAGTGGAAGAGTTTGTGAGGATAAATCCCGATAATTTGTTTAAAAATAAATGTCAATTACCTAACCATACCAGATGTTTTCAGAATGTAATTCTCACATTGAAAATCTTTATACTTATTTTCTCTCTTTGAAAATCTTATTTTTATTAAAATTCAAGTGTATTTTCCATAAATCAGTACAGAAAGAAGCAAAATAATAGTGATAAGCTCTCTGCTTCATTTCCTCCTCTTGATGCGAACTGTACGTTTTATCGCACCAAGAAAACAGAAGCAATTACAAGAGGAATCCACAGTTTCCACCACACCATCATCCACTACAGGCATATGAGCTCATCAACTTGGCCTTCCCTCCTGCTTCTTCAGGAGAGCTCCTAATGTTCCAATCTAAAACCAACCTCTCCACTCCAGTCCACTCAGTGGAATGATATCTAGTGATAACATTCTAGCTCCCCGACTCAAGGGCATTGCTCCAAACATAGATAGCTTTCTCTCTTGCATCACCACTTTTTTTTCTGTCTACTGATTCATTTCTTTCAGCATGTAAACGTCTTTTATGAAATAAAAATCTCTGTCTTGTCCACACCTCCTTCTCCAGCCCCTGCCCCATTTTCTCCTTCTTTTTCTGGCCAGTTTCCTCTCAAGGACTGTCTAACCAGTTTTCTGTAATTCCTCTCCCTCACTTCTCTTGAAGCCATTACACTTAAAGCTTTGGAATAACCAAGTGAAACCTCTTGTGATAATATTCCCAAATGACTTCTGTGTTGTTCAATTCAGTAATCAATTCTGAGTCCCAATCAGATTGCTCTCACCTCCTTGTAATGCATTCTTCACAAAGCTCCCACAGTACCACATATGCTCACGCTCACGCCCTTTTATTTATAACATGGTACACACACACACACATACACACGTGAACAAGAACACACATTACAAGGAGAGTTTCCATAACCTTACTGTACCTTTCATATTCTCCTATTCTATTGTAAGGCTGAACAAAAAATGTTTAACCTATCAATTCTTGATAGATATTTTGTTTCCAACTTTTGCCATTAGAATAGGTTGTGAAGGAATGATCTTAAACAAAACGTCATTTTCCTTGCGTTAATGTATTTCCGCCAAGTCAATTCCTAAGTGTTAGATTATTAAGCTAAAGATTAAATTAACCTATAATTTTGATCCCCTCATTCTCTACAGGTATTATGCCAAACTTTACATCCACAACAAAGCATGAGAATATTTGTTGACCACATAACAACATATTTCAATTCTACCCTCCACTTTATATCCTTGAGTGAGCATAATGTGCATCTCTCTTATTATGTAGTAAGATCAGTATCATATCATATTTAAATATCATGGCTATTTACCTCTTTGTGAGCTGTTTTCATGTATTTTTCTTGATCTTCTTTTGGAGCATTTGTTTTCCTGATGATTCCCTAGAACTCTTAATATTTTAAACAGGAATCATCTCTTGGTGATATATTTGAACATATTTTCCCCTTAGTTTGCCATTTTATCTTAATATTGTCAATGGTGTTTTTTCTTTCTTTTTTTTTTAACATCTTTATTGGAGTATAATTGCTTTGCAATGGTGTGTTAGTTGCTGCTGTATAACAAAGTGAATCAGCTATACATATAAATATATCCCCATATCTCCTCCCTCTTGCGTCTCCCTCCCACACTCCCTATACCACCCCTCTAGGTGGTCACAAAGCACCCAGCTGATCTCCCTGTGCTATGCAGCTGCTTCCCACTAGCTATCTATTTTACGTTTGGTAGTGTATATATGTCAATGACATACGTACTTAAGCACTTTGTATTCTTTGGGTCAATTGTAAATGGTATTGCATCTTTTATTTTCCTTTCCTCTTGTTTGTTTTCAGTATATAGAAATGAAGTATACCTTCCTGAAAAGGAAAGAGAGCAGGAAGGAGTGGGCAGGCAGGGGGAGGCAAGGGTTTTGATATCAACGACCTCAGCGTGGGCTCTGCAGAATAAGGACTGGGGTTCTGGGGATTTGGCCGGTGTGGGGGCTGCAGCAATGTCAGAGTCCCATGCTGGGGTAGAACAAGGGTTCTGCAAGATGAGAACAGATATGTAGACTTGAGTCTCAGAAGGTGGATAGCAGGGTCCTGAATCTTAGGAGCCAAAGGGGCCAGCCGGCTAGGTGTCATTCGGGCTAAATTAAATGCTTTGGGCGCGTGCACTCTAGTGTTCTGGAGGATTGCCCGAGGCCCCAGGGGGGGGCTTCATCCAGCAGTCCAGCTGAGCATCTGCACCCTGGGGTGACACTGTCCCTGTGGCTGGGTGGGCGACAGACCCGCAAGGCTGGACCTCAGGCCCAGGGAGGAAGGGGCACGGATGCGGGGCGAGCCTGAGCGGCAGAAGCCGGCGTGACGTTGCACCAGCCTGAGGCGCCGTGTGTTCTCCCGGGGAAGTTGTCCCTGGATCACGGGACCCTGGCAGTGGCGGGCTGCACAGGCTCCCGGGAGGATCGGTGTGGATAGTGACCTGTGCTCGCACACAGGCTTCTTGGTGGCGGCAGCAGCAGCCTTAGCGTCCCATGCCCTTCTCTGGGGTCCGCGCTGATAGCTGCGGCTCGCGCCCGTCTCTGGAGCTCTTTTAGGCGGTGCACTGAATCCCCTCTCCTCGTGCACCCCGAAACAATGGTCTCTTGCCTTTTCGGCAGGTCCAGACATTTCCCCGGACTCCCTCCCGGCTAGCCGTGGTGTACTAACCACCTGCAGGCTGTTCACGCCGCCAGTCCTCTCCCTGCGCTCCGACCGAAGCCCGAGCCTCAGCTCCCAGCCCCGCCCGCCCCGGCGGGTGAGCAGACAAGCCTCGGGCTGGTGAGTGCTGGTCGGCACCGATCCTCTGTGCGGGAATCTCTCCGCTGTGCCCTCCGCACCCCTGTTGCTGCGCTCTCCGCCGCGGCTCCGAAGATTTGCCCCTCCGCCACCCGCAGTCTCCGCCCGCGAAGGGGCTTCTAGTGTGTGGAAACCTTTCCTCCTTCACAGCTCCCTCCCACTGGTGCAGGTCCCGTCCCTATTCTTTTGTCTCTGTTTATTCTTTTTTCTTTTGCCCTACCCAGGTACGTGGTGAGTTTCTTGCCTTTTGAGAGGTCTGAGGTCTTCTGCCAGTGTTCAGTAGGTGTTCTGTAGGAGTTGTTCCACGTGTAGATGTATTTGATGTATCTGTTGGGGAGGAAGGTGATCTCCACATCTTACTCTTCCGCCATCTTGAAGGTCTCTTGTCAATAGTGTTTTTAACACACAGAAAGTTTGTGGGTTTTGTTGTTGTTGTTGTTTTTTCATGTTTTCTGTTTTAATGGGGCCATCATTTTCTTTGACGGCTTCTGGACTTGTGTGTCGTAGTAGAAAAGTTTTCCCCATTTCAATGTCATAAAGAAGTTTTCCCAAATTTTCCTCCTCAATATGATGGCTTCATATTATATATTTAAATTGCTCATGCAGTCAAGAATTTATTTTGTTACATGGCATGGTATATAAATCTCATTTTGTTTTAATTTCCAAATTACTATCCGGTTATCTTTACGTCTTGTATTGAATGATTTTGTATGCACAATTATCATACCATAAATTCCTATCAGTAATTGTGTATAATTCTGCAGTTTTGCTATAACTGGTTGGTCTTCGCCTCTTTTTGTACATGGGTACAACACTATTTTGATAGTTTGCTTACTAATATGTCTTCATAGTTGATAGGGTTAGTCCTAGTTATTGATCTTCTTTTTCACAATTCTCTGACTGTTCTTTTTTAATTATATTTCCATATAGATTTTAGGATCAGATTTTCTAGTTCCAATTTTAAGACACCTTTGTTATCTACATTGGGATTTTATTGAATTTATAAATTAATCTTTATAAAAAGGAAATTTTTATGCAAAATGATGTATTTAAATTTATTTCACTTTCATCCTTCAGTAGTTTTTTAAAAATATTTTCTTGAATTATAATTTGTATTTGTTTGATACCTTACTATTGATAAAGCTATAGATTTAAATACACTAATTTTTAGCAATTTATTGGATTTCTTTTTAAGCAAAATTCTCATATCTTCAGCAATTTTCATACTCCAATACCTTTCATTTTTCTAGTTTGATTGTCTAAAATTTCCAGTGAACATTCAATAGCTGTGGTCAGCATCAGTGTTTCATTCTTCTTTCTGACTTTCACGGGACTTTGCTTAATGTGTCCCCATTAAGCAGATTACTAGCTTTGGGTTAACAGGTATATTCTTTCATGTTATGGGCATATCCATTTGTCCTTAACAATGTGCACACAATATATTTATTGTATTTACATTTTTTTAAATTAAATCAGGGATCTTTGTTTAATTTTGTCACAGACCTTTGGGCATCTTTAGGTATATTTGATTTTAACTGTATTAAAATAACAGATTTCTTAATATTGAAACTTCCATTCACTCTTGGAAGAACTTCACTCGTTCATAACTGTTTCTGTTCTCTATCCCTCTCTCTTGCTCTCTCTCTCTTTTGTTCTTTACTATTTTGAAACAATATTTCTTATGAAAATTGATATGTTTTATTTTGTTCTGTCTTTCCTACTCTTGTATGACTTTAGTATAAATATTATTATAATTATTTCTTATAGAGATGCCCATATTGCAAAATGTATATATAGTAACATACAATAATTATAGATATTATAATTATAAAATATAATTATTATATTATATATTATATTATGATATATTTTAATATAATAATAATGCATTATATTATACTATATTTTATATAATAATTATATAAAATAATAATTATATTATTATATGGTCATATTATTATTATACAATATATAATTATATATTATATTATTTATATGTATTATATGCTATATATTTAATATATAAAAATTATATATTACATATAATATATATAACATATGTTTATATGATATATATACACATATATATGTATATATGTGTATATATATATACAATGGCATTTGATTCTTTCATTTTATTTTATTGAATTATAGCTGATTTACAATGTTGTGTTAACTTCAACTGTATGGCAAAGTGATTCATTATATACATATTATTTTTCATATTCTTTTCCTTTATGGTTTATCACAGGATATTGAATATAGTTCCCTGTGCTATACAGTAGGACATTGTTGTTTATCCATTCTCTGTATAATAGTTTGCATCTGCTAATCCCAAACTCCCAATCCATCCCTCCACCACCACTCCCCTTGGTAACCACAATTGTTTTCTCTATGTCTGTGAGTCTGTTTCCATTTCATAAGTAAGTTCATTTGTGTCATTTTTTTAGGTTTCCCATGTAAGTGATATCATATGGTATTTGTCTTTCTCTTTCTGAGTTACTTCACTTAGTATAATAATCTGTAGGTCAATCCATGTTGCCACAGATGGCATTATTTCATTTTTTTATGGCTGAGTAATATTCCGCTGTGTATATATATATATATATATATATATATATATATATATATATATATACCACTTCTTCTTTATCCATTCATTTGTGGCATGGCTATTGTAAACAGTGCTGCAATGAACACTGAGGTGCATGCATCTTTTCTAATTATAGTTTTCTCCAGATACATGCCCAGGAATAGGATGGCAGGATTATATGGTACCTCTTAGTTGTTTGAGAACCATCTTTTCTGTTTTCCATAGTGGCTGCACCAGTTCACATTCCCACCAACAGTGTAAGAAGGCTTCCTTTTCTCCACACTCTCTCCAGCATTTGTTTTCTGTAGACTTTTTAATGATAGCCATTCTGGCTGGTGTGAGGTGGTACTTCATCGTGGTTTTGATTTGCATTTCTCTAATAATTAGAATGTTGAGCATCTTTTCATGTGCCTGTTGGCCATCTGCATGTCTTTGGAGAAATGTCTATTTAGGTCTTCTGCCCGTTTTATGATTGGGTTGTTTGTTTTTTTGTATTGAGTTGTATGAACTGTTTGTATATTTTGGAAATTAAGCCCTTGCTGGTGGCATCATTTGCAAATATTTTCTCCCAGTCCATAGGTTTCCTTTTTTTGTTTGTTTATGGTTTCCTTTGGTGTACAAAAACTTATAATTTCAATTATGTTCCATTTTTGCTTTTATTTCTATTGCCTTGGGGGACTGACCTAAGAAATCATTGGTGTGATTTATGTCAGCTAATATTTTGTCTATGTTCTCGTCTAAGCGTTTTATGGTGTCACGTCTTATATTTAAGTCTTAAGTCATAGCATCTAATTTTAAGTACAAGTTTTGTGGTTAAATATCTTGGCTCAAATATTTTGTATACCAACTTGAACCTAGAATGTCTCCTGATTTCATGATTAACAATTCACCCCTAAGTCAAAATAAAGCAAAATAGATTAAACCATTTTCTACTTTTTGCTTTACAACTCATTAAAATTCAATGAACACATTTGCTTTAATGTGTCATAGGCAATTTGATAGCTGGATTTCACAGGCTTTTAATTGTTCATCACTTAACGCAAAACCTCCCATGTTTCACCATCACATGCAGGCTTGATATATTTGATATAATCACATGAATATTAGAAGAATATTACAACTTCAAGATACTTTTCTTATGAAAAGGCTAATTAGTTTGAGCTACAGAATAAATAATTGATTATGTGGATAATGAAGCAACTATCTAAAGATTAAAAAAACAGCATGCAATTGACATTTCCCCTTGGTACACTCTTTATAGATTGATAAGAACTCAAACTTTTCTTCTGAATATCAGTTGTAATTGTTTTTCTTAATCTGATAGTCTTTTGCAAAGAAAACCTAAAAAAATATTTTTATTGTTCATAATTATGGATTTTTAGAGGCTTTTCAAAAAGGTTGTACTTAATCCAATTTGTCTACATGAATAGATTAAATGGTACAGACTATTAAAAATCATTTTCTTAGCTCTAGGGCCTAGATCCAAACATCATTTAGACAGGACCTAATGAAATTATCCTTATCTGAATGCTCTAAAGGAGATAAGGAAGGAAATGTCAATTCTGCTATTTCTATAGGGCAACAAGTCACAGTACTCAACACATAATCAAAGGAAACATTTAAAATAATCTCTGCAGACAAATTAAAAGTTCAATTAAGGCGACTATAATGATCTTCACTGATGAACTTTTATAAAAGACACATTTGAATAGATAAAGTTTTGCTCTGAAAAAAATTATAACCAAGCATTACAATTCAAGTAGCAGTCCATTTGCAATTGAAGTGCTTTTGACAGCAGTTTTCATTTCATTGCTACATCGAAAAAAGCATATGGATAAGGATCTAGAGCCTAGACCAGGCTGTGAAATTCCTTTGGACAGAGGCCTTGTGTTGATTTATTCTGTAGAGCTATAACCCACCTTCTGTTCATTGTCTGTACTGTGTCTTAGAAGAGGCTGTCTGGTTTGGGGACATAGTGGGTGCCCTCATGGAGCCTTTGATACAACCAAAAAGAAATTTTTTTTAAAGTGTCCTCCTGAAGAGGGCTTTACAAACAGGCAACACACTTTGTTATCCACCATCTTATCAGATTTTCATGTTATTTCTAAGAGTTAAAGAGAACGGTTGTTACTTTTCTTAATATGCAAATACTACCACCACCACCACATATGAACAACAAATGCTGCAGCCCAGGTGATGCTGAAAACTCAGCCTATGTGCACCAGTGCTGAATCAGTTCTCAGAGACAGAGTTTTGGGTGAAGTAGAGAAGAATAGATTTATTGCTTTGCCAGGCAAAGGGAAACACAGAGGGCTCCTGCCCTGGAAAACAGTGTGTCCCAACCTGTAGGGGGCAGCGGGTTGGATTTGGTGAGGAGTTTTATAGCAATGGTTCAAGGGTGGAGTTGCTGATAAGAATCAGGTTGTGTGTGCAGGGCCTGCACTCCTTTAACCTGGATGCCGGTGGTCAAGGTTAGCAAACTGTGACCTTCTCTCTGGAACATTTTCCATTTGGTGGGAGTTTTAGTTCTGCAGAATAGCTCAAAGATATGGTTATGTGTATCCTTTTGTGGGGAACCAGGACCCTGCCCCAAGGCTGCACTATTGTTTCTTGACTGCTCCTCCTTTTTCTCTGCATCCCCTCCCTTCCTTGATTAGCAGCTGTTTGAAAGGCTTCCATGTGCAGGAGCCCCACAGAGTCCTGCTTGTTTTCACAAGGAGGTTAAGTGATTTGAACTAAATCACAAAGTCAATCATGAACAAAGAGCCTGCGGACCAGGATCTCCCAATGCCTTACACATGCAAGTTCTTTCCACTGCATGAGTGGCCTCAGTGAGGGGAGACAAGAGTCTGTTTTCTAAGTGTCTCCTAAAGCCTTGAGAGATATTTAGGAAGCGCTATTAGCTAGTGACTAAAAGAACAGTTAAATCAACAAATGGTGTAATTTTCCTAGTCTCCCTTCCCTTTGAAGAACCTGAAATTATGCATTTGTACTGAAGGGGTATGTGGATTCTTTTGGAATCAAAAGTCCTGCTGAAAGAGGTGAGAAATTATTGGGAAGTTTGGGGGACATGAGGTGTCACTTTGTCCCAAGGGCTTTGTATATTCACAAAAAAGAGTGACTAAGGAGTAGGAGATTATAAAGGCATTAACAAAATTTTAGAGGCATTTACAGTTTACAAAGCCAGGTCATTATCATCACATTTAATTGTCAAAACAAACTACAAAATTAGATATCATTGTCCTCGATTTACAGACAGGAGCCCTAAGGCTCAGACAAGCGCAATTAATTTCCCCAAGGTCAGAGAGCTAGAGTGGGGCAGGCTGGGCTTCAAACCCACATCCATGGACTCACGTGTAGAGTTGTTGCCTGTGTTGAAGCAGTTCCCAGAGTGTAAGTACGGACAGTGCACATGCCCACTCACACCCACATTTGAAAATCCCTCACCATCCTCTGACTTTGCAAAAAGCTGGGGTTTATTCTATTTAAAGTGGATTAGACGGATTTGTTTTTTTTTCCCTTCTTCTCTCCCATGCTCTGCTTCATTCACAATGTTTTTCTTAGATTGTTAAAGCCTGGCCCCTGCACTCAACTGGGGAGGGATAAAGGAGACACAGAGAAAGGAAGTCAGCACAGCTCAGGGTCATCCAGAAAGGAAACTACCAGCACATGTGGCTACTGGACATTTGAAATTCACTATTGTGACTGAAGAACTGAATTTCTCATTTTAGTTAATTTAAATTTAAAAACAAATACTCATCTCAATTACTGGAAAACTTTGAGGTATGTTTGGAACAAATTAAGTATGCTAATCTGCTTTTTCGACTGTAAAATCAATGAAATCTCTATACAGACCAAATATTGAGATGTGCAAAATATGTTAAATATTTTATTATTATATTTTTATAACTACTGTTGAAATTGTAATATTTTTGCATATACTGGGATAAACTTTAAAAAGATATCATAAAAAATAATTTTCCTTATACTTGTTAAAACATTCTTATGAGAAAATTTTAAATTGCATATGTGGCTCATATTTTATTTCCATTGGTCATATTTTATTTTATTTTATTATTTACTGGGCTAATAAGAAAAGAAATACACATATTTAAGAAATACTATTAACATGGATATTTAATATTGTTGAACATTAATATATTCCATATATTATATATAGATTATATTATAGAGAGGGATTTTATTTTCCAACACATAGTTTCTTTTCACCTTTACTCTAAATTCTTCAGTTCTGTTTTTATTTTTAAATAGAAACAAACAACCAGACAAAAAACCTATTTGTCCTATGGAATGCAAAACATAATCTGTCTTATCTGAGTCTATGTTAATTTTAATTGTTTATTGTCACATTGATTCAATACTTGTGAGAGTATTTTTTCTCTCTAGCACCTGTGAACCTTTCTTAGTCCACTGCCCACATGTTCTTTGACAGTTAATATCTTCATATTCTAATAATAATATTATTAATAACAATAATAACTTTCTGGATTTCTTTTTTAAAGTTAGCTTTGAGATTTCCCTGATGGCATCTAAATGTAACAAAGATTTGTTCTTTCACCTCATAGAAAGAGATGCTACAAAAATTAGGCTTTTTTTTTTATATGTTACTAGTATAAGAGATGCATAGGAAGTTTTAAATTTGAAGAGATATTCAGCCCTCCCTAATTTTCTACAGGAAAAATTTTACTAACATGAATATTTCAGAGATTGTCTGCTTCATGGGAAGTCCCTAGAGATTTCTCAGTAGCCTCACCATCTATAACATGTTTATGCCCCAAGGTGAAACATAGATCAAAGCTTGTACGAAGAGTTATGTTCTGATTCCCAAAAGGATACTGTACTTTCCTTTGTTTTAATATTTGAAGTTAGGATAATGAATAAACTACCTCCATTAATAAGCTGGGAGAATGGGACTTAATTTTTTTTTTTTTAATTTTCTCTGATGCTTCCTGCACACTCTACTATAAAGTATAGGTTAGATTTTTTGTCTTCAACGGAGTACTAGCTCAGAGCCCCATGGAAGGTGACAGTCCCAGCTACTCCAAGCTACTGGCCCTTCAAATAGTAGATTGGAGTCAGTATGCTTACACAGCTTTCACATTGTAACAGTGGGTTTTGAGTGATTTTTCCAGGGTTTTCATAGAAGATTACTAATCCAAGATCCAGTGGGACAAGAATTAATTGTGGAAGTCTGAATGAGCTGAGGAATAAAATAAATTTAATATGTTTGTTTGTTTGGAATACAGTTGATTTTGTTTTCAGATTCTATTTTCTGGGTATAAGAGAAAGACCCCTTTTTCTTCTTAAGCTGGTGGTAACCCACAGTAATTTAGTAGGGTCTACTTTTGTAAACTAAAATAATTGATTTTAAAATGAGACCTGATTCTCATTCTTGTCCCAGAATTCAAAGACTTTTACTAAGTCTCCTTACTCATCATGGTAATGTAATTATTTTCAAGGGTCCAATAAGAGTATGCCCTCCCTTTTGCAGAATAGATGGATAAATAAATTATGCAAGGCCTTCCCTTGTATCCTCACACAGAAGAAAAAGGGCAAGAGAGCTTTCTGGGGTCTCTTTTGTAAGGGCACTAATCCCCTTCATGAAGGCTGTAACATCAGAACCTGAACACCTTCCAAAGTCCTTACCTCTTGATACCACCATGCTGGGAATTATAAATTCAGGGGAGTGGACACAGTCTATAACATTTCACCCCAGACCCTCAAATTCATGTTATTCTCACATGAAAAATGCATTCATTCTATCCCAACAATCCCCAAATTCTTACCTTGCACCAGCATCAACTCTAAAGTCTAAGTCAAAAGTCTCATCTAAATCAGGTATGGGTGAGACTGGAGGTGTGATTTATCCTGCGGCAAATTCCTCTTCAACTGTGACACTGTGAACCAAACAGGTTATGTGCTTCTAAATTACAACGGTGCAATAGATATGAGATAGACCTATCTATTCCAAAAGTGGGAAATAAGAAGGAAGAAAGAGGTAACAGGTCCCACATAAGTTCAAAACCTAACAGGGCAAACAATATTAAGGCCTGAGAATATTCCTCTTTGCATGGTTGTTCTGGACCTACCAAGGTGGTACCTCACCCTCATATTTCAGTGGGAAGGCTCTCTGCCTGGGCCCTGCCCACCTCGATGTTCATTGCTGGGACCCCATTCCTCTCACATGCTGTCCTGTCCCTTGAAACCTAGGTGGAGGCAGCCAAGCCCTCTGGACCCCATGCACTCTGGGCCTGTGATGGGCATGTCCATGGCTGACAACAGCAATTAAAAGGCTCCAGAGGAGGAACACTGAGCTTAAAATTGGCAAAGGATGGATTTCTCTTCATCTGACACACCTTTGGCCATTCCAGTGGGCATGTGTCCTCTTTCATGGCAATCTTTGATGTTAATCTATACCTTACTAATTATTAGAGTGCATTCTGGGGTGACAGGGTGAACAAAATTCACCCTGGCAAACTCATCACCACCAAGTGCACCCTGGCCTGGGAATGTGTCCTGTAATGTGTCAGGATAGTGTGGGGTTGGAATCTAAATTATCTGCAGCAATGGTGTTAGAAGATGAAGTTTGCAGATCCCAAAATACCAGGCCAAGGGATCTGTTCTCTAACTCGTTGTCTTTAACAGATTTGAAGCATGTGCTTGAAATAGCTTTTTGTTTCTTTGCTTGTTTTAATCACGACTGTATCAGCTTTGTGAAACACAGCTAGATAAATGAAAGAAGATAAAAAAGAAAAGTGAAATGTTCTGTAAAGGTAATTTTGTATAGAGGAGTTTCATCTCTGAGGAAGCAAAATATAATTTCCCCCTATTCCTACCGATTCACAAGTTAAATAGAATAGATTAATATAAGAACACTTTTTACCAATTCCTGGGAAAACAACTTCTTTATTTTGAAATTTTGATTCTGTAGTATTGTGCTGACTGTTAATTTGTCTTAAATGAAATATTTGCCCACCTTACTTTTTTTTCTTTATCACAGTTTATATCCAGTATGCATGTGATGTACACAAAACCAATTCACTTCATTTTGCAATTAATAATAAGCTTACATTCAGATATCCATATAGCTATATTATATCCCAATAGAACTTAACTGAGTAGAATACCAAACAAAATAATGAAGATTCAATACTATATTTACAGAACAGGAATTGGACCAATGTTTTATTTCTGTGTTCTACATTTCAAGTAATCTAACTATATAATAAGTATATAATTGTAATTTGTATATGCAAAACTTTGGGGCAATATGAGTGTGATAATATGACCCCAGATTTGTAGAAATTAAATGTTTATTTAGGGAAAAGAGTTATAGACATATGGAAAGCAATAATGTCATATTTGGAGTCAAGACATCTAGTATAAAAGATAAGAGTGAGACATCAGGCAACAGGTCAGACTAAGCTTCCAGACCCTCCTCAAATCACATATGTAAAGAAGCAATAGATAATGTTCAAAATAATGACAAGAAATGTATAAATAAATGTAGCAGAAATTTAAATCTGCTTTCCTAGTAATTTATAGATCAAGCAGACTTATAATTAGTAAACCTATTAAAGATTTAAAATCTACACACACACACACACATATTAAGCTTAGTCTAAAAGTACCATCATTACAAATTGTTCTACAATATTATAAAACTTATTTTGTAGCTTTAATTATTAAAATAGCATGGAATTGTCATAGAAATAAGTAAAACAGTGGAAAGCTGTTTTTTACCAGATATTGAAATATGCACTGCTGGTAAAAATGGAGAGTAAAATACATTTTTTCTGTGAAAATGTTATCCTTTGGAGAAAAGAAGTATAATTCCTACCTCACACAATTTAAAAAATGAGTTATAGACTAATTAATGACATAAATATCTGGTGAACTTTTTAAATATTAGAAAAAAATATGAGAATATCATTATGATCTATATAATGAAGAAGTCAGAATATATAAAGAAAAAAATTACAGTAATAAGAAAAAATACCATCTCTAGAAAAATGAGATTATTATTACACATAAAATTTATAGGAAAGGAGAACCATATGGCCAATAAACCTATGAAATTATGCTTAAACTTAATAGTAGTCAGAAAATGAAAACATAGCAAAAAGCAGTTCCATTCCACATGCATAAGTTTGGAAGAGATGCAGATGTGTAGAAATTCATATACTCTGTGGAGAGGACTGTAATTTGGGAGGGCTATTTTGAAGACCCATGTGGCAAGAGTTAATAAATGTTTTTAAGATGAAAGTAACTATTACCTCAAACTTCCAATTCTAGCAATTGCAAATTTAGCAAAATTCTAAATGTTAATATTAAAATATTGTATTACAATAGAGTAGTATAATATAACAAACTATGTCTGTGTCAACTTTAAATCTTGAAAATATCATTATCATTCAACAATTATTTCCCGATGACATGTCAACTATGACTTTATTTACAAAAGTTTAATAATCTAATAGCATAGTGACATAAGTATTTGGTTGTGTATCACATTATGTAGAAAATATAACAATATTTATGTTAATCAGTTATCTAAACCTAAAGTTTGCACAGGGAACTGAGATTAGGAGTAAAATGAGGAAGGGGTACAAAAAAGCATTAATGTCTCTGTAATTTTTTTATTTCCTTAAAATCAATTTATCTGAATAAAAAATTGACATAAATTTAACATTTGTTAAATCTGCTTATTGGCTGCCTGAATGTATATATAATATCACATATACACATATACATAATAGAATTGTGTTTATATATACATAGTCCTATATATGTATATATATACATATATGTGATATAAACATATAACCTTTTAAAATTAAATCAGATTAATATAGGTTTTCTGAGATTGGATAGTTCAATGTAAAGTCAAAAATTCATGATCTTGTGAAAGTTTATTGAAATAATCCCTAAAGATTAGTAGGACACAGAAGGGCATGTAGGAAAAAGTAAGAGACCACTTGAGACAAAAAGTTAATAAACAATGGAACAAAAAGTCCATATATTGTGCTCAGGAAACATCTATAAGTTTGACTGGTTGGAACTTATATATCATGGTTGATATCATTTCTCAAACCAATAAACAAAAGCCTAAAAATGCATGTGCTCTTTGAAAGGCTGAGAGCTTCTAGATAACAGTGGGATAAAGACTGTGTTGTATGTATATAAAGTACCTTTCCTGGTGTTATAGTATTTTTCAGATTTTATCTAGCATCAGCAGGACACAAATTTATTTATTTATTTTTGGACTGTGGTAATATAGGCATACCTTGAAGATATTGTGGGCTCATTTCCAGACTATAACAATAAGGCAAATATTGTAATAAAGGGAGTCACATGATTTTTTTTGGTTTCCCAGTACATATGAAATTTATGATTACACTCTACTGTAGTCTATTAAGGGTGTAATAGCATTATGTCTAAGAAACTAATACATATACCTTAATTAAAATTTACAACCATTTCTAAAATGTGCTAACCCTCATCTGAGCTTTCAGCGAATTGTAATCTTTTTACAGGTGGAGGGTTTTGCCTTGATGCTGGTGGCTGAAAGCTGATCAGGGTTCACCCCAGCTGAAGGCTGGGGTGGCTGTAGCAATTTCTTAAAATAAGACAGCAAGGAAGTTTGGCACATCAGTTGACTCTTCCTTTCATAAATAATTTCTCTGTAGAATGCAATGCTGTTTGATAGCACTTTATCCACCAATCACCACCAATTACTCCTCATGCAAATAAATGAATAATAAGTGAAAGAATGGATAAGTCAGTAAATAAATAATAAGATAACATAGAACTCACAGGCAGTACCATTAAACAGCATCTCACATTCACTGCTAGCTCAGTGAGAAATACCATTCAGTCCCCAGGTAATTGCTTCTCCACATCTTGTGCCCTATGTCCCCTAAAGAAAAAAGAATGCCATAAAAGTTTGGGCATTGTGCCTGTACCAACACAGATAGATGATAACATGAAGGTCTAGTCAACCTACAATTAATTTTATAAACCTATATATGTCAGGCTCATAAAGTGGGCAGTGTGAGAACACTGAGAAGCTTTGAATGGCAGGTGTATTTAAGAGGAAAGATAAATTATTTAACTCGTTAAATTCTGTTTCACCACAACTGTTGTGATGACCACACCAACTCCTGAGTTCCTAGAAGCTCACAAATAGGAAAGTGTAGAGAAGCATGAAAATGGGTGCTGTGCCTTCCTCTGAAATGATCCATTATTAAGAACCTAGTACATTTATGGTATTTGTGAAAAATACCCCTGAAGATTATTGTTTAATAATATAAATACATATACTTAATATAATAATATGTATACTATTAAATTTGTATAAATGTAGTTCCATGTTTAACATGTTTGAAGGGTCATACCAATTGTTTACAAGATTTCCCATTGACATTGAATGTGACTATTTTTATTTTTATAAAATACTTAATAAGATCTAATTAAAGTATAAAAAAGTGTTAGCTTTATTTACATTCAATTCTAATTTTAAATATTTGTTAGTTAAGACGTGTATTTGCCTTTCTATACAATAAATAATTTAGAATGTTAGAAAAAAATGACTTTGGAAACCTATATAAAATATTTTAAGTCTATAACAGCTGTATTTTTGAAGATATATCCAGATTTTGCACACTTGGACTATATCTGCATTTTTAATTATTTTTGCCATTAGTTTTAATAGAATACACATTACATGAGCATCTTGATAACAATAGCATAATTTGTAAATTGGCTACAGTGGAGGTAGCAAGAATAAATTATATGAAATAAGCATACATACATTTATGAATTATGTAGGTATTTATTTTACTATTCATTCCAATATCTCCTGTTCAAAAATAGAATACCCAGACACATGAAATAAATAAATAAACAAATAATAAATAAATAGGTGTAACAGCTCTAGATTTTTTCCAACTTTTGGTGACATAAGTATAGATCTGCACATATTTTTCTTTTTTTTTTATATGTAGGGATTTGTGGTTATTCTAGTAGGGTGGGATACTTTTTTAACTAAGACTTTATTAGTTTGGTTGATAGTTTTAAATATTTTAATAATTTGATATGTGGTTTTCTGTGTAGCCTTGCTTTGGACACTGGAAAGATTAGGGGTAAGTCTGCAGAAAGGGCTTTGGGAAGATAAGGTCTCAACCACATGTTACAGTTGGATCATGAACAATGGTTAAGAGTCAACTGGGAGAGTAGAAGCATAAGGGGTGTTTCAAGGTTGAGTCCTGAGGAGACAACATAGTGAAAATAGAACAGAAGCCCCACACAGCCCAGCATCCCTAGAGTATAATGTGATAAAAAGGGATTAGCAGAAGATGAAAATGATGCAGGTAAGCTTAGCTTATATGCCAGCTAAAACGTGGCAGTGTTCTTGAACTCACACGTGGCAGGTGTTTGCAGAGAAGTAAATCAGGAAACACAAGTAACAACTTAGAAAGTTAGCTAGTCTAGGAGCGCAAAACCAGGTCGGGGGCGGGGAAGCATTTGGAAGTTAAATGAAAAATACCTGAAAATTGATTAGTTGACGGGATGAGGGAAAGGCAGGACTTTAATCACGTACGTGATTGTGAGGGTGGTTTTCCCACCTTGTAGAAGAGATCATTTCAGTTTCGAACATATTCAGTCGCATTGTCCTAAGATACCTTATGACTCTGATTTTCATTCCTGGGAAGCTAATATTTCAAAAAGTTAAAGAGTATAGATTTTCAATGCAAACCAAGTTATAAAATAATCCCTTGGGTGTCTATTTCAGGAAGAGGGTGATAAGTATTCTATGAGCAAGATGATATGTCAGGAGTTAACAGCCTCAATATATGTGAGAGAGCATGCTAAAAAATCTCTGGTGGAATTGAGATGAGGAATCTCTGGTTATGCAGGCTATCATTGAAGACATTTTTTTTTTTTAATGAGCCAAGCAGTGACTGAGAAAATAAACATTTAACTTGATTTAATTGTAATTAATTTAAATTTACATAACCATATTTGGCTAGAATCTACCATATTGAACAATGCAAGTTTAGAGAACAAAATCAATAACCTTAACAATAACTGCATGCCACATGCTAGGAACCTTGTTAATTTGTTTCACAACATTAGTACATCTAAAGTAGTAATTGAAAGCAACAACTAAACCAACTTGGGTTAATTCACTGTCATTCTCCCAGAACCATACCTTCTTTAGACAAAATAAGTAGGAGTTAAATGTGTATCTGCTAGGAAACATTACCCTTCATATTTAAGGTTTTGATATTGACACTAATTTATGAACTCCCTTCTGTGATGTGATATCATGTTTTATTTTCTATTTTTTATTTCTTTCTTTGTTAGGAAAAGGATGTTCCAGCCCTTGATTTAAAAGTATGTTTCTCCCTTCCAGGCTGAGCATCCTCACAATACATTCTCTGACACATCCAGAGGTTTGTTTATATATATATATATATATATATATATATATATATATATATATATATATATATATATATATATGCATAACTGGTAAATAATGCCTGTACTTATCTTGGTAAGATTTCTTATTCCAAGTTGACCCTGTAATCAGCCTCTTTTGAATATGCAGTGGCATATGCTGCTGTCTGGCACTACATAGAAATCTGGGAGCTACTTAAGGTTCGGAGAGATTGGTGCATGAAGATAATATATGTATCTTTGCATGGCAGATATATAGTCTCAAAGCAGAAAGACTAGCTTTTTCTCAAACGTCTGCTTTTGCAGACAAAGAACTCAATAGTACTTAGGGACTAAAGAGTCCCCTGAAATCTTTCTATTTCAAAATTTTAGAGTATCATTCATTCCCAGATAAAGACCTAATTTTTGACTCTGAGACATGGCGAGTTTGGGAATTACTGTTGTAATTTTGCTGTCTTCAAGATCATATTCTCTCTCTGCTACATAGTTTACCTTGCCCAGCTATTAAGACGGCTGGTGTGCTTTTGAGAATGGAAGAGAAAAATCAAGTTATGATCTTGCTTTGAGCAGAGAATACAAAGACCTGAGATGGTCATTTATTCTTTTATTCCCTTTTCTTCATCTTCACTGCAGTTAGAAGCAGCCAAAGTTCCCACAGGTCCTGCATTCAAGTCAAATGTGTGGTGCCTTGGTAGAAAACTGGGTTGGTCAAAGCTGTGTTTTCTATAAGCACTTTATTCCAGGTGACCTATTTCTTATTCAATTATACCCAGATCCTCTCTGTCTTCAAAACTAACTAGGTCAGATAAGTCTAGATTTTCATTCTTTATGGTCTGTTAGCTGCAGTCCCTTTTAGCATAATTGTTGCAACTAAAATACACTGTTCAAGATACAGAAACTGTTTTGACTAGTTTAAGCATAGACGTATTTAATCAGCGAAATTAGATGCACACACAATTGTTGGAAATGATGATGGAGTCTTTTGGCTAAGTTTAATAATTGTTTTTGTTCCAATCCCAAGAAGGCACTCCCCATCTGTCACATTTGCCAGTTCTAAACAGCAAAGAAGTTGGCCTAGACTTTAATTTGTATGTTGAATCTCCTCCCAATTGTATTCACTACATTGTTCTTGAGAATGAATGCCTTTGGATTCAAAGTTCTAACTCTGTCTCAGAAGTAGAGAAAGTTCTTTCAGAAGGAAATTGGAAGGTAGGTCTTTTGTAACCTGATTCTCCAGAATACTGTTTGCATTTTATGTAGTGATTAGCGAATAATTTATTCTGAAGACATGGGCGAGGCATAGAGGAGATCTGAGGAAACCTTTAGGACTTTCTCTTACCTTTTTAACCATGTGTGTGCCTGTGTGTGCTTCTGTGTGAGGGTAAGATAAATGATCTTTGTGCATTTTGCTTATTAGAGGCAAGAAGTCAACAAACAATAGAAATATCTTTAAAAACTAATTCTGGAGTTTCTAACATTTGCTTTCCTCATACCTAACTTCCTTATTAGTATATATATATATATATATATATATATATATATTTTTTTTTTTACCACCATCTATGTTATTTTTGAAGATTCTTTGGGGAGTGATGGGAGACAGAATAATAAAGATCGTTTTAGACTTTAGGTAAATAGACTTGTGTCTATTTTTGATAGATAAAATAATGGCAACCCAAAATGATTGCCCATGGGGTTAAAGTTGCTAATCAATGGACTTTGAGTTGGAGAGATTATCCTGTATGAGTGGGCACAATGTAATCACAAGGTTCCCTAGGAGTGAGAGAGGGAGACAGATGAGAAATACTTGGCCCAGCACTGATGAGTTTTTCATGGAAGAATGAGTCCATGAGCCAAGAAATGTGGGCAACCTCCTTGTACTGCAAAAATTAAGGAACACATTCTCCCATAAAGCCTCATAACGAGGCTGCATTCCTGTAAAGAAGGAATGCAGTCCTGCTGCTAAACTTGGTTTTAGACCCCAAGTCCTATTTCAGACTCTGACCTCCAGAACTGTAAGATAATAAAACTGCTTTGTTTTAAGCCATTAAGTTTGTGGTAATTGGTTAAAGTGGCAACACGAAGTTAATACCCTAATCTTATCACAAGAGAGGTGACTATAGTTTATCACTGGTCCTAAAACTTCAACTCTCTTGTCTTCTTGGTTGGATATTTGACATCGTGGGCATAGATATAATCTCTATTCATGTGCGTAGGGGAGTGTAGCAAATTCACACTAAAATAATGCAAATGGAACGCACACGTTCATTTATACTCAGGTTTAATTTAATCTTTTAAAAGCAAATATAATTAAAAGATTAACTTTGGAGATATTAGAATGAAATGAAGAATGAGGGCATAGGAGCTTACATTTTTTATTTACGTTATAGGGTCAATAAGGATGCTGTCGTGAAAAAGAACAAGAATAAATGAAGGTGATAATTTAGGGAGTTGGAAAGGCAGCTTAAGCTACAAAACTATATAACTTGTGAGCACTTAGGACATTGATTGATGAACTGCAAGTCTTCTGGCTTAGCAGGAACATAAAATGAGAGCAGCTGAGGTTTGCAACTTTGTAATCTCCTTGTAGAAAAACAGGGGAAAAGGCAGCATAATAAGAAGACTAATCTATTAAAGACTTAAGACTTGATCCATTTGTCCTTGTAATTCAAAAGCTAATTCAAATACTGATTTGATATATTGTGTTAACCATCATTGCTTATTATCATAGCATACCTGGCATTCTTTTATCTGACATCTAAAATATTCAGTATTTTTTGGGCTTTCCCTTTACAAACCAGGTACGGTTTAATTTCAATCTTAGAATAGTTTCCTCAGTGAAAATTTTCACTCTTATACCTCTGGAAAAGGGATATCATGGGAACCTATATAGTGTCAGCCCAGAGAACATTTGTTAAATGCAATTTGCATTGGAATATCAACAAGTATGAATCAACAGCTCTAACTCATGGATTTTTGCTAAATTTTCTCTCCTCTCCAATTTTATCTTCTCATGCATTTCCCATGTCCTTTACCATGAAGGTTGGTGCCTTCTAATATTTCTGTACTGTCATCTATACAATTCAGTATCTGGAAAAATCAATTCCCACTGACTTCTGCATAGATTTGCATAGGTGATGTTCATATAGATAGAAATGATAATTTTTATGACAGTGGGTTCATGTTGTCTTCAAAATACACAGTGATTAGCTGTGTAATTGACCGGTTGGTTTTATTACTGAATTTGATCATTTTTTTTTTCCAGATAAAGATATATACTCTGTTTTTTCATTCCACTTACTCACTTACTGATAACGACAGGTAGATGACAAGATACATATTTTGGAAAAATCACTTTGGTAGGACTAAGGATGGACCAATGATAAAATCATGTGCAGGCTTCCCTGGTGGCGCAGTGGTTGAGAGTCTGCCTGCCAATGCAGGGGACATGGGTTCGAGCCCTGGTCTGGAAAGATCCTACATGCCGCGGAGCGGCTAGCCTCATGAGCCACAATTACTGAGCTTGCGCATCTGGAGCCTGTGCTCCGCAACGAGAGAGGCCTCAATTGTGAGAGGCCCACGCACCACGATGAGGAGTGGCCCCCACTTGCCACAACTAGAGAAAGCCCTCGCACAGAAACGAAGACCCAACACAGCCATAAATAAATAAATAAAATTTAAAAAAGTAAAAAGGCAAAATTCAAAAAAAAAAATCATGTGCAAAACTAGAGATGAAATGAAGAGTGTGGTATTGCAATACTCTATCACATCATATCTTAAAGCCTCTGTTAAGCTCAAATATTTTAACTGAAACTATTCTTTTCATTTGGCGATAGATAAAAGTATGAGATAATACAAAGTATGCATTCTCTCTTTCCCCCATTAATTAAATATAAGTGATGACTCTCACAAGTCACATGCTAAAAACTGATGGAAACGCTTCATTACTGAAGTTAGAAAAGGTACATTTCATGTTCTATAATCATGTAATTTTAAACTGATATGGTATAAATGGAACCAGTTTGAAGAAAATCACCCATGATCCCATACTAAGAAAAACTAAAATTTTATGGGAAATTAATTAGTGAAAATTCTAACAGAAACCTCCGTAAGCATTACGGTTAATGGTGCAAAAACAAATCCAGTGGTGAATATACATTCTCGCGCTATTTGTTGTGTTGGGAGGGAAGGATTTTGAGGTGACTATGGAGAGTGAGGAGGATATATGTGAATCACCAAATTGAAAATCGGTGTGCAGTAATTCTTCTTCCTGACCATATCTCTTACTTAGATGAGCATAACATTTATTGTACAAGATGGAGCATATTTGAAAATTAAATAAAACACTTCTACAGTGAGGCTGTTCTCAGAAATCTAGACTTGGCGGTTTCACTCCAAAATGGGCAGTGTTCTCCCTCAAGGGGCTTCCCTACAGATGGGTCAGGACATGGCCACAAACTGCCAGGCAGTAAGTAGTCCCAGAACAAAACCCAGAGAGAGACATACTACATCCTTGGCGTAGAGACCAGGCCACAGAGGAAACCAGACATGGAGTTTCATCAAAGGTATATCAACAACTGGAGAAGATACACAGTGTAGAAAAGTAAAATATCTGTACTAGATCAATCAAGTGGTAAGATAAATCCAAATTATTATGCTCTCCAGGTAAATATGACAGATGTAGTACTTATGTGAAAAGTGAAAAGATCTGAAGGATATGCAATCACACATTTTAAAAACAGCAGCTTATTATATATTTTAACAGGCATTTATATTTATAAAAAATTCTGGAACATAAAAAAGATGCATAACAGAAAAGGATAGAAGACATTGCTATTATTATCATTTTTTTTAACCATACAAATGCAAGTGAATCTAAAACAAAAGGGCTTTTTGTTCCCAAATACATTTAAGAAATCATAGGTGCTATTAATAGGTGCTATTAATGTTTTTAGAAATTGCTTTTAATTTTCTATTGCCATTTTAGCAATACTTTTCTATTTGTTTATTTATTTAGTGGCTCTTCTACAGATTATAATATATATTATAATATATATCCTCAACTTTTCAGTTTAGCTAAAATGTGAAATGTATGTTTCTTTATACCCTCTCCTATCCCTTTATTCTATTGCTGTCATATTGTTGTCCTAACCCTTTTCTCTGGTTCTTCAAGCCAGTAAAACTGTAAGAATAACACAACTTTTGTCCATTGTTTTGACAATGTCATCTAAAACACATCCTAAACTCATAAGCGTCCATGAGTCTATTTTTAGCTTTTATTCTATTGTGGGTTCTGATATACCTATCCCTAAATGGTTACTAGAGCTTAAAAATTTATTTCAACAGATATTGAGTTTACTGCACACTTTTATTTCTCTTTATTGCTAGTATACATATTTATTATTTTAAATGAACCTTAGAGTTTTTAAAATTTGCTAAATATACCGATGGAATTTTCTTTGAACTTCCAATAAATTAATAGAATAATTTGGGAAGAATTTGTCTTTGATCCTTCTTTCTTTCCTGAGGATCATTTGCCCCTTTCTGTTTATTCAGGTCTACATTTATATTCCTGATTAATAGGTATAGAGATAGTTAAATAGGTAGATACAGGAATAAATATAACAAGTTAAAGCTCTCTCTCTGTATATATATATATACACAACATATACATGCATACATATGTATATATATATGTGTGTGTGTATATATATAGAGAGAGAATAGCATATATTTGTTATTAAAAAACTCCGTTAAATTATTTCTTTGTTTTCTCTAAATGTTTACATTAAGCTTGAATTTTCCTCTTATAAAAATATAACAGTATAAACTCAAAAATTTATATCAATTTTTATACCAGTGCATATACTTTTTATTTTATTTACCATTGAATATTTTAATTGATTTTAACTTCCATTAAATATGATAATAAATTCTATTTTATGTCCTTTCTCTGTATTTGCAAATTAATGTCTTATATTCACTTCTCTGTCTCTAGCTAGATGTTTCTTTCACTCTGTCATATACACACGTGTGTATAAAATATCAGGTGCTTTATAGATTTTAGAATCTTTAAAGACATGAATATAACTTTTTTAATAAGTATGTTTTCAGCATGCATTGATAATCTCATATTTATTTTTAATTTGGACTAATAATATGATTATTTATATCATTTGATTATCTGAGTTGGAATCACACTTTTATTCCTAAGGTGGAAATTTGTTTAATCATAGTATTCTTTTCCATTAATGTTTCAAATATTATTGGAAATTACTAATATTTTATTTGACATTTTTGTATCAATGATTATAAGTGATTTGTACTCTACGTATTTATTTTTTTCTGCAGTATCTGTTGCATTTCATAATTACTGCTGTGTCAGATTGGTAGAGGAATTGATAAAAAATTCATTATTTCTCCATTTTCTGTTACCATACAAAAAATTTACTTGATTCTTGATAGTTTAAAAGAATTTTTTCATAAAATTATTTGAATCCATATTTTTAAAATGTATATTTTTATGACATAAATTTTTCTTCTACGAATTCTATTCAACTTGGAATTTTTTTTTTAACTCCACTTACTTAATCCTAGAAAATACTACTTTATGTCTATTCCATCTCATGTAGTGGCATGGATTTGTGTAACTTTATGTGGAAATTATAATGTTTACACTTTTTCCCCCTCTGGGCACTGATTTTTTTTTCCCGAGTTTTTCAAACAACTAAAACTGCTTTTATTTTCTAGATTACAGTTTCTCAACCTTAGCACTACTGACGTTTAGGGCCAGATAGTTCTTGTTGTGGGGGATTGCCATTGCAATGTTGGGTGCTTAGCCTGACTTCTACCCTCTGGATTTCAGTACCCCCCCACCCCAGTCTTGACAACCCCAAATATCTCTAGACATTGTACAATGTCCCTGGGATAAAATCCCCACCAGATGAGAACCACAGTTCTTGATATTTGGCAATTGTAGATTTTCTTATGTTACCCAAAACAAATGTTTTCTTATTTTTTTAAATATCTAAGTTTTTATTTGTTACTTCCATTCCTAAGGTTATTGCATCAAGCACAGAGAGGGTATTTTCTACTTCAGTAGATTTTTCAAGAATTGATTAATATCTTTTTAGGACCTAATACATGGATAATTTTATAGATTTTACATGTACTCATAACAGTGTATTCTCAAATTTCAGGGGATTTAAATGTGCATTTATCTAATTAGACAACATGATTAGCTACAAAATTCTGATACTTTTTATCCTAGCATTTATTGCCTTTGTGACTTTTCTCTTTCATTTCTTAAAAAAAAATTCTTGACACTTTTCCACCTTCCATTATTCATACTTATATTTCAGTTACTGTAAGATTTTATTAGTAATTCAAAATTGTAGTCTAATAAAGTGACTCTCCCTGTTTCACTTGCAATATTTTTATTTTACTTATTCATTTTTCTGATAATTGTATCATCCTTATGTATTGAATATATATATATATTTTTTACTATAGGGATTTTTCAACCCAAAGAATGTTTTTCAATTCTAGATTATTAAATAATTTATTAAATATTATGGTTATACATGCACTTCTACTATTTTCATCTTTGTAAATTAATCAGTCCTAAGTTCTTATAATGCATATCATATAAAAAGCACTATATGGTGCTGGGATAATATGATAACTTATAAGAGAATAAAAATTTAGATTCTTAACTCAGATAATAACATAAACCCAAATTAAAACTGGCTTTAATAACAATGAAAAATGAATTCAGAAAACTACCTAAAAATGTGAAGATGTATATAATTTTTGCAGTTATAGACCTTTATAGCATGGGTTCAAATACAGACACCAAAATAAAGAGACTGAGAGACATAAATAAATAAAATTTAAAATATATGCATTATAGTTGTATAATTAAAGTAATTAACAAGCATATAATAACATGGATGAATAGAGCAAAATGTTTATTTTGCAATATCAGTAGTTAATATTCTTATTTTAGTAATTAAGTGAGAAAATGTGGTATTAAGTATAGAACATCTGCAGCAAGTTTACACACATAGAGACAAAAACAGTGCAACACAGTCAGATAAACATGGGAAGATACTCAACTACACTAGAAATCATGCAAATAAAAATTGAACCCATGTCTTTTTTTCTATAAAGTAATGAAGATTAAATGTCACAGTAGCAGGTATTGCAGGTATGATGAAAAGAAGGTGATATGGATGACTAATACTATTGTTTAGAATGTAAATTGCTGAAACTTTTAAAAAGCTATATTTGCATTTTGTGTCAAAAGCTTTGAAAATATGTTGACTACTTTAACTACAAAATTTATCTTCAGACTATTTATGCTATGTGTAGTTAGTTTAGCAACATTTATATACAGTACCTTACTGTGCATTACTGAAACCAATGGAGAATTAATTAAGGTGGCACCTAACTTTTTCAATACATCATCATTTTTTTCATAAATCTATTAAACAAGGCAAATAATAGTTTAACTTCACTTTTAATTTTGCAGAATAGTATTTTTCAGCAGATGGTTTATTCTAGCAAATTTCATGTTCACATTGTGCTACGCTTTTATGAGTTCCAGCTGCTAACTGATAATATTTCACTGCTGAATCTATCGTGTGTGATATAATTGCTCATTATGTGCCTTCAAACACCAGAAATATAGTTATTTTCAACTTGAAGCAAATTAAAATCTTCTCAGAATTTTAAAATATCTACAGTTGTCTTGCGTTTAATTATTTTAAACTTGTATTTTTCTCTGTATATTTTTTTAGTGAGTTACTTTGTCAAAAGCAAGAACTCAAGCTTATTATTCTTTTATTTTTATTTTTCCTCTATATACTTCGCAGGTGTGTGAATAGTTTCATTTCTGAGGAAATGCTCTTTCATATCCACCAGATTTAGAAGACTTCATGTTTAAATATGAGAGCAGTAGTGATAAAATCCTCCAACTTCATGGATGTTGTGAAATAAACAAATATCTGTCTAGCTCTCTGTTAGTGGTAAACATTTGGCATACTCAGTGGATTAGTCGGTTGACTGGTCTTTTTTTTCTGGAATTCCAATTAAGAGAGTCAGGTGGTGGGCTATTCTCTGTACCTCACGTGATTCAGAATGTAAACCAGTGTGTCTCTGAGACACAGAAAAGTTGAAGAGAGTGACTTTGTATCTACACTGCTTTCTGCCCAGAGAATGCTGTGTTTCTGAGCCTGTCTTTGCAGACCACAGACAATCTGGATCATTTTTATGTTTTAAGAAAAAAAAAATAACTAAAAAAGTCTTCAACCTGATGGAAATAAGTTAGTTGAAGCAATTTGTAATTCTCCTACAAAGTTTAGATTTGAAAATACAGTGTGTTGGTGTTTCTGCTACCCACCTGTTCTATCCGTTATTCTGCTTTATTTTGGCTATAATTGTATACCCCTAACTAAATCTACCTCCCAGAGACAAGGGTCTTTGGTTTAACTGTGAGTATGCTCTTTAAAGATCGGGTGTAATATTTGGTTTTATCTATGGGGAAACTGATTCATTTTAGTGATTTTTTAATGGAATTTCAACTACTATCCTTGATGCTATCAGATATATTTCATTAGGAAGCCATAGAGTCCTTCTGCATAAGGATTAGTTCTGTGTGATTAAGAACACTGGCTTTTGAGAAAATATATTACTTTCTTTATAGATTTCATTGCATTTATATGCTCATCCTTTTGTCTCCTCACTAAAATGTAAGCCACTTGAGAGCAGAGACTTTGAGTCTTCCCTACCTCTGCATTTCCAGCACCTAGAACAGAGATGATACATAGTATATACACAATAAATAGTTGCTGACTGGAATTTTTAAATGCTCAAAATATAAATAATGTAATGTTCACATTCAATATGTCCCGAAACAACTTCCCATCAGCATGACACTCTCTGTTCACTCTTTAAATCCATCACATCATATTATTCTCTATGTTAATTCCCTTTTACTTCCCTCATTGCATTTTAGATTTTTCTGTAAATATTTGTTTGTTTTTTTAAGCATAGGTATTTCTTATTAACTTATCTTTCTTTCCCACAATATTCTAAACTCTAAGAGACTGAGGAGCTCATCACATTACATCTAGTGACTAACATACAGAAACTCACTAATTATTTTGAATTTGTGAATTAATTAATAATAAATAAATCTTATTTTCCTGTTTACTCAGCTGCCATGATGTACTGTATGTTTAAAAATATTATTTCTGGGCTTCCCTGGTGGCGCAGTGGTTGGGAGTCCGCCTGCCGATGCAGGGGACGTGGGTTCGTGCCCCAGTCCGGGAGGATCCCACATGCTGCGGAGCGGCTGGACCCGTGAGCCATGGCCGCTGAGCCTGCGCGTCCGGAGCCTGTGCTCCGCAGCGGGAGAGGCCACAGCAGTGGGAGGCCCACATACCACAAAAAAAAAAAAAAATATATATATATATATATATATATATATATTATTTCTCACAAAGGAGTAAACAGAGGGAACCCACTTTTATGCTGCTCCCAAGGAATATTGCTAATCACTGTATCTTTGGCAAAAATCTAAACAACACTCAGAAACCAAAGCTAGAGAAACTATAGAATATTTTATGTTCACTGTGTCCTGTCTAGACACTTTCATATTGAATTAGGAGCTTAATGAATATTCACAAAGGTATTCCTAAGAGGGAGGCACTACACTTCTTCCACTACTTACCATACTGGATGGCTAGATTTGGAATCCTGAGCTTGTCCGAACTGAGCCGAAAACTTTAACCCATATAAAAGTTATATTAAAAACAAATATCTGGCATATCTGTAAGTATGAATCTGACCTAAGAAATTATGTGATAAAATACTATATATACAGTATAATATACTATAGGTGTATATATATTTAGTTATACATTGCTGTTAAATTTGCCAAGCCCCATATAAAGAGATTTCAAAAATATTACAGCCTCATAAGATCAACAAAATTCATGACCCACATTGGTGGAAGACAGTACATATTAAAACAGACCATCAGTCTGTTGGTACTAGGAACTTTCTAAATCTAGTATATTATTGCAATTTGTGCAGGGTAGAAGGTGATAAAATATCATCAAAATCCCAGAATTTAAAAGAAATTAGTAGATGATGTGTCTGAATTCACTGAGATCAAAAACAGAAGTACTGATTTTATAATAAATATAAATTATATATATATTCTTAATAAATATTTGAGTAGGTAATATATATAATATTTAATCTATATTATATAGATATATAAAATCTATTCATATATATATAATGTACTTATTTTACTTAACATTATATTTATTTTTACATAGTATTATATTTATATACTAATTTATATTATTTATATTAATAATGCTGTTTATGTATGATTATAGTTAATATATGTATATAATATATTTTAAATTATTAATATAAATATTATCAACATAATATATAGGTAGGTATCATATAGTATAGATTATGCATTTCACATATAATTATAGATCCCATTATTGTATATATATAATATATATATACAGACACATATCTATATAAAATCTCCAAATACTTTTCCATACAGCTCACAGCTAAGTAAAATGTTATCAATAAGCTATTTTAAGATCAGATATGAAGTTACAAATTAAGTCAAGATTCAAGTCAAAGATTTTGGTAGACAAAAATATCTCTGATTTAATTTTTATTGTTTAGTTTTTGTCTTGTTTTGTTTTACACATCTTAGATATGATACTGCATTTACTCTTGCCTCTTGAATTTTAAGTGAATTGTTTAAACTCAAGATTTGAAATACACTGGAAGTGTCAAAAAGACAGAAGAATTGAGACAGGACAGAGTGGGCACCTGGGGACCCTTTGCTGCAGTGCTTGCACCTGGACAAAAATACAAAGAAACTATAAGGGACTAAAACTAACTGTGCACATATGCAGTTGGAGCAAGTTATGGACAACAAGATACAGAAAGACCAAAAAACCCAACTTCTACTTCTGAAGAGCCGGGAGCAAAAGCAGGTCATCAGGAACAAAAGCAGGGTACTGTGCATGTCTCCTGCACTCAACACAACCAAAGCCACCCCTCCAGCCAGACCCCTGGACCCACCCCTATCATCACCCCACAGAAGGAACCAGCCCTAACTCCCTCAGGAAGCGAGCAAGGGAAACTGTTTCGTGTTTTTGTTCCTCCCTGCTGCAGCAGGGGCCCCAATAAAGACTGAATTTCTTGTCTGGTCTTTTATCAATTTCCATTGATTAAGGAGGCCAAGAACCCTGGTCAGTAACAGAATGATTTAATGATCATTAATTTTAGAATATATCTAAGTAATATAAGCATAAAATATTGCAATTTTCCCATAAGTTTTGCTTTAGGTACATCCCACTAATATTGACCTGTTGTATTTTCATTTTTAGTCAATTCAAAATATTTCTAATTTTTCTTGTGATATCTTTTTTAACCCACTGTTAATAAGATATCTGTTCTTTAATTGGCAAGTAGGGATTTCCTAAGTGCCTTTCTGCTATTGTATTTATATTTAATTAATTTTTGTTGATTCTTTTACTTTTATTGAGATTTGTCTTAGGACCAGGTATATGGTTTATCTTGGTAGGAATTTCAAGAGCTCTTGTAAAGAATGTGTATTCTGCCATTTTTCACTGGAGTGTTCAATAAATGCCAGTTTGGTCAACAGTGTTGTTCAAATCTTCCATATTCTTACTGGTTGTATGTCTACTTTTTCTAATGGTGGCAGAGAGAGGAATGTTGAAATCTCCAAATATAGTTGTTACTTTGTTTTTCCTTAAAGGTCATTTAATTTTTGTTCCACCTGGTAACTTAGAATGGTTAGGTCTACTTGAAAATTTATCCCTTTACCATTAATATATGTCACTCTTTATCCTTGGTATTATTGGTATTTTATTTTTTTATTTTATCCTTCGTATTATTTCTTGCTCTGAAATCTACTTTTTTAGTATTAATGTAACAACAAGTTTTGTGTGTGTGTGATAAGAGCATCCATCTGTTTCCACTCTAATATTTAACCTATTCATTTTTATGTTTAAGTGGTTGTTTATAGACAGCCGGTAGTGCATTCTGCTCTATCCGTACTGATAATCTCTGGCTTTTGATAGGAGTGCTTGAACAACTTAAATTTATTGTAATTATTGATAGGATCAGAATTACAACTGCCATCTTGATATTTTTCCTGTTTTGTTCTCCAATTCTTCACACTCCTTTTGAATTAGTTGAATGAAAATTTAGTATGCCCTTTAATTTTTAATTTTGGTTTGGCTCTTCGTCTTTGTTTTATTTTTAGTGACTGTTCTAAGGTTTACAATACTCATGTTAAATTTCTCAGTCTACCTTCAAATATTATACTGCTTCACACATAATCTAAAACTCTAACAGAAGTATATTTCAATTATTCTTCCTTTTGCGCTATTGTTGCCACACATTTTTTTCTTCTAAATACATTATAAACTGCTCAATATATTATTTTTTCTTTAAATGGTCAATTATCCTAAATTAAAGTTAGAAAAGGATTAAAAATATTTTCTATATCCCCTCATATTTATCATTTGTTGACTTCATTCCATATGATACTATTCCCCTTCTTACTGTAGAACTTGTTTAACATTTCCTCTTATACAAGTTGGGAGGAACTCTCAACTTTTAGTCGTTGATGTTAGTCAATTAAAAAGTCGTTATTTTACCTGTATTTTTTTAAATTAATACGTCTTATTTTTAGAGTAGTTTTAGGTTTACAGAAAACCTGATGAGAAGGACATTTCCCCAGATTCTCCCTCTCTCTCCACCATCCCTGTTATTAACATCTCACATTAGTGTGGTGCATTTGTTACAAATGATGAGCTACTGATACATTACTGTTAACTAAAGCCCATAACTTACATTAAGGATCAAAAGGATCAATCTTTGGGTTGTACATTTTTGTGGGTTTTGACAAATGCATCAAATCCTGGCTCCATCATTACAGATCATACAAACTAGTTTCACTGTCCTAAAAATCCCTTTTGCTCCTTCTCTTTCCCCTTCAACTTAATGGAAACCACTGATCTTTTCACAGTCTACAAAGTTTCACCTTTTCAGAACATCATATCCTTTGGAAATTATTAATAAAACTTCTATAACCCTTGTGTGCCGGTTTTTTATGGGCATAGGTCTTCTCGTTTGGGCAAACATTTGGAGCATGATTCCCAGATTGTATGGCAAGACTTTGTTTACCTTTTGTAAATATTAATTACTTCCAATCTGTCTTCCAAAATGGCTGTGCATTTTTCATCCCACCAGGAACGATTGAGAACTACGCTTGCTCCACAGCCTTGTCAGAATTTGGTGTTGGCAATGTTTTGGAATCTAGCCATTTTAATAGATGTTACTTGTATCTTCCTTTTCTTTTTTAAATTTTCAAATCCCTAATGACATATGATGTTGAGCATCCTTTCTTATCCTTATCTGCAATTTGTATATCTTTGGTTAGATGTCTGTTTAGATATTTGCTCTCTTTGTGTTTTGCAAATATTTTCTCCCAGCCCTTGTCTTTTCATTCTCTTATTTGACTTCATTTTTGAAAGACGTTTTCACTGGATATCAAATTAGTAGGTGTTCACACCACTACCATCCCAGTATTTAAAAATGCCATTAAATTATCTTCTGGCTGCATAGTTTCTGATTAGAAGCCTAGGGTTATTCTGTGAAGGATATTTTTTTTTTCTGACATTCTTGGTCTGTTTTTCCCAGAGGTTTGCCTCCTTGTTTTTTTTTGTTTGTTTGTTTTGGGTTTTTTTTCTTGGAGCTCATTGGGTCTTTGTGTTATGGGTTTTTTTTTTATTAAATTTAGAATTATTTTGCCATTATTTCTTCAACTGTATTTTTTCTCTCATCCTTTTAGGGATACCAATTACACACATTATACTGCTGGATATTGTCTGATATGTCAGTGAGTTTCTGGGTTCCTCCCCTATTCAAGCTTTGTGCTTCAGTTTGTATGTTTCTATGTCTTCAAATTCTTTGTTTTCTTAGTGTGTCATCCATTGCTAACTCTATCTAGTGAAATTTTTATTTCAAATATTTATTATTCAACATTAAATGCTGCATTTTTATTTTATATATTTTTCTCCTTATTAAGTTCACCATTTTCATATATATATATATATATATATATATATATATGCTTTTAACATCTTGCAAATTCTTTCTCCACATCATTTGTGAGTGATAATTATTTTCTTCTGTTTATGGCTTGCATTTTCATGTTTCTTGGTATTTTTGTGTTTTTTTATTGGATACTAGATACTGTGACATTACATTATTGAATACCTGGGTTTTATTTTCTTTCTTTGAACAGTGTTTGACTTTGTTTCAGCAAGAAGATTATGCACTTGAGAATCAGTTTTTATTTCTATTTTTTGGAGGCTATTCTGTATAATCTGTTAGATCAGTCTAGAGAGGTTTTAACTGAGAGCTGGCTTAACACTCTGCTAGGGTGTGACCCTTCAGTTGTATCCGCTGAGTATCCTGGATGGTCAGTGAGGATTCTCCACCTTACCTGGTCAAAGTTACCATGGTATCCTGCCATGTGATATCTGGGAATTGTTCAGGTTATAGCCTCCTGGTGGCTCTTCTTTACTGAGTCTCATGGAATTTCATCCTATGTATGTTTGGCTTAGGATTTAGCAAGTGTCTTAGATGAAGCCTTATAATGATCTCTGGTTCCTTTTCTCTACATGAAATTTCCTACAAATCCCAGCTACTTAAGCTTTGAACTTTGATCTGTTTTCTCAGCTCAGTGACCCTACCCTGCCCTCTCTGGGACTCCTCTCTGTAAGAGTTCGTCCAACATTGCTCCCATACAAAAACCTGAGGGGAAAGTGGGACTCATCTTTCCTTCTCCAGGGATGACAGTCCTATGCTGCTTGATGTCCAATATCTCAGAATAATTGTTTCATATATTTTGTCTAGTTTTCTATTGTTATTTTTACTGTGAATGAGTAAATCCACTCCCACTTACTTTATCTCATCCTGTAACAAAAGTTTTAATTCCTTGTTTCCTCATTCTGCCAATATTTCATGTGATCTCCTGCTTTTCCATTAGATAATCAGCTAAAGAACATAGTATAATGCTAGTTATGCAATTGTCTCCATGTGTGGGAAGTGGTGAGACTTAACTTTAACCAACTTTCTGATGTTTATAAAGCTACAAGAAGAGCTATATTTTAGTTAATGTTGGAGTTTCATGTTTTTCCATGATTTAGTAAATATATATATATATATATATAATTTAACTGTAAATTATAAAATGTTTAATGTGTCCCTTCAAAGAAATACAGTCTCTGAATGCTTTAAATTGTTAATAAAGTTACAATGTGCATTGTTGACTCTTCAGGGTTTAATATAAATTGATACTTTAGTCTATCTGCTAAAAAAAAACCCAAATACCTCACAATATTTTAATTTTTAATGTTTTAATTTTATTTTTTTTAATTTTTAAATATTTTTAAATCAATTTATCCAATATGCTATACATTGTTGCTGTTGCACATTAGATATATTTAAACTTCTTGAGATGACAGTTTGTTATATAATCATTATTCAATTAAATTTCTGCCATAAAATTATTCTTTATACTTGCAAAGTTTCATCAGTGATCATTGCTCTTCTGCCTGAAGAATAATCTTTAGTGCTTTCTTTGCTGTGGGTCTGTTGCTGACAATTTTTTAAAAAATTTTTTCTTTGCTTTTCATGGACATTTTCACCAAGTGTAGAGCTCTAGATTGGCATCTATTTCATTTCAGAACTTTAAAGATATCAATACATCACTTGATGGCTTTCATTGTTTTATCTGAGAAAGTTTTAGTTCTCAGTCTCTTTCTCCCTTATAGTTGGTCCAAGTTTTTTTCCCACCAATTCTTTACATATTTTCTTCAACTTCTCAGAAGTTTAACAATGACATTTCTAAGTGTTTTTTTTTTCTTTTTCCTCTGTGTTTATTTTTGTTTGATTTTCAGAGCCTCCTAAATTTGTGCCTTGATATTGTTGATCAGTTTTGATAAAATCTATTCCATCCCACTTGAGAATTTACTCTACTCAGTGCCATTTCATTTCTTGGGATTCTAATGTGGTAAACTGGTAACTACATCCCTTATGTTTTTCATGCTCTTTCCTCCATCTTTACTTTTTCTCTATCATGATATTTTCTTAATTTTCCTTTCTTTTATCATTATGTGCATTAATCTGAATGTTTTTCTTCTGACTGATTTTACATTTTACACTTGTTTTTCAAATATGCTGCCATCCACTGTTGCTTAATAGCTGCTTCATCATTGTACTTTTCAGTTCTAGAAATTTAATTTCTTTTTTAGTATATAATATTCAAATATTGGCTAAAGTTCTCAGTCTTGTCTTTTATTTACTTGACTATAATAAAAATTATTATTTAAAAGTAAATTTTACTAAATTTGGTCTATCGATCTTATGTGGGCTCATTTCTGGGTGGCTGTCCTTTGTATTTGTTTCTTATCATGTTATGTTTTCTCCCCCTTTGCCTGGATATTTTTCCATGGCATACCATATATTTATTATAAATTATTTTAAATAAAATTTGACACCAAATTGATGCTATTTTCCTACGAATAGGATTTATATTTGCTTTGTACAGGAGGCCAAGTCTGGCAATCAGTGTTCCTCTCCAACTAATCAAGGAGTGAGATATTTCAAAGCTAATTTTTATGCCCCTGCAAAAGCTGGCCTATTTATTGCTTACCCTTATTTATAACCGAGCTAATTTGGTACAGTGTAAAGTTTGAAGCAATTATTTGTGCCTCTCTTCCACCACAGGCCTTGTAATCCAGTTCTCCCCTGTCCACCCCCTTCCCTACCTATAATTATGTTTAAAATTCTTCTCAGGTTGCCTGGCATCTCAGACCAAACATGTTAAGTAATTCAAGAAAAAAATTAGCCCTCAGTTCTGATCTCCTCTCTCCAGGAGTCCTTCTGCTCTGGGACATGGAATTCTTCTCTGCTGATGGTAGCTCTCTGATATCTTCAAATACATCTTTTTATAAAGTATCCATATTTTCATTTTTTTTCTGAGCAAGATGATTATTCCAAATTGTCTAATGTCCCGTTTTAGACAAAACACTTAACGAATATTTTTTTTAATGAAAGGTGTTCACAAGTACTTCACAAAAGTAAGTATCCAAATGCCCAGTGAAAAATGTTCAACCTGATTAGCCATAAGGGAAAATGAAATTAACATCACTATGAGATATTGCTTATTATGCATTATAAAGGCTAATATTTAAAAAGTGTGATATTAATACTAAGTGTTGGCAAGATTGTAGATCAACTGTATCTTTTGTATATTGCTGGTGGAAAAGAAAATGGTAAAAAGGCACTTTCTACAAATGTCTGGCATTATGTACCCAAATAGAATGACAGTGTGTGACACACACACACCCTAATATACAAGTTACCTCTCATTGGAAATGATCCAGATATCCATTTTTCTAATTATCTATTGCTGCAATAAAAAACAACAACAGCAACAACAACAACAAAAATACTGCAAAACTGAATTACTTAAACAAAATTTTGTGGGTGGAGTCTAGTACGGGATCAAATGGACACTTTTTGTGCTCTATATGCTGTCCACTGAGAACTGTGAAATATTCAGCTGGTTGAAGGGCCATTCTAAAAAGTTTGAGATGACTTCATTCCCATGGTAGTTAGTGGGCATGTCTGAAAGGCTGGGTCAGCTGGGACTGCTGACCTGTGTGCCTGCACATGACCTCTGTGTCATAGTGGTCACATCACAGTGTACTCAGGGCACTCAGAGAGAGCATCCCAAAGGACAAGAAATCAATTTCTCTTCACATCTGAGACCAAAATTGGCCCAGGTTTACACTCTTATATTCTATTAGTCAAAAAGCCACAGAGACCACAAGATTCAAAGAGAAGGAAAACTGATTCTACCTCTCCCTAAGAGGAGTGTCAAAAGTATGCATACTTCTGTTCTACAAAAGACACTATTAAGAGAATGAAAAGACAAGCAAGCTACAGACTGAGAGGAACTAAATATTTGCAAAACACATATCTGATAGAAGACTGGTATCCAAAATATACCCAGAACTCTTAAAACTCAACAATAAGAAAACAAACAACCCAACTAAAGAGTTGGTAAAAGATCTTATCAGAAAGCTCACCAAAGAAGATATACTAATGGAGATTTCATCCCATGTTATGAAGAAAGAGCAAATTAAAGAACAATGGGATATCACTATATGTCTATTAGATAACTGATGAGGATATGGAGCACAGGACCTCACACTCATTCCTGGGGAGAATGCAAAATGATAAAGTCCCTTTTGAAAACAGATTGGCAATTTCTTACAAAGATAGAAATAGACTTAGCAGATCATTCAGCAATCATGCTTCTAGGTATTTATTTATATGAGTTGAAAACTTAATATCCACAAAAAACCTGCACACAAATGTTCATTCAAATTGGACAAAACTGAGAAATAACCAAGATATCCTTCAATTGGTGAATGGATAAATAAACTGATACATAGGAAAAATGGAATACTATTCAGTGATAAAAAGAAGTAAAGTATCAAACAGTGAGAAGACGTAGAGAAATTTAAATGTGTATTACTAAGGGTAAGAAGCCAACCTAAAAACGGATACATACTTTGTTATTCCAACTGTATGTCATTCTCTAGAAGCAAAACTGTACAGACAAAATAATGATTAGAATTTGTGGAAGGGGAGGGAGGGATAAATATGTGTAGTGTGGGGATATTTTAGGGCAGTGCATTTATTCAATATGATTCTGTAATGGTGGATATATGACATTGTGTATGCCTTTGTCAAGACCCATAGACTGTCCAACACAAAGAGTGAACTCTAATGGAAACCATGCAATTGAGTTAATAATACTGCATTATTATTGGTTCATTAATTGTAGTAAATGTATCACACTAATATGAATTATTAATAAGAGAAGCTGAGGACAAGGTAACAGGTATATGGGAATTCTCTGTATTTTCTGCTCTAATTTTTCCTAAATCTAAAACTTCTCAAAGAGTTTATTAATTAAAAAAAATATGGAATCATCTTTATCATGACCATTATCAGTAGAACACATAAATAATATATGTAAAAATAACAGCCATGTAAATAAATGAACAGAAGACATGGTCTGAAAGAGAATATATTCTGATTCATATAATAAAAATTTGAAGACAAAATTTTACTTTATGAGAAAAGAGGTCAGTTACTATTGGGAAAGAAGATTAGTGATCAGGAAGGTCCAGAGAAGTAATATTATTCTTTTAGTATAGTTCTATTTCCATCTGTCATTTGTGGGAAAATTAATGGGCTCATTAATTAAGTTGTACATATTTGATCAGTGTACTTTTCCATATGTTTGATATATGTAAATAAAATATCTTAAATTATACAAAGCAAAAATAAATAAAACTGCAAGGAGAAATAGACAATAATCCTACAGGAAAATCTGAATATAACTTTCTGAGTGACTAATAGAACAAACAGAAACAAAATCAATAAGAATGTGGAATATTAGCATGATTAAATAGCATGATTGAATAACTAGATTAACAAAATTGACAAATCTATCAGTGTAGATATAGATAAATATAGGTATTTACACAAGTACTTGGTTCAGAATATGATCTCTGAACATAATGGGATCAAACTTGAAACAACCCAGTATAAGTAAACAACTCAAAATTCCCTTTTTGTTAGCTAATTAAAAAATATTCTTGATGTTAGAAATAGATTTGAATTGCCTGAGTGGATGTCTAGTTGTAAGGAAAGTAACCTTACCTTTGAGAGTTCAAATACATACATACATCCCTATAGATTATTGAAATATTTCCAATAGCTTTGTATACTTCTGTATGTCACTGATATATGTTTGAAATGAGTAATCATATCACAAGAGATTACAGCTCTTCTGCTATTAAATTTAAATTGCCAATTAAGATAAATACAATTAATGTAAAATCTAGAATAACAGTAGTTCTTTGATTTTTTTTCACAAAAGAAAATATCGAAAAGATTGTTCTAAATGTGCCCCAAAACACTTATCTGTGAGTATGAAGGCAGTCCTTTTTTAATGGATAAGTAGATAGATAGATAGATAGATAGATAGATAGATGATAGACAGAATTAAGTTTTCAAGTATAAATATGTCAAGAAGTGTGTATGTAGATGGCAGTGGAGTTAAAGAGGTTCTGATGAAATGACATTGGCATCTTTTTCCTCAGTCTAGAACCCAGGAACAGAAAGTAGTGGGTGCACTAGTACCCAGTGTCTTGGCATCATCTGGAAATTCAAGTTTGAGCCAGGGTGGCACTAAATGCTCGTATTCCTGCACTCTTGTTTTAAGTGGTGAGCAGAGTATAGCCTTGCGGCGTTAGAGAGTGGGATTCAAGGCCATCTGTTATTTGGTGTATTGTTATCTGGATAATCTGAGCATCTGGAAACCTTCAGGATAAAGCCTGGGGTGGTGGCACTGGTGTGGAGAGCCTTTGAGAAGCAAAGCCTCTCATACTGGAGTGAAGGCAGATTCCCAGTCCCAGCCAACTTCTTATCATCCACTCCTGGATGAGTTTCCATGTTTATTTGCTGGATAATCCTTACTGTTTTTCATCATGTGGACAAGGTGTGAACTACAGGGAATTTTTTTTTTTGGGGGGGTACTTTGGACATTTATCATCGAAATTCCTTCCTACTCGGAAAGAATATCCCTCACAAGAGTCCACTGAGAAGCAGGTACTCACTCTCTATGCTTCCTTTGCATCTGTTTCATGAATATGGGAACCAAATATTGCCTGTTAAAGGCCTTCACCTTTTTTTGTTTGTTTGTTTGTTTTTTGGCGGTACGTGGGCCTCTCACTGTCGTGGCCTCTCCCGTCGCGGAGCACAGGTTCCGGACGCGCAGGCTCAGCGGCCATGGCTCACGGGCCCAGCCACTCCACGGCGTGTGGGATCTCCCCGGACCGGGGCGCGAACCCGCATCCCCCGCATCGGCAGGAAGATTCCCAACCACTGCGCCACCAGGGAAGCCCTTCACCTTGTTTTTGAATTGGTGCTGGGAGCAGAGGAGAGAATCTCTTCCTTGCTGATGGATGGAGGTGGTTGAGAGAAGATCACTTTTCCATTAAAACAATGATGGAGGCAGAATGGAGGGATGAATATAAGGTGGGGGAAGACTTGACCTCACCCATGGCAGCGTTTCGAGGAGTGTTTTCTGTGGGACAATTTGGTCACATGATTTGTGGCACTGTTTCTGGCTATGTTGCTTCCACATTAGATTGACAAGTTTCCTTGGTGGTTCTTTTCAATAATTCTCTCTTTAAAAGATGCAAACACCATTTTTATTGCTGCATCTGTGGATGACACTTCTCTACCAGACATCATTCAAATTCTTTATTAAATATTATCTTTTCTTAATTATGCCCCTTTTGCTAAAAACATGAACATTCTACGTTTCTTACCCACTGCTTTGCATATTCCTTGAATATTATTTTCATGCCCCCAATCTCTAATTAGGTTTTCAATGTTTTACAAATGGAGTCTGTATGTTCTTGATTTATATGGAGCTCAAAATGATTACATAGTTACTAGTATTTCCCTGGCACATAACAAACTTTTATTGAAAAGTGACAGAATTGCACATAGAGCTGATAATATGTAAAATGATTTTCTGAGATCACATAGTACGACATGCCAGAACTAGAATTTTGGTTACAGATTCCAAGCTCCTAATTTTTATGTATACCACCAGCATTCTATTTTGACAGTAATAATATTATTATGGGCAAAATTCTACTTATTTTCCAATGTTCAGTTAATTTCCAGAGCAATATAGAAAGAGCTCCTAAAGCATGCCAATGTTTTAGAAATAAAGTATCTATAATTAGCCATACAGAAAACTGGGGACTGAATATATATATTGTGATTATTTTATTCTGTGCAAGACAAATGAAGTCATACATTACAATGAACTTTGGATATTATGGGGTGTGTGTGAGTATGTGTGTGTGTGTGTGTGTTTATAAAAGCATACCAGGCTATTGAAAGTTTCATATTATTATGCCTTCCAGGAGACAGTATGTCAACTTTTGAACCTAATTAGCAAAAAGCTATTGCTTTTTTGCATTTTTATTAAGGCAAAGAAAATCTAATTTAAAATAATTCAACTTACTGTAGAAATGCTATAAATTGCTGAAGAGTTGCTGGCCATGGCCTGTCAGAGAAAATATGTTGTACAAATCTTAGATGAAAATTAGTGCTTATAATCTTATACCACACTGGAGAAAAGCTTACATTTATAAAATTATTTCAAAGTCATGGATAAAGCAAATATACTCAACAGAGAACTGAGAGACCCCCAACCATTTATTTCCCTCTTGTATAGTGGGGCACCTGAATTAAGTCCCATAATCTGTAAATCTCCCAACGGCATGGGTGCTATATTTTAAGAATTTCATAGCACTGGATTGCCAAGCTCTCTTTTCACAGTCATTTTGAGGAGATGATTTGCAGAAAATCAAAAAGCATAAACTAAGGGAGACCCACATCCTTGGTAGGATACATTTTAGCTGAGTGGGATATCCCAACAACTGCATTTCATGGTCTGGTTGGTGAGCAGAAAGAATGTATCCTGACCCAGTGTCAACTCACGATCACTCCCTCTCATCCACTGCATAGGTTCAGGCCGTCAAATAGAGGAGTTGGGGGCAGGGGTGGGGTGGGGCAGCACCCAGAGCCAAGCTAATATCTTAACCTCCAGCTCTATCATTTAGGAAATTTGACCACCCTCCAGATGTTATCTGAACATGGCCATGGGAAATCACCGAAGTGACTTGGCTAAAGCAAAGATCTGGACAAATGTCTTCTTATTGATAGCATATTAATATAAAGAGATAAAAACTGACTTAGGTGGTATGAACAACAATAGTGCACAGCATAGAAAAGAAGACAGTTACCTCAGTACTTAAATTAAGAGTGCATCTATGAAAATAACTTAACAATGGATTGTTAAAAAATTTCAGCAAACTCTTTGATTGCTTCTGTAAAAATGCAAAGAAGCAAAGTCTTTTCAAACCAGTATCAAAATGTAAAAGGAAAATAGCTAAAGATGAGAAGAAATGTGGTACATGAAAGGAAACCAGATGAAATGCAGACACTTACCCAAGATAAAAATTTAAAGAAACAAAACTGGGTGGGCAAAAATAGTGATAAGGAAAAGAATCTTCTAATAATAAAGAGGTAAAAAGATGAATTAATAATATGAAACCTCAGAAGTGGTGAGGATTCCAATAAGAATTTCACCACTCAGAAGTGGTGAAAATTCCAATAAGAATACAGAAAGGAAGTATAACTAAATTAAAAGTATGAGATAAAGGTGTGCAAATATTAGACTTGTATGTATTTCAGGAGAGAAACCCTGAAGAAATAGAATGGAAACATAAGAAATAATATGATTGATCTTAAGTATACAGAACTAAATAACATTTAAAATTTCTTAGAGATTTTATTAATTTACCTGAAATTTTGATTTCTTATTTAACACAATTATTAGGAAAGTATCATCTAATAATAGTATTTTCAATTTTATTTCATTATAAATATTTGGCCTGGACAAATTCATTTCTAAATTATGTATAGAATTTATATAATATTTATACAAGATTATACATATATATAATCTTCACATGTATTAATTTCTATTATTAAATCAAACATGCATTTTTGCATGCCTGGAATAAAATAAACCTAACTTGATTGGGATATATTATTCATTCTACAAGTCTATATACTTGAATAATTTCTGTAGAATTATTTTATCTATGTTTATCTATCTCTATATTGGCCTACAAATTTCCTTTTATATAATGATGATAGACTATTGGAGAATATTAAACCTTTAAATTCATTCACTCCTATTCTTCTTTCTGTGCTCTAAATATAACATATTTCTATTACAGATGATGGATGGATAAATGGATGGATAGATAGATAGAGGTAGAAATCATCATTCTTATGGTCTTCTACAGTCAGTATTTATTTAGATTTTCACATTCATTGTGCTTCCAATTCTCATTCCTTCATGCACCTCTGAGATTCCATCTGGGATTGTTTCCTTCTGTCTGAAAAACACACTTTAGAAGCAGAAGGTTAAAAATGACACTTCTTACAAAATCAAAATCCCTAAGAGAAATTTCCATGAAAGAAGCACAGAAGAAATTTCCATGAAAGAAGCACTCATAGAAAACTCATTTTAATGAATTATGCATAGCCTTGTAGTGTTTATATTTTTATATCTATATTCAAAATGAGAGTATAATGCTGATCAAACACAGTGACTGTATGTCTTGCTTTCTCTACTCAGTATGTAGTGTGCAGATGTAATAAGCTGTTTATTAACATTACATCTCTGTATTTCCTGGCTCTTACTAAGCTTTATAAAGTTATCTCAAATATAGAATTTTTATACTTATAATACACCTATGTGATACCCTCATTAGCATCCTTGTCTTAAATTGGAGGAAATTGAGCCTCTGCAAGGCAAAGTAAATTAAGATAGAGAACTCAGCATTAAAGTCTATATAACTCAAAAGCCTGATCTCTTTCCATTTCTTTTCTGCCTTTTATGTGTTATATGTTCAATAAAGTCTTTAAATTGAATTTAAACCGAGAAATAGTGTTTTGTTGAACAATAAATATGATGTAGGATACTCTTCCTACCTTTCAGTTATGACACATTTCGTGGAAAAAGGAAATTCTTTCATTGTTCTAGAAACTTCAAATAATGAAAATGGCACTTTCCTTGTTAACTGGAAATTGAAGCGAATCGAGTTGGATTGCATGAGATATAGAAAGCAAGTGGAAAAAGAATTGAATATAATTTTCCCATTGTGTTACCTACTATTTAACATTTTACTAAATATTTTTCCTTAATGGACTATCTTAATCCATATCGAACAAACAAACATGTGTGTCTCATATATTTAAGAAGGGCCCACTATAACATAAACACTTCCTAAAACACCTCTTTTGAATGCATGAGCTGAGTCCTGCTGGGAATGAAGTCCCCTCTATAAGGGTTAACTGATAGCTAGTCATTACATGCTCTATGAACTTGAGTGAAAGCTATCTATAGGCACACATGGAATGATGGAAAATGTGACAACCTATGATAAATGCTAAGTCAATAACCTTCAGAGATGAAGATTACTTCCTTCTCCCTTCATCTCCTCATATGTGAAGACTTAATCTCTTCATATCTCTTTGCTCCTCGTCCAAAGTTGTGAGGTACCAAAAGTCATGTAAAGCAATTACGTAATGTAATAAAAAGCACATTTTTGTTTAATGTAGATCCAAGCTAACTGGCATTTCTACAGTCTATACATTTCCTTTGACAATATGTTCATGTTGAATTGGAAGTCATTGATAATATTTCTAAAGGCTATTTCTAAAGGATCCATTTTTGGACCAAGTAACTCATGCAAACAACTTGTCCATGCTGAGCAAGTTCAGTATGCCAGAAAACAGTAAACTTGCATAACACGTTGCTGTCTTATAAACTGGCTTTGAAAATAATAGAGCTGGTCTGCATTCTTAAGTGTTGTAAATAGTAGCAGATGTAGCCTATGATCACATCTTATTTTCCTTTAATCTGTCATATCATAATGCATGACATGTTGCAATTAATCTTAACTCATTCCAGTTAACACCCAGACTATCTTGTCATTACTGATAGAGTCACTCTTCTCTTGTCCTGAAATTTGCAGTGATTTTTGTAAATTTAATTGACCATTTTTATATTACCAATTAATTCAATTTCACTGAATTTAACCCATGCTTCAAATTTATTAAAATATTGATAACGAGACAATTAATTTGTCTCCATTTCATTTAGAGTAGAAGCCAAAATCCTACTGTGGTCTATACACCCTCTATAATCTGAGCCCCAGGTTAACTCTACAATCTCTTCCTTCGTAACTCCACCCTTGATCTTCCTGGTGGTTCTGACCCTCTTGCAGCTTCCTGACCACGTGGATTAAATCAATCCCTTAGGTCTTATGTTCTAGCTAATTTCTCACCCTGGAATGACATCCTATTGACCAGCTCCCTCACCTTCCTCAAGTCTGTACTCAAGTCTCACATTCCCAGTGGGACCTATTCTGTACACCTTATTCAACATTGCACACTGCCTCTCTTATTCAACACTCGAGCAGCTCTTACCCTCCTCTACATTTCCTTTCTATTTTAACAGCTTCGCTGAGATACAGACACATATCACACAGTGCATACATTTGAAGTGTACAAGTCAATGGTTTTTAGCATAGTCACAGATAAGTGCAACCATCATTAGTCAATTTCAGAACATTTTCATTACCTCTACAAGAAACCCCAACACATTGGCTATCAACAATTTATGTACCCATCCTCCACCCATACCCCACAATCACAATACACTTTCTAGCTCTATAGATTTCCTTATTCTGGACATTTCCATACACATGAAATCATGTAATATGTGGTATCTCATGTGTGGTTTCTTTCAGTTAACCTAATGTTTTCAAAGTTCATCCATAATGAATGAATCCATATGTTCTCATTCAAACAAATGTTTCAAGGTTGTACCTGGTGTCAGTACTTCATTCCTTTTATGGTTCAATAATAGTCCATTGTGTGTATATAAAACATTTGTTTATCCATTCATCTCTTGATTGACATTAGGGTTGTATCCATCTACTTGTTATTGTGAATATTACTGCTATGAACATTTGTGTACAACTCTGTTTGAATGCATGTTTTCAATACTTTTGGGCATATACCTACAAGTGGATTACTGGATCATATAGCAATTCTATATTTAACATATTAAAGAACCACTAAACTCTTTTCCACAGTTTTTGATTTTAGTCATCCCAGTGGGTATTGTGATTTTGAATTGCAGTTCCCTGATGACTAATAATGTTGAGTATCTCTTCATGGGCTTATTGAATATTGTTATATCTAACTGAGCCAAATATTTTTTTGATCCTTTGCTGAATTTTAACTGGGATTTGTCTTTCTGTTATTGAGTTATGAGTCCTTTTTATATTTAGGATATATATATATATACAGATATACAATGTGTACAATAAATATACAATATATTTTTTTCTCCCATTTTGTGAGACATCTTTTCATTTGCTTGATGGTTTCCTTTTGAAGCACAGATGTCTTTAAGAAACCTGAGATATCTAATTTTCATTTTGTTTTTCATGTTTTTGGTGTCATACATAAGAATTTATTGACAAATCTGAAGTCATGAAAACCTGGACCTGGAATTTTCTTTGTGGAAAGTTTTTTTAATTGATAATTTGATCTTTTTACTTGGTATAGGGTTTTTCATATTGTCTACATTGTTGAATCAGCTTTGGTAGCTTTTGTCTTTCTAGAATTTAACCCTTTCATCTCAGTTATCTAATTTATTGGCATACAATTGTCCATAGATTTTCTTTATAATTATTATTTATTTTGTTTTTGTTTGTTTGTTTGTTTGTTTGCGGTACACAGGCCTCTCACTGTTGTGGCCTCTCCCATTGCAGAGCACAGGCTCCAGACACGCAGCATCAGTGGCCACGGCTCACGGGCGCAGTTGCTCCGCGACATGTGGGATCTTCCCGGACCGGGACACGAATCCGCGTCCCCTGCATCGGCAGGTGGACTCTCAACCACTGCGCCACCAGGGAAGCCCTATAATTATTTTTATTTCTGTAAGGTCAGAAGCAATTTTCCTCTTTTAAATGCTGATTATGGTAATTTGACTTCTGTCTCTCTCTGATCAATCTAGCATAAAGTTTTGTCAGTTTTCTTGCCCTTTTCAAGAAAACTATCTTTTGTTGTCTCTGATATTCCATATTATATTAGATATATAATTTAATTTCATTAATTTCTGCTGTAATATTTATTATTTTCTTCCTTCTACTTGTTTTAGGTTTAGTTTGTTTCTATTTTTCCAGTGTCTTAATGGCAAAGGTCAGTATCTCACAGTCTGTGGCTTCTCTTTTCATTTCCTTAACAGTGCAAAAATGTAGTTTTTTTTCTTAATATAGACACTTAGAACAATAAGTTTCCCTCTAAGCACTTCCTTATCTGCATCCCTGTTTTGGTATGTTATATCTTCTTTTTCAATAATCTAAAGGTATTTTCTGATTTTCATTTTTATTTCTTCTTTGGTCTATTGTTTTGGGGAGTGTTGTATAATTTGTAAATTTCTCAAATGACTTTTTTTTTTCTTATTGATTTGTACTTGTTTCCATTGTTCACATATTAGAAAAATTCAGACATCATGATGTTTCTGAAACTCTGTGAATGATAACTGAAATCTCATTCAATGGCTATGGAGTGTCTTCCAATTTATTATGCAAATGCCTCAGTTTCTTAACTTTTAAATTACAAGTTAATTGTAGGCTCACTTGGAGTTGTAAAAATGACACAGATAGATGCCATATATTCTATGTCTAGTTTCCCACAATAGTAATACTTGCATAACTGTAATGTATCACGAGTTGGAAATAGGTATTGATGCAATCGATCCATTTTTTCAACTCATCCATTATAAATGCAGTCATTTTTATGGGTGTTTGTTTAGCTTTTTGCAATTTAATCACATGTCTAGATCTTAAAAAAATAAAGTTAAATGGTATGTATTCTTTTTCTTTTCCCTCCTTTTTTAAAGTATTGCTGCTGTACATTATTATAGAAGTTACAGAACTTACAAGTATACAGTAGAGTGATTCCCAATATTATGCTTGCCATGATGACTTTTTAATTGAAGTATAGTTGGTTTACAATGTTGTGTTATGTATTTTTCTTACTTAAATTTACCTATATTGTTGTAACTTGAAGTGTTTCCTTAAGATAGCACATTGATGAGTCATGCTATATTTTTTTTCAATGCTGTCAGTCTCTGTCTTTTAATTGGGGTATGTTAAACTATTTATGTAATTTGAGGTAATTATGGATACGTCAGCTCTTTCTTAAGTCTTTAATTTTATTTTTTCTGTTTGCTTCCTCTGTATCTTGATTGAACAACTTTTCTGGCCTTCCTGTAGGTTACCTAAACATTTTTAAAAATATTTCACCTTGATTTATTTGTATTACTTAGTGTTATTCAGTATATCAGTTTGAATATTTTCTTTGTGGTTGCTCTCTTCCACTAGATAGGTTAGATAGATAGATAGATAGATAGATAGATAGATAGATAGACAGATGTAGATATATGAAAGACAAAGAGACAAAATGATACATATATATCCATTCACAGTGTAATTGTGTCACTATTTTACCCTTTCAAGTAATGTGTAGAAACTTATTTCCATTTTAGTTCTTTTACCCTGACTACTTTTTAAACATATTTATTTTTATGCACACATTGAGCACTACATTAGGTGTTATAATTTTTGTTTCAACCATAAATTACATTTTAAGAAACTCATGAGAATAGAGTTTAATATTTTGTCCCTATCCTTGCCCTTTCTGATGTTCGTTTTTTTCCTCCTGAAGTTTTAAACTTTCTATTTTCATTTCCATTTTGTTTTAAAATAAATTCCATTAGTTATTAGGTTTGTTGCTGACAAACTTTCTGAATTTTCCTTTGTGCAAATCTTTATTCCCCTTATTCCTGAAGGATATAAAATTTTCAGTTAACAATGGTTTTCTTTTTTGTTTGTTTTGTTTTTTATTTTTCTAGTACTTGAAGCAATGCTGTGCTAATTCCTTGGTCTTTCATGCTTTCAGGTGAGAAATCTGTTGTCATTTGAATTTGTGTTTCTTCATATAGTAATGTGTCACTTCTCACTAACTTCTTTCAAAGTTTTGGTTTGTCTTCAGAAATTTATTTATGATATACCCTGGCATGGATTTATTGGGGTTTATTATTTTGGGGGTCTGCTTACATTCTGGATTCTGTAAGTTTATGTCTTTTATCACATTTGGTACATTTTCACTATTATTTCCTTGAATACCTTTTTTTAGTTCCACTGCCTCTCTGCTGTCTTCTGGGATTCCAATTTACAAGTATTAGACGTTTTTATTGTCCCATAATCCCTGAACTCTATTCATCTGGGGTTTTTTTTGCTCTATTTTGTCTGTTTTCAGTTTGATTAAATGTATTTATCCTCAAATTCACTAACACTTTTATCTGTCTTCTTCATACTACTGATCAACCTACCAAGCAATTTTTTATTCTGGTTATAATTTTAAGTTCTACAGTATCCTTTTGATTCTTTCTCATAACTCCCTCTTCATTTCTATTTCATTGCTGTTTTCTTGCTATTTTTTATTTGTTTTAATCATATTCTTCATTTCCCTTTGAAGCATTTTTATGATGGATTTTGAAAATTCTTGTCAGATAATTCTAACATCTGATTTATCTCTTTAATAAAGTATTCACATATTTTATTTTCTTTGCTTATTTATTTTTTAATTTCCCTGGTTCTTGGTATGGTAAGAGATGTTTTACTGGATAATAGATATTCAGATAATATAACATGAGACATTTGCTCCCTAGCAAAGCTCAGAAGGAAAAGCACCTTCCTTTCCAATTAGGTGACACTGGCAGGAAAATTGGAGCACTGTAGTTTGATTCCTTGGAACGTAGGGTGGAGTGAAGGACCAGCTCTCTGCTCTTCCTTGCTGAAACTGTGAGGGATACTTGCCTCATCTTTAATATTTTCTCAATTTGTAGAAATAGCTTGTGTAATAAAGAATTTGGCCTTGTCCAAAGAGAGGTCTGGCCTTCATCTCCAGCTTCTGGAAATTAATTTCTAAACCCTTGGCACTTTTCAAGCTAAAACGTATGTCTGTTATTCATAGTAGAGCCCTTGGACCACATCTGATGTTTTATGCTAACATGGTGATTCATGGCATCAGGCTGACTTTTAAGGGATGGGGGTGGAGATTGAGTTCAACCACAAGGCAATGTGTCAGTCAACCATGCCTATGTAATTAATCCCCCACAAAATCTCTGAAGCTCCAGTGAGCTTCTTAGATTGGTAATAATAATGTATATTGTATATTGCCACACATCAGGGTCAACAGGGTAATGCCCCCTGAAGACAAAGGAAGCCTAATACCTGGAATCCACCTAGACTTGGCTCTATGAATCTCCTCCTTTATATGGTTATAATTTGGGTCCTGGACCTGTAATAAACTCTACCTGTGGCTATAACAACTTTCAGTGAGTTCTGTGAATCTTGATAGTGAATTATTAAACTGAGATTGGCTTGGGAAACCCTCAAACTTGCAGTTGATTTCAGAAGAGGGATCGGTTGTAGATGGTCTTGCCACTTGAACTTTGCTATCGGATTCTAACTCTGCCACTTGGGTTAGAAGTCTTGGGCAGACTTGCCTAGTCTGGAGCACTGTATTCTTAGCTTCCGCATTGGGCTAACTCTGGTACACCTGGTTTCATTAAATCTTTGAAGCCTTCCCGCCAGTTACCATGTTCTTCCACCTAGGAGTCAAAATTGGGAGACTTAGCCAGCTGACTGCAATGTGTGAATATGTGACAAGTGGCCCACGTAGGCTCTTGCTGGCCATCTCACTCATCCTGCTTCCACTAAACCTCAGCAACTTCACCAACCACTGTCAGACAGGATGCTGTCTAGGTTGCTATTCAGAGGAGCCTATGAGTAATAACTAAAATCTAACAAAGATATCTTTTGAAAACCACTCCCTGCTTCCATTTGGTACATTCCCAGCAAACAGACTCATATTTTAACACTGTGCAAGTGGTCCGTATTTGGGATGTTAACAGGTTTTTCTGGTGGAGAGTAATAAAATCAGCCCACAGAAACCAGCACGTCCTCCTTACCATGAATCTCTGGGTTTGCAAATATGAGCAGCCCATGCGAAAGGGATTTATATTTCACAGCAAGACAATCTGAGGGAAGGCTTTGATACTTAGATTATTTTAGTATATAACAAAAATAAAACAGTAAACAATAAAAACACACAAGCACACACATATCATTGATTTTGTTTATAACCATACAAATATTTTAAAAATGAATATCATGCAGTGCCAGAATTTATAAATAATAAAATATTCAAAAGTAAAGTGGATATTTGTAGCATTTCTAATGCTCAGTTCAATAACAATGTATTTCTTTTTATATTTTAGATATGTACATAATATATATTTTACTTGTTCACTAGCACATGTCATCAACCTGCTGACTCATATTGTTATATCAGTTAAAATCAATTAGTAAATTTATATCTATACATACACAAACATACATATATATCTGTGAGTGTGTGTGCATGTGTATGTATATGTAAAATGTGATTGTGTGCCTCTTAACATTTGCCCTTGCCTACCACATTGTAGTATTTCATTTAATATCTTCAGATGATGTGTATATAAAGCATTTATCTAATAAATATACAATAGTAGAAAATATCCAGGCATTATTAAACTCACTTTTTACACATATCTTTGCTTTCTCTAACTTTAAGTGTTTCTTGCAAAACCTGCAATGGTGCCTACATACAAAGTAAACTTCTAGATAAAAAACATTTTTCTCAATCCCTAACCTTTAACCGGGATTCTGAAACTCTTACATGTTGTGAGCATTTTGACTGGAACATTTTCTGAAGATATTGACATTTATTAATGTTATCCAACAATTATTGACTTTAAAAGAAATTAAATACCACATACATTCTGAATCACAAGGGTGCTTTGTGTTCTGATTTAATCAAACCACTCATCACCAATACGTTAATCCCTGAAAGGTCACTTTTCTTTTTGTGAGAAAGCTCCAGTGGATCACTGTGCTTTCCCCACCCCATAACATATACTACTGATTACTCTACAGACAAGTTAATGCCAACAGTAGGGACAATAAGAAAAATGAGTGAATGACCTTAATAAGATAGAGATGGGAAAAGACAATAAATTTATACAACTAGTAGGGCCATCTATCTTGATAACGAGGATTAAATCATTAGATATTGGCCCAGTTTATAAGCCTATTGTGAAATAGAGTGAATGATTAAAATTTTGTGTTAATGTTTTTTAATAAATGCAAATACAATTTTATTAAGATGAACACGTTAATAATTTATCAAGTCAGGTCATCCTAAAGTGAAATAGTGGGTACAAGATAATAAAACAGAAATAAAAATCATAAAAACTTTATAAATAGTTTTCTTGTCCTGTTCTTTATTATCTATTTTATTAATAATCATCCAAATTAAAATATGCAGTATCTTGACAAATGACTACAAAAAGTTAACTAATTTATGATTTATAGTAATAGGTTTTAGAATGCTTACTTATATTCTTTCATTATATAGGCTAACATATAAAGTATCCATAGTATATATATTTTACATGTTCAAAATATCATAATCTATCTGCATTTTTGGATATGATTTTAGGTAAAATTAATTAATAAGTACATTATTTCTTTATTTTCAATTTAAATGATGATATGGTATTTGTTGTTGTTGACAAAACATACATTGATTGCTAATAAAATGCAAATCTTTTGAAGATTTTACAGACACATAAAAATATCATTAAATATTCACTAATTTGTAATGTTTTATATAACAAGGGCACATTTAACTGAAGATTACTTTTAAATTGTATCCAAAATGAGACAAAAAATAGCTATTTGTGTAAGTCTTTAATTGAATATCTGAACTATTTAAGAGTTCCCCAGGTACTCAAATTTATTTCAAAGTGCTATAAAATATTTATATAATACTAGTATTTAATCATTACTCTTTATAGACTTGCTATATATTTGTTAATATAGGTGACAACTCAAGTTTCTCTACTCAGTAACTTTGATTACTCATTAATTTTAATTATTATTGTGCTGGAGCAGTGTATATCAATTTCAGTAAAATTTAGTTTAATTAAATTCTGATTCTTCTTTTTAATGAGGAAAACTATGTCCCTTGTTTGAGGGAGTGTTTAAAAAAAAAAACCTAATATGAAATTCAATTCCTAGAGCCCAGATATTCTTGGTTCTGCAGTTTTGCTATTTTACATAGCAATGTAATAATAATAATAACAATAATAATAAAAAAGATAGGGGCAGAAATGTAGAATCTCTTTTAATCCACACTGTTTGTAAAATTTCAATGACCTAAGCCAAAGATAAAATTAAAAATCTATTAGATTTAGTTAATTCCAGAAAACTAGGCTGTGAGAGACTATTTGGTGCTCCCTACCACGCAGCCTCACCAATGGTGACAAAAGCAAACATTAAGCATCACACTTCTCTGCAGATGATCTGGGATCAGTTAATTTGAAAGAGTGCTTTCCAAAACTGAGGTGACACCTGAGAGCAGTGTAATTTACTCCTCTCTCCTAAACTCAATTACTCAATTCGTGTTCTTTTAATTTATAGGAAGAAGGGGAGGTAGTCCTTTAAAACAAATCTCCAGCATGATGGCAGAGTCATGTACAGGAAAAGATGGGAAAACCACTGACATCATTCCCAGCAGCTACTTCTGCTTTTTCCAGGTTCTGCCCTCCCCTAGTGAAATCACCCCTGCTTAAAACACGTCTTTGCTACATTCTGAATCACCACAAACAGGATAAGGATATAGATGTGTTTGTAGCAGATGTTCCAATGGCTTGCCCTGGATCTGCTCACCTGCAGCTGCTGGGGAGAAAATGATTCCCAACACCCTGGTAGCGTCACCTCCACCATGTGCACTTCCAGTTATAGCCAGTAACTCTCTTCAGCAGAAGCAGAGCTTGCTGCTGGGCACGGGGATGGGAGAATGGGTGAGCTGACCTCTTAAGGGAACCTCACAACTAAGGAGGGGTAACTAGCCCAGCCCCCTGCCCTTTGGTGGTACAGTTCCAACTAGATTGAGTCCAGGTCTCTACTACAAGAACTACTCACTAACATATGCGTTATTAGCTTTTCTACCTTCCCTGTTTTATTTTTTTCTCTCTTCCTTGTTCTACTTTCACGATGTCCTCTCTGCTTTTGAGATCACATTCCAAACAAATACATTCATTTCTTTTTTTGAACTCCCTGTACAAATATACGACACTTGAAACCATAATCTTCTACCATACCTACCTTGGATGTTGTAATACACTAAGGCGGTGAATCCATGATGTCAAATTAATTAAGGTAAATAAAAAATGTATATTCAAATTTAAAGTTTTTAAAAACCAAGCCAGTCATTGTTTTCCTTTAACTTAATATGAGTTCTTGAACACCCATGATTATTTCAAATAAAGATTTGCCTCTAGGAAAAATTGTAACACACAGAATAAATTATTAATACAGTTTCCTTAGAAAATACTGCATATATGAAGATTTTTACACATATATCCCTGAATTGAAAAGCTCATCATGGACTCATTTTATAAGCATCTCTTTATATAACACTGTTTTATTTATAACAGAAAACTGAAGGATTGAAGATTAAGCTGACTGTTTTATTTAAAGAATAAAAAATAATTATTTCACAAGGAGCACATGTAAAAGTTGACAAGATATATGCAGATTTTTTAAATATCCATATATTTTTGAGTCAATTAAAATGTTTTTATAATCTGCCTACAGTTTTTACACCTATCAAATTGTGCTCGAACTAGAAATGAGTACCTTAAACAATTTTGAAATTTATTATTCCTCTGAGAAGGATCAAAATAATTATGGTATGGTGAAATATTCTGATTGACACAGTTTGGGACAGGAATAATTCTCCAGAGTTCAACTCCTGCCAAGATAGTTTACAATGACATGAAGACTTTTGGATGTAAAAAAATTATGAAAAAGAAATAGATCACTAAGAAGGAATAATGAATAATGCATAGTTTTTAATTGAAAATGTACTAAAACTAGGGGTCTAAAAAAATTGGATAGGTATGTTGTACACATTTTATGTGTGTATTTTATTCTTAGATGATTTTTTTGCTTTAGTTTATAAAAGCTTATTTTTTATGACAGATATAGTATATGCTAAATAAAGGGAAATTAGAACATAGAAAATGAACAAAAATATTAGCTTTGTCAACCAAAGACAATAATCACATGATCTATTAACATATAACCTATGTCTTATTTACACAGCATATCTAATATTTATGCTTAGCAGGGTGAGAAAGAGACTACAAAGAAATTAAACTGGGACAAAGAAGCAAAATTAGGAAACTTTTGCAATATACTAGTATCATAGAAAAATTTGGAACTGAGTTAGGTTGGAAAATAAAAGCAGTAAGAAATTAGAGTATTTAAGTAGAGCTAGAAAATTGAATATGCACTCTGATGGGTGAGAAGTTTGTGAATAATTAAAGTAATGCTTTGTGCTTCTGCACAGGCAATGATAATGTTGGTTGAGAACTAAGAATATAGCAAAAGTGTGGGGACAAATTTTTAAATTTGCGTTCTATACATGGAAGTTCACAGAATAAATTTTGTTAACATCAAAGCTTGAAACATAAGTGTGTACAAAACTTCTTAAGTGTATATCTGTGGAGAAGAATGAACTAACAGAAATAGAGGGGCAGAAGTAGCCAAAAAATGCAAAGAAATTTTATATCTAAAAGCCAATTAGGGTAAGGGAATATGAGATTTTGTGTTTAATCAAAATGTCTCTATCTTTCTAATTCTGATAATATAGTTGACCCTATAGCTGAAACACACACACACACACACACACACACACACACACTTTTAAAAAGCACTGATATTCTCCCAAGAATTTTATTTTATTTTATTTATTATTATAATTTTTTTGGCGGTACGCGGGCCTCTCACTGTTGTGGCCTCTCCCGTTGCGGAGCACAGGCTCCGGAAGCGCAGGCTCAGCAGCCATGGCTCATGGGCCCAGCCGCTCCACGGCATGTGGGATCTTCCCGGACTGGGGCACGAACCCGTGTCCCCTGCATCGGCAGGCGGACTCTCAACCACTGTGCCACCAGGGAAGCCCTCTCCCAAGAATTTTAGACGAAAACTATGCAAATGCAAGGACGCAGAGAAAAATGTCTTACACTGTAACTGGTTTTGCTGTAAGGTTTATTTAGTGTCTCAGCACAAAGGATAGTAAACAAGCACCAGGCCTTTCCCAAGATAGGGGTCATATAAGATATCTTGCCCCATAAAGCTGATACCCTCAGGGTAATGACGAATCAGAGTAAATCTATTCTATCCCACACAGCCAGAAATTGTGAATAAGTTGATTTGAGACTGAGCAGATTAAAAGAAAAAAACAATCATTAAGAATTAACAGCAGCAATTTTAGCATTGTTTAAATGCTTAGCCCAAATCTACACCACTGGGAAGTCCAAAACACTTACAGGCCAAAAATTATTACAATGTGGTCCCAGACTGCGGTCCCAGATTATGGTCCCAGTTCCTTTAGGAGACTCTCAGAAGCAAATTCAAATATTTTTTGGTCAATCGTCTTCACACTAATCCTTAAAATGCACACAAAAAATTTTCTAAGGAAATTGAGCATTTGCCATTCGAAAATATCTACATACACAAGAAAATAATGCTCCACCATTAAGAAAAAGAGCAAGTAAAGAAGCATAAAAAGATCCACAAAGACTTCAGTTACTAAAAATAGCATTATTAGATTGTAAAGATTGTAAAGTAAGATTAGATTGTAGAGTAAGTCTGCTTTAAAAAGTAAAAGAAAACATAAATATATCTTTAGGAGAGTAAAAATGACCTAGCAAATTTGAAAAATAACTTGTATAAAAGATAGTATTTTAAGTTAAAAAGTCAATGATGGTTTAGCAGATTAGGCATAGCCAAGGTGAGAATTAATAAATTGCAATGAAAATCAAAATAAATATTGCAGAGCGCATTACAGATAATTTTCAAAGCTGCAAAATGTGGGTAAAATCATAAGAGATATAGTGGATGAAGTGAAAAATATAGCATGCATTTAATGGATGTTCTAATAGGACTGGAAAAATATGGGAAAGGACAATATTTGAAGATATTCTGGCTGAAAGTTCTCCAGACTTTTGAAAAACACTAATTCACATATTAAAAAATCCATTCAATTGCAAGCAAGATATATGAAGATAAACCTACATCTAAATATTTCATAGTGAAACTGAAAGTGGCCAGGAAGAAAGAAGATATTTTTATTAGGGGTAGTAAAAAATCAAATTACCTTTAATATATTGAAACTTGACTTTCTAGCTGAAAGAATGGAAGGTAAAAGACACAAATGCCATTCTAGAATTCTCAACTAAGCAAAATATACATCAACCTAGGACCAAATAAAAACATTTGTAGACAAACCAAATGGCTCCAGCAGAAGCTCACTAAAGAAATTTCAAAGAAACTGAAAAAATACACTTCAAAGAGGTGGAAGTTCTGAAATAAAAGAATGAATAAAGATCAAAATTTGTTATAATATATGGATAAATCTTAATAAAAATTATTTTGGTATTAAAACTAAAACATTTAAAATAGATAAGCACTACACTATGTAAGTTTGGAGAAGAATTAATAGAGGTAAAATGTTTAACGATCCCTTCATTGTCTGAGAAGAAGATAACATTATGTAAAACTTTGGAACTTTGGCAAGTTACACATTGTGTATTTTTCTACTGTATCCATGAAAAAATGTAGGAAAAAAATTAAAGTAATAATTTAAAAACAAGGAGAGAGGAAATAATATGTAGAAATGAGATAAAATAAGACTTAATAGATGCAAGAAAGAGAAAAAAGAAAAAATAAGCATAAACATTTACTATCAAAGATTATTTTAAATATAGGAAATTAGTTTTCATTAAAATACAAAGATTGGCAGAAGAGAGTTTGTGTGTGTGTGTTTTTAATCTATCTATGAAGGTCACAAGAGACACAATTAAAATACAGAAAACTTGAAGTTTATGCAATAGAAGACATACTATAGAAATACAATTTTGTAAAAAGCTGATTTTCTTATAGCAATAATAAAACAGACTTAAAGTTGAAAACATTTATTAAAAGAAGGAAGTCTACTCTGTATGAGAAAAGTTTATTAGGAAGATGTGCATTAGTCTGACATATATATGAAGGAAAGTTTCGGAACTGCAATGGGAAAGGGATAAGCCTTCAAATAATTGTAGAAGTTTCAAACATGCTTCTTTCAGTAATGGAAGAAAAAATTAAGGCAGCAAGTGCTAAAAGAAGCTATGTAATTAACAAAATTAATGAAGTGTCATATAGAGAACACAAATGGTATGGTGTGATTCATGTTATTTTCATGTTCATAAGGAATACTTACAAAAATGTTTATTTTTCTAGATCATATAGTAAATTGCAATAATTTTCAAAGAAATAAAGTAATACAGAGTATGTTTCCTGAACAAATAGCAATCAGCCAGAAAGCAATAATAAAAAGGAAAACTAGAAAACACAAGTCTAAATAATATGGGTCAAAAGGTTTGATAATAAATATTACAATATATTTTAAGGTGAACAATTAATATATGAAAAATGAAACAAACAATTGCTTAATGAAGCTAAAATATAAAATGAATTAATGAGCGAGAGAGAGAAAACTGGTAAAATAAACACAAAGAATGAAGGAAATAATATAGAATAGGGCAGAAATTAAAGACAAATATATTTAAAAATCCAAAAATGGGTTATTTGAGAAGAATAATAAAACAAACCTGTAGGGAGACTGATGAAGAAAAATAAAGAGACTATGCATCCATTATCTGGAATAGAAACAGAGAGCAACCACAAGCGGCTATACACATTAATGATAATGACTTTCAGTCCTTCCATGATGGAGTAGCATATATTAGAATAACTCTCCCAGAAAACAAAAGTGTTGTAAAACTATGTGTTAGACATTAAGCAATAATAAAGACCTTCCATTCTGGCAGTCATAAAATTACTTATATTAGGCCAACCTTCTTGATGAAATCAACTATAAAACCTGAACAAAGTAAATAAAATGACTGCAGGCAGAGGAGGGTAACCAAGCAAGCAGGACTTGAGGTGCTACATTCTCTTTGTCACACATGTAACATTACATACTCTTCCCACTCAGTTCACCAGTTAATCTTAGATCTGCTGTTAAATATATTCAGTACTACAATCAATTACTTTGCCAAAATTTCCCTACTCACATGTTGCTTGAGGAACTTCCAAAAGACCTTTTAGGAAAATCAAATGAGTAGAGAAAACTTCAAATACTTACGTGTTTAAAACTACATTTTTTAGCCCTAGTGCTTGAAATGTAGCTTGCCCTGCAGGTTGTGTTCAAACATAATTCAAGATGCAAGATGTTTATCTGGGATCATTACCTGTGAAAAGAAATAGGGAAGCAGGATAAAAAAGAGGAAGAGGAAGAGGAAGGAATGAGATATAAGCCACAAGTCCTCAGAAAACAGAGCATGATCCTGTCGTGTGAGTATGACTCATCAGGGTTGTCCTAATGCCAGACTCTTTTAACTACCTTGTCAGTCTCTGTGTGTAGGTGGCACCAGGAAAGGTATGACCTTGCACTTGGTGACTGCATTAGATGAAGAAGGTGACAACAGGAAGCGCCTGCTGACTATGCTCTTTACCTGTGCAGAAAGTTTTTCCTTGAAAGAGTATCAGATGGTGCATCTCCATGTATAAGGTAGGTGAATGTAGAGTTTTTGGTTCATGCTTTTCTTCTCATAGATCTTAAGATGTTCCTCCTCACTTATTCTGTATCTCACCAACCTTTGATATGATCAGTCTTTTTAGTTTTAGCTCTTCTAGTCTATGTAGTAATATTTGTGTGCTTTTAATTTTTATTTCTCCAATGACCAGTTATGTTGAGAATATTTTTCTTGAAAATATTGACCCTTAGTACATCTTTGTAAGGAGTTTATTCAAAATGTTTTCTATTTATGTTTGTGTTGTTTATAGTTTTTAATTTTTTGACTTGAAAGTGTTCTTTATATATTCCGGACATGAGTCATTTATCAGATATATGTTTTGCCATATTGTATTCTATTCTGTGTCTGTCTCATTCATTTTCTTAACATTTTCATATGAAGATTCAAATTTTTCATTTGTACAAATATATCATTTTTTCTTAATTACTTCTGAGATGTGTCTCATGTCGTTTTGTCTATCCTCAGATTGCATGTGTATATTTTGGTCTTAAAGTTTTATCATTTTAGGTTTACATTTTTCGATGATCTATCATAAACTTAAATTTGTTTTTTCTGTATAGTAAGAAATAAAGCTATTTTCCTCTAATTATTTTTTTTTAACATCTTTAATGGAGTATAATTGTTTTACAATGGTGTGTTATTTTCTGCTTTATAACAAAGAGAATCAGTTATACATATACATATGTTCCCATATCTCTTCCCTCTTGCATCTCCCTCCTTCCCACCCTCCCTATCGCACCCCTCTAGGTAGTCACAAAGCACCGAGCTGATCTCCCTGTGCTATGTAGCTTCTTCTCACTAGCTATTTTACATTTGGTAGTGTATATATGTCCATGCCACTCTCTCACTTTGTCACAGCTTACCCTTCCCCCTCCCCATATCCACAAGTGCATTCTCTAGTAGGTCTGTGTCTTTATTCCCATCTTACCCCTAGGTTCTTCATGACCTTTTTTTTTTTCTTTGATTCCATATATATGTGTTAGCATACAGTATTTGTTTTTCTCTTTCTGACTTACTTCACTCTGTATGACAGACTATGTCCATCAACCTCACTCCAAATAACTCAATTTCGTTTCTTTCTATGGCTGAGCAATATTCCATTGTATATATGTGCCACATCTTCTTTATTCATTCATCTGTTAATGGACATTTAGGTTGCTTCCATGTCCTGGCTATTGTAAATAGAGCTGCAATGAACGTTTTCGTACATAACTCTTTTTGAATTATGGTTTTCTCAGGGTATATGCCCAGTAGTGAGATTGCTGGCTCGTATGGTAATTCTATTTTTAGTTTTTTAAGGAACCTCCGTACTGTTCTCCATAATGGCTGTATCAATTTGTATTCCCACCAACAGTGCAAGAGGGTTCCCTTTTCTCCACATCCTCTCCAGCATTTATTGTTTCTAGATTTTTTGATGATGGCCATTCTGACTAGTGTGAGATGATATCTCATTGTAGTTTTGATTTGCATTTCTCTAATGATTAATGATGTTGAGCATTCTTTCATGTGTTTGTTGGCAATCTGTATATCTTCTTTGGAGAAATGTCTATTTAGGTCTTCTGCCCATATTTGGATTGGGCTGTTTGGTTTTTTGTTATTGAGCTGCATGAGCTACTTGTAAATTTTGGAGATTAATCTAATTCTTGAAATCTTTTCTCTCCTAATTGAATTGTGTTTGTTGGTTTTGGACATTAGTTGTTGGTATATGTGTGGACTGATCATTTATGTGGACTCTTTAGCCAATTTCATTAGTCTGTTTCTCTAAACTCTCCATACTGATTTGAATAACTTTGGAGTAAATCTTGAATTCAGATCATGTAAGCATTCCTGTTCTTCTATGTAAAAATTACTTTGGCTCTGTTAGGCCCCTTGAATTTCCGTTTTAGAATCAGTGTGTGTCTGCTTGTGTTACCCCTCCCCACTGTTCACGCAGTCTAAAGTGTGCTACAGGAAGCAATTCGGGGTGACCTTAGGGCTCACCTTACTTATTTCCTCTCAGTCATCACCGTCTTGGACCACTTACCCTTCAATTTCCTAAAATATGTGTCCCATATTTTTTACCATTTTCTAGTTCTTTATAAAGAAATGTCAAACCTGTTACCAGTTAGTCTATCACAGCAATAATCACACATCACACTGTGTAAAGTCCTTGAATTTATCAATACTTTTTTTCCTATGCATACATACTTATGATCAAGTTTAATCTATAAATTAGGCACAGTAAGAAAATGTCTGAATTGCCAGCATCACTACTCTTGTGCCTTGGGGCTGTTATTAAATAAAACAAGGGTTACTTGAACACAAGCACCCTGTTGCCACAACTGTCTAGCTTATAACCAAAACAGCTAAGGGACTAAAGGGCATAGGATGCCGGACTAAGGGATGAGTCACATCCTAGGTGGGAGGGAATGAGACATGGAGAGATTTCATTATGCTACTCATAAAACTCATAAACGGCATGCAGTTTAAAACTTATGATTTATTTATTTCTGGAATTTTCCATTTAATATTTTTAGCTCACAGTTGACCACAGGTAACTAAAACCACAGAAAGTGAAACTGCAGATAAAGTGGAGGCTACTGTATTTTCTTCCTTCTACTTAATTTGTGTTTGATTATTTTCTTCATTTTCCAGTTTCTGAAGGTGAAAGCTTAGATAATAACACTAAACTTTTTATGTCTAATGAATATATCTAATGCTCTACATGTTTTCCTGAAGTACTGTTTTAATATCATTATGAAAAATATTGAAATAGTGTAGTCCCATTACCATTTACTCCCAAATATTTTTCAATGTCTTTTTTTACTTCTTGTATCCTTAGACTATTTACAAAATGTTAATTAATTCCCAAATATTTGGGAAATTTGCTGGCATTATTTTAATGATCATTTACATTTATTAGGATTTGTTTTAGAGCCCAGAATAAGGCCTAAATGGTAAATGTTTTCTGTGTGTTTGAAAAGTTTTGAATTTTATAGTTTTTGCTATTGTGCTTTATAAATGTTCTATACACTAATTTGGATGATTACACTGTTCAAATTTTCTGTAATTTTATATTATATATTTACTCTATTACTGAGTACAGTGTTCAAATCTCCAGCAATAATTGGTATTTCTTTTTCACTTTTTGAACATTTATCTCATTTTCTGTTAATATATTTAGAAAATCTATTATTTGGTATATACGCATTAAAGATATGTTATATATTATTGAAAAACTACCTGTCTTATTGATGAATTAACTGTTTTAATCATCTGTCTACTTTGTTTACATATATTTTTTGGAAGTTTAATTTCTCTTATACTGGTATGTCCCTCTATCTTTCTTATGATAAATAATTGCATGTTTTATTTATTTAAAAAATAATTTGTAACTAATGATTTTCTATAGATTGAATGAACCTCTAGTGGACAGCATAAAAATTAGTCTTCCCAGAAATAAACCCACACATATATGATTAATTAGTTTGCAACAAAGGAGGCAAGGATATACAAAGGGGAAAGAATAGTCTCTTCAATAAATGGTGTTGGGAAAAAAAGGCACCCTCAAGCAAAAGACAGAAATTGGATCCCTATCTTACATTGTCAGTGCAAAATGGATTAAAGACTTGAACATAATACCTGAAGCCATAAAACTGCTAAGAGAAAATGTAGGTAGTACAACACCAGACTTGGCAATGATTTTTTTGGATATGCCACCAAAAACGAAAGGCAAAAGGCAATGATAAACAAGTGGAACTATATTAAACAGCACAGCAAAGGGAAACATCAACAAAGTGAAAAGGCAACCTATGAAATAGGATAAAATATTTGCAAATGATACATCTAATAAGTGGTTAATATCCAAAATATATCAAGCGATCATACAGCCAACAGCAAAAACTAAGCAGTCTGGGCTTCCCTGGTGGCGCAGTGGTTGAGAGTCCGCCTGCCGATGCAGGGGACACAGGTTCGTGCCCCGGTCCGGGAGGATCCCACATGACGCGGAGCAGCTGGGCCCATGAGCCATGGCCACTGGGCCTGCGCTTCCGGAGCCTGTGCTCCGTGACAGGAGAGGCCACAACAGTGAGAGGCTTTCATACTGCAAAAAACAAAAACAAAAAACTGAGCAATCTGATTAGAAAATGTGTAGAGGATCTAAACAGATGTTTTTCCAAAGAAAACATACAGATGGCTTACAGACAAATGCTGGTGAGGATGTGAAGAAAAGGGAACCCTCCTACACTGTTGGTGGGAATGTAAATTTGTACAGCCACTGTGGAAAACAGTATGGAAAGTTCTCAAAAAAAAAAAAAATACAACTATCATATGACTCAGCAAATCCACTCCTGGTTATATATCTGAAAAAAACAAAAGCACTAATTTGAAAATGTAGGCACCCGAATGTTCATAGGAGCATTATTTACAATTGCCTAGATATGGAAGCAACTTAAGTGTCCATCAACAGATGGATGGATAAAGTTGTGGTATATAAACACAGTGAATACTACTCAGCCATAAAAAAACAAAAAACAGAAAAAAAAAAAAAAGAAATTCTTCCATTTGCAATGAAATGGATGGACCTAGAGGGTATTATGCTTGGTAAAATAAGTCACACAGAGAAAGACAAATGCTCTATGTTATCACTTACATGTGGAATCTAAAAAATGAGACAATCAAATGAATATAAGAAAACAGAAACAGACTCACAGTACTGAAAGGAAACTAGTGGTTACCAATGGGGAGAGGGAAGGGGGAAAGGCAAGATAAGGTTATGGAATTAAGAAGTCCAAATAAATAAGCTACAAGGATATGTTGTACAGCATAGGGGATATAGCCAACATTTTATAAATTTAAATGGAATATAGTTTATGAAAAGTTTGAATCACTATGCTGTACACCTGAAACTAAAATAATATTGTCAGTCAACAACAGTAAAAATAAAAAAAAAACTATATATATAAGGAACTCATCAAGTAACAAAACAGAACAAAACAAAAAGCAAATAAACTGATTAAAAAATAGGCAAATGACCTGAATACACATTTTTCCAAAAAGACATACCAACAGCAACGGGAATATGAAAAGGTGCTCAATATCACTATTCATCAGGGAAATGCAAGTCAAAACTATGTCATAGCACCTCACTCTCATTAGGATGTTTATTATAAAAGGACTAGAGATAAGCAATGTTGGTGAGGGTCTGGAGAAAAAGGAATCCTGGACACTACTAGTGAGAATGGAAACTGGTGCAGCTATTATGGAAAACAGTATGGCAGTTCCCGCCCAAATTAGAAACAGACTACTGTATGATCCAACAATCCCACTTCTGGGTATATATCCAAAGAAAATGAAATCACTATCTCAAATAGCTATCTGCACTCTTGTGTTCATTACAGCATTATTCACAATGGTCAAGTTATAGAATACATCCTAAAAGTCCATCAGTGGATGAATGAATAAAGAAGAAAGATATATGTATATGTGTTTTTTATATATATATATATATATATATAATATTTGTAGTATAAAAATTATAACAACATAGTTAGAAACTAAAGAGGTAAATTCAAGCCCATATCTACCTAGCCCCCAAGTTAATGACATTCTTTTCCTTATACAGTTAGGAAAACAATGTCTTCATGTTTCCTTTAGTTTTCTAAGCAATTACCATCACATTGAAAACCAGCAAAACAAATAACAACTGTGCGCACACACACACAGACACACACACAGACACACACAAGTGTTTTCAAAAAATATTAGAGTATTTCAAACAATTTATTTTCCAAACCTTAATGTCGAATTAATAACCTCAGCTATTTATTTCAAACTGTATATAGAACATTCTTTTATCTTTAATATAAAATATATTATGTGAAATCAGCATAATTTTTATCACTGTAGATTCTCAATACTTGCAAAGTTTCTATATAATTCTTCAATAAGTCCCTATGTCTAGAAAAGGTTAAAATTTTAATTCAACATCAATGATGAAACACCTACGAAATCAAGACAGTGCAATTCAGTGGAACCTGGCTGGATATTCTGTAAGAGCTGCTATTATTATATGCCTATGCTTTCAGAAAATTGTATCATATTATTTAAAACCAGCCCTTATAGTCTATTCCTACTTTACTGTTTTAGAATAAAGTATTTTCAAACACTTGAATTCATAAGGAGAATCTTTTTTAAATATCAATGAAATGTCATTTCTTCATGTTGAACAACTCAAAACTGGCTAAAATTGTTCTCTTCAAACTTTCTGAAATATTTTTATCTAAATTCTAGAACAATCAATAGGTTTCAACAGCAAGTGTGAGAATATTTCAAATGCCAAGGTGGATGAATTTCAAAATTAATTTTATAATCACCTTTTTCATCATAATAAAATTGTGCTAAATCTTAGAAAAATAAATTTTACTGTAGACTCTCATTTTGATCAAGATTCAGTTGAGTTGCACTTTTAAAGTCTGTAATTTACTTTCACATGCAATGCTATACATATATATGCTTATAAAGTTAATATATATGCCCATTGTATCAAATATTTGAAAATCTGTTACATCAAAACCACTTTATTGGGCTTCCCTGGTGGCGCAGTGGTTGAGAGTCCGCCTGCCGATGCAGGGGACACAGGTTCATGCCCCGATCCGGGAAGATCCCACATGCCGCAGAGCGGCTGGGCCCATGAGCCATGGCCTCTGAGCCTGTGCGTCCCGAGCCTGTGCTCCACAATGGGAGAGGCCACAACAGTGAGAGGCCCGCGTACAGCAAAAAAACAAACAAACAAACAAACAAAAAAAAACCACTTTATTATACAAAATACTGATTATTTTATGCATATTTATGGTTCAAATAATTGAAAAATCGTTCCACTTTGTTCTACTTTCTTTTACTGTAGGGATTTATGTGCACATAATATTATGAGCTGCATGGTGTTTAGGTAAGTTTTCTCTCTTATGATCCCAAGTCCAAAACAAAAACATCTTATTTCTGAAAGGAAAAAAAAATCCATATATGTTTACGAAAATCTTATCTTTCAACAGCAAGGATGACAATTAGAATAAAAATAAACAAAAATGTCCTGTTCCCAGCAGTATAAATATGGTGATAACACATCAAAGCATGTGGTTGCATGCATTTTTATATTGCAAGATGCAGCAAAACCTACCTCTCTTCTCTGCTCTTTCTAGATGATACACTTCCTCATGAATCTAAGTGCAGTCATGGGATAGAGTAGGAGGTTCTACTATTTGTATGCAACTGCTCTTCTTTTTAGCTCTTGAGGTAACTCAGGCAAAAATATAATTTAAGCATAGAATTTCAAATTACAGTGCCAACAAGTATGTTTTCACCAATTTTGTTTGTCCTAACTTTTCCAACATACAAAAAGTAAAGCAGACTGTAGTGTGATTTTTGACAATAATTTTTCAAAGAGAGACACAAAATGGTGCACCCAGAAATTTAAATTGTTCTACACTTTGAATGCACATACCAAAGAAAGGATCTTTGTTTTTTGCTTGTTGGAATGGAAATATCATCTATATCCATTGAATAGCAATGTATTTCTGGAAATTAATCTTACAGAAACATTATCAGAAATATGGCTAGAAAAAAATACAAAGATCTTCAATGCATCCATGTTGTTATTTCCACAAAACAGACTCAACTATAGGTTCGGTCATGACAATGTTATGCAGTTAATACAGTAAATAATAAGGATTATTACATGGACTGGAAAAGAAAGTTGCCTGTGAACTATATTAAATGTATATTGACATGACTTAAATAAATGTATTTTTCTGACTGAAAAACTAGAGGTTATTATTTAAATTAACCATAAAAAGGTAAAAGTAATAAAATAAATGTCACATTTAATTCCAGATGCCACTATACATAATCACTGTCCTTAAATTGGTATTTCTCTTATTACTTGTTATTTTTCTATTCCCGTATGTGTGTGGATTTCTTTTTTTATTAATATTTAGTTGATGTACAATATTATGTTAATTTCATATGTAAAATATAGTGATCCGACAATGAAATACATTGTGAAGTGACCACAATGACAAGTCCAGTAAACCTGTCATCATACAAAATTATTAGAATATTATTAACTATATTCCTGATGCTGCATATTACATCTCCATGACCTATGTATTTTATAAATGGAATTTTGAACCTATTAATGCCTTTCACCCATTTCGCTCATCCCCCAACCCCCTCCCCTTAAGCAACCACCCTTTTATTTTCTGTGTCTGTATATCTGTCTGTTTTGCTTTGTTTGTTCCTATGTTTTGTTTTTTAGACTCCCCATATAAGTGAGATAATATGGTATTTGTTTTTCTCCATCTGACCTACTTTATTTAGCCTAATACACTCAAGGTCCATCCATGTCATCACAAGTGGCAAGATGTCATTCATTCTTATGTCTAAGTAATATTCTATGGTATGTCTTCTATCTATTCTATTCATCTATGTATTCTATCTGTCACATTTTCCTTAACCTCTCATGTGCCTATGGATGCTTACGTTGCTTCCATACCTTGGCTGTTGTAAATGCTGCAAAGAACGTTGGGATGCATATATCTTTTTTAATTAGTCCTTTTGGTTTAGGGAAGTACTCAGAAGTGGAATTGCTGGATCATATAATAGTTCTATTTTTAATTTTTTTGAGGAATCTCCTACTGTTTGCCATGAAGCCTGCCTCAAATTTTATTCCCATCAACAGTGCAGAAGGAAATCCATTTTCTCCACATCCTTGTCAACATCTGCTATTTGTTGTCTTTTTGGTAGTAGCCATCCTCACAGGTGTAAGGTTTTGGCAAGGATGTGGAGATTTCCCTGATGATTAGTCATGTTGAGCATTTTTTCATGTGTCTGTTGGCCAGTTGCATGTCTTTTTTGGAAAAATGTCTATTCAGATTCTCTGCCCATTTTTAATCAGATTTTTGGGGGTTTATCTTGTGATCAAGTTGTATAATTTCTTTATATAATTTTCATATAACCCATTATCAGATATATCTTTGAAAATACTTTCTCCCATTTATGTACGTTGCCTTTTGGTTGCATTGATGACTCCTTTACTGTGCAAAACTTTTTAGTTTGATGTAGTCACATTTGTTTATTTTTACTTTTACTGCCCTTGCCTGAGGAGACAGTTCCAAAAAATTATTGCTAGGGCAATATCAAAGAGCATACTTACAATGTTTCTTCTGGGAGATTAATGGTTTCAGGTCTCATATTTAAGTCTTTAATCCATTTTGAGTTTATATTTGTATATGGTGTAAGAATATACTTCAGTTTTATTTTTTTTACATGCAGCTGTCCAGTTTTCCCAGCACCATTTATTGAAGAGACTGTCTTTTCCCCATTGTATATTCTTGCCCCCTTTGTGGTAGATTAATTGACTATATAAAAGTGGATTTATTTCTGGGTTTTCTATTCTGTTCCATTGACCTCTGTGTCTGTTTTTGTGCCAGTACCAAACTCTTTTGCTTACTGTAGCTTTGTAGTATAGTTTGAAAACTGGGGATAAGATACCTACAGTTTTGTTCTTCCTTCTCAAGATTGTTTTGGCTATGTGGAGTCTTTTGTGTTTATACACCAGTTTTAGAATTATTTGCTTCACTTTTGTGAAAAATACCATTTGTATTTTAATACGTCTTACACTGAATCTGTAGATTGCTCTGGGTAGTATGGGCATTTTAACAGTATTAATTATTCCAATCCATGAGAACAATATTTTCATTTATTTGTATCATTTTCCAATTCTTTCATCAATGTCTTATAGTTTTCAGAGTACATGTCTTTTACTCCTTTGGTTAGATGTATTCCTAGGCATTTTATTCTTTTTGATGAATTGTAAATGAGATTGTTTTCACAATTTCTCTTTCTGAAAGGTTGATTACTTTATAAAATTATACATATATTTGTATATTAACTTTGTATCCTGCAACTTTACTATGTTTCTTAGTTCTAATAGTTGTTGTGTTTTTTTCCCATGGGGTCTATAGTGTTTTCTCTGTATAGTGTCCTGTTATCTCCAAACAGTAACAGTTTTCATCCATCTTTTCTAATTTGGATTCATTTTATTTCTCTTTCTTGCCTGATTGCTGTGGTCAGGACTCCCAATACTATGTTAAATAAAAGTAATGATAGTAGGCATCCTTGTCTTGTTTCTGATCATAGGGGAAATTCTTTAATCTCTTCACCTTTGAATATGATGTTAGTTGTGGTTTTGTCACATACGGCCTTTATTATCTTGAGTTAATATCCCTCTATACCCATTTTGTTGAGAGTTTGTTTTTATTTTTTTTATAAATGGATGTTGAGTTTTGGTAAATATTTTTGCATATCAATTGAGATGATTACATGATTTTTATTTTGTTAACATACTGCATCACACTGATTGATTTGCAAATATTGAATCATGCTTGCATCCCTGAGATAAAACTCACTTGATCATGATGTATGATTCTTTCAACATATTGTTGAATTTGGCTAATATTATGTTGAGGAATTTTGCATCTATGTTCAATAAGGATGAAGGCTTGTAAGTTTTCTTTTTTGTAGTGTCTGGTTTTGATATCAGGATAATGTTGGCCTTGTAGTAGAAAGAGTCTGGAAGTGTTTCTTCCTCTTCAAATTTTGGAAATTATTAGGGAAGAATATGTATTAAATTTTTTTAAATAAATGTTTGGTAGAATTCACCTGTTTGTTGGGAGTCTTTTGATTACTTATTCAATATCACTATGTCAACTTAAAAAATATACAACGTGAGAGTCATGAGTTAAGTTGTATTTGGGGCAAAATGAGAACTGTAGCCCAGAAAAGAGCATTTCAGATAATTCTGAGAAACTGCTCCAAGGAGGTAGGAGGAAATGTCAGTATATATGTGATTTTGGTGAAGGGGGAGTACATGCCATCAAGCACATATTTTTTTGAGAAGGTTTCTGCTAGTCACAAGGAGCAGGATTTTAGTGCTTTTCTAGATATGAAGAGATATAAAAATTGGACTCATAAAATCAGCTCCTGAAAATATCTAACGATCTGAAGACATGTTCTGCCAGTTTTTCCCAGAGCACAGAGTGCCTTATTTCTGCCCTCCACCCTGAACTCCTTCCAGGGGGTGTTGAAAATCAGCAGCTGCAGCAGCACGTGATTTAATCCTTGTAGAGGTAGATGACAAGTGTCAATGGCAACTGCCAATTTGTAGTTGACAGCTATTAGTAATTGGTCTGTCAGATTTTCTATCTTCCTGATTCAGTCTTGAAAGATTATGTAAGGTCCAGTCACAACTGTTGTGGGTGCTCTGGTGTGCAGGGTTGACCCCCAGGTTGAGATCCTCTTTGGAGGAATGCTGGCACTGGCTGATGGTGTCCACCAGGTCTAGCGGGTTGGGGGGCACTGCTTTAGAGGGTCTCTGCTGCTGGCTGAGGGTGGCTACCAGGAATGGTGGAGGGGGCAGGGGGCTGGCTGTTGAAACTGAGCAGGACACTATGGGGCTCCTGTGCACAAAAGCATTTTTGTGTCCCCCACTTCTTGATTTCAGGAAATAAGCTTCATTCAGTCTCCATGCCCTTCCCTGAGTTCCAAAGGGCAGGTTCAAACAGTTGCTATTCAGGGAAGGGAGGGGATTTGGAGACAAGGAAGGAGCAGTCAAGAAACAATAGCGCAGCCTTGGGGCTGGGTCCTGGTTCCCCCTCGAGGGATATCCATAACAGTATCTATGAGCTCTTTTGCAGAGGCTGAAACCCCCACCAGGTGGGAGAAGCTAACTGTGTGCTGCCCACAAGCATGTAGATCCCAGTTTGGTTGGAACCAGATGGTTGATGATGCTGACTCCCACTTACTTCACCACCAACCAATCAGAAAAATGTCCACGAGCTGATCATGCCCTCTTTGAATTATTACTATAAAATTCTTCACTACCCACTCCAGGTTGGGACACACAGTTTTGAGGGCATTAACCTGGTGGCTCCCTTTGCCTGGCAAAGGAATAAACCTATTTTTTCTACTTCACCCAAAACTCTGTCTCCGAGGTTTAATTCAGTGTCAGTGTACAGAGGCTGGATTTGGCATCACTGTGTCGGGTCCACAAGTGAACCCAGGATAAGGTGAGCAGTGCTAATAGCTTAGATGGGGAGAGTCATAGATGGTGCTGCCAGTGCCAGACCAGCTAGGTAGAGTGTGAGCCACAAACAAAAAACAAACAAACAAAAACTGACACCCACCAACTCATCCATATGCAAAGAAATTTCCAAAAGATCCCTGTCTCTCGACCACATAATGTAAAACTAGTCAATAAATCTCCTTCACGTAAGAAAGAGGTGCTTTTCAAGCTGCTGCCTAAGTGCTGGGATTTGGATCAAGTGAGTTTCTCTTCTGTCTTTTAAGAGCAGAGGTTTAATTTCCTACAGCCCTCTGGCTCTCTTGGATATAAATCGCACTGGTTTTCAAAGCCAGATGTTCTGGTGGCTCACCTTCCTGGTGCAGGACTCTCAGGCTGGGGAGTCTGATGTGGGGTTTGGAGCCCTTGGTTCTCAGGGCAACCTCTGATGGTTGTGCTATCCCTCCTTATGTGGGTCACAGTGCCAGAGGTGGATGTCCCAGCCAGACCGTGTCTCCATCCCTCCTACTTATCTCAATGTGGCTTTCCTTTTTATCTCTAGTTGTGAAAATTTTTCTCTGCTAGTTGTCAGGTCATTATCAGAAATAGTTTTTCTACATGTAGCTGTAATTTTGGTGTACATGGGAGGCGGTGAGCCCCGATCTTCCTACTCTACCAACTTGTCCCTCATGTGGATTTCACTATCCCCAACATTCTCCTTTGTCTTTAGCTGAAGACGGTATTTAAAGTGAGGGCTTCTGCCATTTGGGGAATTACTTAGTTTTCCTGGGTCTCTTCCGTGTGTACAATGTTATCAAACTTCTGTTTGATTTTCTCCTGTTAATCTGTCTCATGTCAAATTAAATTCTTAGACCAGCCAGAATAACCTAGAAGGATAGAGGAAAATTTCTTCCTCCCCAACATCGTAAATGTACAGTAAGCATGAGAGTATGGTTTTGTCATAAAGAGAGATATATTGATCAATGAAACAGAATATCATGTTCAGAAATAGACTCAGAGAGAGATGGCCAATTGATTTTCAACCAAGGTGCTAAGGGAATGCAATATGAAAAGAACGAATTCTTATCAAGAAGTTCTGCAGAGAGAGTTGATATGGGGAAAAAAATGAAGTGTTTTTTAATCATTATCCCATGTACAAATATTTAATCAAAATGAATCATAGACTAAAATTCAAGAGCAAAAACTATTAAACTCAAAGGAAACACAGGAAAAAAAGTTAGTGACATTTGCCTAGACAAATATTTCTTAAAGAAGCCACCAAAATATCATGGAATGTGAGTAACACAACAAAGATAAATTGAACTTTGTCAAAATGGGAACAAATCAACCCTGGAACTGAAGATTGACTGTACTTAAAACAATCAAGATGATGCTGGTCAGACCATTGCATGACCAACTTCAAGATGACTGTCACGGGCTTCCCTGATGGTGCAGTGGTTGAGAGTTCGCCTGCCGATGCAGGGGACACAGGTTTGTGCCCCAGTCCGGGAAGATCCCACATGCCGCGGAGCGGCTGGGCCCATGAGCCATGGCTGCTGAGCCTGCGCATCCGGAGGCTGTGCTCCGCAACGGGAGAGGCCACAACAGTGAGAGGCCCGCGTACCACAAAAAAAAAAAAAAAAAAAAAAAAAATTGATGACTGTCACAGCTGATGGTACTGTTTCTGCACGTAGCCCTCTGCCTATAAAAGCAGTGATTTCCCAGTGATTATCAGTAGGGGTAGTAAGCCTTTGGACAGGAATCCACCATCCCCTCCCCCACCCTACCCTCTGTTGCTGGCACCTGAAATAAAGCAGACTCCCTTCCACCAATCTTGCCTCTTTATTGGTTTTTGAGCTGCGAGCAGCCGGACCCCACTTTCAGTAACAGTGCTTCCAGTCAAAACTTTTGCATTTATTTTTTTCTTCTTTTTCATTCAAACCCTACACTCGCCAATATCAAATCTTCTTTTGTTTTTGATAACACATAACTCTTTTAAGTATCTATTCAAACCTAATATGCTGTTTTCCCTTACTGAAAATTCTCACTCAAAGAGAACAATGTTATCTGCTTTGCTCACTGATGTATCCGCAGCAGCCGGCATATGGTAGACAGCCAATAAATGTTTATTGAATTGAGCCCACATGGACTTTAATTGATGATAAGTAAATTAAAATAGTGTTTATATATTAAAAATATAATTATAATGGAGCACAATGCAGAAATGCAATAACATTTTAAAATAAACTATGAGAGTTTAAAGAACATTCCCTTTGTAACATAGTGCTGTATGTAAACATACCCTGTGAGTATTGAGTCCCTTTAATCTGCCCATAGGATAAATAAAGGTAAGTGTGAAAAGTACTAGCCTGACCACACAGCGAAGAGCAAGCATCAAGGAAGCTTAAATAGAATTCCCCCCCAAAAAAAAAAGATCAAATGAACTTATTTATAAAACAGAAGCAGACTCACAGGCTTAGAGAAGGAACTAATGGTTATCAGGGGATTAGAGTAGGGAGAGGGATAGGTTGGCAGTTTGTGGCTGACATGTACACATGGCTATATTTAAAATAGATAACCAACAATGATCTATTATATAGTGACAGGGAACTCTGCTCGGTATTCCATAATAATCTAAACAGGAAAAGAATTTGAAAAAGAATAGAAATATGTAGATGTATAATTGGATAACTTTGCTGTACACCTGAAACTAACACAACACTGTTAATGAATTATACTCCAATATAAAATATTTTTTTAATTAAAAAAAATTAAGGGCCAGTTTGTATGTCCATTCATTCATTCATGAAATACTTATTGAGAATTTACATGAGCAAGACTTTAGAAAAACAGGATAAACATATCAACTAAATCTCTTCCCACATGATCCCTATGTTCTGATGGAGACAGACACACAAATGTTGATGAGTGCTAAGAAGAAAAGTTCAGTAGAGAAAAAAAATTGGGAGTGGTGAGGTGGGGACACTAGGAAAGGCTCACTGAGAATGCCGCTTGGAAGTAAAGGCTTGACAGTGGTGTGAGAGGACGCTTGGAGAAAGCTGAGTGATGTGTATCCCAGGCCCAGGGAAGAGTGAATGGAAGGGCGACAGGGACAGATCTTCCCATAAGTAATTAAAGAATAGCAGAGGGGAGTGTGTCTGAAGGGGGAGGCAGGAAGGAAGATAGACCAGAGACAGATTGCAAAGGGCTCATGGGAGACTGGTCACAAAACTGAGCATTAAGGAGCGATCACTTTTAAGAATGATAGGATTAATAATTATGACTGGAAACAAACAAACAAACTGGGACATACATTCATCCTATTTGCAGGTCACTCTAGGAGTTTTAACACTTACACTGAGTGAAAAGAAAGCCACTGGAGAGGGTTGAGCAGAGGGATGATATGATCTGACTTCCATAATAAAGGAACCACTGATTTCAAGTCAATAACAGAATCAACAGTACGAAAAGGAGAAGCAGAGGCAGCAGGTAGAGAAAAGCTGCTGCAAGAAGGCGAGGGTCGGTTAGACCAGGGTAGGAGAGATGCAGTGGAAGAGGAAAGCAATTGGGATATATATCTATACATCTCTATCTCTATCTATCTATCTATCTATCTATCTATCTATCTATCATCTATCTATCTAAACAGTTAAGGATATATCCATCAGCAATAAATCGAAGAACTTTTGGTCTGAACTTTGAAAATGATGAAATTATAGAGAGTAATAGGGATTGATATTTATTCTATTGTAGCACCACTTCTATTGACCCTGAGGAAGATTTTTTTTTTCTCTGTCTCAACTTCAAAGGAGATTATTTTAAACTTATATTATACTGCCACTATTATATAATATTTTAGTTTGTTTCTTACTTTTCTGAGCAAAGAGCCACCAAAGTGAATGTTTCTACTTAATTTTAGCATTCAATTCTTTGTCTACAAATAAGTCATCATCTTGAAATGAGTCCCTGTGTGTCAGAGAAAGTTAAAAGCCAAGTTTGTTTTCATTTACCTGATTAACATAAGGATATTATAAATACACGCCATATATATCAAAGATTTAACCAAGCTTGATATTTCCAGAAATTAGGTTTTGGATGCAGGGCTAACGGCATGAAGGTGTAACATAATCTGTTTCCCTGGATCTGTTCAGAGCATTAGATAGTTCAGAATAAAAGCAGTGACAAAGTGGACAATGATTTTACACTTGCCATTTAACCTTTCCTGGTGATTCAGTGATTAGTCTCACTCACAAACTATAGAAAACAGACATGGGAGGTACAAAATACAACTGGGCTGCACAAATCCTTCCTGCAGGTCCATGGTGGTTTTGAAAGGTTACATGATTTGTCTGAGGTAACTCTCTGCAAGGGAACTCTTGAATACCATGGAGTCCTTGGGGTTGCCCTTCTGCTTTACCCAGGTCTCTCAGCATCTTCAGTTTTTTACATTTTTTTTCTCAAAACTAATAAAGCTAGTTGCCTACTCACATTATTTTCCTACTAAAAGTGAGTTTGAAATATTTCCCTATGTCTAAAAATCATAGTTATGTACAAGAAGAGCTCAAGACGTGGATAAATTAGATTGTCACTCTTATGGGGGCATTTTAGAAAGAGATGAATATTGTTAAATAATTTCAGTCTCAGGGTTTCATATTCTTTGCTGTATCCTTATATTTCTTGTTTAGTCTTTGCTTATTTGAACGACAGACCGATTGGGAGTTTAATGCTAGTATCTGGCTGCCACTGTTAATCTATTTAAATTTAAATGTTAAAGATATGTTGTAATCATGTTAAACTACTGTGTTGTTTTAGTATGTCACAAGTTTTAGGCAGTGTTTTTTGGCTGGTCAAAAGCAGTGTAGGTTTTCAATTAGTTTTAGAATCTAGTGAGCAGATTGTTATTTACATTTTTAGATTTTCAAGATGAGACGTCATAATCCTTTCTTTCCTTATAAAGTGTATTATTATTGTTCAGTAGTTTTGACCATGTTGATCCACGCGTGAATTTGTGTTCACACAATTACCCTTCAACGCAAATATACGTTGGGCCATGAAAATTATAGAAGTACAGGTAAAATGAACCAGTAAATAAAATAAACTTCAAATTTGCTGTATAATATGTTTTGCAGAGTTTAGAGGATATTTCAAATAAAAAAATGTACACTTAAGTCTGCTCAGATATTTGTATTAATTTTTAATTTTATATAAATCTGTTAGGTTTTCTTCCTCTTTGCATGCCTATAATGATCCAAGATGATTAATTCACATCTGTTGTTTCCCTCAACTAACCCGCCCCCCGCTCCTTTTGAGTTCATGTCATGTCCTGGTTCTAGATGTTTCACTGCTGTATTTTAATATCATTTGCTGTATTTATTCATTAATTCAGTAGGTCCATAGTTCTGTCAATCATTCAGTCCTTTGACCAAGATTTATCTGCTAAGCACTGTTTCATCAGTAGCCCTTGCAAATGACTTGTATAAAAACTTGAATACATTATTAAGAAACGTATTTTGGATTATTTATTAGAGAGATATCTGTAGAACCATCATGAGTCAGGCAGAGTGAGAGTGAGTAAATACTATACCAAACCCTTTGCCTTCAATGCAGTAGCTGGTTAGAAAGGCATTTTTACATGAGACAGACAAGTTTCTCTTCTTCTTAGAAAAAAATTCATAGTATACACATTATGATATTCAATTACCCTTACCAGACCTTCTGTACCATCTCCTCTATATATTTATCTTTTTGGAACACTTTTGTCAGGGATGCTTCCAGTATCTTTGAATATACGTCCTACAATGTCCTATGTCATTGTATGGCAAATTTTCGGAGACCTTTTCTGTCTGAGGATAATATTATTTCCTCACACTGGAATGACACCTGGATATCACATTATAAGGTTAAGGTTTTTGGTGTCTAAAGAACATTTCCTAGTTGTCTTCTTATTTCTAAAGTATCTGTTGAGTAGATTGGTGTTGGTCTGACAGGGCTCTTTGATTGCTATTTTGCTCTTTTTCTCTATAAACTTTAGACAATTTTTTTTTCAATGAGGTTCTTAATTTTTAACTTTGAATCTAAGATTTTTATTTTTTATTAAATTCTAAAAAACTTATCTGCATTTTCTTCATTATTTATTAACAGAATGTCTCCTCACCATGAACACACATCCTCCAACAGGGAATTTCATTGCAAACACATTGTCTCACCTCCTCCAGCCCTCCTCTGAGCTCTTCTTCCCCACCCCAACAGTTTATTATGAACATTTACAATCCAATTAAGAGTTGAAAACATCTTACAGTGTATTTGCATTTGCCTCGATTTAGAGTCTAAAATTAAAACATTATTGTTGTTGCCTTAACACATCTTTTCTATCAATCCTTTCCATTATGCTTGATTTTGTTTTTTTTAGATATTTAGTTCACATTGTATTGACTTTTTTGCTGTCTCTAGAAGAATTTTTCAATCTGAACTTTTTACATTCTACCTCGTTTATTCTTACCTCACCTATTAAAAAAAATAGGGACAAATCCAGGAAAATGCAGTATCAAAATTTGAAATCAAGGAGAAAATGGTAAATAATTTTATAAAGCAAGAATGCCAGCAGCTGTATCAAAGCTGGAATAATATTATTTTCTCAACTAAATAGAGGGGCTTGATAGTACTATTATACAGCTATCTATCCTATTGTATTTTCTATTTTAATTTTTATGTACTTATGAGTAATAGTTCATATTTTTCCTGTTAAGAATTTGTCATGTGACAGATCACTAATATTACACCTTTTTAATACTGTTGGTATCACCATTCTAATAATTCTGAATCAGAGGTTATATTGTATTCAGTTAATTTTCTTTCAGGGAATTTTTCTTCTCAGATATTTAGTTATTTTGACCCATGAATTGATGCTCGCTTGTGTGTCAGCTACTCTGCCTGGTCACATGTACCTTTGGAAGTGCTGAGAGCTACATCATAATTTGTGTCAGTTCTGGTTGTGTTAAGAATTAGACAGGGGTGCCTCAGGGCAGAAAGCCTTAGGCACCAGAAGCCCACTACCTGTCACTCCAATTTGCTGCTGTGACCCTGGACAGATTTTCACTTTGGGGGAGACAACTTTACTCTCTATCTACAAATTCTGGATACTTGGGGATGGAGAAAAGAAAATCTGAATCATATGTGTAAATCTCACTGTACAGAAGTGGCATGTATCAAATCTTGTGTGAACATTAGCTATTGTAAACTGTTTCCACTACTGTTGAATTAAACAGATGATAAATCTAAGTCTTAATACATACAAATTTATTCTGATTAAAACTCTTATATTGAGTCTATTTTTCACATCATTCACAGATGTTTCTGATAACTATCACAAAGGCTTCTGACAAAGGAAATACAAGTTTATATGTGATAAGTAAACTTAAGTACTAAAAAGTTCATTGGAATATAAGGAAAGTAAATGTCTTTGTTGCATCTTATAAAATTGGAATTATATATATATGTATAAGTATACATGTATGTATATATATTTTTACTTTATTATCTTTATAATTTTGAAAACTATCAATGCTAATTAAAAGTTGTAAAAAAACACTTTCAGAAGAATGTTTACAATTCAAAGAAGAGATGAATGATTAAACATTTAAGAAGTTAGCAATAAACAAAAATTTTCTGTTCATTTATTAAGTATCTAATATTTAAGTCTTAAAATTCATGACTGCTGTCATAAATAATTTAGACAAGGACATGATTTATGATTATTTTCTCACTTCATTTAACTTATTTTTTTTTAATAGGAAGAAATCCCAATTTGTCTTGGTGCAAATATTATAAGGAAAATGCAGAATCAAATTTTGAAATCAAGGGGAAATTTATAAAACAAGCACATTTGTAGTTACATCAAAATCTGGAATTATATTGTATTCTCAATAAAAAAGAGGGACTAATTGTAGGATTCCACATAGCCAAGTAAATACAGAAAGGGCAATGCTCATATGGTTTCAAACTTCAAAAGCAGCATGACCTATGACAAGAGCTGAATTCCCCACTGGAATTATATCTGAAAATTTTTATTTGATATAATTATTTCAGAAATTTTGGATGATGGAAAACTCTATATCTATGACTATATCTAGTTTTATAACCTCTGCAAAATAACTATCACATTCATCTTCAATTATATTAGTCAACACCATAATAGTATATCAACATATACTATATATAATATGTAAGAGTATAGTTAATAGTGTATTATAGGGACCCTGAACCAAGATGGTGGAGTAGAAGGACATGCTCTCACTCCCTCTTGTGAGAATACCAGAATCACAACTAGCTGCTGGACAATGATTGACAGGAAGACATTGGAACTCACCAAAAAAATACCCCACATCCAAAGACAAAGGAGAAGCCACAGGGAGATGGTAGGAGGGGTGCAACCACAGTAAAATCAAATCCCATAACTGCTGGGTGGGTGACTCACAGACTGGAGAACACTTATACCACAGAAATCCACCCACTGGAGTGAAGGTTATGAACACCATGTCAGGCTTCCCAACCTGGGGGTCTGGAAATGGGGGGAGGAATTCCTAGAGAATCAGACTTTGAAGCCTAATGGGATTTGATTGCAGGACTTTGACAGGACTGGGGGAAACAGAGACTCCACTCTTGGAGGGCACACACAAAGTAGAGTGCACATCGAGACCAAGGGGAAGGAGCAGTAACCTCATAGGAGACTGAAAGAGACCTACCTGCTAGTGTTGGAGGGTTTCCTGCAGAGGCAGGGGATGGGGGTGGCTCACCATGGGGACAAGGACACTGGCAGCAGAATTTCTGGGTAGTACTCTTTGGCGTGAGCCCTCCCAGAGTAAGCCATTAGCCCTACCAAAGACCCCAGGTATGCTCCAGTGTTGGGGTGCCTCAGGCCAAACAACCAATAGGGAGGAAACCCAGCCACACCCATCAGAAGTCAAGCAGACTAAAGTTTTACTGAGCTCTGCCCACCAGAGCAACACACAGCTCTACCCACCACCAGTCCCTCCCATCAGTAAACTTGCACAAGCCTCTTAGATAACCTCATTAAGCAGAGGGCAGACAGCGGAAGCAAGAACTACAATCCTGCAGCCTGTGGAAAGATAAACACATTCACAGAAAGGTAGACAAGATGAAAAGGCAGAGGGTTATGTACCAGATGAAGGAACAAGATAAAACTCCAGAAATGCAACAAAATGAGTGGAGATAGGCAACCTTCCAGAAAAAGAATTCAGAATAATGATAGTGAAGATGATCCAGGACCTCAGAAAAAGAATAGAGGCAAAGATGGAGAAGATGCAAGAAATGTTTAACAAAGACCTAGAAGAATTAAAGAACAAACAAACAGAGATGAACAATACAATAACTGAAATGAAAGCTACACTAGAAGGAATCAATAGCAGAATAACTGAGGCAGAAGAACAGATAAGTGACCTGGAAGACAGAATGGTGGAATTCACTGCTGTGGAACAGAATAAACAAAAAAGAATGAAAAGTAACAAAGACAGATTAAGAGATCTCTGGGACAACATTAAATGCACCTACATTCACATTATAGGGGTCCCAGAAGGAGAAGGGAGAGAGAAAGGACCAGAGAAAATATTTGAAGAGATTATAGTCAAAAACTTCCCTAACATGAGAGAGGAAATAGCCACCCAAGTCCAGGAGGCCCAGCAAGTCTCATACAGGATAAACCCAAGGAGAAACACTCTGAGACATATAGTAATCAAATCGGCAAAAATTTAAAGACAAAGAAAAATTATTGAAAACAGCCAAGGAAAAACAACAAATAACATACAAGGGAACTCCCATAAGGTTAACAGCAGATTTCTCAGCAGAAACTCTACAAACTTTACAGACAAGCAAAAGCTAAGAGAATTCAGCACCCCCAAACCAGCTCTACAACAAATGTCAAAGGAACTTCTCTAAGTGGGAAACACAAGAGAAGAAAAAGACCTACAAAAACAAACCCAAACCATTAAGAAAATGGTCATAGGAACATACATATCGATAATTACCTTAAATGTGAATGGATTAAATGCTCCAACCAAAAGACACAGGCTTGGTGAATGGATGCAAAAACAAGGCCCATATATATGCTGTCTACAGAAGACCCACTACAGACCTAGGGACACATACAGACTGAAAGTGAGGGGATGGAAAAGGATATTCCATGCAAATGGAAATCAAAAGAAAGCTAGAGTAGCAATAATCATATCAGATAAAATAAACTTTAAAATAAAGAATGTTACAAGAGACAAGGAAGAACACTACATAATGATGAAGGGATCAATCCAAGAAGAAGATATAACAATTATAAATATATATGCGCCCAACATAGGAGCACATCAATACATAAGGCGACTGCTAACAACTATAAAAGAGGAAATTGACAGTAACAAAATAATAGTGGAGGACTTTAACACCTCACCTACACCAATGGAGAGATCAGACAAAATGAAAATTAATAAGGAAATACAAGTTTTAAATGACACAATAGACCAGATAGATATAACTGATATTTATAGGACATTCCAACCAAAACAGCAGATTACACTTTCTTCTCAAGTGTGCACAGAACATTCTCCAGGATAGATCACATCTTGGGTCACAAATCAAGCCTCAGTAAATTTAAGAAAATCGAAATCATATCAAGCATCTTTTCTGACCACAACGCTATGAGATTAGAAATGAATTACAGGGAAAAAAACGTAAAAAACACAAATATATGGAGGCTAAACAATATGTTACTAAATAATCAAGAGATCACTGAAAAAATCAAAGAGGAAATCAAAAAGTACCTAGAGACAAATGACAATGAAAACACGATGACCCAAAACCTATACGATGCAGCAAAAGCAGTTCTAAGAGGGAAGTTTACAGCTATACAAGCCTACCTCAAAAAATAAGAAAAAGAGAGGAGAGTGACTTTAGAGTGGGTGACTTTAGAGAGGGGTGACAGTGAGCCCTGGGAGGGTGAAAGGGAAAAGGAGAGGCAGCTGCATGTTTCCTTCCCCTACCTCCCTCTAAATGGAGGGCGGAGCAGTTAAAAAGGGAGGGAGTCCATTGCTGTTCAGCCTCAGAATAAAGGTGCCGTTCACTGGCTCAGTTAAAAAAAAAAAAACTCAAATAAACAATCTAACGTTACACATAAAGGAACTAGAGAAAGAAGAACAAACAAAACCAAAGTTAGCAGAAGGAAAGAAATCATAAAGATCAGAGCAGAAATAAATGAAATAGAAACAAAGAAAACAATAGCAAAGATCAATAAAACTAAAAGCTGGTTCTTTGAGAAGATAAACAAAATTGACAAACCACTAGCTAGATTCATCAGAAAAAGAGGGAGAGGACTCAAAATAATAAATTTAGAAATGAAAAAGGAGAAGTTACAACAGACACCACAGAAATACAAAACATCCTAAGAGACTACTACAAGCAACTTTATGCCAATAAAATGGACAACCTGGAAGAAATGGACAAATTCTTAGAAAGGTATAACCTTCCAAGACTGAATCAGGAAGAAATAGAAAATATGAACAGACCGATCACAAGTAATGAAATTGAAACTGTGATTAAAAATCTTCCAACAAACAAAAGTCCAGGACCAGATAGCTTCACAGGTGAATTCTATCAAACATTTAGAGGAGAGCTGACATCCATCCGTCTCAAACTCTTCCAAAAAGTTTTGGAGGAAGGAACACTCCCAAACTTATTCTATGAGGCCACCATCACCCTGTTATGAAAACCGGACAAAGATACAACGAAAAAAGAAAATTACAGACTAATATCACTCATGAATATAGGTGCAAATATCCTCAACAAAATACTAGCAAACAGAATCCAACAACACATTTAAAGGATCATACACCATGATCAAGTGAGATTTATCCCAGGGATGCAAGGATTCTCCAATATATGCAAATCAATCAATGTGATACACCATATTAACAAACTGAAGAATAAAAACCATATGATCATCTCAACAGATACAGAAAAAGCTTTGGACAAAATCCAACACCAACTTATGATAAACACTCCTCTCTCCAGAAAGTGGGTATAGAGGGAACCTACCTCAAAATAATAAAGGTCATATATGGCAAACCCACAGCAAACATCATTCTCAATGGTGAAAAACTGAAAGCATTTCCTCTAAGATGAGGAACAAGACAAGGATGTCCACTCTCACCACTATTATTCAACATAGTTTTGGAAGTCCTAGCCATGGAAATCAGAGAAGAAAAAGAAATAAAAGGAATACAAGTTGGAAAAGAAGAAGTAAAATTGTCACTGTTTGCATATGACATGATACTATACATACAGAATCCTAAAGATGCTACCAGGAAACTACTAGAGTTAATCAATGAATTTGGTAAAGTTTCATGATACAAAATTAATGCACAGAAATCTCTTGCATTCCTGTACACTAATGATGAAATATCTGAAAGAGAAATTAAGGAAACACTCTCATTTACCATTGCAACAAAAAGAATAAAATACCTAGGAATAAACCTACCTAAGGAGACAAAAGACCTGTCTGCAGAAAACTATAAGACACTGATGAAAGAAATTAAAGATGATACAGACAGATGGAGAGATATACCAAGTTCCTGGATTGGAAGAATTAATATTGTGAAAATGACTATACTACCCAAAGCAATCTACCGATTCAATGCAATCCCTATCAAATTACCAATGGCATTGTATGGAGACACAAAAGGCCCCGAATAGCCAAATCAGTCTTGAGGGAAAAAAATGGAGCTGGAAAAATCAGAATCCCTGACTTCAGACTATACTACAAAGCTACAGTAATCAAGACAATATGGTTCTGGCACAAAAACAGAAGCTTAGGTCAATGGAACAAGATAGAAAGCCCAGGGATAAACCCACACACCTATGTTCAACTAATCTATGACAAAGGAGGCAAGGATATACAATGGAGAAAAGACAGTCTCTTCAATAAGTGGTGCTGGAGAAACTGGACAGCTACATGTAAAAGAATGAAATTAGAACACTCCCTGACACCAAACACAAAAATAAACTCAAAATGGATTTGAGACCTAAATGTAAGACTGGACACTATAAAACTCTTAGAGTAAAACATAGGAAGAACACTCTTTGACATAAATCACAGCAATATCTTTTTTGAGCCACCTCCTAGAGTAATGGAAATAAAACCAAAAATAAACAAATGGGAACTAATGAAACTTAAAAGCTTTTGCACAGCAAAAGAAACCATAAACAAGATGAAAAGACAACCCATAGAATGGGGAAAATATTTGCAAATGAATCAATGGACAAAGGATTAATCTCCAATATATATAAACAGCTCAATATTAAAAAAAACGAACAACCCAATCCAAAAATGGGCAGAAGACCTAAATAGACATTTCTCCAAAGAAGACCTACAGATGGCCAAGAAGCACATGAAAAGCTGCTTGACATCACTAATTATTAGAGAAATGCAAATCAAAACTACAATGAGTTATCACCTCACACCAGTTAGAATGGGCATCGTCAGAAAATCTACAAACAACAAATGCTGGAGAGGGTGTGGAGATAAGGGGACCCTCTTGCACTGTTGGTGGGAATGTAAATTGATACAGCCATGATAGATAACAGTATGGAGGTTCCTTAAAAAACTAAAAATAGAATTACCATATGATCCAGCAATCACACTACTGGGCATATACCCAGAATAAAACATAACTCAAAAAGACACATGTGCCCCAATGTTCATTGCAGCACTATTTACAATAACCAGGTCATGGAAGCAACCTAAATGCCCATTGACAGACAAATAGATAAAGAAGATGTGGTACATATATTCAATGGAATATAACTCAGCCATAAAAAGGAATGAAATTGGGTCATTTGTTGAGATGTGAATAGATCTAGAGACTGTCATACAGAGTGAAATAAGTCAGAAAGAGAAAAACAATTGTATATTAACACATATATGTGGAATCTAGAAAAATGATACAGATGAACCAGTTTGCAGGGCAGAAATAGAGACACAGATGTAGAGAACAAACGTATGGACACCAAGGGGGGAAAGCCGCAGAGGGGTGGGGGTGGGGGTGTGATGAATTGGGCAATTGGGATTGACATGTATATACTGATGTGTATTAAACTGATGACTAATAAGAACCTGCTGTATAAAAAAATAAATAAAATTTAATTTAATTTTTTTAAAAAAGAAATTAATGTAAAAATAGTGTATTATATATTAGTCAATAGTATATTAACAATTAGAATTTAATGGTAGAAAATATTTTTTAAAGTCAAACTGATGCTAAACATTTATTCATTATACTTATACATACACATATTTTTTTCTAGGGAATCTTAAGCAGTTTTCTAATTCAGTAAAAAATAATTATGCCAGATTTAATTCAAATAATAAATTATTTATTTTCTAAAATTCCTTACCATTCTCCTTGATTTTAACTTCAATATTTATCATCAAATATATTTATAGATCGTGTAAACAGTTTTAGAAATGGACATGATATAGTTGTGCTACAAAGACTGATCAGACTTTAGTGTGATATCCAGTTTTGTGATCCACATAATAAAACATAATTTTATAAAATATCATGGCATCTTTAGATAAGGAGACATTGAGAGTAAGAAACAGGGAGACAGTACAGATCAAGCAAAAATGAAGGAACCATGGATTTTTTGCTTAGAATACAATGTGAAGTTTACTGAATTAAAATGAGAGGTGGGCATTTGGTTTATTCATTTTTTGTTATTCCAAATGAAATAATTAGAAATTATGAAGAATTCAATTTTATTTTATAAGGAAAATACTCAAAATAAATATGTCACCATGAAAATTCAATAAATTTCCTCAAAATATTCATTTCTGGAAATATTCCACTTTTAAATTTGGCTAAATAAATTTGTGACTACAATTCTATTTTTCATGTGTGAACAAAATAAATGCATTTTGTAGCTTTAGTTATGTTTCAACTTTAATAATTAGCTAAAGCTATTAAAAAGGTTAAGGAAAAATCAATTAAGAAAAATTTTAAAGTTCATATTGTATTTAAAAGTTGTATTTTATGATATGAAACTAAAAGAAAATTGATGTTTCCTCACTAAGAATTTTCTTCAGTGACAGAAAGTTAAAAGAACCAATATGGATGAAATTGGGAGCCAAATTTTATAAAATTTTGAGTCAAATAAGCCAGTGAATAGGGGCAATTATTCAGGTTATTTTAAGGAAAATGCCTACATTATCTCAATAGGTTGTTTTTGGCTTTTTCTTTTTTCCTCTGGAAAATTGCCTCAATTTAAGATTATATTTGGCTTTGAAAAAAACGTGTTAGAGCACAGCAATTCTAGCTCATGTGAAATTGCAGCACTGTTTCTAAGTCTGATTCTGAGATGTGTCCTCCAAATGATACAGCAACATGCATGTAAGCACAGCAAGTAAGGTGGGAAGCCCTTTCTAAAGGCAAATCCCATTAAGAAGATAAAACAGTGATGACCCTGCTTTACATTTTCACAACGATGTGGGATGTGGATGGATATCCAATTATAAGCATCATGCTATTTACAAAATGAAAACTTAGGTAGAGTTAGAAAAAAAAAAAAGATAGAAGGGAGGAAATAATCCCCAGTATTGAAGATAATTATTTACCCCTTTGTTTAAAATATTGGAAAATATTGTTCATATGTAATCAAATGAAAGTTTATAATAGTAAAATACTAAATACCAATGTAATGTGCAGTACTTAGTTGTATGTTAGGTAACTTCTCTGAAATTATACTTCTCTTAAAAGATGTTCTATATTTTTCAAAAAAGAATAAAAGTAAAAAATCTGACTGGAGTATCAAGGTAGAGGAGTATTTAGTGTTTAGGAAAAGCAGAACTTGTTATTTCATATGGCATTTGTTAATAATAGCCTTTGGTTCTGTATTCTCATATTTCCTGTTGAAATATGTATGATACAGATATACATATTCACACCTTAGGTAAGAATGGCATATAATTTATGCAATTAATTAAAAGTATAATTTTATTGATATCAAATAAAAAAATACTATCAACAGCACTGAGTACTTCCACCCCCTGGAAGAAATATAAAAAAGCTTAATACCACTATGATATGCTTAAGGAACCACAAATCTGTCCAACTAACAAACTAAGCAATTGTTACAATTTCCAACAGTTACTTAAATGTAACTCTCTGTACCTAACTGGCATCAGTGGTTATCAGAGTCCTCTTACATTGAGTTTCAACAAATTTTGATTTTTATTAATTTTTCAGAATAGATGTACATTTTCAAATGGTTTAACTCAGGGTTTAACATTTGCAATGGACTGAATGTTTACCTCCACCCCCTAAATCCAGATGTTGAAACCTACTGCCCAATAGGATGGTATTAAAAGATGAAGCCTTTGGGAGGTCAGTGAGAGTAGAGCCCTCACCAATGGGATTAACACTCATAAAAGAGATCCCACAGAGTTCCCCAGGTCCTTCCACCAAGTGAGTTTACAGGAAAAGGGTTTCTAGAAAAATACTTTATAAACCAGAAAACCCTCACCAGACACTGACTCTGCTGGTAGCTTGGTCTTGGACTTCTCAGCCTTTAGAACTGTGAGAAATACATTTTTGTTGTTCATAAACCACTCAGTCTATGGTATTATGTTATAGCAGCCTGAACAGACTGAGACAGCAATCCATGTTCCTGACTTGAAATCAAGTGTGTGATGGATCAGGCTTTATGTTACATATTAAGTTTACGTCACTGCTAACTTCAGTTCTTTGTTTCAGTTTTTGCCTTAAAATCCAGTATTTGTAGCTTTACTTGAACCTATGCAATAAGTTTTGAGTACATATGAAATGAGTCTTTAAGGAAAGGTATAATAATAATATATTTTTGTGTCCTTGAGTATTGGAGAAATATATTCTGCCATCTTTATACATAAATAGCTTTTGACTAATTATAGAGTTTTTCAGGTAGTCTGCTTTCTTGCCAAAATTCTATAGACATTGCTCCATGGACTCTGAGCAAGCAGCACTGCAAACGAGAAAAGACAGTGGTGTCTGCATTTGTGAAATTCATTACTTTAGCCTGGAAATAATAACTGATAACTCAATCCTGCCCATCAAAACCACCATTTTTTTTTCCTATTTCAGGAAGTTCCTTGTTTTTGTTCTGTTTCTCAGTCAAAACTGAGATAGTTTCCTTTCTAGTATATCCTTGTAACCTTCAATTCTTATTGTTAATATTTATGGAACATGTAATACAGACATTTTCTAAAAAATATTGTTTTCTATAAGCATGTGTGTCAAAGAAAAATGAAAATGCTTTTGACACAAATAAACTAAAAATATTTAAAGGCTATAAACAAAGTACAAGGAAACACCTATAAGTTCAGGCTACACAAATGAGGAAACAGAGCTACAGGATCACAGACTGGCTTTCTTGTTTTCCTTCTCCTCTGCAGGATGGATAGAAGCTGATTGCCAGAGCTCATACAGTGAGGGTTCTCTCCCTTTCTCAAGATTTTTTTCTTCCTGCCTCCACTTCTGTTTTTGTTTTGTTTTGTTTTGTTTTTTTCAATGTGCAAGATAAACCAATTGATTTTATTTAATTTTAATTTAATTTTATTTTGTATTGAAGGATACTTGATTTACAATATTACATTAGTTTCAAGCATACAACATAGTGATTCAGTATTTTTATAGATTATACTCCATTTAAGTGATAACATACTGTATTCATATTTCTCAGTCTGACTTGTTTCAATAAGTATAATACCCCCTAGGTCCATTCACATTATTGCAAATGGCAGAATTTCATTTCAGTGATATTCCATTGTATATATATGTACAACCAAATCACTTTATCCATTCATCTGTTGATGGGCACTTAGGTTGCTTCCATATCTTGGCTACTGTAAATAATGCTGCATTACTTGAACACTGGGGTGAGTGTATCTTTTAAAATTAGTGTTTTTATTTTCTTTGGACATACTCCCAGCAGTGGAATTGCTGGATAATATGGAAGTTCTATTTTTAGTTTTTTGAGGAAACTACATACTGTTTTCTAGAGTGGCTGCACGAATTTACATTCCCACCAACAGTGTAGGAGGGTTCCCTTTTCTCCACATTCTCTCCCATATTTGTTATTTGTAGACATTTGGTAGTCATTCTGACAGATGTGAGATGATAACTCATTGTAGTTTTGATTTACATTTCCCTAGTAATTAGCCATGTTGAACACTTTTTCTTGTGCCCATTTGCCATTTGTATGTCTTCTTTGGAATGATGTCTACTCAGTTCTTCTTCCCAGTTTTTAATTGGGTCCATTGTTTTCTTGATATTGAGTTGTATGAGCTGTTTATAAACGTTAGATATTAATCCCTTATAGGTAATAACTTGCAAAGCTTCTCTCACGTTCAGTAGATTTTGTTTTCATTTTGTTGATGGTTTCCTTTGCTGTGCAAAATCATTTAAGTTTAATTAGGTCTCATTTGTTAATTTTTTCTTTTATTTTTTTACCTTAGGAGACCTATCCAAAAGAATATTCCTATGATTTATGTCAAGGAGTGTTCTGCCTATGTCCTCTTCTAGGAGTTTTATGGTTTCAGGTCTTACATTTAGGTCTTTAATCCATTTGAGTTTATTTGGGCATATGGTGTGAGAAAATGTTCTAATCTCACTCTTTTATATGTAACTGTCCAGTTTTCCTAGCACCTGTTGAAGAGACTGCCTTTTCCTCATTGTATAGTCTTGCCTCCTTTGTTATAGATTAATTGACCATAAATGTGCGGGTTTCTTTCTGGGATTTCTATTCTGTTCCATTGATTTTTGTGTCTGTTTTTGTGTGGGTACCATACTATGTTCATTATTGTAGCTTTGTAGTATAGTCTGAAGTCAGGGAGTGTGATACCTCCAGCTTTGTTTCTTCTTCTCAAGATTCCTTTGGCAATTCAGAGTCTTTTGTAGGGTATGTCTTTTAGTTCTTTGAAAAATGTCATGGATATTTGGACAGGTATTGCATTAAATCTGTAGATTGCTTTGGGTGAGTGTGGACATTTTTAAAATATTAATCCTTCCAATCCAAGAACACAAAATACTTTTCCATTTCTTCATTTCATTTTCAAATTCTTTCATCAATGTTTAATAGTTTTAAGACTATAGGTCTCTCACCTCCTTGGTTAAGTTTATACCTCCTAGGTATTTTATTCTTTTTGATGTCATATTAATTGGAATTGTTCACTTACTTTTTCTTTCTGATAGTTTATTAGTAATGTATAGAAAAGCAACTGATTTATGCATATAATTCTTGTATCCTGCAACTTTACTGAATTCATTTATTGTTTCTTTTTTTTGTTGTTGTTTGTTTGTTTGTTAGATCCACCAGCCTTCCAACCAGCCAAGGGAGATCATCTTCCCTATGTAGGACCCGAGGTTAGGGCAGCCAGTGTGTACCTCTAAACACTCACATCACAGGGAAGATCTCTGCCCATGTAATCTCCTTTTTCCTCTGAGTCCCCTTCCAGGGCCACAGGTTCTGACCTGATCTCTTCTCTTCCCTTCCTAACCAATTCCCCATAATCTTTCTTACATCCTTGATTGTACAGGAGTCTCTCTGCTACTCTCCAGTTAGGTTTCAGTGAGAATTGTTCCACATGTGCATGTAATTTTGATATGTTCATAGGGGGGAGAAGTGTTCTGCACCCTCCCACTCCACCTTCTTTATTCGAGTCTGGTGCCTCCACTTTTGTACCATAACCCTTTGACCTGCAAATTTTTGCCACATACCTGTGTACCAATCAGGGGCATCTAAATGGTACCAAATATCATTTTCAGAACATTTATATCATGACTGGGTGAATCAACTGCCTTAGCATAGTGTGGTCCATTCCATCAATGCTACACAGTCATCTGAGAAACGAACATACAATGCTTTGTTCACAAGTGATGGAATTTTTTCATCTCTGTTTATAGCCCTTCCTCATTTGCTTTGTTTACACCTTTTTTAATGAGGAAAACAATAAATACAGACATAGTACTTGCTAGTAAGAAAATCGCATCTTCTTCTTTTTGTCATGCTCTTAACATATTTGGTACTAAAATCTCCCTTTCTTTCTTTTTTCTTTTTTTTTTGGGGTACGCGGGCCTCTCACTGTTGTGGCCTCTCCCATTGCGGAGCACAGGCTCTGGACGCACAGGCTCAACAGCCATGACTCACGGGCCCAGCCGCTCTGCAGCATGTGGGATCTTCCCAGACCGGGGCACGAACCCGTGTCCCCTGCATTGGCAGGCGGACTCTCAACCACTGCACCACCAGGGAAGCCCTTCCTTTTCTTATTTAAGGCTAGTGAACATCTCCTAATCTGGTTAGCTGTCTCTAGAAGACATTCAGCTATAGTTTCACCTGTGCCATGTACCATCCCAGCTGGCTCCAGAAAGCCATTCAACACTGTAAATGTGGGAGAAAATCAATGGCTTTAGGGGAGAATCCTAGACCAGCTTCCACTTTATTTGAATATATATATCTCAGGCTGTGCTTGAAAAAAAGAGGAAGGAGAACTTCTCCATCAGCACTAAAAATTGTAAAAGGTCAGGCCGAAGTTCTTAGTCAAACTTTGATGAAAGCAGTGTAAATGGTGCTAATTGTGAAAATGGCACACAGGAAGCACTGAAACTCACCTCTCCAAGAAAACAAAGAATTAGTAGCTGGAATATACACATATCTCTTATAAATCAGAGAAATGCAAATGAAGATCACAGTTAGATATGCAGTTCTACAGTGATAATATTGCCAAAATTAAAGAGGTTTTACAGTCTAAGTGTTGACATATATGTGGAATAAGTATGCCCTTATATACTTCTGATAGGAGTAAAAAGTAATAAATTACTTCAGAAATATTTTGACATTATTGTGTAAAGCCAACCTTTTGAAATTCCAAGATCTCACACTTTACTCTTAGGTTTAAAAATCTGTACATGTGTGATCATCACTTTTTATAAGCAAAATCGGGAAAGAATTAAATTTTTTTATTCACACACCATAATGGTATACTAATAGCAGCATACTGAAAGAGAAATATAATTGATAAATCTTTTCTCAACTGATCAAAAAATTAGAAAGCACTAATTGGAAATAACAATAGAGAAAAATATGTGATGCCTACAGATCCTTGGGACATTAAAAAATCATGCACAGGGGGGAGTCCCAGTTTTACCTTCAACATTTAAAGAGCTTGGAAGTCATCAGTCAGATCCATACAACAAGAGAAAATAAAACTGAACAAACTGAAAAGTTAACGTCTTCTCCTACACCCATCAGAGAATTGAGGTCACAGGGCAAAATGCCACCCTTCACTCTGCTGTGATCATCTTGCCTCAGTGAGAAACTGCCAGTGCTGGAAACATGTGGGAGCACTAAAATTATAAATTCTATGAATTTCTGGAGGGTGGGTGCAGACTAGGTTGAGAATGAGAAGCTCCTAGGTATTTAGACATCATGGGAAGTTCCCACACTTTCATGGGTTTTACTTCCAGTTTCTCATTGATGAAAAAATGTTTTGCACAGGGAAGGAGAAGAGTAACTATTTTGAAATATTCCTAGAAAACTGGCACACTAAAGTCAAGAATAAAACACAGTCAGAAGACGCAAAACAGGCATCAGGAACAGACTCAGATAAGACTTAGATTTTGGAATTATCCAATAGGGAATTTGATATTACTATGATTAGTATGTTAAGGACCCTAATGGGAAAAGTAGACAATGTGGATAAACAGATGGATAATGTAAGCAGAGATGGAAATAAAGAACATTGTAATAGGAAAGAAGAATGACTTCGATGATCTCACCAGTGTACTGGATATGGCCCTCTTTCACCACTGCTGTCCATCATCATACCAAAAGTCAGTCAATGAATAAGACAGTAAAATAAATAAAAAGTATACAGATATGAAAGTAATAATTAAAACTATCTTTATTTGCAGATGACTTGACTGTAATCCAAAATGATCACCAATAACAGCAGTGTCCTGGAGCAAATAAGTAAGGATAGCAAGGTTGCAAGATATAAGGTTCATATTCAAAGGACACTTGCTAATCTTGTAGCAAGGAAAAAACAGAATTTAATTTTTTTAAAAAAGCATTTCAATAGCACCAAATTATAGGAAAAATGAGTTATCAAGCTATGAAAAGACATGGAGGAGACAAATGCATACTTCTGAGTGAAGGATGACAATCTGAAAAGGCTGCATGCTGAATGAGTCAAGTTATATGACATTCTGGAAAAGGTAAAATTAAAGCAACAGTAAGAAGTCCTTGATCACCAGGGGTTTGAGGAGGAAATTTGAAAGTGAGAAGTACAGGGTATTTTTTAAGGTAGTGAAGCTATTCAGTGTTACATGGTAATCATGATACATGACATTATTCATTTGTCAAAAAACCCACTGAATTTCACAGCACAAAGATTGAAACTTGATGTATGTAAATTTAAAAAAAAAAAAGTTGTTGAGGAGTTTGGGGTATCTCAGGAAGGAAGGCAGACTGACAACAAAATTTCTCTGTTTTACAAGTATATGAAACAACCTCAATGAAGCATATAGGAGGAAAAGTAGCTGACCTAAGTAACTTTGGAAATGAGTGAAACACAAAACTAAAGGCAAAATGGAACTGGGTATAAGCACTGCACTCTAGTTGGGAAAGTTTTTCCTACAGGAGTACGGGCTTATCCCACTAAATATGTTTACTGGAATTGCATAGTTAAGTAGTTGGTTGGTGGATGATGGGAGACAGGTTTCTTACTGTTGGAGTGACAGTTTACAGAAAAGCAAAGGGAAAAGCTAGAATGGCCCGTGTGGAAGCTAGAATAGTCTCCAGAATTGGAGACTTCAGCATAACCTATATTTAATATAAAATGCATACATATGGTAAAATATAGAAATATTTATAGAAATGTGTTATATATGTGGGCTTGTATACATACATATACTTATTTTCCTTCCAAGCAGAAAGAACCTAAAAGAAATGACATCTCAGTAGTAATGAGCAATATTAGTGCCCAGTTCATTGTTTTTAATACCCTTCTCCAATAAGATGAACCAGGTTCCTTGAAGAGACGGTTGCTTTTAGGACTGTGGTAAGAATTATACAAGATGAGCCTGGAGCATCTCATAGCACCAGAAAGTAAGGGAGTGCTCAAACAAACCATTGGATAAACCTGCGTTGATGTGAATGTATGCAAGGGACACAAAAGCAAACTGAAGGTCCAAACAAGTTGAGCAACAAAATAAATGAGGTATTATTGGATTTAAATCTAAAATTTACAATAAATATCCATGGGCTCATACAAGTTATGATAAATGGTTTTATAAATTAATAAATAAGAGAGAAGATGAATCTCCTGTGCAGAAAAATTCTAAATGAATTATGTAGATACTCCACTCTAAAAGACACAGTGCACAATATTTTATTCCTTAAATGTCAGCTTTGAATAGGACTTCCTTCCAAACAGTGTAGAATGGAAAAAGGTGGAAAAAGTGTAAATTTACAGAGAAGAAACCTTACAAACGCTCCCTCGGCTGGGTGAGTCAGATCAACATCAATGGTCACAAATCATGTTGATAGTATGGCCCTTGATATGATGTGATGAAAAGGGCATTTTACCTCTGTGATCTTTCTAACTAAAACCTATAACCACAGTGTAATCATAAGAAAAGCACCAGAAAAATTACAATTGAGAGGTTTCCTAAAATACACCTGACTGGTACTCCTCAAAATTTTCGAGGTCTTCAAAAACATGGAAAGTCTGAGAAAATGTCACATCTAAGAGGACCCTAAATAGGCATGACAACTAAATGTCATAAGGTATCCTGGATTAGTTCCTAGGACAGGAAAATTACATTAGGTACAAACTTAAGAAAGCTAAATAAACTGTGGACTTTGTGTATCAATATTTGTTCATTAACCATAGCAAAGGAACCATGTTTATACAACTTGTTAATAATAGTGAAAATTGTGTGCAAGGGCTATATGGGAACTCTGCATTATCTTCATTTTTTTGTGCAAATGTAAAAGTGTTCTACAAAATAAAGTCTCTTAGTAAATAAATAAATAAATAAATAAATAAATAAAATAATTATTTCACCGAGTGTTAAGTTAAAAAAAAAGTAATGTGAAGGAGTAAAAAGACTATGATACCTGAGTTAGGAGGAGAGTTTTGGGGTAAAGATGGAGAGGAAGTCTTGCAGAGGAGAAATATCATGTCCTGAGATGCATGTGAGACCCTGGGACAGACTGCCAAGTGAGGGTCCTTGGCTTCACACAGGAAAGAACTCAAAAGCAAGCCATAGTAAAGTGAAAGCGAGTTTATTTAGAGAGATACACATTCCATAGGCAGTGAGGACCATCTTAGAAAGTGAGAGCAGCCCCAGGGGGTATGTGGTTGTTAGTTTTTAACATATTAGTTTTTAATATGTGAATGAGTGGAAGGAATATTCTTCCTATTTTGTGGAAGGGGTGGGGATTTCCAGAAATTGGGCAACCACCCACTTTTGGCCTTTTATGGTAAGTACTGGAATTGGCATGGTGCCTGTCATGGCACATTGGGAGTGATTTCGATTATTAAATGAAGATGTAATGAGCTAATGACCAGGCCATCCTAGATGCCATATTGGTTTTAGTTGGTTCCAGCTGGATTTTGTCATATCTTGTTTTTCTCAATGTCTGTGCTGCCCTCATTTATTTTAACCAGTTGTGCCCTGACCCCTTCCTTCCTGTCTCAAAACCAGTGTGGAGAGAATCCCAGTTCATCCAGTGTGCTCGCAGTGGAGTGGTGCACAATGTAACAGAAAAATGAATGAAGAGTTTGGGTATATGTCTGTAATGTGTATATGTTCAAGTGATCAGGCAATGATAATAACTTTCTTTTTTATTTTAATAAACTCCTACCTAGCCAGAGTTTAGGAGATAGGAAAAAAATATGTGTATGAGAAGAGAAGGAGGGAAGAAGGGTGTGGGCAGTTAGCTCAGGTTTGCATTCTTTTAGACTCAAGTCTCTTTTCTCACTGAAGTAAGCAGGAAGCAGCACTTGACAGGCACCCTCAAGCCACTGGACTGGGAAATACAATTTCTTTCACATCCAATCAGGCATCTTTGCTGCCACAGGCCTTTGGTACTCTCTACGGCAGGTGCTGCTCTCAGCATCAGAACAGAGAATAGAGTCATCCCTGCAGTCTTGCCTGGCTGGAAGGTGAGGAAACGCTTCATCACAGCATCAACAGGAACGTTCTGTTGAATCATACCTGGGAAACTTCCCTTGAAAACAATGACTAATATATTTGTTAATTCACTTAAGTCATCCTTAAAAATGGAACTTTAATGTGAAATATGCAGTTGCTTGATTTTTTTTTTTAATTTTACTCATGTGGATGTTCATTAGGCTATAAATTAAGAAAACAGAGGCTTTATTTTAATGTGAACTTTGTAATCTATTCCTGGTGTGTATAACAGAGCGGTTTTGAGTCCTGTGTCTCCTCCCATGGGGAAAGTGAGACTGGCCTAAACTTCAAGTGAACTCAGCTCTAAATCAGTTTCTAATGTTATTCTATCATCCTTGATGAAAAGTTGTTGCTGTTGTTGTTTTCGTACATAGGCCATAAATTTGAAGACCAAACTATGAAGAAACAAAAAAAGAAGGAAGAATCCATTTAATGAATAACAAACACTATGTCATTTATGAGCTAGGCATTTTGACACTCAGTTTCTTAGTTAATATTCCCCCAACCTGATTGCTAATTATAAATTACCCCTAGTTTTACACAGATGAGAGTTTTTCCAAGTTAACAGGTTAGAAAATGGCAGAGTAATGTCTATTTGAAGACTGTAAAGCCCACATGAGTTCCAGCACATTTTTCTGTAAAATGGTTGACTCTTTATTTCCCAGAAAGGAAGTATATTATCACCTTCACCAAACCAAAATAGAGAATTGTTTAATTACTGTCTTCTAATACAGCAGTCCCCAACATTTTTGGCACCAGGGACTGGTTTCATGGAAGACAGTTTTTCCATGGACTGGGGGTGGTGGGGTGGGGGGTGGTGGGGGTTGGTTTTGGGATGATTCAAGTGCATTACACTTATTGTGCACTTTATTTCTATTATTATTACATTGTAATATATAATGAAATAATTATACAGTTCACTATAATGCTGACAGGAGGCAGAGCTCAGGAGGTAATGCGAGTGATGGGGAGCAGCTGTAAATACAGATGAAGCTGTGCTTGCTCACCCATCACTCACTTTCTGCTATGCAACCCAGTTCCTAACTGGCCAGTACCAGTCCATGGCACAGGGTTGGGGACCCCTGTTCTAATAGACAAAGAAGCGGTTCCTGAATATGGGTAGGGCCTCTTTTCATCCCTAGCTGTGTCTTCCCTTGGGGCAATAGCCTTGGCTGGAGGCTGGGCTCCCACCTACAGGGTGGCCCTTATTAGAACCACAGCTGCTGCTGGTACAGCAGCTTCCTCCCGGACAATAGCTCCTCTCTGTGGTCGGGGAGTAGCTCTGGCTGGAACAGTGGCTCCTCCTTGCAGAGGGTTTTACCTTTGGATAGCCCCGTAGGGTAGATCAGTTAAAATATCTTCTGTGTCCTTACTAGAATTCTGTCTCCAAGCTACACATGTCTTAAATTATTTTTGTGTCTCATTGCCTAAATACAAGGAAGTGAACATTTGAATGTATGGAAGCTCACTCCATTTAAATTTCCTTCTACAATGTAAATTCAACTACAATATAGTATCATAACTCAGGGACCCATTTAGTGGCCACTTTTCTTGGCTTCCTAACTCATATTGTGGTCAAACCTGATTACATAACCTAATAAGTTTTTCTCTTAATTCCTGTGTCTGAACTTTTTCCAATCCTGGAGGATATGGTCCAGAGGGATATTGGTTAGGATTGATGCAACCTGACCCATTTCAGACCTAAACCTGAGATGATGTCTCTAAATCCTGTGCTAGACAAGATTCCACTCTTAAGTGAAAATCCACCACATAATTTGGTCAAGATTTTCACTTACGATTTTAGATGTTATCCTTTCCAAGGTAGTCTCCCAACAAGGTCTTAGTCCAAAAAGTTGTTGCAGAGAAACTGCACAGAAGATGTCCCCAGCAGTGTTGACAATGAGTGGGAGTTGGTCTAGGTATAAGTTGGGAATAAAGGGTCAGCACTTGTAAGGGTCAGAGGGAGGGGAGTAAAAGCAAAAAGAAGACCTTGGTGGTCACACAGGTCTTCTGGGGTTAACAGAAGGAAAAAAGAAAGAAATAGGGCAGGAATGAACAAGAATGCAAGAATGTAGGAGAAAAACCTCAGAGTCAAGGAGAGTATAGAGATTAACAATTCTGTCCTGGACCTGCTGTTGGATGTGCATAAGTATACTGGGTTGAATTGCTGGTCAAAAATGAGCAGTCATTGGCAGAGTGTCCTCCCCCGTATACCTGTCTCATGGTGTCCCATGGGCCTCTTTTGGACCAAGACGTAACTCTCAACATTTTCTTAGAAGACCTAACTCTCAACATTTTCTTACCTTATCACTGTCCTTTCATGGTCACCAGCTGAAACCGTGAACTTCAGATTGGGACTCAAACTCATTTGTCAGGACTCGAACATGGCCAAAACCCTTATTGGGCCTTGAACTCATGCAGCTGGGACTTGAACCCGGTGAAAACCTAGATTGGGACTTGAACACATGGTCTTTTAATTAGAATCACTCACCTGGTGTCTGGACTTACTGAGGCTCAGGTTCTTTGTGTCTCAGCATAGAAGGAATTCAGCAAAAGGCAAAGTGATAGGCAAGAAATAGCTTTATTGGGCTTCCCTGGTGGCGCAGTGGTTGAGAGTCTGCCGGCCGATGCAGGGGACATAGGTTCATGCCCCGGTCCGGGAGGATCCCATATGCCATGGAGAGGCTGGGCCCGTGAGCCATGGCTGCTGAGCCTGAGTGTCCGGAGCCTGTGCTCCACAATGGGAGAGGCCACAGCAGTGAAAGGCCTGCGTACTGCAAAAAAAAAAAAAAGAAATCGATTTATTAATATAGGATGCTTCTGAGAGATGCAAGTGGGCAGGTGAGGAGGCTCTGCACCAAGGATTAAGTAAAATACAATTTTATAATCAAAGGAAAATGGGGTAGGGGAAAAGACTGCTCTCTTCAAGTAGAAGTCAGGCTCACTAGCTCCTCCTTCATATCAGGCAGGAGAGTGTCTGACCCTATGGGGTCAAACTAGGACTGTCATAGCATTTATTCAAATCAGTAGAAGGGTGGTAACATTTTTCTTTCACCTAATGGCCTGAGGTATATATCTTACTTTTATTTATGGCTTTATATTTAAGCAAGCCTGCTTCATTCCACAATGTTCCAATAGTTTTCTTGAACAATCATTAACTTACAGTGGTCTCCCAAAGTTCCCTAGGTTTCCCTCTCTATCTATAATCCCCTACTGGGACTTCTACAACTACCTGTATAATTATCCTATTCTATCTCTATCAACACCACTTTAATGTTTACTGTTAAAATTTTCAGGATTTCTTGGATTTAATGGGATAATAATTTCTTGGACTGAATATAATGCTGGTTAAGAATGAACAGAAAAAGAGATTGGTAGATACCCTATTCTTTCTATTATATCTTTGCATATTTTTCCTTTAAACAAAACTGGGGTTTGACTTTTATCAACTATCTTCTCAACATTTATGGAGAAAAAAAATGCATGTATTAGTAACACAAAGAACACTGATATATTTGATAATATTTGTTTGTCCATATATTCCTGGAATGATCTTGCTTGATCATGGTGTATCTTTTTAATATTCTAATAGTACAATTTGCTAATATTTTACTTAGGACTTTTACATCCATATACTAAGCTACATCCATCTGCAGTATTGTTTGTCTTAAGTATATTTTGGGTTTATTACCAATGTTATACCTAATTCATAAAAATAATTTGGAAATTTTATATTTGTTGATATGTTGTGGAACACTGTAATAACAGTGTCATAAGCAGTTTTATGAAGATTTGGAAAATTTTTTCTGGAAAAATTTCAGGATATAAACTGTGGTTTGGGAGAGATATATTAGACATTTGCCTTCTGGGTAATTTTTCTATTTCACTTAGATCCATTAGAAGATTTATATCTTACCATAACATTATCATTTGGTCCACACTTTCAAATGTACTGGTGATGCTGAAAGCTCACCCTCTCTGCACAGGTGCCAAATCGAATCATGGATACAGAGTTTTGGGTGAAGTAGAAAACGATAGCTTTATTTCTTTGCCAGGCAAAGGGGGACACAGCAGCTTCCTGACCTCAAAAACTATGGGTCCCAACCTGGAAGGATTTGATGAGAAGTTTTATAGCAATAGTTCAAGGGTGGGGTTGCTGACAAGATTAGGGTCTGTGCAGGGTCTAGGTGGTAGGTCTCCTAATCTTGATGAGCTTCTCTGGTCCCTTTAATCTCGCCTCCGGTGGTTTCTTGGCTGCTCCTCACTTGATTAGCAACACTCCGAATCTGCCCTTTGGAACTTAGAGAATGTCATGGAGGCTGGAGTCTTGCCTATAAGAAATGGGAGACAAAAAGTCTTCCATGCCCAGGCGCCCCACAGGGCCCTTCTTGGTTTCACTTGTACACATAAGAAATCCATTTACTATTTGCAATAATTTCTCCTTCAATTATTTTACTTTTCTTCTATAGCTCTTTTCTCATTCCCCATTAATATTTTGAATTAAATTAGTTCATTTTTATTCATTTTTATCAATATATGAAATAAGGCAATACATTTTCCTCTGGGGAGAGCTTTACCTGCTTTCTATAGGGTCTTTCATGTGGGATTATTATTATTATTACTGTAAGGTCGGATCTTAACAAACGGCACCTCGAAACAGAGGAAAGCTTCAAGTGAGCTTTATTAGGGAGCACTCCTGGGCGAGGTTCACTGGTCCGAGAGAAAGGGGCCAGAGAAGTCACACCCGGGCGAGGGTTGGGCAAGATTTTATAGGGGAAGAAGGGAAAGGGGTGTGGTGAATCTGGGAGGGCTCAGGGTATTCCTTATTTGGTGGTATTTTTGGGTATCCTGGGGGACCGTTAGTCCCGCCCCTCAAAAGGCTGGAAGGCTGGGCCGGGTTCAAAGTCCCCAGGTCAGTTCCTGGAACTGGGTGGTCCAGAATGTCTCCAGGGTAGTTTCTGGAACTGGGTGGTCTGGAGAATTTCGGTCTGATGCAACCTGTGAATCTGATTGTGTTCCCCTGCCTCGGGCCAGTTGGCGTTACAATTACTATTATTAACATTTTATACAAATTTCACAATTTGTTTTGATTGCTTCTTTGACCCTACAGACTATTGAGAAAAGTATTTTATAGTATATGTAATTTATTTGGTAGAGATATTTTTGTTCCTAGTTTTGTTATTAAATTTAGTTAATTTTATAGTAAACATGGGAAATGTCCTGAAGCATTTTACTTACTGTCCATATATTTATGTTATCCTCAATGTCAATTTTTGTGACTGTTTTGTTGTATAATCTAGGATTGAAACTGAGCAGGACACTGTGGGGATCCTGGGCATGGAAGCCTTTCTGTCCCCCACTTCTTGACTCCAGCCTCCATGACTTACCCTGTGTTCCAAAGGGCATATTTGAACAGTTGTTAATTCAGGAAGGGAGGGGATGCAGAGACAAAGGAGGGACAGCCAAAAAGCAATAGTGCATCCTTGGGGCAGGTCTTGGTTCCCCCTCAAGGGATACACATAACAATGTCTTTAAGCTCTTTACAGAACTAAAACCCAGCAAATGGAAGGTGTCAGCATTCTTCATTCCAGAGAAAGACCACCTGAGGCCAGACTAAAGGAACCACAGAAGCTCATCAAGATTACCTGAGACCAGATTAAAGGAGTGGAGGCCCTATACACACCATAATCTTATCAGCCACCCTTACTATAAAACTCATCACCAAGCTCACTTGGGTTGGGACACATAGTTTCTGAGGGCAAGAACCCACTGAGTCCCCCTTTGTCTGGCAAAGAAATAAAGCTCTTCTTTTCTACTTCACCCAAAACTCTGTCTCCAAGATTTGATTCAGTACCAGTGTACAGAAGCTGAGCTTTTGGCATTAAGATTTCAGAATACAGAGTTTGTTCATGTGTTCTTGTATATCATATTATTTCTAAGATCTAATTTATTCTTATTAGTTTTCTCCTTATCATTAAATAGAAAAATAATAGTCTATTATCAAATAGACTGGGAGAGATAAATAACATTTTCCAACTGCTAAAACATTGTCATAATTATTTTTAACTTAACTGTAGTTTGAAGTTTGATGAATATTTACAGTATTTATTTCTCCCTGTTAAATTTGTGTTACTTTGGTAATTACAGATTACTCTTCTTTATTCCATTTAATATATTTCCTGACATCAGAATGAAGCTAACCATTACTTGTTCCAGAGTACTACAAAGTTGCCTTTTAAATACTTGAGATTAGCCCTTTAAATTGTGTTGATATAATAACTATGCTTTGTTTAATTCCCTTATCATATTTTATGCTATGGTTTTTGTTTTAATAGCTAGATTATTTTAAAACTTTTACTATGATGCTTTTATTTATTTATTTGGGGATGCTTTAATTTTCATTTTTTAATCTGGTAATTGGAAAGTTTGTTCAAACCAAATATGTGAAAATGTTCAAATGCTTTAAACTATGTAACATTGAGATAATTGACAATAATTTCCTATTGGAACCTGAAGCAACTTCATGATTTTGGAAATAAAGTTTAAATATTTTCTCAAGGATTGGTGTTAATTTTTGAATAGTTACAAAGGGATTAAGTATTATAAATAGTCTTGAAAAGAGGAGAGTGATAGAATAAGACAAAAATAGAAAGTGCAAAAGAAAATTAAAACAGGTAATATATTATACAGAAAATTATAAAGAAATAGATTCATATGCCCACCTCTTAAATAATGAAAAAAAGGCAAACTTTTAAAATAGCAATAGTAAATTTCTGCCTGTACTGGCAGGATTTGAAGCATATAATAATAACAATTATATTGGAATCATTGTGTAATATAATTTTATATTGGAGTGTGAGGGAGCCAAAAGAAAAAATAAATCACTCAATAGAGTAGAATTTCTAAAATAGTTTTCTATTTCTGTGCAGCAAATTGCCACAAACTTGGCAGCTAAAAAATATTATTTTAGTTTCTGTAGGTCAGCAATCTAGACACAGTGTTGCTGGATTCTTAGAGTCTCACTGGGTTGAAATCAAAGTATCAGTTGGGGCTGCAGTTCCTACTGGGACTCAAGATCCTTTGCCTAAGCTCACTGATTTTTGAGAGAATGTATTTTCTTGCAGGTGTTAGGACTGAGATTTCTGGTTTCCTGCTAGCTATTGGTCAGGGACTATCTCAGCTCCTAGGGGCTGCCTACATGCCACTTGACCCCATAGACAATTCACTACATGGGTGTATGCTATCTTCTAAGTTAGCCAGGGTATGTCTCTTTGAATTATTTTTTGTAATCATGGGGAAAACACTGATTTTAAAGTGATAACCTGATTAGGTTATGTCTACCCAGCATAATCTCCCTTCTGCCATATTACATGATATAATCAAGGGAGTGATGTCTCATCGTATTCACAGATTTCCACTCATACTCAAAGGGAAGAGGACAGTACAAAGGGGACAGTACAAGGTTGTCTCAATTTTTCCCATGGGATTTTAATTTACTGTGGTGACTGAGGTCAATACCATTGAAAGAAGAATCTATTACTTACAGTTTCCAAGAGAAGAGAAGCATACCATGCCACACAGGGCCACATGGGAAGCACCATGGTCAGCCAGGAGGCAGATGGGGTGAGTGCAAAAACAGCCCAGGGTCTTTATTGTGTTTTCTGTGGGAAAGAAGAGATGAGGCTGGCTAAGCAGGTGCGTACGTTTAGGATTAGATAGTTTGAATAATTCTGATGGGCTCTGGAATATAGAGATGGTTTCTGTGTCTTTAGTACCTGGCCTTGAGGTGATTAAACGTACGGGAAATAATGGCTTGGAGTGTGAGTTAGACAGTGGAGGTGGTTGAAGCTAGGGCTTTGGATTGTTTGATTAGATGTTAAAGCACGTCCTCAGGCAAGCTGTTTATTATCTCTAAGAATTAACTAACCCTAGGAGGGGCATCCTCTCCTCAGTCAGCAAGGTTCCCAAGACAGCAATCTATAATAATATACAGAAAATTTTTTAAAAAAATGATTAATACAAGGGCCATAGATATCATCTTAGAATTCCATCTACCAGAATTTCAGATCAAATTTACAGTAGCTTGTTATGATAATTGAAGCAAAGCAATATTGTTCACTGGAAAGATTATGAACAAGAACATTTAGCAGGGTGTACTCCTGAACAACAGTCTTTATTAAACTGAGGTTTAATTTCTTTATCTGTAGAATAAGTCTAATTGAACATGTATCATAAATTTGCTGGCATAGAATGAAAAACAATGTTTCAAGCATTTACCATAGCATTTGGCACATAGTTTGGCCACAAAATTATAAATATCATTATCATTATACTTATTTTATTTTGTAAATTTGGTGATTTTAAACAGATCTTTTTTTTTCTTACTATCCATAAATTCCTATATTAAGAAAACAGTTGGTTTTATTACATAGATGCCTGGACTTGTACTCTTTCTGATTTATGAAGTCAATATTGTGGTTTCCTGACAGTCACACTAAGCAATATTATATTCAAAAACACCTAAAATATGTGATGTTGCTTTATCAGGAGGGCAGCAGGCACCAGAAGACAGACCAGACAGGAAGAGTAGAGCTTCATATGCTGGGCAAAAATTCTGGATTTCCATATGGCAAGATAATAGAAGAAGGATTTGGGCAGAGGAAAGAATTGTCTGTTTTCCAGGCTAGAATGGAAGGGAACAGAGTGCAGAATTCATAGCTTTGAAGAGTTGAAAAGGCTACCTGATTTTGGTAACCTCCATTAAACTGAGAAGGAGGGAGAAACAGACAATGCCACACATTGAGGTAAAGAAAAAAAGGGTAAAATCATGGACTGTAATTATGTCTTCAAAGAACATGGTTATGTTTACCAACAGCAGTAGTAAATATGGAGTTAAATATGACAAGAGTGTTAACCCACAGAGATAAACCCACGCACCTATGGTACAGGTTAGGGTACGACAACGGTTTAGGGTGAGCATATGTGTTAGGGTACGGGTTAGTGTTAGTGTACGGGTTAGGATTAGGAGACGGGTTAAGGTAAGGCTTCGGGTAAGGGTTAGGGTTAGGGTTAGGGTTAGGGGATGGGGACGGTTTAGGGTACAGGTGAGGGAAAGACAACGGTTTAGGGTGAGCGTACGTGTTAGGGTACGGGTTAGGATTAGGGGACAGATTAGGGTAAGGCTTCGGGTAAGGGTTAGCGTTAGGGTTAGGGTTAGGGTTAAGGGACAGGGACGGTTTAGGGTACAGGTTAGGGTATGACAACGGTTTAGGGTGAGCGTACGTGTTACGGTACGGGTTAGTGTTAGTGTACGGGTTAGGATTAGGGGACGGGTTAGGGTAAGGCTTCGGGTAAGGGTTAGGGTTAGGGTTAGGGGATGGGGACGGTTTAGGGTACAGGTTAGGGTATGACAACGGTTTAGGGTGAGCATACGTGTTAGGGTACGGGTTAGTGTTAGTGTACGGGTTAGGATTAGGGGACGGGTTAGGGTAAGGCTCCGGGTAAGGTTTAGGGTTAGGGTTAGGGTTAGTGTTAGGGGACGGGGACGGTTTAGGGTACATGTTAGTGTACGACAACGGTTAAGGGTGAGCGTACGTGTTAGGGTACGGGTTAGTGTTAGCTTACAGGTTAGGATTAGGGGATGGGTTAGGGTAAGGCTTCGGGTAAGGGTTAGGGTTAGGGACAGGGTTAGGGTAAGTGGACGGGGACGGGGACCCTTTAGGGTACAGGTTAGGCTACGACAATGGTTTAGGGTGAGCATACATGTTAGGGTATGGGTTAGTGTTAGCGTAGGCATTAGGATTAGGGGACGGGTTAGGGTAAGGCTTCGGGTAAGGGTTAAGGTTAGGGTTAGGGTTAGGTTTAGGGTCAGGGGACGGGGACGGTTTAGGGTACAGTTTAGGGTACGACAACGGTTTAGGGTGAGCGTACGTGTTAGGGTACGGGTTAGTGTTAGCGTACGGGTTAGGATTAGGGGACGGGTTAGTGTAAGGCACGGGTAAGGGTTAGCGTTAGGGTTAGGGTTAGGGGACGGGGACGGGGACAGTTTAGGGTACACCTTAGTGTACGACAACGGTTTAGGGTGAGCGTACGTGTTAGGGTACGGGTTAGTGTTAGTGTAGGCGTTAGGATTAGGGGACGGGTTAGTGTAATGCTTCGGGTAAGGGTTAGCATTAGGGTTAGGGTTAGGGTTAGGGTTAGGGGACAGGGACGGTTTAGGGTACATGTTAGTGTACGACAACGGTTAAGGGTGAGCGTACGTGTTAGGGTACGGGTTAGTGTTAGCTTACAGGTTAGGATTAGGGGATGGGTTAGGGTAAGGCTTCGGGTAAGGGTTAGGGTTAGGGACAGGGTTAGGGTAAGTGGACGGGGACGGGGACCCTTTAGGGTACAGGTTAGGCTACGACAACGGTTTAGGGTGAGCATACGTGTTAGGGTACGGGTTAGTGTTAGCGTAGGTGTTAGGATTAGGGGACAGGTAAGGGTAAGGCTTCGGGTAAGGGTTAGTGTTAGGGTTAGGGTTAGGGTTAGGGTTAGGGGACGTTGACGGTTTAGGGTACACTTTAGAGTATGACAATTGTTTAGGGTGAACGTACGTGTTAGGGTACGGGTTAGTGTTAGCGTATGAGTTAGGATTAGGGGACGGGTTAGGGTAAGGCTTCGGGTAAGGGTTAGTGTTAGGGTTAGGGTTAGGGTTAGGTTTAGGGGACGGGGACGGTTTAGGGTACAGGTTAGGGTACGACAACGGTTTATGGTGAGCGTACGTGTTAGGGTACGGGTTAGTGTTAGCGTACGGGTTAGGATTAGGGGACGGTTTAGGGTAAGGCTTCAGGTAAGAGTTACGGTTAGGGTTAGGGGTAGGGTTAGGGTTAGGGGACGGTTAAGTGTACAGCTTATGGTACGACAACGGTTTAGCGTGAGCGTACGTGTTAGTGTAAGGGTTAGTGTTAGCGTATGAGTTAGGATTAGGGGAAAGGATAGGGTAAGGTTTCGGATAAGGTTTAGGGTTAGGGTTAGCGTTAGGGGACGGGGAAAGGGACGATTTAGGGTACAGGTTAGGGTACGACCACGGTTTAGGGTGAGCATAGGTGTTAGGGTACGGGTTAGTGTTAGCGTATGGGTTAGGATTAGGGAACAGGTTAGGGTAAGGCTTCGGGTAAGGGTTAGCATTAGGGTTAGGGTTAGGGTTAGGGTTAGGTGACGGGGACAGTTTAGGGGACAGTTTAGGGTACAGATTAGGGTACGACAACGGTTTAGGTTGAGCGTATGTGTTAGTGTATGGGTTAGTGTTAGCGTACGGTTTAGGATTAGGTGACGGGTTAGGGTAAAGCTTCAGGTAAGGGTTAGGGTTAGGGTTAGGGTCAGGGTTATGGGATGGGGACGGTTTAGGGTACAGGTAAGGGTTAGGGTTAGGGTTAGGGTTAGGGTTAGGGTCAGGGTTATGGGACAGGGACGGTTTAGGGTACAGGTAAGGGTACGCCAACTGTTTAGGGTGAGCGTACGTGTTAGGGTACGGGTTAGCATTACCGTACGGGTTAGGATTACGGGACGGGTTAGGGTAAGGCTTCGGGTAAGTGTAAGGGTTAGGGTTAGGGGACGGGGACGGGGACGGTATAGGGTACAGGTTAGGGTACGACAATGATTTAGGGTGAGCGTACATGTTAGGGTATGGGTTAGTGTTAGCGTAAGGGTTAAGATTATAGGACGGGTTAGGGTAAGGCTTCCAGTAATGGTTAGGGTTAGGGTTAGGGTTAGGTTTAGGGGATGGGGATGGTTTAGTGTACAGGTTAGGGTACGACAACGGTTTAGGGTGAGCGTACGTGTTAGGGTATGGGTTAGTGTTAGTGTATGGATTAGGATTAGGGGCGGGTTAGGGTAAGGCTTCCGGTAAGTGTTACGGTTAGGGTGAGGGTTAGGGGACGGGGACGGTTTAGGGTACAGGTTAATTTACAACAACGGTTTAGGGTGAGCGTACGTGTTAGGGTATGGGTTAGTGTTAGCGTACGGGTTAGTATTAGGGGACGGGTTAGGGTAAGGCTTCGGGTAAGGGTTAGGTTTAGGGTCAGGGTTAGGGGATGGGAACAGGCACGGTTTAGGGTACAGGTTAGGGTACGACAACGGTTTAGGGTGAGCGTACATGTTAGGGTACGGGTTAGTGTTAGCGTACGGGTTAGGATTACGGGACGGGTTAGGGTAAGGCTTCGGGTAAGGGTTAGGGTTAGGGTTATCGTTGACCATAGGTGCGTGGGTTTATCTCTGGACTTTCTATCCTGTTGCATTGATGTACAGTTCTGTTTTGGGGCCAGTACCATAGGGTCCTGATTACTGTTGCTTTGTAGTATAGTCTGAAGTTGGGGAGCCTCATTCCTCCATCCCCTTTTTTCTTTCTCAATATTGCTTTGGCTATTCAGGGTCTTTTATGTCTCCATACAAATTGTAGAAGATCTTTTCTAATTCTGTGAAAAATGCCATTGGTAATTTGATAGGGATTGCATTGAATCTGTAGGTTGTTTTGGGTAATATTGTAATTTTCACATTATTGATTCTTCCAATCCAAGAACATGGTATATCTCTCCGTCTGTTTGTGTCATCCTGAATTTCTTTCATGAGTGTCTTATAGTTTTCTGAGTACAAGCCTTTTACCTCCTTAGGTAGATTTATTCCTAGGTATTTTATTCTTTCTGTTACAATGGTGTATGGGATTGTTTCCTTAATTTCTCTTTCTGATCTTTCTTTGTTAGAGTATAAGAATGCAAGAGATTTCTGTGCATTAATTTTGTATCCTGCAACTTTACCAAATTCATTGATAAGCTCTAGTAGTTTTCTGGTGATATCTTTTGGATTATCTATGGATAGTATCATATCATCTGCAAACAGTGACAGTTTTACTTCTTCTTTTCCAATTTGTATCCCTTTTATCTCTTTTCCTTCTCTGGTTGCCATGGCTAAGACTTCCAAAACTGTTCTTAATTATAGTGGCAAGAGTGGACATCCTTGTCTTGTTCCTGATCTTAGAGGAAATGCTTTCAGTTTTTCACCTTTGAGAATGATGATTGCTGTGGGTTTGTCATATATGGCCTTTATTATGTTGAAGTAACTTCACTCTATGCTCACTTTCTGGAGAGTTTTTTATCATAAATTGGTGTTGAATTTTGTCAAAAGCTTTTTCTGCATCTGTTGAGATGATCATATGGTTTTCCTCCTTCAGTTTGTTAATATGGTGTATCACATTGATTGATTTGTGTATATTGAGGAATACTTGCATCCCTGGGGTAAATCCCACTCTATCATGGTGTATGATGCTTTTAATGTGTTGTTGGATTCTGTTTGCTAGTATTTTGTTGAGGATATTTGCATCTATATTCATCAGTGATATTTGTCTGTAATTTTCTTTTTTTGTAGTATCTTTGTCTGCTTTTGGTGTCAGGGTGATGGTTGCCTTGTAGAATGAGTTTGAGAGTGTTCCTTCCTTCGCAAATTTTTGGAAGAGTTTGAGAAGGATGGGTGTTAGCTCTTCTCTAAATGTTTGGTAGAATTCACCTGTGAAGTCATCTGATCCTGGATTTGTTTGTTGGAAGATTTTTAATCACAGTTTCTATGTCATTATTTATGATTGGTCTGTTCATATTTTCTATTTCTTCCTGGTTCAGAATTGGAAGGTTATACCTTTCTATGAATTTGACAATTTCTTCCAGGTTTTCCATTTTATTGGCATAGACAATAAAATGTATTGCTTGTAGTAGTCTCTTAGGATGCTTTGTATTTCGTTAGTGTCCATTGTAATGTCTCCTTTTTAATTTTTAATTTTATTGATTTGAGTCCTCTCCCTCTTTTTCTTGATGGGTCTGGCTAAAGGTTTATCAATTTTGTTTATCTTTTTAAAGAACCAGCTTTTAGTTTTATTGACCTTTGCTATTGTTTTCAGTTTCTATTTATTTCTGTTCTGATCTTTATGATTTCTTTCCTTCTACTATCTTTGGGTTTTGTTTGCTCTTCTTTCTCCAGTTCCTTTAGGTGTAAGGTTAGATTGTTTATTTGAGTTTTTCCTGTTTTCTGAGGTAGGATTGCATTGCTATAAACTTCCATCTTAGAAATGCTTTTTCTACATCCTATAGGTTTTGGATTGTCATGTTTTCATTGTCATTTGTCTGTAGGTGTTTTTTGATTTCTTCCTTGATTTCTTCAGTGATCTCTTGGTTATTTAGTAATGTATTGTTTAGCTTCCAAGTGTTTGTGTTTTTTTATATTTTTTCCCCTGTAACTCCTTTCCATGTAGAGTAATCTTGTTTGTAGTTTTTTCCTTTTCATCACTTTAAATATATCATGTCACTCCCTCTGGCTTGTTGAGTTTGTGCTGAGAAATCAGTTGTTAAACTTATGGGAGTCCCCTTTTATGTTATTTGTCATTTTTCCCTTGTTACTTTTTTCTTTGTCTTTAATTTTTGTCAATTTGATTACTGTGTGTTTCGGCATGTTGCTCCTTGGGTTTATCTTGCCTGGAACTCTCTGCACTTCCTGGACTTGGGTGGCTATTTACTTTCCAATGTTAGGGAATTTTCGATTCTTCAAAAATCTCCTTGGGTCCTTTCTCTCTCTCTTCTCCTTCTGGGATCCCTATAATGTGAATGTTGGTGCATTTAATGTTGTCCCAGATGTCTCTTAGGCTGTCTACATTTCTTTTCATTCTTTTTTCTTTATTCTGTTCTGCAGCAGTGAATGCCACCTTTCTGTCTTCCAGGTCACTTATCCTTTCTTCTGCCTCAGTTATTCTGCTATTGATTCCTTCTAGTATATTTTTCATTTCCATTATTGTATTGTTCATCTCTGTTTGTTTGTTCTTTAATTCTTCTAAGTCTTTGTTAAACACTTCCTGCATCTTCTCAATCTTTGCCTCCATTCTTTTCCAAAGTCCTGGTTCATCTTCACTATCATTATTCTGAATTATTTTTTCTGGAAGATTGCCTATCTCCACTCATTTAGTTGCATTTCTGGGATTTTATCTTGTTCCTTTATCTGGTACATAGCCCTCTCCATTTTCATTTTGTCTGTCTTTCTGTGAATGTGTTTATCTTTCCACAGGCTGCAGGATTGCAGTTCTTCTTGCTTCTGTTGTCTGCCCTCTGGTGGATGAGGCTATCTAAGAGGCTTGTGCAAGTTTCCTGATGGGAAGTACTGTTGGTGGGTAGAGCTGGTTGTTGCTCTGTTGGGCAGAGCTCAGTAAAATTTTAATCTGCTTGACTGCTGATGGGTGGGGCTGAGTTCCCTCCCTGTTGGTTGTTTGGCCTGAGGTGATGCAGCACTGAAGCCTACAGGCTCTTTGATGGGACTAATGGTGGACTCCAGGAGGGCTCATGCCAAGGAGTACGTCCAACCAAATTTATTAGCTCATTTGTAGTGTATATTGTGATCTGCATTTTTTAATAGTCACCCCAAAGGTCTCCTCTAGTCACATCCCCACCTCAGACTTAATACATTTGCATATAGGGAAGAGAGTATACTCAGCTGAAAAAAATATATACATATTTTGATCTGATTTTTAAACTATTGCAAAGCCTAAGCAAATGTACCACAGGACTCAAAATATTCTGAATTCAGCAGAACACTCTCAACTTTTGACAATCCGTTCTGTTACTTTTAATCCTTGATCAGAGTAGTGAGGAATACTTATACCTTAGACGGAGCAGTCAAAGCAATTTATAGGCCATAGAAAATTAAATAAAATCATAATTGCTAATATTTAAATACTGGTTAGATCCTGGCCTTAGGGATTTATGTGTTTCATTTTCCCTGATACATACAATATTCCTCTATATTGTACCAGGAAGTACTGGTATTGCCTTAATTTTTTATATAACAACACTGAGGTTGAGAGAGTTTAAACAACTTGCTAAATTCCCACTTATCTTAATCTAAAGCTCAGGATTATAATCACCATATTATGCTGACTCCCTTTGCTTAAGTTTTAAATTTAAGTAATAATCTTATTCAATAGTTTATTTATTTATTCATTGAGTTTAGGATCATTGGGCATATATGGCATCTCTGTTATTGAACCCATGTTCATTCTTATGATTTTTCAGCCACATCCCTGCACATGTAAAATCTATCAGGAGTAATTCTTTGGCAATAGAGAAGCATAGAGAACACAAAGGTGAAGAAATACAGACACGGCCCTTAAGTGTCCAAAAATCAGTGGAAGAGACAGAAAAGCAATAACATGGCACAATGTGGTTCGTGTTGTAACAGGGGAAAGAAAGACTGAGGAACAGCAAAGAGTGAGAAGGTGAGCAGTGCCAGAAGCGCGTAGATAGACAGTCCCAGTGGAGCGGGTGGGAGAGTCTGCCTGCCGCAACTGCATTGTATATAATCAATATGCTTTTCAAAGATCTAGGGTGGGAACTGAGAAGGGGCTTGTTTAAAGGGAGCCATTCATTTCTGTGAGAAAAAAAAATATCCCTCAAATACAGCTGTGTGGACAAATGTATTCTGTGAATGGTCATTTTGATTACCAAGAGCTGAGGGAAAATAAAACAAGAATATTTGCACAGAAACTGAAAGCCTATGGATTTCCAAGGCTTGCCTCTGCTGCTTACTTGGCTCCATTTTTTTTTTTTTTAATCTAACTGTCATCCTCTTTTTGAATTGCAGCCTGTCTCACCTTTCCAATATTCATTGTGACCTGGACAAGTTTCCTTTAGTGGCAGTGTATTAGTCAGATTCTCTAGGGAAGAAGAACTAACTAACTAACTAACTAACACACACACACACACACACACACACACACACACATATATATATATATATATAATTATGGAGGCTAACACATCCCAAGAACTGAAAGGTAAGTCAACAAGCTGGACACCCAAGAGAGTTGATGGTGTCATTCCAGTCCAAGTGTGAGAGCAGGAAAAAGACATTGTCCTAGTTTCAAGCAGCCAGACAGGAGGAATTCTCTCTAAAGCAGGGCAGGATCCGACTTTTTGTTCTATTACAGCCTTCACATGATTGGGTGAGGGCCACCCACATCAGGGAGAATGATCTGTTTTACTCTTTAGATGTTAATCTCATCCAGAAATACCTTCACCTTAGAATAATGTCTGAGTAAATATCTGGGCACCATGGCCCAGTCAAGTTAACACATAATCAATATTAACAAAGAATTTCTCAAAATGTGGTCCTGGGACTAACACATCTGGGGACCTGATAGGCACCTTTTGAAGCCCCACCCTAGACTTATTGACTTTGAAACTCTGGGGGTAGGACAGAGCAACCTGCCTTTTAACCAGCACTCCAAGTGATTCTGATGCAAGCTAATGATGGAGAGCAAATATTAGTGATTCTCTCAGGTGTAATTCACTCCCATGGAAACTCAGCTGGTCAGAGAAGAGATTGTAAGAGCATTCCCTTCAGCTTGTGTCTGCACTAGGACAATGACATGGCTTTTCAGCTCAAGGAGTTGAAGTAGTTATACCTCAGAAGGAATAATTTTCAAGGTGTGTATTTAATATTGCCACTAATAGGAAGTTTTGAGGATGGTCAGTAAGCCACAGTGTTAGTACAATTTGTGGTAGAGCACATGGATTCTGAATTAGGAAACAGGGTACAGAATTCTCATCCCAGGACCACCACACATCCAGCTATGCTGCCTTGGGACATCTGTTAAACACTTAGAGCTTTGACGTCTTCCACAATCACTTCTACAAATAATGCCAGGCCTTTCTGCCTCAGATATTTGTTTGAGAATAAAATGAGAGAAAAGTAAATAAGCCAAAGCTTTTGACATCAAACAAACACCTAAGGAGAGACAGGCTAAGTTCAATGCTGTGGTATTTTGAAGAAGCAATGTCTCGAGAATTAGTGGAAAAGAAAGTGTTGGTGTTATACAAAGCAGCAGAAGAGGAATTGAGTGGCTTATTATTAATATTCACCACATTTTGAACCATTCATCCTTGGGAAATTGAAGTAGCAAAGGAACAAATAAGGAGATCTCCAAGTGGTCTTTAGTTCTGGTTATTTATGCATGACCAGAAGCAAAGAGATAGGAAGCCAGTTGATTCTTAAGAAAATGAATTAGGAAATTAAAAATAATCACACAGGCACACACAAAGGTCTGTACTCAATGATGTTCAAACTTAGAAAAGCCGATTGCAGTTGAAGCCATGCAAGCAGAACTTGGTGTGAAAGCTGGACAGCCTTAGAGAAGGATATTTAGCTCCAAGGTCCAATAAAGATGTGGCTGTAGATTGTGAACATAAACTGTGGACAGGGTGCTCTTCCCAGAAAGCCAGAGTCTCCCAGCCTTCATCCTGAGGCACTGGGTCTCCTTTCAGAAATGAACATTTTCTCTCTTCCTGACCAGGAGAATCTACATCAGCCACAGATTCCTGTTTTCCACTCTTTTTTCTGAACAAGAGTTTTGTTGAGATTATTCTTTTCATGCTTAACCATTGTGGGGTTGATTGTCTATCGTTAAGCTCGTGAGACTGTATAATTATAGATATTAGACTTCACACTGGTGGCAAACTATATAGACTTCAGGGTTATCTTCTCCTTGGAGCTGTGAGAATATTCCATGTCAAGGGACAAAGGTTATGGAGAACTCTGACTAGTTCAGATTTTTTTATACTGAGAGTGATTCTAGAGGAAGAGAATGTTGAATTTTCTGAATTAGTTCCTGAATTTCTGGAATACATCCTCTAATCTGATTAGGTTTAAAGATGCTAAGGACTCTATTTCCAGTAGAAGAGAGAGCATTGATAATCCATGGATGTGTTCTAGCAATACAGATACACAAAATATCTGCATTTTCTCCTAACCAACAACTTATAAGAAGCATGGAGCTGAGTGACTCTGGATCTGATATATTTGAACATTTTTTGAAAACTAACAAATACAGTAATGTTGTCTGGTTACTCGTCATGTCTCTGGACAAAGTGGTGCGAGAAGAAGGTGAGCTCAGGGATTCAATTTCCCAGCGCAGGGACCACAGAGACGACCTCAAAACTTCTCTCTGAGTCCTAGGAGACTTCGTATCGCTTGAAGTTTCAGGGCTTGCAATTACTGAAAATCAAATGGGAACTGTCACCCTGTGAATGGCTGAATTACGCAAAAGTTGAACTCCCAGCCTTTCAAGGCATCCACTGATAAAGTGAGGGCATTGTCTGGGAAAGACTCTGATCCTACAAATCGGGCTGGTAATTTGCAGGAAGACCAGAATGAAGCTCAGGACACTGAGCCCCTGAATTCTGGTAAATCTTCTTTGCCAGTGGAAGAACTCTCCCAACCCCCATTCCATGATACTTGCTTCTCCATCTCCACCTGAAGGGATTAACCTTGTGCTGTCTGAGGAAACTGTAGCGGCCACCCCTGAGGCAGCTGTCTTGCAAGACACGGCTGATTCTCCTCAGGATCCTGCCCCCAACACCACCCCTCTGCTGTTATACATTCAACCAAACTCAGTCCCTACAGACACCTAAAGGTGAAGAACAATGAGGAATTGTGTTATACTCCAAAAGAACTATTTGAATTCTCTAATTTCTACAGACAGAAATCTGGGGAACCCGTGTGAGATGGATATTTAGGAATGGAATATTTCCTGCCATGTGAGTAAACAAAGGATGTCACAGTCATCAGCATCACAGCCCTCCAACATGAGCCCTGGGGAAACTCAGGAAGGAAAGAACACCTGCCATCTAGCAGCCATCAGACTGCAGCTACTCCCCATGGTGAGCCCTGAGGAAACTCAGGTTGAGAAAATACAAGATGCTGGCCCCAGATAGCTGAGGTGAATATCAAAGGAATGATTTCACTGATCCCAGACTCTTGTACTGGGTTGGCCAAAAAGTTTGTTTGATTTTTACATAAGATGTTGCCATACATAGAAAAGCACTAAATTCCTTAACCTGGGATATCTGGTTTTCTTTAATTTACAATAATCTTCTGGTGTTCAGATGACCTGCCCTTTGTTGAAAAACTCCTATATATCCTGGCTTCCCCCTCGCCTACTTGGAGCAGTTCTCTCAGGGTTACTTGAGATGCTGCCTCCTGGGCTTGAAATCTTAAAAATTCCCATCAAATAAAGCATAACTCTCAGCTTTTAGATTGCAAATATTTTTTTAAATAAATTTATTTATTTACTTATTTATTTTTGTCTGTGTTGGGTCTTTGTTGCAGTGCATGGCTTTCTCTAGTCATGGAGAGCGGGGGCTGCTCTTCATTGCAGTGCACAGGCTTCTTATTGTGGTGACTTCTCTTGTTGTGGAGCACAGCCTCTAGGCACATGGACTTCAGTAGTTGTGGCACACGGGCTCAGTAGTTGTGGCTTCTGAGCTCTAGAGAACAGGCTCAGTTGTTGTGGCACGTGGGGTTATTTGCTCCGTGGCATGTTGGATCTTCCCAGACCAGGGCTCAAACTTGTGCCCCCTGCATTGGCAGAGAGATTCTTAACCACTGCTCCACCAGGGAAGTCCATAGGTTGTGAATATTTTTTAAGTCAACAATACTAACAGTGTGGGTTAATTGTGAAAGGAACATAAATTCGGATCAGGCCAAATTTATGAACATGGGCCCACTAAGCAGAGATTCTGAATTTAGCATTCAGCTTAGAAAGGGCTCTAAGAGTTTAGTTTGTTGGTTAACTGAAACATGGCCAAAAGGTGACCCTCGGTGAATTGGAAATGCCAGAGCTGCCTTCGTTTACTGTGGAAGAAGGGATTCAGATTCAGGGGCTTAGGGAGATGGAATTTGTCATGGGAGACATGCTCACCCACCCTGGGAGGGTCCAAAAGACATACCTTTCACCACAATTGTGAGAAAGAAATTTGGGAGGAGAACCTCAGCATCCCTGAATAGCTCCGGGATTGTTTTTCTCTGTAGGACAGACCTCAGTGAGAACTACTGTGAATTAATTGGGCAACATAAATGCAGTGGATGTAATTGGCTCCCAAGGTGGCAGGGGTCAATTGTGGCACTGAACCACCAAAAGCAAGGCAGGTGTGGTTATCATAATGGATTGCAGAGTTGAAGCAGCAATCAGAATAGTCTGAATTCCAGAAACCTATGGTGCCTAGTTGATTATGGTGTTCCTCTTAGTGAAATAGATGGGGAGCTTACTAAATTATTAACTTGATCTGTATAAGCAGAGAAATTCTAGGTCAAGTGAGCAAAAGTCTAACCTGAATAAATCATAAAACAGAGAGTCATGATCTTTCAATTAATTCTTAGACTGGCGTCAGTTTATAGACCCAGAGCCTCATGAATAAAAGGGAGGCCAAGTCCCCCTGAGGAAGGAATCAAGCACACTACTGAAAATGTATACGGTTAATCTTTTCCCATCCTTCCCCAAATAGACCTGTGACCTTTTACAGAGTACTTGTGTATTGGGGAAAAGGAAATAATCAGACTTATCGGGACTACTGGATACTGGCTCTGAATTGATACTCATTCCAGGAGATCAAAAAAGTCACTCTGGTCCTCCAATCAAAGTAGGGGCTTATGGAAGTCAGATGATCAATGAAGTTTTAGTTCAAGTCTGTCTCACAGTGGGTCCATTGGGTCCCAGAATCCATCCTGTGGATGATGTTTGGAGCCTTTGTCAGGTGTCTATATGTGAATCACCACCGGGCCCATAAGATTTTGGAGTTAAGCCCCACCGTCCTCCACAGATAACTACTCTCCGTTTGAGAACTAGCTCTTGGCCTGCTACTGAGTCTTAGTAGAGCCTGAATGCTTAACTGTGGGCCACCAGGTTACCATATATATATGACTCAGTTGCCCACCATGAGCTGAGTGTTACGTGACCCAACAAGCCATAAAGTTGGGTGTGCTCAGCAGCCCTCCATCACCAGATAGAAGTGGTGTGTATGAGATCAAGCTTGAGTAGACCCTGAAGGCACAAGTAAATTACATTAAAAAGTGGCCCATACAAATTGTGAAATTTTTTGTTCTAATTCTGTGAAAAATGCCAGTGGTAGTTTGATAGGGATTGCATTGAATCTGTAGATTGCTTTGTGTAGTAGAGTCATTTTCACAATGTTGATTCTTCCAATCCAAGAACATGGTATATCTCTCCATTTATTTGTATCATCTTTAATTTCTTTCATCAGTGTCTTATAATTTTCTGCATACAGGTCTTTTGTCTCCTTAGGTAGGTTTATTCCTAGATATTTTATTCTTTTTGTTGCAATGGTAAATGGGAAGGCCCATGGTCCCCACTCCTGCTACACTGCTTTTTCTCTCCCAGCCTCACCTAAGGCTTTATGGGGAGCTCCCTATGATCATTTGACAGAGGATGAAAAGACTTGGGTCTGGATTATGGATGGTTGTTCTGCATGATACAGAGGCACCACCTGATAGTGGACAACTGCAGCACTGCTGCCCCTTTCTGGGCCATCCCTGTACAGTGGTGAAGGGAAATGTTCCCAGGGGGCAGGACTTGGAGCAGTGCACCTGGGTGTGCACTTTGCTTGGAAAGAGAATTGATCAGACATGCCATTATATACAAATTCTTGGGCTGTGGCCAATAATTTGACTGAATGATCAGGGACTTGGAAGAAACACAGTTGGAAAATTGGTGACAAAGAAATTTGGGAAAAGGTATATGGATAGACCTGTCTAAATGGGCAAAAATATGTAAAGATACTTGTGTCCCATGTGAATGCTCATCAAAATGTGACCTTGGCAGAGGAAGATTACAGTAGGCAAGTGGATAGAATGACCCATTCTATGGACCAGTAAGTCTCTTTCCTCTGCCACCCCTGTCATCACCCAGTGGGATCATGATCAAAGTGACCAATAGCCAAGACATGGATGCACTTAGACACCCATCAACCGATGAATGGATAAAGAAGATATGGTACATATATAAAATAATGGAATATTAGTCATAGAAAAAGAATGAAATAATGCCATTTACAACAGCATGGATGGGCCTAGAGATGATCGTATTAAGTGAAGTAAGTCAGACAAAGACAAATATCACGTGATATCACATATATGTGAAATCTAAAAAATGGTACAAATGAACTTATTTATAAAACAGAAACAGACTCACAGACATAGAAAACACACTTACGGTTACCGGGGGAAAGGGGGGAAGGGATAAATTGGAATTTGGGATTAGCAGATACAAACAACTATATATAAAATTGATAAATGACAAGGTAACAAGGTCTTACTGTACAACACAGAGAACTATATTCAATATCTCGTAATAAACTTTAATGGAAAAAATATGAGAATGGATATATCTATGTCTATATCTATGTATATTTATATATATCTATATATCAATCTATTTATCTATCACCTATCTATCATCTTTTTTATCTATCTATATATCTATGTATGTATGTATCTATCTATATCTGAATCACTTTGCTATACACCAGAAACTAACACAACATTTTAAATCAGCCATACTTCAATTTAAAAAATGAAAAAAAAAATTACATGGCCATATGGTAGGTATGGAAGCTATGTGTGGCTCAGTGGAATAAACTTCCATTCAGCAAGGCTAACCTGGGAACGGCCACCACTAAGTGTGAAACCTCCCAGTGGCAGAGACCAACACTGAGTGCGTGATATGGGGGCATCACAGCCCAGGGTCAATAACCAGCTAAATGGTGTCAGGTAGTCCACATAGGACTGCTTCCATTATCAAAGGGACAGCACTTTGTTCTTTCTGGAATAGACACCTATTCAGGATACAGATTTGTCATCCTTGCATGCAATGCTGCAGCCAAAACTACACTCTGTAAACTTACAGCACACTGTTAAAACTAGCCTAAAACTTTTAGTCATGTACATTTTTTTTTTTTTTTTTTTTGCGGTACACGGGCCTCTTACTGTTGTGGCCTCTCCCGTTGTGGAGCACAGGCTCCGGATGTGCAGGCTCAGCGGCCATGGCTCACGGGCCCAGCTGCTCCACGGCATGTGGGATTCTCCTGGACCGGGGCATGAACCCATGTCCCCTGCATCGGCAGGCGGACTCTCAACCACTGCGCCACCAGGAAAGCCCTTTATTTTTTTAAATGAAGTTATTTTCACTGCATTGACTAGTAATTTCAGTAACATATTTTAAAAAGATGTGTTTGCTGACATCCTCATCTTTCTCCTGATTTGTTAAAGATTGCTTCTCACATTTAATCCATGAGGATATGTGTTCCATAGGGTTGGGTAGATGTTCACATTTATAGAACTTGTTTTCAAGTAAGAAGTTCCTTTCAAATTATTTAATATTTTAAAAAAATTACCATGAATTGGTGTTGAATTTCATTTAATAGTTAATTACATATGACAAAGTAGTTATATTAAGTCAACAAAGGTTAAATATATCAATTTTATTCAAACCTATTTTTTTAATCTGCACATTTGATCATAGTATACAACTAACTATATACAAAAATGATATACTCTATATGCTAATATACTTGGTTTGATAATATTGTATTTAGAATTTTTTGCATTTATGCTAATGACTAAAATTGAAATACATGTTCTTTTCTTAATATCAAGTTTTGATATTTAGGTTACACTATCTTCATAGAAAGAAATGGTATATATAAATCTTCAAAATTTTAAAATGTTCTGAGATTAGTGAGATATTCATGAATCAATTGTGATAAGTTACAATGTGCTAGATGATTTATTTATTATAGGTTTTTAAATTTATCAATTTAATGTAATTAGAATTATTTTATCTTTATAATCTCTGTTGTGTCCTTAACAATGCTCTTATTTTCATTCTTAATTTTGTTTAATTGAGCCTTCTCTTTTTAAATTTTTTCTTCTTCTATTTAAATATGGCACAGATTTCTCTTTTTTCATTCCTTCATTTTTATTCATTCATTCATTTATTTATTTATTTATATGAATATATTTAAATTAGTTATGCAAAAACCAACTTCTGTCTTTTGATTCTTTTATAGATTAGTTTTCCATTTTATTAATTTCTCCTGTTATTTTATTTATATTCTTTCTTCTATTTTCTCCATTCCATTTCTTTGTTCTTACATAGGTTGCTGAACTCATTTATTTCCAGTTTGTTGTTTTTTGATAAAACTATCAGCTATACTTTTCCTTTTAAATACCATTTTCACTGCATTCTTCTGTAATTGATACAATGTGTTTTGATTATTATTCATTTCTAAGTATTATTTAGGTTTCAATTATGAGATCTTCTTTGATTCATGAGTTATTTACAAGTATGCTTTTAAATCTTCAATTTACACTTTAAATCTTCACTATATATGTACTTATTTATAAATTATATTAATTATTCACTATATATAAAGCTTATATATGAATAAGAGTATACTTATATCTCTTAAAAAGTGCTCACTAAAAATGTTATTTTTTTCAGATTCTGCAACTCATCATTGTTTCATTTTTGTCCTATATCCTTCTCTAATACATGAGAAAACCTCTAATTTAAGGAAAATTAGTTTCTAAAATTTTCTGATTTTCATTATGTTAATCCACTTGGATTAATATTCTTCCAGGTCCTTAATATTTTACTCCTTTTAAATTTAATTTTCAGTCCACTGTGGCTATTAAAATGAGTCTAATCATTTTGGAATTTATCTGGTAAAGGGTGAAACCCCTCAGAAAGTCATCATCACCAAATTTGATAACAAATGATTTATCATACCTTACTGTGGAACAAAGTAGATAATGAACTCAAAATAGCAATCTTTATATCTCTTCTCAATCAAATGATCATTCATACTACACAAAGGCCTGCTTTATGTACTACTACAAACAGAAATATTATAATTTTATTTATTTATTTATTTATTTATTTTGAAATTAAACACTTTTGTGGGTGTACTCAAATACCCAGAGAGGTAGTTCACTTTCAGTCCCACAGAATTTATACCATGTGGATGATTTGGTCCTGGATTATATTTAGGACAAGTGCCACTCATTGCTCCTCTATACCAAAATAAATACTTATTTTTGTTTTTCAGTGCTATGTGGGTCCACCAAGATATGTCATCAATAAAACAGAATTCCAAATATAACATTGAGTTAACCTGCTGGATGAAGTTATTTCGTGTTGTACACGTTGATATACAATATATATTTCAATTCAAAGTAACTTTGATTTTGGAACAGTAAAATTTAGCTTTTCCTTCTAATGATAATGAAATAACAAATATAGAAGCTGTTTCAGTCTATGTTTAGTTCCTTATGTTAAAATAAGTTATTTACATTGAAAACTCTTCCCTGTTGACATGACAGGAAACCAGATATCCATTTATCATTTACTGCAGAAGGATACAAATCTGCTCATATATATCCAGGTTGATTTCATTTTATTTTCAACATTTATAAAATAAATTTTAAGAATATTTAAAATAGGGTCTTGGCTTTGGATTTTTGTTAAAATTCATAATGCAAAGCAAAGTTAGGTTGCTAACCACAGGACATAATAATAAAAATTCTCACTTCATTCTCAATACAATGTTTGATAAAATATGAATGTGAGGAAAGAAAAGCAATTCACACCATGATCTCATTCTTTCTGTCAGGGGTTTTACACACTTCATTTTACTTAATCTTTACTTTAACCATTTTATACTTGTAATATCATTATTATATTCCAAATTAGAAAAATAAGCAATAAGAGTTGATCATTTCATCCAAATTACAGAATTAGAAGTGGTAGAACTGGTATCTGAATTAATAAACACTGTGTTTCAAGGCTGTGTTCCTCTTTTAAAATACTGCTTTCCCTTCACTGAGTCTGAGAATGTATCTTTTTATTGCTCTTAATGTATGTTAATGTTAATTCTAAAACCATCATGAGATTCTTGCCTTTCACAGAAAAATCTAATGGAGTTTAGAACAATCAGCTTTCCTCCTAAGAGAACTGACTGTGGGTCACCTTCCTTGAGGAAGATTTCTTACTGACTGTTCTCCTAAAATAGTTCAATAGCTTCTTAGAAGCTTTGAGAATATAGCTTTAAAATCACCAATTGCCCATTGAAGGAATTAGTGGCTCTGGAAATGGCATGATAGCATTTTTACAACAATTCTTGGTAATTATTTCATGAGTTAGAATTCCTTGGGAAAAAAAATGAGCTTGTGCTCCTACTGAATTAACAAGAACAATTATTTTTCAGGTATAGGTGCACACATACACACACACAAACACATACACATACTCATATACATCATGGCTTTGATTTTCCTGTCTAGTGATCATTTGATAAAAGAAAATTAGTCTAATGTATCTGGACTTTTATTTAGACAGCTTAGCTTCTTTCCATATCAGGGCTTTTCTCTAAAAATACTCAAAATATTGATAATTGCTTTAGACTTTTGCCTAAGAATCACTTTAAGCTAACTTATAGATTTATGGCACATATATTTTTTTAATTAGAGCACTATTTTCATTCTCTTGTAATCTAACATATCACAAATTATCTTTACTTCTTTAAAATCCATCAATCTCACATCATATGATAGGAAAGTGATTTATCCTGATCCAAAGGCATTGCCTTATTTAAAGTAGAATAATTATCTCAAGTTTTCTGAAAATCAGAGACATTCAAGGTTTGAAGACACTTTCAAGATCAACTGTCAACAATGTTTGAAGTCCTTCCATAGGAAAATATGGGATCTATGTTTGATCCACTTCAGTTACAGGCAGCTCACTACTTTTATTCATGGACTCAAATTGGTGGAAGAATCGTCCTCATGCAGAAATCTGTCTCCAGGGCCACCCAAAGAGTGGCATTGTTGTTACTTTTAGCTCTAGTCTGAATAAAGCCATCTCTACATCTTCATAACTGTCTTTTTATATTTGAATCCAATATTATTTGTTCCCTGAATATTGTATCTCCAAAAATAAAATAACTTTTTAAAATCTTGTTTCTGAAATCATGACTTTATTTCCTCAATTCCTTTCTTCCCTCTGTCTTTATATGCACTCCATGCTACCTGTATGTTTTTTTCTGGATTTCTGAGTTTCAGCATTTTCAACTGAGGCAATATTTCTTGTCTAGTAATATTTTATACTAACACATGTCATTTGAGATATTTTTCTAATCATTTATGTTTATTTACTATAATTTATTAACATTAATAATATAATATTGCTTATTTAATAACACTATGCAATTATGTATGTATAGTATATGTAATATATAATAACTACTTTAATTTTTACAGCATCCATATGGGTAATGTTTTCTTATTATTACTATTGTATATAACTGATACAACTAAAACGGGGAAATTAAAAAATGAGTCAAAATAATCTGCAACATATAAGACAAATTTATCTTCATAATAATCCAGAGGATGAGGTAACAATTTAATGTGGACTCCCTGCAGTGTCACAGCCAGCATGCCTTCTCCGGGTATCATGGGTCGGTCACACGCATGTCAGGACCCAGCAGCACATATGTACCAGCTCTGTCCACGCCCCACGTGAACAATTCCCCTGACGCTGTGGGAGGGTTAATGTGGTCCACCCTGGGGGAAAGTTCTTATAGTCCCTGGGTAGACTTGGAGTCTTTTAGTCCTGGCATATTGAGTTCATGTAGACAGGGGAATATACTTTTTACATATGTGAAAGTTACTTAGAAAGTGTCTATATTTCCTAAATTCAGAAGGCATAGTCTTGTCTATTTAACAATGAAAGTCTTTAACATAGTTTAATGTTTAGTGCTCATAGTACAACAATTTAGCTAACTTCAGAAGATATTTGGGTATTGTTTCATCTGATTAAGAACAGGTGTTCTGAAAAATAAGGTTTTATGAAGTTTGTCATTTTAGGACTGAATTTTAATACAATGTGAAAGTATGAATTCTTACACTTTATTCAAATGAAAATTTGAAATTACTCTTGGGTTCAAAATAATTTCCTGGAGAAAAAATCTGTGATAATTCTTGTAAGTTAGGGCATAGCTTTACCATTTTTAAAGTAAAGCTACAAGGGTTTTGTGGGCAGGATAGGGCAACAAAGTTCAGGGCTCTGGCATTTACAACAGAAAACATTGTCTCTTCGATATTTTTTTACAAAGATGAGTATAGAACTGCTCTAACGTTTTCATCAAACACTATTGAGGACCCACTGGGTGAGACCTGAGTATGCAGATATTTCATAGCACTGATTCCTCCTCCAGAGCTGAGCTCTGAGGATGGGTAATTCAAGTCAACTTCTTCTCCTTTGCTTTCTCAATTGTGCCTCTGTTATTCCTCACTTCAAGTTTAGCTCCCCTGAATGATGGGAATGTTCTGGTGAAGGCATCACACTACAAGACACCACTAGTCATGGATATTTTGAAATCATGCAGAACACACACAGGTTTGCAGATAAAATAATCTTGTCTCTTGTATCCCATAAACCCAGGTTTATTGGTTTCCCATGTATTGTAACATTAAAAGAATAGTTGTCAAAGGCAGTAGGGGTATGTTTTCCAAGAGTTGAATTTGTTGTGCAACTGATCAGCAGGTAAGTTTCACCTGAGGCTCCGTCTCTTAAGACACGTCTGGTGCAGATGGCTGGGGCCACTGTCCATGCTATAGCTCTGTGTTGACTGGAAGCCAAAGCCCAGCTACAGCCATGATCCAAGCCTGGAGAAAAGTAGGAAAATATTTGTGAACACCAAAGCATTTAGAAAACATGGCTACAGCCTAAAAAACTAGAAACTTAGTTAAAACATGAAGAGATACTAATAGGTGAGAGAAGACTTTGGTATCTCAGGCATGCAAAACATAAACAAGAATACAGAGCTGCAATTCTCAGACTTTTAGTTTCCAAACAATAGAGTCAGGGTGCCTGGAAATAATGCAGGCTCTTGAGCTCCATCCAAAGAGACCGTGACTCAGTAGGTATGGGATCAATCCAGGACCTCCATTTCTGAAAGCATCCCCGGTCACCCTGACACACGTGGTCCAGATCACACCTTGAGAAACAATGAGGAAACAAAGAGATTGGAGTCTGGTGATGAGAGATAAGATCAGCAGATATATGGATGGCATCTCAGCTACTTTGCTCACTCAGGCTATTTCAAGTGAGTATTTCTTCTTATAAATAATCTATATTTTGGTATTTCTTCTCTTCTACACATGCCTGGATGGTTATTTTGTGGAGGTGGAAAAGAGTGGGCATCAGATATATGTACATATATTCTTCTCCATTTCTTGAGCTTGGTGGACAGGTGTTGGTCTGGTCTGTTTTCTGGGCCTCTGTGAAGTGTGACCCAAGCGTCCCGAAATCCTGAGCCAGGCTTCTTTGTCTCTCACCCTGATAGTGCTGGTTCAAGACATGTTGCCTCCTATTGTGGAGAACCTGGCCATATGCTCTGGGGCTATTATAATATTCAGAGGAATTTCCTCTAACTCAGGCTAAATTGAGGCATTATAAAAATTGATATGCACTGTTGACTTTATAATTATTTTCTAGATATTCTGTAATTTGGGTATCAATTTACTCTTTGAAACATAATTTTTTAAGGTGACTGTGACTTGCCAATCTCTTTTATTCTTACCTTCTATTTTTATTTTAAGTATTATTACATGGACATAAACCAAATGTAATTTATATCATAAATACTTTGGGAAATGCATCTTAGTTTTCCTAGCAATCTGATATGGTCTTTGTAAAAAAAGGAAAACAAAATAGTATTGCAAGTGCTCTTGAAGTAAGACATTTTTTTACCATAAGTAAGACATTTTTACCATTTTTACCATTGTAGAATTTTATTTACAGAAATACCCCATACAGTGTCTCCCATGGTAATGTTTTCTCAGGATAGGGTCTCTTGGGTTCTTAATTCAACCATGCCAGTACATTAAAAACTCTCAATATGTGTTTCAGCCAGTGTCAATATAGGGAGACTTTTAAGTTTTATACAATTTTAAAATGTTTCATACCAAAACCATGTGTAATATGCAGAAGAATGAAGTTAGACCTTTACTTTACATCATATATGAGAATTAATTCAAAATGGAACGAAAACCTAAATGTAAAAGTTAAAACTATAAAATTTTCAAAGAAAACATAAGGGAAAATCTTTATGACATTGAATTTGGTGATGTTTTCTTGGATATGGCACCAAAATACAGGCAAAAAAGAAAGAAAATAGATAAACTGGACTTTATCAAAATTAAAAAAGAGAAGTTTTGCATCAAAGAACACTACCAAGAGAGTGAAAGACATGCCCCAGAATAAATAAAATATTTGTATATTGTATAACCAACAAGTGATTAATACTCAGAATATATAAATAATTACTACAATTCAAGAGCAGCAACAAAAACGCAACAAATTTAAAAGTGGGCAAAGGATTGAATGAACTTTTTTCAAAGAAGACATACAAATGTCCAATAAGCACATGAAAAAATGCTCAACATCAGTAGTGATTAAGGAAATGTGAATCAAAACCACAATGAGAACCACTTTATATCCATTAGGATGCCTATTAACGAAAAAAAAAAAGGAAAATAAGTATTGGTCAGATGTGGAGAAACTGGAACATGCTGCATTGCTAGTGGCAATGTAAGATGGTGAGCTGCTGTAGAAAACAAGTGATTCCTCAAAAATTTAAACTTAAAATTGCTGTGTGAATGAGCAATTCCACTTTTAGGCATATAACCAAAGGAATTGAAAGCAGGGACTCAAAAGAGTTCATGGCAGCATAATTTACAGTAGCCAAAGGCTGGAGGTGACCCAGGTGTCCACCAATGGTTGAATGAGTAGACAAAGTGCAATGAAATATATTTCAGTCTTTAAAAGGAGTGAGGTTCTGATACACACTAAAACATGGATGCACCTTGGGAACATTGTGCTGTGTGAAAATAGGCAGGCAACAAAGGGCAGATATTGTGTGGTTCGATTTGTGTGGGGTAGGTACTTAAGGTGGGTGGAATCATGGAGACAGATAGTAGAATGGAGGTTTCCTGAGGTTGGTAGAGGGGGAAATGGGGAGGTGGGAGGTGTTTCTTGAGTAGAGGATTTCTGTTTGGGATGATGAAAGGGCTCTAGACATGGATGAGGTGGTGTTGCTGAATTATACAATTAAAATGGTTAAAATAGTGAATTTTATGTTGTATCTGTTTTAGCATAATAAAAAATATTGTAGGAAAAGGGTCGCATTAACATTCTGAATATGATTTGTGGAATGGCAAAATCCCTCACAGACGTGAAAGATGTGAATCGAGTGCACGTGGAAACAACCTACATGTCTATCAGTAGACAAAGGGATAGAGAAGTTATAATATACACATACACATCTGTAAACAATGAGGAACTCCTGCCATTTGCAGCAATATGGAGGGATCTACAGGGCATTTTGCTAAGTTAAAGTCAGACAGAGAAAGATAAATACTGCATGATCTCACTGATATGTGGACTCTAAAAAAACACTTCCAGTTTTAAGATAAGTAAGTCCTGAGGACGTCATGCACAAGATGATTACTACAGTCAACACTGCTGTATGATACATAGGAAAGTTACTAAAATACTAAATCCTAAGATTTCTCTTCACAAGGAGAAAACATTTTTCTTCTTCTTTGTAAATTTTTATTGTAACTGTATCAGATTATGAATGTTAACTAAGCTTATTGATGTATCATTTCATAATATGTGTAAGTCAAGCAAGTATGCTGTCCATATTAAACTTATAGAGTGGTATATGTTAATGATATTTCAATAAAACTGGGAGAAAAAAAGAAAAAAGAAAAGAGAAAAGAAAAGAAGAGAATAGAAAAGAAGAGAAAAGAAAATGTCTCTAAGCAGTGACTGCCACTAGAAAAAGCTTAAAGGAGCCGCTCATTGAGAACAGTCTCAGCTGTTTTGTGTGCTGGTCCTGAAGTGGCTTTCATACAGAGCTCTTGTTTTTGCCTGGTGTTATAAAATGAGTGATAGTAAGATCAGCAAGTGCTAAAGACAACTGTGCAGGAGGAAGGACAGTAAGTGAGAAAAGAGTTTACAATTGCAGAGGCCGTGTTATTGCAGGCAAGTACCTGCCTAGACCTATATGTTAGGTGACAAGGAGAGCATTGATTAAGCATCTTTTACCTCAGCAGGGCAACTTGCTACTACTGTTATGTCATGGTTAACTGTTGTGTGTTTTCTAACTTCTCCCCATTGAAATTATGGAAAATATGGCTCATATAGCAATTGTATGCATAATATTTGATTATCAAGAACAAATTATCAACATTTAGCATGCATATGTATTAATTTTATCAGATACTTATATTATTTAGATTTCTACATCCTGATTCCTTTATGTGTCTATTTGATATAGTGTAGAACATGATGTTTTAAAATTTATTTTTCAATTTATGGCATTTTTTCTTTATATATAAGATGCTTTTTTTATACTGTTCAGTAAGATACATAAAAGTATCATTTAATTTATAGTCAGGAATTTTCTGTATTTTTACTTTCAAGTTGTTATTATATCTGGCTCTCATCACAAACATATTGCTGTATTTAAAAAGAAATAAAATCTAACTTTTTAAATATATGCAGTTAGGCATTTTAATCTTTTTTAATGGACTAGTTATGCTTGATCTAATTTTTCCTCATTTAATTTTTTTTTTCTTAAATCCTTATTTTTTTCTCCTTTTATAGTATAGTTTGGGTTTCTTTCTTTTCATTCCTAAAATTTCTTCCCTTGGGCCCATTGGCTATGAAAGATTTTTTTAATCCTTATAGTGGTTTTGCCCTTAAGTTTCTTTTTTTATTAAGAACTGTAAAAATAAACTAATATCTATTGGTGTTCTCTTTTAAAGATGAAGAGATTAACATTCTCTCCATTTCTTCCAAATCCTCCTCCATGTCTTCATTGTCCGCAAGTCTTCATCATGCAGTTAATTCAAAAAAGGAGTCTCAAAAAATTTACTCCTGAATTTTGCATATTTGTGAACACTAGAGGGTTACCTTATTATGTGAGTGAGGACACAATTTGGCCTTAAACAGTGCTGGGAAGAGTCTGATAGTGAACTGATTTTGTTCCTTAGGTTCTGCTTTTCTTGTCACCCTTTTTTTTAAACCAAATATATTTGTTTTTTAATCTGTAATGTTTTATAGCTTCAGTCTAACATAGATACATATTGATTCCAAAATTGTTTTGAAATGTGTAGGAGTTTTCAATATGCAAGGTGAGATTTTCACTAATCTAATGACAGCTTTATGTATTTTTGCCTATTTGTTACTTTCTGTCTCATTTGTAATGGCCACTGCCTAGGGTACACCATCACTTGGTCTGGGGGCCTTCTTATATGACCTCTATTATATTCTCCTTAATTGTGTTCAGCCCATAGGTAGTCACGACATAACTGTTAGGTGGTTAGGCATTAGCAGTGAGGAGGTGACAGAGGCAAAAAGACAAAAGGGGAATAATCAAGTCACATCCCAACCATCTGGGGACCCTCCCCTGACCCCACCCAGAATGGGTGAAACTATGGTCGTGTAGTGGGCAAATTATCTTGATAAAGAGAGGCACAATAACACAAGGGGACTTCCACGGGCTGCGCATGCCTAGACTAGACAGGCACCCAAACTCATTATAATAAAATTTACATGTGGTTTTGCTCCCCCTCCCCATGGGCGTTTCTTAGCCCATGGCTAAGAGGGACTGGAACCATGCCCAAGAGCTATTTAAGGTTCCACAGGCAAGACTGAGGTCTAAAGATCCAGCTCTGCAGGCATGAATGACATGTCTCCTACTAGATCCCTAGGTGGGTTGGACTGGTGCCTGACTGTGATTGGAGGGGATGGAGCAGGATCTCCAGGAGAACAGATGACAGTGTCTCTCACTGGTTCTCTGGGTCAGTGATATTGATCAGGGACTGTGGCTACGAGGGGCTGGACATGAGTATAGGACTCTTTCAGCGTCTTAGGGAGCACAGACGGGAGTGTTTCCTACAGGATCCCAGGGCTGGCAGGTCTGATGGCAGACTGTGCTTTTGATGTGTTTGTAGCCAAATACAGGGCCCTTCAGGATCTACAGTGGTACAGCCAGAAGTGTCTCCTGCTGAATTTTTGTGCCAGCAGGGCTGTTCACAGACTGCAGTTGGGAGGATCTATAGGGCTCTTTCAGAATCTCTGGGGTTACCAATGGACATGTCTCCCACTGGGACCCTGAACCTCAGGACTTATGTCAGATTGTGGCTGTCAGGAGTCTAAAGCCACTTATAGGGTTTTTTCAGGATCTCTGGAGACATAGGAGTTTCTCCAGCCTGGTCCCTGTTCCAGTAGGGCTGCTTGAGGACAGTGACTGAGAGGGGGCTGGAGTCATGTACAGGACCCTCTCAGGGTCTCTGGGGGCACAAATGGGCATGTCTCCTGCTGGTTCCTTGCTCCAGCAGACTGTTCACAGACTGTGGCTGTAATGGGCTGGGGCCCAGTTAAAGGCCCCATTCAGGATCTACAGTCTGACTGAGTTTGGTGAACTTAACTCCAAGGCTCTCAGACCATGGCTGAGAGTGACTGGAGCTTGTTCCCAGGCCGTTTCAGAGGCCACAGCCCAGACAGAGTTCTGGAAGTCTGTTACCTGATACATGTTGGGCATGAATCCTCCAGGTCTCTTGGTATATGTCACTGATGACAGGACCAAAGCCACATGGGGCTGTAGCTGATTCTTCAGGGGTTTGAAGCTGTTTCAAGCTCTCCAGTGAGGACCATGGTTTGTGGGTCTGTACTTTGGTGTGAGCCTGCCCTCCCAAGATGTCTCTCCTGGGTCTTGAGATGCACCTGGGTTTCACAGTCTCTTACCTGAATCCCAAAGCTCCCACATCAGGACTTTTGCCTGTGGATGGATGCCAAATTGTTGTTATAAAGAATTCTCCCAATCGTCCAACCACTCATTCTTTCTTCAGAAGAGCTTGCTTTCAGGAGTATGAATTGCTCAAACATTTACGAACAATGGATCCACAAAATTTTTCACTCAACCCCTTGTTTTCTCTCGGGAAGAAGTAAAAGATTTTCCAGAGTATAAATGGGACTGGGAAATTAGGAGAATTTTTCCAAAAAAACTTTTCACAAGAATAAATGGGTATCATAAAATTTGCTTAGTTTATATTTTTATCCTCATTGCTTAGCATCACTATGGAAAAATATATAGTAATTAAGGAATTGTTCATTGATCACCTACTATGTACAGGTGCCTTTCTAAGGGCTGTGACATAAAATGAGATAGATCTCCACTCTTGTGGTTTGCTTTCTAGCAGGGAGAGTTGGACAGCAGCAATAAAATAAATACATGGTATGAATAAATAAACAAGTAAAACTATATAGTATATTTTAAAGAGACAAATGTGATGGAATAGGAAAATAAAAGCATAGAGCAGGGAGAAGGCATGAAAAGCCCAACTGAAATTTTAAATAAAGTGGTTGGTTACTGTTCGCCTCCCAGGGAAGATGAAACTTGATGATTAACTTGAGGAAGGTGAAGGAGCAAGTCATGATGATATCTGGGGAGAGAGCTTTCCCAGTGGAGCAACTATCCAGTGCAAAAGCCTTAAGGCAGAAGTGTGCCTGGCACTTTCCAGGAACAATAAGGAAGGATGCGTGACCAGCGGAAGTGCCACTAGAATGGCAGAGGATGTCAAAGAGTTGATGGGTGCCCAGGTAACACGTGACTCTTAAACCAAAGTGAGGCATTTGGTCCCTACTCTGAGTTAAATGGGAAGCCATTGCAGAGTTTTGAAAGAGGAGTGGTGACCTGTATATTTAAGTTTTAAAAGTATCACTGTGGCTGCTGTGTTGGAAATGCTTTGTGTGTGATATGGGGGGAGTGGTAGGAGAGTGGAGACCAGTTAGGAGGTCAAGGTGGTGATCCAGGTGAGACAGTGATAGCCATGATCATAGGAGGGACCCGGGTCACAGACTAGGTAGAGCAGGGGAAATCAATTCTGGATGTATTTTGATGAAAGAAGTGACATTTCCTATCAGTCTTGGATTTGGAGGGCCAGAGAAAATGATGGGTGAAAAGCTGTGAGCATGAACAATTACATGAATGAAGGAATCGGGAACAGGCTTGGGGAAAGCTGGTGGGGGAAGCAGTGTTGGGATAAGATCAGAGTCACTCTTTGCACATGTTGTGTTTGAGACATCACACAGACATCTGAATGGCAGTTTCAAGCAAACAGATAGACCCAGGGCATCATTTCAGGTAGAAGTCTGGAACTGAGGTACAGATTTGTCAGACAGTAAATATCTCTTCAATATGACTTTGGTATTGGGAAGAGAAGGAAAAAACTCTAGATTAGTAGATTCAGGGGGAGATCCACATTTAAGCTCCATCATGTCTCAAAACAAAAGTTCATAAGAGTAAATGTATGTGGGAAGTAAAGTAGATTAAGAAACATTCTTCTTGATTTCACAGTTGGTTCCTATCTTCTTATACTTACCTTAAAAATATTTAAGATATATTTATAGTAATATATTTGATAGTACATGCCTTAATATATTTATTGAAATATTTCAAGAAAAAAATTTAATAAATGAGTGACCACTTGCTTTTCAGAACTTCCAAATGACAGTTATTTTCACCCATGAATAACCTGGATATATAAGTGGATTTGAGTTTGGTTTTTATTATCATATTACTTCCTTCAACAGTAACTTTCTAATTCAAACTATATTTTGTCCTCTATTAATTATATATTATGAGACCATAAATACAGAGTTTATTTCTTTAGAAAAAGTAATCTAATATGAAGTGTCTCCTGCCACTAAATCTGGTAAGAAATGTTGCACATGGTGAGCTTAAATGAACTGAGAGGAAGTGAGAAAACATGGTAGACACAGGCTTGTGGCACTGTACAATTTTTAATCTGCTGATATATCATTGGATTGCAAAAGTGGAAAACTAAAAACTGAAAGTGTTTTTCCTGTTATAGTGCTGCCAATTCTGTACTTCAATCTGGATATATCCGTGAACATAGAGGATTGAAGATTTGCACAACTGGAAAACGTGGACCCTCAGGAAGCAGAAACTCCTTTTGAAATCATAAACCTTCATTTTCCTTACAGTGGTGAGGGTGAGGTTACAGTGCCATATGCCACTGTCAGGTAGTTTCCAAGTCAGAGAAGTAAGAGGACTTCTAATCGCAGCTCCAATCATTCCCTAGAATGTGCCTCAGTGACCCCAGAGCTGAGTGATGGTAAGTAGCTAGAGCCAGGAAAGAACAAAAGAGCTGAGCACATTTTGTCATGAAAAGCAAACTCATCCAAGGAAAACTCTTGCTGGTGGTGACATTCCTGTCTATGCAGAGCAGGTGTGCCTGATTTCTGAAAAGGGCTTAGTGCTTGAAATTTTCTTTGAGCAGAATGTTTGAAATCTTGCAAGTTGGAGTGGCAAGTAAGGCAAAACCATTCCCCACATGTAGAAAAATCAGCAGAAGCTTTCAGACATATAACCACACAGCTGGGATTCTTTTTAATCAGTGTGTCAAGCTATTACTTAGAACACTGAAGATGTGGTTTTGCTTCCTGCTATGTTTCTCTGAAAAGCAGTTGAAAAGAATTGACTGGCTGCATTCAAAATATGGAGAGAAACATGAAAACTGGTACATACTATTCAATCAGGAATTTCTCTACTTTTGTTAAAACTTCAGACTTTATCATTAGCTAAATTAGAGTTAAAACACTGCCACTTAAGTAAATCACTGAGGTTGTTAAGGCCCTTATGTGACACGAAGACATTGGAGACACTGCAAAATAGCATGGTGGACAGAATACAGTGTTTTGGGTCACAGAAGTTAGATAGTAGAACTTGCTGCACGACTTTCTAGATAAAAGAAATGAATTTCACCAACTTTAAATGGACATAATGAGAATACAGACAAAAGAGTATAGATATATTATAATGAGTAAGTGAGAAAAAGTTTGTGAATATTGCTTTTCTGAATATTGAGAAAATGTAATTTCTCACACCCATTAGGATGACTTCTAAAATAAATGTCAGTAAGGATGTGGAAAAATTGGAAGCTTGTGCTCTGTTGATGGGAATGTAAACTGGTGCAGTTTCTGTGGAAAACAGTATGGATATTCCTTAAAAGATTAAAAATAGAACTACCATATGATTTAGCAATCCCACTTACTTCTGAGTATATTGCCCAAAATAATTGATAGAAGGGTCTTATAAAGGCATTTTTACACACCCATTTTCATAGTAGCATTGTCAGAGTAGCTAAAATGCAGAAGCAACCCAGGTGTCCAATGATGGATAAATGGATGAGCCAAATGTGACATCTACATACAATGGAATATGATTCAGCCTTAAAAAGGAAGGGAATTTTGCCATATGCTACAACATGGATGAACTTTGAGGACATTATGCTAAGTGAAATAAGCCAGTGACAAAAAGACAAATATTGTACATTTCCACTTACATGAGCAGCAAATACATAGAGACAAAAATAGACTGAAGAGCCAAAATAGAATGATGGTTGCCAGGCACTGGAGGGATGGGTTCATGGGGAGTTATTGTTTAATGAGTATAGAGTTTCAGTTTGGCAAGAAGAACAGTACTGAAGATGGACGGTGATGGTGGTTACAAAATAATATGCATGTACTTAGTACCACTGAGGACTACACTTGAAATGGCTAAGATGGTAAATTTTAAGTTATGTGTATTTTACCACAATAAAAATTGGAAACTTTTGTAATATTTTATTAACATCACAGTTATTATTGTGGGTCATTATGAAGAAAGTCATGGAGTTTATCACTGAAAATCAGAACCAACACATTGTTGTCAGAAAGTATTAAGAAAGGTCACAGGGTTTGAGGCATACACCAGCAGGATTCAAAAAACCAAAGATAAGTGGATGGAGAATTAATTGATGACTGTGGTCCTAACTATATTTGCTGGGACAAGATCAAGGTCAGGGAAAAAGAAACATAGTGAACATTTTTTTTTTTTTGTGGTACGCGGGCCTCTCACTGTTGTGGCCTCTCCCTTTGCGGAGCACAGGCTCCCGACGCGCAGGCTCAGCAGCCATGGCTCACGGGCCCAGCCGCTCCGCGGCATGTGGGATCTTCCCAGACCGGGGCACGAACCCATGTCCCCTGTATCGGCAGGCGGACTCTCAACCACTGTGCCACCAGGGAAGTCCGGTGGACATTTTTTTATCCATACAAAAGATAAACTAAAAGATTGAAACTATGAATAAGGAATTCCTAGTATGTTTATTTTAGAAATAGTTGCACACTCTCTACTAAGTAAAGTTAATTTTCTTTTAATCTATTGTGCAGAATAGTATAACATATACATGGTAAAAAATTAAGTAGATATACAGTAAAATAGAGGGAAAAGTACGCTTTCCTCTTCATTTCTTCCAAAAAAAAAAAAAGTTACAGCTAAATGGATTTTAAAATATAGTTATTACTTTATATTTTGTTTGTCATAACCTGTTAAAAATATTTCAAAAGAATCTCATTCATAGATAACATAATGTATAAAGCATATAATAGAGCCATGATAGCCCTACATAAAAAACAAAACAATAACAACAAATATTCAAACCAAAATACTACAGAACTCTCCTAAAATTTAGTAAATAACTAATAGAGATGAATAGAAAGTTATTCCACATACTTTAATTGAAATGATAATTAAAACTATAAGATGTAAATATGTAAATGCTATATTCTATTGAATAGAATAGAAACAAGACCCATGGCTGCCCACATTCTACTCAGGGAGATTACACAATTGTGTGGATCACTGGGAATCACCTTGGGGTGCATCTGCCACACCTGGAAGGACATATACTATGAAAGTAAATGAAACAAACAATACAACTTGTGCATATGGAATAATGTCAACCATAAACACATATTTATCAGACAATATCTTGGGCTGAAATAAATCCACTACCAAATTTTAAGAAATGGTAATACATAATTTTTGACTTAAAAATTCCTTAAAACAGAAAGGAGCACATTCTAGAAGTAGTGAGGTGAGTTTTAGCTAAAACAAACAAAGGAATAGCTAATTGCTATTAAATGTAACCAGAAAACTTAAATGCACCATATTTTTATTTTATCCTCATATACTTAGCACAGCCTCCAGACCTTGATTTCAGGATTCTGTATTATATAATGAGATTTTCACTTACCACATATTAAATCCAGTTTCAGAGACAACTTAATATCAGAGGAATTTACATATGTCCAAGGTTTTCCAGTGACCTGATCCCCCTTTTAAATTTAAATTCCCATAACTAAAGAAATGGACGTTTCAAATCCAAGGTGAGTTATCAGAATACTTGAAAATTTTCCTGACTACCCTTCTTCTTTGCTAAATATTTCTTTTCGTATCAGCTATCATACCAGATGTGAATGTAAAACATTTTTTTTTAAAATAGATCTTTACTGTAATATAATTGCTTCTCAATATTTTCTTAGTTTCTGTTGTACAAAAGAATGAATCAGGCAAAATGTTAAATGATCTTCAGACTCTAGCAATAAGATCATCCAAATAAGCAGCAGAAGTAAAGCAAGAAACAAACAAGCAAAACATTGCCATTTTATTTTGGGGGGCGGGGCGGGGGAAGTATTCCATGGGAAGTTTCTATGAGTTCTGCCCAGGAACACACCATGTGAGGCAGTGAAGCTGTTCTCATCAATCTTGAATCAACCTTTTTATTAATTCCAATCATTGCAGATAATATTTTTGAAAAATGCAATGAAAATTAAAATGTCAAAGACATATAAAAGTCCTGTTTTTAATATTACAACAAACATAAAATTGCTTGGTCATAATTTCTAAGTTTCTATAAAGTTTTCTAAATGGTTACGCTGAATTTTGTTCCTTCTCTAATCATGAACTGGTTACAAAATTTGGTGGATCTAAACCCCTGTGCAGACAAAATTATGAAGAGCAATGATACTGGAAAAATCTTCTTGATATAATTGCTAAAATTTATATAATAGAGATTTTATAGAGCTATTTATTGTAATGTTCCTTAAGGTAGGTATAGAATAATGCCAAATTAAATTTTAATAGCATACATTCTGTGAAGGACTAAATGTCCAAAGAAATAACTCTTTAATGATATAGATTTAATCTAAGGATAAACTTTAGAATAGTTGAGAAAATGTTTCACTATACATTTATGTCAGAAAATTGTCTACAAGGGCTTCCCTAGTGGCGCAGTGGTTGAGAGTCCGCCTGCCGATGCAGGGGACATGCGTTCGTGCCCCAGTCTGGGAAGATCCCACATGCCGCGGAGCGGCTGGGCCCGTGAGCCATGGCCGCTGAGCCAGCGCGTCCGGAGCCTGTGCTCCGCAACAGGAGAGGCCACAACAGTGAGAGGCCCGTGTACTGCAAAAACAACAAACAAAAAAACAACAAAAGAAGAAAATTGTCCACAAATATTATTTCTCCAAACATATTATAATAATGATTGAGGAGCAGGCAGATAGTTTAAAGTTATGCTTTCTATAAAGATCTTGCTTCAGGTAGATCAATATGTATTTTCAAACAATCACAGTCGGAAGTTCTAACATTCTTTTGAAAATCAAGCTCCATTAATAGCATATTCCTAAACAGAGAGCTACTTTACTTTAAAGAATGGATTTAAGGGAAAGAATATGATTTCATTCTAAGGATACAGTACAAGCTTGTCTCGAATAATTCGAAAATAATGATTGAAGAACTGAAATTCTGCATTATTGAATTTTCAATACTGCAACTGATAACTTTTGATTAAGATTGCCCATTGCAGTCAAACGCACATAAAGAAAACTGAATTAAACCTGTAGACATTGTCGCTAAGTAATTTCACTTTCCGGTGAACCCGAAGATGAATTATTTGATACATTTACTCTCAGATAACTTATAGATTTTATATAGTTTATGCACTTGTTGGAAAAATGCCAATTAAATATTGGATGACATCTGCCAAAATAAGTAATATGGTTTAAATATACTTGACATTGTGCCATTTTGCCATTCTGTTTGCAACTGATGAGGCTGTAGAGCTAATTGTCTGTTGAGTCCACTTTGACAGTATGAAAATAAAACCTTATACTTAGCACTGAAGAAAATCCATATAATTTTCTACCTCACAGCAGGAAGGGGTGCTTTAAGTTCATTCAAAACTGAGTTTAAATAATTAAGGTAGGTTTAAGCCATTTAAATATGTAGAAATAATAAAGTAGGGTACAATGAACTATGTTAAAAATATTAACTGATGTATTTTGAAACTATTAATTTTGACCCTTTTTATTAAATACAGGTTCTATATCTATATAAAAATAATTTAGGGATCATGTTGACTTATTACATCTTTCCCTGTATCAATCTGTGTCCACAGAATTAAAGTTTGAATGATGAATGCATATTTTGATCTTACAAAATTCTAGGATTAGATCCTGAAAAATGATGGGAAGTATAACTATGTTCCATTAAAGAATAGCCATGCCCTGGTCCTCCTGCTCTATGTGATTAATGGTGACCTCAAAACCCACACATGCAAGCTGTGGAGGATTAGACTGGCATACATTTTAGTGTGAGTAAAATAATGGGTGCTCAACTGGGAGTGAAATTTGTAAGTTTTCTATTTCAAAAATGGGATAGATGCCATTTTATGTCCAGCTAGTTGTGACAATGCCCTTGGTGTACTAAGGCCACACCAATATGAAATTAAAGGACTCTGCCAGTTGGGCTTCCCTGGTGGCACAGTGGTTAAGAATCTGCCTGCCAATGCAGGGGACACGGGTTTGAGCCCTGGTCCGGGAAGATCCCACATGCCGTGGAGCAACTAAGCCCATGAGCCACAACTACTGAGCCTGTGCTTTAGAGCCCGTGAGCCACAACTACCGAGCCTGCCTGCCTCAACTACTGAAGTCCACCCACCTAGAGCCTGTGCTCCACAACAAGAGAAGCCACTGCAGTGAGAAGCCTGCGCACCGCAACGAAGACCCAACACAGCCAAAAATAAATAAATAAATAAATTTATTAAATAAAAAAAGAGAGGAGGACTCTGCCAGTCATAATAGACTTTTGGATGGGAGAAAGTGCTTCATGAACTCTATTTTAGAGGAGTGGCTTTCATTTATTTGTGTGCATATTTATTTACTTGATTAAGTGATTAGTGATATGCAACAGGAGAATTAAAGGCATCTGAATTTCCCTTAAATTTTAAAGTTGAGAAACAATGTTTCCCATGTCTTAATCAGCATCTATTTTACATGCTAACTTTGCATTTGGTTAGATTCAACAATCTGGCCTTGGGAAGGAGCAGGTGACATTAGGTATCCCTAATGTTTCCTTAGGGATAATTACTACTAGTTTTGCAAAGCTATCATCTGGGACTTGACTTAGTTAAGACTAGGTTGTCAACAAAACAGAGACCGAGGCTATCATTGAGAACTACACTCCCAGGTAGCAGGAAAGAGGGACAGATTGAGGCAGGAAAGGAGAGAACCCATCCTGGAACGTATTATCCAGCTACTAACTGCTAAGTGAAACTGATCATTGGTTCCACAGCACATTTCCAGAGACACCTCATTAAAGGCATCCTGAGATCTTGTATGGTGGTAGGAAAAAAGGAGAATTTATTCACCTCTCCCATCTCCCGTTGATCAAATATTTTCCCCATGGGCTAACTCCAGTCACAAATGAATGAAAACATAGCAGAGAGTTCCTAGCATTCACACCAAAAAAGAAGCCACTGATGGAGCTGGTCACTAGAGCAACGGCTGGAACTAGAAACTTGAAAGGAGATAATTTTAGGTTTTCATGAGAAGCCGTTCATTCAACCATACAAGAGTTATCAAATGTCAAACTAGCAATAAAAGATAAAATACTAAGTTCCCGTTAATAAATTATTTCATTTTAAATATGTTTTTAGTTTTAGTTATGCTACAGTTTTCTGTAAGTATAGTGCCTTCTTATTAGGTTATAAGGAAAAAACTAAAACTATCATTTTCACATGTGACATTTTATAGGTTAAAGAAAGTCCCAAAGAATCTTCAAATAACCCCTGGCACTAATAAGTCAGTATAGCTTGGTCAAGGGTAAAGTATTAATATACCCATATGTCAGTAATAACAACTGGAATTTGAATTTGAAAGAAAATAAAAACATCTATAATAGTATAAAAAAAGGAGGAAGACTTAGTTCTTCACTAATTTTAACAAATCCCACGCTAATGTTAGATGTTAATACTAGGGAAAACTGTGTGTGGGGAATATGTGAACTCATTATCTTTCCAATTATTCCATAAAAATGTTCTAAAATTAATATATATATATATATATATATATATATATATATGATAATGGTAGAAAATATATCCATTATGTGAAGTGGGCCAGGATTTCCAGGTGGTAGAGCAGGAATTATTGCCAGTTTGGGAGCATTTAGCCAACGTTACGAAACTTTATAAGATGCTTGATTCCTCATCTCTAAAAGGATGTGATTATCTATAAAACCTGAATTACTGCTTCTATCTTTCTCACTGTTGTGGCCTCTCCCTTTGCGGAGCACAGGCTCCGGATGCGCAGGCTCAGCGGCCATGGCTCACGGGCCCAGCCGCTCCGCGGCATGTGGGATCCTCCCGGACCAGGGCACGAACCCGTGTCCCCTGCATTGGCAGGCGGACTTTCAACCACTGCGCCACCAGGGAAGCCCTGCTTCTATCTTTAGTGTGTGAAAATGTTTTACAGTCTCAACAAGTCCTGTTATTATTCAGTTTACTAGATAAACAATAATCTTAGTGTAGAGCTTTGAAATACTAGAATATACTTTTGAACATATGGTAAATTCTTAGTGGATGGATTGTCTGGGAGTTGAAGATTAGCAGAGGAAGGTCACGGATGAAGCAAAAAATAATTGAAACAAAACTAAGCCTATACAAAATAATTTCCCCCTTGGCTATGTCTTCGTTCTGTTTTCTATATAATACAGCACATACCTATTCAATGCTGCACACATTTGTTTTTATTTTTCCCAGTTAGCCACTATCTTTTCTTCTTTTTATAAATGCCCTTCCTTGACTTGGTTTCATTCTATTTTGTGCAAGGAAATGTTAAATATTAACATTATTTAAAGTTCAAGCTGAGTTTCTTAAATCCCACTCCATTGTTTGAATTTGATTCACCACCCAGAAGTCCCACTCAAGCACTGTTCCATTCAGACAGCTTGAAAGGAAACATTGCTCCTTCAGTTCAGATGTGAGGACAAATTGGCTTTTCCTCTTCAGGTGCCAGCTGGACACAACTGGACAGCTTGAAGTTGTCTGTCAAGTTTATTTTATGCAGAGATTTTATTTCTTATTGTCCCCAGTTTCAGTGGGCTGTACTCTCTTGTATATAAACATTAATACAGAACACCATTTTTATAGCTGTCATGATTTACCCTCATGCCTCAGTTTGAAAGGCAAGCTGTTTGAAATCCCTACTACCCCTAACACTCCACATTCTACCAACACTCCAGCTCACACATATTTCTTCTAGACAGTCAACTTTTGATATTATTTTTAAATTAATTTTGATTATCACAGATTTTGCTTTTATTTGGGCATTGTAATGTTACGTGCATTGTAACTAAATATCTCTTCACTTCTGCCTTACAATGTGTGCACAGACAGGTAAATACTCACCATTGCCAGAGAATGATACAAATCATTTTTCTCACTGATCTGCCTTCTGGTTCATAAAAAAGCAGCCTCAGGTGGGCATGGGGTAACCCAGTCTCTTCCTTTGATCTTCCTCCCGGCTCTCCTGTTTGCTCCTCTGGCCTCCACTCCAATCTCCTGGAGGTCATGTGGGCTATGGCCTAAAATATTAGCCTTTTAAAGCTCCACCATGGGAAGAATCATACCATCTTGCATAAGGATTAATCACAGGCATTTGGACACTTTAAAGTTCAGATCTATTAGTCAAACTTATTTCTTTTTGGTACTTATTAAACAAAAACCCATCAAACATAAATTTTGATTCAAGTTGATGTTTACTGGTCAACTCTCTCATTAGGCATAAAGAAAAAAAAAAAAACAAGGTCAATGTGTACCCCTGCTCATGGAATATATTATAGTGTACATATACTTAAATGCTTAAACATGATTTAAGCATTTAGAAATTCATAAAATATATCGGTTATTTTACATCATAACATTGATCAGGAATAAAGCAGCTCAAGAAAACTCCTGAATATGTCATGGGGCTGTCACTTCAAACACATCAGTATTACTGTCAGATGCTCCACCTCAGTTGCTCAAGGATGACTGAATGGCTCTGCCACAGAGTTTACAAAACGTACAAGCTCACCCACCTGCTAGCTAATTCACGTCCACCCCTGTGATTCTTGAGGATACATCTGATTGTTATAATCTAGATGAAGTGTAAAACCCTGACCATTATGGAATCAGGAAAACTTGGCTTTTATTTTCAGATTCTTAAAGCAGAATATCATTCCAATGCTTCACAAGGGTCTCATCAAATCTTTAACTCCTAAGACGGTGGGTGTGGGAGCCTGACTTTTGCTGGAATTTTGGTAGATGAGTGTATGTAAATTAACATAATTATTATGATTTCTCACAATTTTGAATTGTTTTTATTCATATAACTTAATTCATTTCTAATGTCAAGTATATTTAAAAGCTGCAGTAGGCTTTGTTATTGGTTATTACAAGTAGAGAAGAAAAAAGACATGACAAACAAAGAGACATGCATTCACAAAATGTGTGAAATGGTAGATATAGTTGTTAGGAGAATAATATCTATTGTACGTATAGACTGTTACATATTTTGAAAATTGATCGAGGAAAAAAGGGCTTTTCGAAATAGCTTGAAGCTCTTTTCTGTCAGCTGCTCTAAGTGATTACAAGTGGTACCACTCATTGTGATGCCCAGAGGAGATTGTTTTGGGAAATGGGAATTGATATGATGAAATGGGATAAAATGTATTGTACTCAATTTTCATTTCATAGCCGTTATCCAAGCTGGGTAACAGAGGTTCTACAAAGGTGGAGAGGAGAAGTCTGGGCTATGACAAATGGGTCCAATTATTTTGAAACACACTGTGCTCCTGAAGCCAGCAGCCAGGAAGACCAGTGCCTCCCTCACAGATCACATACCATCAATTTCATTATGTTGGATGAAGTTTTAATCAGTATTTGAAGTCTTTCTGTAAAGTTTCTACCTGACCAAAGAAATAGCTAACTGTGAAAATCTGATGCAATAATTAAGTTTCTGATCAAAAATGATACATTGGTTCTCCACATAGATGACTATGGGTGAGTCTTAAGGAATGGTAGAATTTGGATGAAGCCAATATATATAACCCTTGAAGAAAACATCTCTGATCATGGACTAGGAGAAAGGAGTCTGTATTTCTCAATATTGCCAGAGGTATTGTCACAATTTTAAAAATAAATCTATGTATTTAAGAGTTCTGTCAATGCTATGGATTTAAGACAAAAGTTGTGTTGCAGATTGCAAAGGGCCTACTCAAATGAACAGTGTAAGAGTTGAACCCGGAAGCATTTTATTAACCCCCTCACAAGTACCACCACCACCACCACCACTACCACCACACATACACACACAAAACTATTTTCTTTTTTACCAGAACGGTAGGATTTAAAAGCATTTATATTTTTAAAACTAATACTCTTTCTTTTATTTTTTCATCAATAGTAAAAAGATGTCTTGGCCCATCTAAAAATAAGAACAGTAACACAGGAACAAAGCTCCAATGCTTGAGCCAATAGATCACATGCTGACCTGACCACCATGTGTTCTCCATAAAAATCCTGTGTCTTAGTTTAGGGATGCAATTGAGCTATGTAATTTACCTGCAAGGTCAGAAATGCAAATGAGATAACAGAGATCAAAATGTTACCTAAGGACAACAAAAGATAAAATAGTGCTATGTTAAAGCAAACACAAACTTATTGATGAAACGATCTTCAAAAAACTCTTGTACATTAATCAATCCTATCCCACCACCAATATGTACAAAAGAGTAAGTATTCCTTAGCATACTGTATTCTACATTATATGTGTTTGATTTGAGTAGGAAAGTATAGCAGAAAGTGCTGGAAAAAAACAGATTACTCCATTTACATATTAGGCATTTCTGAACATCTTCCATGTGTCAAATATTTGGGAGAAAATCATGAAAAATAAGACATGATCATTTCTATGAGACTGTTATCTCCTGTAGGTGGTGGCAGAAATTTTAAAATTTCAATTAAAATGTGATAAAGTTTTGCCCACTTGCAGAAAATAAATTGTGTAAAATTATTCAAGTTTTTACACTGAAGTTCTCACCAGTATGATGGAAATTCAGCATTCAGGCCTTCTTGTGATGGAGGGATGAGTGTGCAATCAGGTTACACACCTGCCACACACACATACACAGAGCTTCATGGGGTTCCATATTATTACAACACATGTTTTAACATTTAAAATAACAAACTTCCTGAGAATTCTGCTGGTTGTTGTTGTCTAAGAAGATGATAACCTAGCAGTGTTTATCAACTTATTGTCAGAACTTTTTCAAAAAGTAAGATCACCAAATTGTTATATTGAATAAAGAATTATATTTATGAATTATAATTATATTTATAAAATGTTGATATGATAGGAAGTTAATAAAGAAAAACTACTAATTAGTTATAATCAAATTTTAAATTTTATCCAATTCTCATAAAGATGCAAATTAGGAAAAGTTTAATCAATGTATAACAAAGTCGTGTCAAGATATTTCATATATCAGATATGTGTTAAGCGCCTATTTTTTGTTTTGCAAAATTCAGAGTCTGTGGATAGATAGTAATTGTGTCATAGGAACTAGTCTCAAGAAATGCACAGTATAACAGAGAAGAGAAGATGAAAAATCTAAGATTACACAGTGTTATAATATCCCTATAGTAAATGATTATCAGGGAGGCTTTTTTATTTTTTATTTTTATATTTTTTCCTCAGAGGAAGAGTATCCAAATCCAGTAGAACTTGTGATTCAGGGAATGACAAAAGGGCTAATGTTTGAGAAAGGTCCTGAAAATATTTTGGAATTGGAAAAATGGAAAAGAATGGAAAGAATAGAATAAAAATCAATTGAAATTTGAAGAGTAAAACTAGTTGATAAGCATGGAGTAATAACTCAATGAAAGGCCATGATAAAGGTGCAGATGGTGAAGATGTCAAAGGCATGGAGTCACTGTATAGTAAGTAAAATAATCAGAATTTACTCTAGAAGATAATTTGATAATATTGAAGGATTTGATCAGGGATGTGACATTATTAGCTAGATATTAGAAAATTCATTCTAGTTGAAGCATGAAGTATGGGCTAGAGACAATACTTGTTATCTATGTTTTTTTTAATGATAAGCATTCTGATGTGTGAGGTGATATCTCATTGCAATTTTAATTTGTATTGGTCTGATGATTAATGATATTGAGTATCTTTCCAGGTACCTGTTAGCCATCTGCATGTCTTCTTTGGAAAATTGTTTATTAAAAACTTCTGTCCATTTTTTTTAACTGGGTTGTTTGTTTTTATGATGTTGACTTCCATGAGTTGTTTATATCTTGTGGATATTAACCCTTTATTGGTCATATTATTTGCAAATATTTTCTCCCATTCAGTAGGTTGACTTTTTGTTTTGTGGATGGTTTCCTTTGCTGTGCAAAAACTTTCACATTTAATTAGGCCCTGTTTGTTTATTTTTGCTTTTATTTTCTTTGATTTAGGAGAAGATCCAAAAATATTGCTATGGTTTATGTCAAAGTGTGTTCTGCCTATGTTTTCCTCTAGGAGTTTTATGATTTTGAGTTGAGGGAGCAGGCAAAAACACCCATCTCCCAGATTCCTCCTGAAAGGAGATTGACTGCATAGTTTACCAACTTTGTCTGGGGGCCTGGTTTCCAATCAGCCTGCATTCAGGTGCTCACTGGGATCTTCCTGGGAGCCCAACAAAACTGGTGGATACTTCCCCCACATTTTCCCTCTGGTTATCTCCAACAAGAAAACCAGGTCTACAGCTTTTCACTGGAAGGAGCTTGTCCACACAGCTAAATAACTTTTTTTTTTTTTTTTGGTGGTACACGGGCCTCTCACTGTTGTGGCCTCCCCCGTTGCGGAGCGGACGCGCAGGCTCAACGGCCATGGCTCACGGGCCCAGCCGCTCCGCGGCATGTGGGATCCTCCCGGACCGGGGCACGAACCCGTGTCCCCTGCATCGGCAGGCGGACTCCCAACCACTGCGCCACCAGGGAAGCCCCCTAAATAACTTTTGAAACTGCCCCCCTGAGAGGTAAGCCCCTGAGTGTCCTGGCTCTTATAACCCATGGGACTTGGCATTTACAAATTCCACAGGACCATATTAAACAAAAAAGTCATTTTTTAAATGGGTGTGCAAGCACTTCTTAAAGGCTCAGGATGGAGGAAACAGGCAAAAATTGCCCATCTCCCAGTTTCTCCCTAGAAAGGATTTGACTACACAATTCTCTCCTGCTGCCAGAGGGTCTGGCTTCTAATCATCCTGAATGTGATTTTGACAAGGATCCTCCAAGGAGCCTAAACGAGCTGGTTGAATAAGTCTCTTGCCATTTCCCCATGGCTCATTTCAACAGGCAAGTCTCCAGCTACTCCTTGCAAGGAACTTGTCCAAATATTTAGCACCCCAGCTACTGTGGCTGCAACCAGGGGGACCAGCTCCCAAATCAGTCCCAAATGAGCAATTGACAGGACTCAGCATTCATGAGTTCACTGGGATAACACAAAACAACAAGGTAGTTCTATTTGGGTTCATAAGCACTGGCAGAGACAATATCCCCATGACTCAACAGAGTGAGTAGGCAAAAACAAAAACAAAACAAAAACACCCTTCCTAAGAGGGCCCTGAGAGGGATCAATACTTCATACCTAACATCCTGACTTTCTCAGCTGTGGCCAAAATGTCAAGTTCTAATTAGCCTGCCTCAGGGAGCTGAATGGGCAGGCAATTAGTAATCTTCTGGGAGCCTGAACAGGCAAATGTGCCTTTGGGACACTGATGGGTACACTCTCACTTACTGGGAACCAATAAGAACAAAGATGGCAGCTTGAAATATCACAAAGATTTCAATGGTAAATAGGAGCTCAGGCTAGCCTGGTTGAAGAGGTTCTTCTCTTGTATAGGGTAAATCTTTCAAAGCTGGGAGAGGAGGCTGTTTTATCTTATGCCCAGAAAGGAAGACAAGAGTCAAGGAAAATGAAGAAACAGGGAAATATGTCCCAAACAAAAGAACAAGATAGATCTCCAGAAGCTAACCTTAATGAAATGGAGTTAAGTGATTTACCTGATAGAGAGTTCAAAATAATGTTCATAAAGTTGCTCATCAAGGTCAGGGGAGAAATTTATAGACAAAATGATTTTTCAGCAAATATAGAGAATATTTAAACGTAACAAAGAGATATTATAGAGTGGAAGAATACAATAACTGATCTGAAAACTTCAATAAAGGAGTTCAATAACAGACTAGATCAAGCAGAAGAAAGTGTCAGCAAACTTGAAAACAGGGTATTGGAAATTGTCCAGTCAGAGCAGTAAAAAGAAAAAGGAAAAGAGTGAAGATAGATTAAAGGACCTTTGGGACATCAAGAAGATAAATAAACAAATTATAGGGATCTCAGAAGGAGAAGAGAGAGAGAAAGGGGCAGAAAACTAGTTCAAAGAAATAATGGCTGGAAAGTTTCTTAACCTGGGGGAAAGAAACAGACATCCAGATTCAGGGAACCCAAAAATACCAAATAAAAGGAATACAAAGAGGTCCACACTGAGACATGTTGCAGTTAAAGATGAAGAGGGAATCTTTAAAGCAGAAAGAGGAAAGCAACTTGTTACAAAAGGAAACCCCCACAAGACTATCAGTAGAATTTTCTGCAGAAACTGTACAGGACAGAAAGGAATGGGATGTTATATTCAAAATGTTGAAAGAAAAAAACAAACAAACAAAAAACCTCAACTGAAAACACTCTACCCAGCAAAGTTGTCCTTCAGAATCGAGGGAGAGATAAACAGATTCCCAGATTAAAAACAGCTAAAGGATTTCATCACTAGACCTGCCTTACAAGAAATGTTAAAGGGAGTTCTTTAAGCTGAAATGAAAAAATGCTAACTAGTAACATGAAAACATATGAAAGTATAAAACGTGCTGGTATAAATAAATATATAGTTAAATTCAGCATACACTAATATTGTAATATTGGTGGATAAATCACTTATAACTAATGTAAAGGAAAAAGGACAAAAGTATTAAAAATAACTATGAGTACAATAATTTGTTAAATGATACACAGTATAAAATGATGTAAGTTGTGACATAAAAAACATAAAATATGGAGCTTTTGTATATGTTTGAATATTTGAATTTGAGCTGTTATCAGTTAAAAATAAACTGTTATAGCCATAAGATGTTCTAGATAAACCATATGGTAACTAAAACAAAAATCTATAGGAGGTACACAAAAGATAAAGGGAAAGGAATCAAAGCACCCCACTGCAGAAAATCATCAAATAACAAAGGAGGCAGGAAGAGAGGAAGAAAGGAACTACAAAATAACAAGAAAATATTGAATAAAATGGCAATGGTAAACTCATGTCTATCTATAATATTTTTTAATATATGGAGACTAAATTCTCCAATCAAAAGACATAGAGTGGCTGAATGGATTAAAAACAAAAACAAACAAGCCAAGAACCAACTCTATGATGCCTACAAGAGACTTAATTCAGCTTTAAAGACACACATAGAATCAAAATCAAAGGATGGGAAGGATATTTCATGTAAAAAAAAAAAAGAGAGAAAGAGAGTAGGCATAGCTATATTTCCATCAGAAAAAATTGTATACTGTAAGATAAAAACTATAACAAGAGAAAAACAGCAATATTTTATTATATAATAGTAAAGGGGTTAATTCATCAGGAAGATATAGCAATTGTATGTATTTCTTGACCCAACATCAGAGCATCTAAATATATAAAACAAATATTAACAGATCAGAAGAGAGAAACAGACAGCAATTCAATCATAGCAGGGAGTTTAATATCCAGCTTCCAAAAATGGATGGATTAACCAGACAGGAAATCAATAAGGAAATATTAGACTTAGAGTACATGTTAATTTAGTATTAAATGGACATAGCAGACATATAGGATATTTCATCCAACAGCAGCAGAATACTATTATTCTCAAGCACATGTGGAACATTCTCTGGGATATATCATACGTTAGGCCACAAAAGAAGTCTTAACAAATTTAAGGCTATTGAAATTATATAAGCATATTTTCCAATTACAATAGAATGAAGCTAAAAATCAATTACAAAGGAACTGGAAAATTTACAAATATATGGAGATAAAGCACATACTCCTGAACAACCAATAGGTCAAAGAAGAAATAAAAAGAGAAATCAAAAACATCTTGAGACAAATGAAAACAGAAACACAACATATCAAAACTTAAGAGATGCCACATCAGTAGTTCTAAGAGGGAATTTTATAGCAATAAATATCTACATTAAAAAAGGAATATCTCATAGAAACAACTCAGTTAGTAGAAGGAAGCAAATAAGAAAGGTCAGAGCAGAAATAAATGAAATAGATGTTAAAAAACAATAGAAAAGATCAATGAAACTAAGAGCTGGTTTTCTGAAAAGATAAACAGAACTGACAAACCTTTAGCTAGACTAACAGAGAATAAAAGAAAATTCAAATAAATAAAAACATAAATGAAAGAGGAGATATGAGAACTCATAACACAGAAATACTAAGGATCATAAGAGCCTACTATGAACAATTATATGCCAACAAATTGGATATCCTGGAAGAAACAGATAAATTCCTAGAAACAGACAACCTACAAGGACTGAATTATGATAAAACAGAGTATCTGAACAGACCAATTATTTGTAAGGAGATCAAATTATTAACCAAATTCCTCCCAACTAAGACAATTCCAGGACTAGATGGCTTAACTGGTGAATTCTATCAAACATTAAAAAAAATCCAATCTTTCTTAAATTCTTCCAAAAAATGGAAGAGGAGAGAACAGTTCCAAGCTTATTTTATGAAGCATGCATTACCCTGATACCAAAGGCAGACAAGGACACTACAAGAAAAGAGAACTATAGGCCAATATCTCTAATGAACATAGATGTAGAAATTCTCAACAAATATTAGCAAACTGAATTCAAAAGTACATTCAGAAAATTATACACCATGACCTAGTGAGATTGATTCCAGAATGCAAGATGGTTCAACATAGGCAAATCCATAAATATGATATGCCACATTAATGGAATGAAGGATAAAAAATTATATGATCGTTTCAAAAGATGCTGGAAAAAAGAAAGACATTTAACAATATCCAACATACTTCCATGATAAAAACTCTCAGTAATGTGATTATTCCTTGAATAATTTGGATATTAGCCCTTATCAGATATATGGGTTGTAAATATTTTTTCCTATTCCATAGGTTCCCTTTTCTTTTGGTTCATAATTTTCTTTGCAATGCAGAAAACTTTTAGTTCACTGTAGTCTTACATGTACATTTTTGCATTTGTTGGTTTTGCTTTCAGTGTAATATCCAAAAAAAATTGCCAAGAGCAATGTCAAGGAGCTTACCCCCTATGGTTTCTGCTAAGAGTTTTATGGTTTCAAGTCTTGCATTCAAGTCTTTCATCCATTTTGATTTGATTTGTGTGTATTGTATAACATAGGGGTCTGGTTTTATTTGTTTGCATGTATATATCCATTTTTCCCAACACCATTTATTGAAGAGACTATCCTTTCACCATTGTATATTCTTGGTGCTTTTGTCAAAAAATAATTGACCATATATGCATGAGTTTAATCCTGGGCTTTCTATTTTGTTAACCTATATATCAGTTTTTATATCAATACCATATTGTTTTGCTTAGTATATCAAACTATATGTAATATAGTTTGAAATCAGGAAGCATAATGTCTACTGCTTTGTTGGTCTTTCTTAAGTTTGCTTTGGTTATTTGGAGTTGTTTATAGTTCCATACCAACCTGTGGATTTGTTTTGATCTATTTCTATGAAAAATGTCATTGGAATTTTATAGATATTGCATTAAACCTGTAGATCACAATGGGTAACAAGGACATTTTAGCGATATTAATTATTCCAATCCATGAACATGGGTTATCTTTGTATTTGTCTGTGTCTTCCTTAATAAATTAAAACAGAAATACTATATGATCCAGCATTTCCACTTCTGAGTGTGTATCAAAGAAATAAAATCACTATCTGAAAGACATATCTATACTCCAATGTTTATTAGAGAGTTTATTTGCAATAGCTAATGAATGTAAGCAACCTAACTGTATGTGGATGGATGACTTAATAAAGGAAACGTGGTATATGTGTATATACAAAGAATATTATTCAGCTATACAAAAAAGGAAACACTGTCATTTGCAACAACATGGATGGACCTGGAAGGCATTATGGTAAGCGAAATTAGCCAGGTAGAGAAAGACAAATACTGCAAGGTATCATTTATATGTGGAATCTAAAAAAAAAAAATTATTTTTATAGTTGAATTCATAGAAACTGAGAGTAGAATGGTGGTTTCAAGCGGCTGGGCATGAGAAAAATGAGGTGAGGTTGGTAAAAAGCGTAAAAACTTTCATTTATAACATGACTAGTTTGAGAATCTGATTTATAGCATGGTGACTATAGTTGAAGTACTATACTGTACAACTGAAATTTTCTAAGAGAGTAGAACTTAAATGTTATTAAATGCAAAATTAGTAAATATGTGAGGTGATAGATGTGTTAATTAACCTGATTGTGGCAATCCCTTCACAATGTGCACATGTATCAAATCATCAAGTTGTTGCACTTTAAATATATTACAGGGGGTTTGTTGTTGTTGTTATTGTTGTTGTTAATTAGACCTTAATAAAGCTGAAAGGAAAAAAAATTGAAATTATAGTGAAAATTGACTATAATGAATTAACCCTACTAATATAACTTTATACATGTGAAATGACACATTTATTAAATTGTAATGTGTGATACTAATTGTAAGGTAGCAAAGCATGAAAATATTAATTAATGGAACACACATAACTACCTGATGGTGCATCTATACAACAGATTCCTAAACATTTCTAAAGAAATACAATAAGTAAGCTCCAAGAAGAGAAAAGCATATAGGACTAATCATTGCAAATATACTAAGAAACTAATAAAGTCAGTTACCTACAGGTGGTAGGCATGGATGCTGGGAAATTGAGGCAAAAGAGAAATTTAATACATTTATTAACATATAATATATAGAGAATATATGACACATATATATCTTCATGTCTATATTATGTATGTATACATCTCCAAAATACTGGTAATTGAAAATTCAAAACTTGCTGGAAGTGAATGCAGATCTATAGTTTTCCTCATGCATTTTGTCAATCCTTATCTGCTCTGTTAAGTTACGAGTAACATAACCTAAACCAAAAGAGAGGGCAGAAACAGAAAAAGAGGAGGGGGAGTTATATTAAACTTATTTTACAAAATTAACATTGATATTAGTATATTATTTCAAATTTGGTTAAAGGGCCTTATGTTTTTCTAATTTATTAGTTTTAATCTCTTTATCTTCCTTTAAATAAAGATTTTTAATGGATTTTAAGGTGTTTTCAATTTAAAGAAAAAAATAAATAAAAACTTTTAACAAGTCAAAACAAGAGGAGTTGGAAAGATCTAAAATCCTGATATTAAAGAATATATATTTGGGGCTTCCCTAGTGGCGCAGTGGTTGAGAGTCTGCCTGCCGATGCAGGGGACATGGGTTCGTGCCCCAGTCTGGGAAGATCCCACATGCCGTGGAGCAGCTAGGCCCATGAGCCATGGCCGCTGAGCCTATGCATCTGGAGCCTGTGCTCTGCAATGGGAGAGGCCACAACAGTGAGAGGCCCGTGTACCGCAAAAGCAAACAAACAAACAAACAAAAACTATATATATTGAAAAAAAGTCATAATTACTTACATCATGTAACTACAAGGTGTAATTCTAAGTGTTTTTCACTTATTTAAGCTTAAAAGTACACAGGTATATAGGTTATATATATCTTTAATAATGAAATTATTCTTTTCATTGCATGTGAACACTATAAAAAGTTACATATCTAACCAATAATAGATGCATAGATGGTATTTCCTCTTTAAAAATATTTTGTTTCACAGCTCTATGTGCTTCTTAAAATATGTTTTGAAAGAAACTTATACCAAAAGGAAAACTTGTAGCATAATTAGAGTAAGAGAGCATATTACTTTTATTGTGTAAATTAAGTGTATTCTATTGGTAAAATAGGGATAAAATTGGAAATGGATAGATAATTGGCAATGTCTACATAAGTAAATGTGTTAGTGCTGAGTTGTGTGTATGTGTGTGCATGTGCACACACATAAATATATGACTCTACGAGATTTTTATTGAACTGGACAATGAGAAAACTCTCATTTGTTTATATCTCCATTTCCTTAGTTACAGAAAAGAATGAAAAACAAGACTATTTTATTCTAAAGTTTATTAATGATGAAGAAAGCTGCTGCTCCTAGAACATGAGAGATTGACATCAAATTACTTTAGTTACAGTAAGATCCCTTTGTTGTACTTTGTATGACTTTACCAACAATACTGAAATACTATAAAGATATTATCACAAATCTTTTATTTTTGTTTTAGTATATGTTTCCCTCAATAAATAAATAAAATATGTATAACTCTATCTAATATTGGTTAGATATGTAATTTATTTTAGCCCTAACATCCAGTTAAATAAATAATTTTCATCACTAAAGATATATTTTTTAATCAAACTTAAATAATTTTGTTGACCTGTGTATATTTTTGAAGCCAAAATATGTAAAGGAATATGAATAGAACTATGTTTTGATCCAGGAAGATCAGAAAGCCATCCCACAGGATAAATATTAACTCCACCTAGGCATTCAATATTCAGACTTCAGAAAACCAAAGACAAAGAGAAAATTTTGAAAGAAACTAGATGTAGGTGAAAACAAAAATGGAAACAAAAACAACTTACCTATAGAGGAACATGGGTAAGAATTAAGAATTATAGCACCTTCTCTTCAGAAATCATGCAAACTGAATGAGAACAGAGTAACATGTTTAATGTGATGAGAAGAAAATAAACACACCAATAGAGGATTCTGTATCTATTCAAATATGAAGAATAAATACAGATTTTCTCATATTTAGAAATGCATATTGCAAACTCTAGAAAAAGACCAAAATATATTTTAAAGATCTGTGTAATCAATGTGCAAAAAGAGGAGGTAAAATAAGTAGAATTATACAAATAATGATTACTTAAAAGCAAGGCAGAATAAGAAGGAGGAAAATAAAAAAGAACACATGAAATAAATATAACACATTTACAAATATAGTAAATATTAACAAACTCTATACTCACTTTGTATGTGAACAGCCTACAGATCAATTAAAAGACCAGTGATTGTTAGTGTGAACAAAACACAAGAAGAAGTTATATGCAGCCTGTAAGAAATGCCCTTTAAATATAAATTTAGGATACATTAAATAAAATGGTAGAAAAAGATATGGAGTATTAATACTAATCAAAATAAAACTGGAGCATATACATTAATTTCCATAAAAAAAGATTTCAGAGCATGGAAGTTTACCAGGGATAAGGAGAGGAACTGTATAATGATGAAGAGGTTAATTTTCCAAGAAAACATAACAATCCTAAATATTTATGTAGCTAACAATAGATCATACAAATATGTGAGGCAAAAGCTGAAAAAACTGCAAGAAGAAATAGACAAATATACCAATGGACACTTCAATACCTCTCTTTCAGTACTAATAGATCAAGTAAGTAGAAAATCAGTAAGGATATAGTTGGTATCAATTTGCTAAAATATCTTTCAGAAAATAGAAGCAGAAGGAATACTTTGTAACTCAACCAAAAAAGCTGGTATTACTCTAATTCCAAAACAAGATATGTAAGGCCAGCAGGTCCGGGGAAGGGCCTAGGGAGCCAGACGAAACCCCCGCCAAAGTGGCTGATGCAACTGACACCTGACATTACCACACCACTCGGCACCCGTCTTCCCGCTCTCCAAGGGGCGGAACCAATGGCTCTGAGGCTGATGCAACCGACACCTGACATTGCCACAACACCCGAGAGATTACCAAAAAAAGGTTGCTTCACACAGTAAGCGCCACCCCTGCGTCCACCCCTATAAATTTTGTTCATGCCCGCACCCGGGCGTGACTTCTCTGGCCCCTTTCTCTCGGACCAGTGAACCTCGCCCGGGAGCGTTCCCAAATAAAGCTTGTTTAAGCTCTCCTCCATCTTTGGTGCCGTTCCTTATAAGATAAAGACATCATAAGAAAAGAAAAATACAGACCACTGTCTTTCATGAATATAATTGCAAAAATCTTCAAAAATATTAGCAAATCAAATTCAACAATGTATAAAAAGAATTATGCACCACAACCAAATGGGATATGCAACATCCATTATTTCAATAGATGTTTCAACATCCACTATTTCAACTTTGGAAGTTCAGTCAGTGCAACACACTACATCAACAGGTGAAAGGAGAAAATTATATGATAATATCAGTTGATGTTGAGCAAGCATCAGTGGATACTTGGCAAAATCTAAAGTGCAATCCGGATAAAAACTGTCAGCAAATTGTGAAGAGTCTCAAATTCACAAAGAATATCGGCCAAAAAAAGAAAGAAAGAAAGAAGAGAAATCTAATGTGATAATATCATATTAATGATAAGAGCATGGAAACCTTCCCTTTCAACTGAAACACAGAAATAATGTCCTTTTCACAATTACACATTTATTCAAAGATCAGCAGTTTCCAGGGTGAAGACGTGAGGGTTGATTAGAGGAAGCACAGGAGATTATTAGAAGGGGATGAATGATACTGTAATAGTGGATACATGACACTATGTATTTGTGAAAATCTGTAGAACTTTACAGAACAAAGAGTAGACCTTGACAAATGTAGATTAGAAAACTAATTTAGAAACTTCAGGCATATTGGGTTGAAATGCAGACCTGACATAAGAGTGTAACTGTATTAAAAATATAGGCAGTAAACCTCACTGAAAGGGGTGGGGGAAAATGATGGTGATCTCAGTAACTTTGGAAATTGCTGGAGACTGTAAGACTAAATGCAAGAGAACCTGTACATAAGCACTGTGCTCTACTACATAGAATGGTTTCCCAGAGGGAAATTTGTTAATTGTGAAACAACTGTACAAGCATACTGGTTTAAAACAGTTAAGTAAATTGTTGATTGAAGGTGCAAACTAGGCTTCTTGCTGTAACTGGAATAAAATACAGATAAGAAAGGGGAAGAGGCTAGAATAATCCATGTGCTACTGGATTAGAGTTGGAGGGGTAAGAATGAGATCATATTTAGATTAATATAGATATAGATGGTTAAAGATAGAAATATTTATAAATACAATATGTGCAAATATATGTGTTAATATAAACCTGTTCTGACATTTCAGTTGACAATAAAAACAACAGGATTCCATGAAGAAATGACTAAATCTAGGGTCATGGCAAGAAGTATGCATGATAAGCCTGGGGCATCTTACAGGCAAGTAAAAAATTGTTAAAAATAAAACAAACAGAAGAAACAAACAAAACAACAACAAAAAACCAAAATGGTTGGGAGAAATCAAAGGGACACAGGAACCAAGTGAACAAATTGCTAATGGTCAAAGCTGGACCATTTGAGCAACAAAATTAATAAATAGTATTTGATTATAATACAATATATGAAATATATATCTATGAAACTATACTGATAAAATTAAATGACTGAGTAAATAAACAAATCTGGGAGAATAGACAAATTTCTTGTGAAAAAGAATTCCAAATAATTTTTGCAGATACTCCAACTTGAAGGAGATGAATATAACCTATAACTCCCCACTTCTTAGGGGTGGATTGCACGTAGTGATGAAAATAAATGTGTATTTAAAACAAACAAACAAAAACTTCATTGAGTAACAATAATAAAACCACAACTGTAATAGAAAATCAGAAATTTTACTTTCTGACAATCAAAACAGAGAAAAAGTATCCTTTAATATGAATTTGGATAGGATATAAATTAATAGTATGATGGACAACATTAATTGATAAAATTTGAAAAAGAGTAAATGGAAGCATAAAATACATATCTCCAGTTTAGTTTCAAACCTCTTTTTCACTGAGAAGATGCATTATACATGTTTAAAATGATCTTCCCAAAATTCTCTATAACATTTTAAAGAATAATATAGATATTAATCTAGAGAATATTATAGATGGGAGGAATGCAGTGGATCAGAAACTATGAATGTCCGAAACATTAGGAACTGAACCACAGAGAAGGATTGATTTCAAATGTGGGTAAAAGGAAGCAAATCACTTAGATGCATAGAGAATAAGAAAGAATTTTCTTTCAAATAAAGGTATGGTTGTTGTGCAGAGGCAAATTTATGGACATGCACTTTCCCTAGTGTTTGTCTTAATTCTGGAAGTTCCTGGGACTTCTACAGCAGTGCTGGGCTGAAGGAAGAAAAGCACAGGCATTTGATGAATGATTAGTATGTGGGAGGAATTCTCACATTTGTAACTTTAACTAATAACCCCAAAGACTTTGTGAAGAAAGTATTATTCTTTTTTGCTACTGGTAACTTTATAACTAATACTACCAATAATGAAATGGTTAACAGCTCAGTTGAATTTAAGTTATACCAAAGCAGTCAGTTATTCTGAGATGTTAAACACTGGTTCAGGGAAGATTTGACAAGAGTTTGACAGTTTTAGTTATAGCAGGTTTTAATTTATTTTAAGGAAGATATTCTATTCCATTTACAAATTTCTACTTTTAGTGAAAGAGTACTTTTTGTTAAATTTACTGTCTATTATGCCATTAATGCAAGTCTGTTTTTGAAAAATAGGTAAACAAGGGCTTAGTAAATCTCTGAAAGATTCATAATAGGTTGGGGAAGGTCCTTTTCTCCAATTGACCTTCAGAAATTATATTTTAGAATAGTAAACTGTCTTCCAGTAAGGGCAAGTCTCATTATGTCTGTAGCAGTTTCTTTCCTCTTAGGCCAGGAGGAGGTTATTAGCATCCAAAGTATGGAACAGTCATGAGAGATGGTCATGTTAATATAGACTGGTTCAAGCCTCTTTTTGTCATGAAATAATTACTGTTGCAAAATACCAGCAGGTGTTGAAAGAGCAGGATTAATTTGTAAGGGTTGAATGACATCATTTCAAATGGCTTATTAAACACTAATTAGATTTCAAATTGTGTGACTCTCCATATACTTAAGTTGGGAAAGTTTAAACATCTGCTTTCTCTATGATGGAGGTGAATAAGGTTACAGTTTAATTTTCCTAGGTGACAGTTTATCAAATGAAATCAAAATGGAGATGTTCTGCATCACATTTTATAGAATGAAGTGTATATCAAAATCTTCCTTGCTATTCTCTGAGTTCTTAGCCAATTAAGCAATTGTACAATTCCTTGATCTGCTCTTTGTGATTCCAGGTGTTTATGTAATGATATTACTTCAGATGTATTGTTGAATAAGAATAAGATGCTCCCGGATTGAAAAAAAACTTTCCAAGAGTGGTCAAACCCAATGCTCAATAATTCCACATTTTATCTTTATAAGTTCAGGCAACAAAATGTTTTGTTTATGCATTAATTTTTAAAAGCTGAAGTATAAATATAAAAAAAATATTTTAACAAATAACACTATCAGAGGGCATGGTATTAAACTGATGTAATGATTTTAAAAAATAACAGGAATGATTATAACCATATACATCATCTTTTAAAAAGATTTATTAGACTTCTACCTACTGGACACAAGATTATGCACTTGAATTCAAGTCAAAGTTAATAGCAGATATATAGCAAAATATGTTACATTCTGAACTTACAGATAAGCTATTGCTATAATCTTAAAATATGAAACAAAATAAAATAGCAGAAGAACACTGAATGTCAACTGACTTAGCATCACTCCTAGAGAAATCTCATTTCATCTTTACCCTCTAAATGTACTGGGGAAAATCACAAAGAGTAAGATCCCCCTGAACTCGTAACAGTGCCTGTCAGGACCCCTGTGTCTCCACCTTCTTTCTTGTGGCCTTTCACCTCAGCTGTGATGCTCCAGTGAGCTGCTGAGCCACACTGGACCCAGAGGCAAAGGGAAATGTGCGTGGTCACATACACCTATCAAAATATCCTTCCATATCTTGAACCAAGTGGAAGAATTCATAAAAGCTCTATGATCAAATCCGTCTGTTGCCCAATCTACTGTCCTGTCATCATCAGCCTTCATAAACCTACATGTAGAGGACAGTACAGTCATGCAGCTGGAGACCATGTCTGATGGGAATGCATCTACTTTGCACCATAACAAGGGTTATGAGACAAATAATAACAGCCTGTCTTTATAACATTTTAAAATTCTGTTCATCATAGATATTTAGCATTAATGTTCTCTTTATGTTTTAAAATATTGCACAAAAATATCTATCTGGATTACTGAGTTTTTTGAATCTCCTTAAATTTTGCTCCCGAGGCAAGTAAGCACCTCAGTTTCCTCAGCCTTATCACAGCCCTGACTTTGACATTCCATAAATATTCCAAGTTTGATCTCACACAAGGTGGGCCTTTCTTTTGCATTTGTTTTCACATTCATTCCCAGATTATCCTGTAAAATCTCCTTCTTTTCAGTCAAGAGTCAGCAAAGATATAACATCTGAAATTACATTATTGATTTGCTGCTTTATTATCTGTGTCCGTTCCTTCCCATCAGTTTGTCCACTGAAAAAGCAAGTTCCATCAAAATAGGAACGTATCTATCCACTTCCATCAGCTTTCCTGGCACATCATAGATGCTCAATGCTTATGTGCTGAATGAACGATTGTATAAGGTCTTACAGGGGGGTGGGGCATGTAGTTTTTGGGAAAAAAATATAAATATAGTTATTTCCCTGGCAATTTATCAGTTATCGTTACTGATATCATTACTATCATGATATTTAGTTGTCATTTCCCTGAACTTTTATCAATTATCATCCTATTTATTCAACCAAAGAGAGAAAATGGAAATTATATTTGTCCATAATCACTTATAAAACTCTGTTGGCCATTTTGATAAAAGAGTGGAGGGAAGAAATTCCATGCTGAAATTAGCTTAAGCACATAAGACCCCCACTGGATGCTATAAACGGTAGGGGACCCAGCGTGCCTTAGGTAGAGGCTTTGTTTTGGAGTCATGGTGGAGGTGGAGTCCTACCTCTCTGGCCTCAGAGGTGAAATGTGTTGTCCACCACAGTCAGAAGTTTGTCATGTAAGCAGAGAGATTAGTGAAGATTTTAAAGTCCAGTATCTTTGTATGAAAGGTAATTTACCTGCTGTGCAGAGGACTTATGGAAAAGGTCTTCTCTGGTAGTGAGGACAGTAAGGCCATGAGTCAGCAAGGGTTTCTGGTTGCTTCTCAGATGGAATATGAACAACAGAGACTGGTCTAGCACAGAAGCAGCTTGAAAAGATTAGATGGGAGAAATCTCATCCTTTCCATCATGATAGATCTAAAATTGGTTCACTGTTAGACCATATACTTATTTGAAATATTGTGTCATTTTGTAACAAGTCCTCTTGCATTGATTGACTGATGATTCGCTCATTCACTCATTTTGAAAATATGCATTTCACAACTTCTATGGGCATGACATTGTCCTAGACAGTGGGGACATAAAATGAATGTGATATTTTTAAAATGACCAAAGATATGAATAAACAAACTTTGAATAATGAGCAATAACCTAGTTCAAAAGATAATTGAAATGTGACTAGAACTCAGCTAAGGACTAAGCCACTGTTAATATGGAGTGGAAGTTTTCAGAGGATGAAAGCAAAGGATCACTCATTGTGACATATTTCTAAGAGAATAAGTGGGTGGCAAAAGGACAGAACAGCTACATTTCTGTCTCTAATAAAAATATAACATTGGATGACAGAATGTTGCTGTGACTCTTTTGTCTATTGCCCAGACTAAATTTTATTAACTGCATGATCTATCCAACTGGCTGTGAAAAAATAAATTGTTAAGGACTGATGAAAGCATTGATTGAATGAAAAATGGTCCCGTAGCAACAAGTAGCAGCGACCAATGTCTTAGTCCACATAAGCAAAATAAAGATGTAAAATTGAAAGATTTTACAGATCTAATGGAAAGATAAAAATAATTTAATAATGAAATATGTGCAGCCAAAATGTCTTATATTTTGGCTTCATTTTTCAATTCAATTTTTATGGTAAAATAGACAGTGTTCCTTATAAGAATACTAACCAAGCATTTTCAAATTTCTATTTAAAACCCTGTTTGGTGAATCAGTATTATCTGTTGACACTGACTCAGAAACAGCATTAAACTCATGGCAGGGCACCACTAAGATTAGTGTAGTGGTTCTGATTCCCGACATTTTACTTATGTCACAATCCTTAAACATTCCAGGTCATGAATAGTAGTGACCTTCTCAACATAAATTTATGCTCTTGGTTAAGTTGTAGTTGTCTTTATCTTATGTAACTTTGATGGCATGATATTTAATAATAGTGGTTAAATATGCAACTCAAATTCTTGACTGTTAAATTTCTATATTCAGGTTAGTGAGGGCATTAGTTACTGAAAATACTAGTATAATTGAATGACAATAAAGTGATTCTGCATTAATCTATTGAATAGCCTCTTGTACAGTGTTTTGCTGGCCTCAGGTGTTTTATTATATGTTTATTTTCATTTTACAGTAGTTGAGAAAAGTTTTATCTTGGAATTTTCACTATTTCAATTGCTACCCAAATCTTTTTATGGAATGTCAGCCTTATGAAAATTGTGCTCTATCTAAAAAAATTATATTAAGTTGTCCATTCCATTTATCTATCTACATAGAAAAACTTGTAAGTTACAAAAAGGTACAAAACATTAAACTTACTATCACTATCATTTTAGAGGTAAGCATTGTTTGTATGTTGATGTATCTAACCCAGGCCTGAAATATTAATCAAGTAATTCTATGTTAATAAATTGTATAAACTTAAAAATCCCTTTAAATTTCACCTACAACCCTAGCATAATTTCATTAAACAATATTTCTACTACTGGGCAAAATGATTATAACTTTCCTCTTTAATATACAGTGTTGAACTGCACTTTCTAATATAGTAACAGCTAGCTCCCTGTGGCTATTGAGCAGTTGAAATGTGGCTAGTCTGAATATTCACACACACACACACACACACACACACACACACACACACACACACACACACACCTGTAGATATAGTAAGTGTAAAATACACTCCAGATTTCAAAGTCTTGTATGGAAAAAAAAATAGCTCATTAAAAATTTTATATTGATTATACATTGGAATACAAATTTAATAGTAGATAAAATAGCATTAACATTAAATTTCATATACCTTTTTACCTTTATAAATGTGACTAGTACAAAATTTAAAACTGCATATGTGGCTTAGATTATATATTTATGGGACAGCACTGCTCTAGATTGATTGCAGATAATAGAAATGGACTTGAACCTTCATCTATTAAAACAGATGATAAGGTAACAACATGAAATGATGTGGAAATGGCAGAATGGTTTGGTCAGCTGATTAAAACAATAACCCAGGACAAACTCTAGTGTGTATATGAGAAAGTCTTATTTTAATATAATAGGATAGTATATCAAGAATAACAATTATATCACAATGGGGTAGCAATTTATTAACTGTTTAGTAATACACCCATTTCATTGTTATTAATCTTTTGATATACCTCCAACAGCCATAACATAAATAGTAGAAAATAATATATTGATAAATTAAAACACATGAAAATTACCAGCTGTCTTAATCTGCTACCCTGCCAGAGTTTGTATGGCTTATACCACATAAATTTATTTTCTTACCATGCTGGAGATTGGGTTCAAGGTTAAGGTCCAACAGGATTTAATTTCTAGTGAGAGCTCTCTTCCTGGCTTGCAGGGAGTTGCCTTCTTGCTGTGTCATCACAGGTGGGAAAAGAGAGAAAGAGAGAGAGAGAGAGAATAGAGAGACAGGAAGCTCTCTGGTATCTCTTCTTATAAGGACACTAATCCCATCAGATCAGGATATCACCCTTGTAACCTCATCTAACCTTACTTACCTTCCTATAGGCCCTGTCTCCAAATAGTCACATTGGGCATTGGGGCTTTATATGAACCTGGGGACAGTGGGGCACAATTCAGTCCACAGCACCAACTTTATGAAAAATTGGTATAATAATAAAAAGGCAAATGGGAAATCATAGACAAAGTAATTTCTAGCAGTAGTATAGAAAAAATATCAAAGAAAAACTACCCCTAATATACGAGCTAATTAATAAGTAAAAGGTAATGAGGGAAATAAAAATGTTCAGAAACTGCTGTTGGCACTCACATTAGTATAATCAATCTGTAGAGTAATTTGGAATACATGTGAAATCTAAAAATGTGTGTTTAAAAGTTTCTGCATGTAAAATAATTTCTAGACATGACAATGATTTTCCCCTTGACCAAACTCTAGCTGGGCTTTTCTCCACAAGGCCTGCCTCTTGGCTTTTGAGAACAAACACTGACATAGTTTCTACCAGCTCAAGGCTGCATCCCTAGGGTGGCCCCAGCCTCTCTGAAAGTGCCTGCCTGAGAAAACTCAAGGCTGGCAGAGAATTTACGAGTTCAGTGTTTGTTCCAGTCAACACCTGAAGAGTGGACCCCTTATCCTAGCTTCAGGGGAGGGAGCAACCTAACTTCCATGCTCCCCGTAGCAACCTGGGTGGGTTTCACATGGACCAACCTTCTCTTACCACACTTGGTAATCTTTTTAACTCCCTGACTGTGCATCCCCACCAATCCCCCTCTCACTTCTCCCTTTAAAACACCCAGCCGCCTCTGCACAAATCAGAATGAAACTCAGATTTTTCTCCTACTGTCAGTAATTTCTGAATAAAATCTGTTTGTACTGCTTTAACTATTTTCTGCTCTTACCTATGACAGGCATATGATAAAATATGTTACACATATATGTGTATGTGTGTGTCTAGCCATCATATGTGTGCATTATATATATATATATAAAACACCTAAGTACACCTGTGTGAGAGGCAGACCCTACACACATCACCTTGGTGTGATGACATTTATAAAGGGGCCATGGGGGTGGTAATGGAGATGCAGTGATACTGTACAGATTCACTACCAACCACACATGGGATGATTAACAGTGAATGATGGAAATACACCCATGTGAGACACAGTTCCTGTACACATCACCCCGGTGTGGTGACATTTATAAAGAGGCCATGGGGTTGGTTATGGAGACAGAGGGATACTTTATAGATTAACTACCAACCACACATGCGGGTAATGAACAGTGAATGATGGAAATACATGTGATTTTTTTTCTCCCATCTCCATTATTTACTTTATTAAAGATATTTCTCTTGTAAATTCAAGAAAATGGAGAAGAATAAAAACTAAATCAATCAAGCCCTCCAGAACTATGGGTAACTCTTCAGTGATTGAAGTTTTCTTTCGTGTTCTTCATTTTATCATCACTTTCACTGAGTTGCATAAACAGACTTCGGGTTAAAATGTTATTTGCACGCAAGTATTTGGTGATGTGATAGCTTTTCTACTAGCAAGTTTGTTATGATTCCTGCATTATTAGAAGAACACAGACTCTGAAGACTGTCTGGTCTTAAATTATAGCCCTCAGGTGTTGGCTCTGTGACCATGAGCAAGGGTGTGGCACAACATGACTTTTCTAATAAAGAGAAAAACAGAACCTAAAAGCAAATTCAGATTTAGGATGAAAACAAATCAGAAAATGTAATTTAAAGGAGGAGAATGACATGACTTTGTCATTCAGTAATGTCAGTTTAAATTAAACATGCAACACAGACAAAAGTACAAAACTGCTAGTATAAAGAATAACTGTCCTTCAGTATAAGTGTGGATATGAAAACATCGTGGTGATTGAAAAAGAGTAGACAATGGGAGACTGATCCATTGTCTCAAGAAGCAGAGGTACAAGACAAGCCCATGGCTTTGGGATCAAAGACACTGACTGAAACAGCACCATGCGGAGAAGAGTGTTATAGGACACAGTTGCTTCACTACATTAAGAGCAATTATGTGAAAACAGTTAAGTATAACTACATGGTAATATTATAAATCCCAATAGTCTATTCATTGGAGTTTTCTGAATGCAGCACAGACTAGAGAAATGGCGAGTTGGTTCCTCTGGGTGGCCAGAGCTGCATGTTCCTTTTGATGGCAGGAAGGTAATACCTGACTGTAAAGGAGTGGATTGCAACTGAGAGAATGGGAGAGAAAATGGAGAAATATTATAGTTGAAAGTAGTAGTAGCTGCAAGAATAATTATATCCAGTAAAGACAGAGAGAGATTGATGAAAGAGTTCTGATAAGAAGGAAATAGGCAACCAAATTTATGGTAGGAGAAAACTCGAGAAGCACAGGATCAAAGGAAAGAGTCTGTGTGTCCTGGACTATAACTTCTTTGAGGGCAAGGACTAAATTGTTGGTGTATCTCCATCATCATAGGGGACGCTCAATCAATAAATAATGAATGAATGAAAACATGCCATTGAGATAAACTATACATCATTTTTCAAAAGAAAAAAATATATTTCTTAGATTGGTTTGTATTGGCATTATTTTAAAATATAGATGTCTTTTAAAGTGTCATTAATTATAAATTGAGTAAGTCATTATATGACAAAATGTATATTAACATACAATTGTAACTGATTTTTCTAGAATAACGTCAGTCTTCCTTGTTTTTTTTTTTTTTGTGTGTGTGTGTAACTTCTCTATTTCCTCCCATTCTTTACATTTAAATGATCCACAATGTACATTCCTAGCAAATATATTTTAAGTCTCACCTAATTTATTTTAAATGAATCTCCTGCCCTGGAGAGTCTAGGCATACACTTATATAATTAAATTCAGATCCTGTTTCAAATGGAAAAGATAGAGTTTTACTTACAAGAATGTGAAATGACCTAATATCTTTCAATTCTTAAATGTGGTGAATTTTCTAGAGTGTTTTAATTGCCTTCACAAGATGAGATTTTAAGCTTTATTTCCATGGAAAAGTTCAAAATAATCATGTTATAATTGCTGAAAGTGGGATTCATGGTGAAAATGTCCCTCTCCCCTTATGTTCCGGATAATACATTAATGCTCCAATTTCTGCCAAAGCAGGCAATGCTCCTAATACTAAATCCCAAAATAAATGATAAAGAAGTTGAAGTAATTAGTTTCAAATGTCTTCAGTAAATAATAATTATTTCTAAAATGTTAAGAGTTGACCTTTTAGAAGTAGAAGGTGCTCAATGAAAGGAAGTTAATTAAAATATTATTATTGTTGAAATAGTTGTTTCTCTTTTGAAGCATGATCAATACAGAAAAAGACAGTACGAGTCCAGTCACTGTGTTGCATATAAGTCTGATTAACTTTAATCAAAAACCAAGTATAAAACATTTAAAAAATTATATCTACCTGTAATGCAGAAGAGATTGTATTTAATTACATATTTCCTGAGGGAAAATAGCACTGTATGTGAACAACATTGTCCAGTAAAGTATGTGAAATAAATTTATACAAGCGCCCCAGCAAAATATATTGTTGTTTTGTTTTCATTTTTTTATAACTATTTAACTTGTCAAACCAGGATAGTCTATAACATTTGATTAGCAAACCTTGCTATAAATTTTTGATTTTATCTCTCCATATGTTGGTAATTTAGAGATTTTAGTAATTTGCATAATGTATTGCACTCAGTAAGTGTTCAATGAATGTTTTTCAATTTTATCTGAACGTAAATTTCAAAGGACAATACCAAAGTTCAGTATAGAAATTGAAAATCTAAAATTCACTGAAAATAGTCTGCAGTGTGAAATAAACTTCACTATCCTGCCATATCCTTTCCTGGGTGCCTCACTAAATTGGTGTGTCTTTTGATTCATTAATTGATGGATGTATAATCCTGCTTGCCGTATAATTCCTGGCTGCTTTTTATTTGAAATAACTACTTTGACTCAAAAAATGTCCAGGGGTCCAGGGCCAATATGTCTGAACCATATTAGAGTTAGACCATGTATGTATACCATACATATCTTTCTCAACATAGCCAATCAGGATAAGAACTTTTTAAGTAAAAATGACTTTAAGTAAAAAATTTCAAATAGATAGCTGCACGATACATTTAGTTAATGTTCTGAACAAATTCTAGTGTTATAACCAACACGTCAGAACTTCTTCAAGAAAGAGCCTTTCAGATTCAGTGCATCCATGCTGAAATTCTTCTCTGGCATTTTCAGGATTAAAGGATCCTGGGCAGACTGTCTTGGATATCACAGCCTCTTTAATGATAGAATATCAGATTACTTCATCAATATGCCTTTCTCAATGTATATATATATATATATATATATATTTATTTATTTATTTATTTATTTATATATTTATCTCTGTGTAACTTTGAATAATTCTTTGCTATTAATGTCACATTATGAGCTATTTCTCACATGTGTTATAGTGTGGTGGAAATAATATACAACTGGGAATTCAAAACAATTGCACTTTACTCCTAGCTCTATTGGGATCTCTGTGACATCAGTGAAGCTACTTTGCTCCTTTAAAATGTGGTTGTGATTAAATGGTCCTTTATAGTTCTGTTTCCCAACATTCTGAAGAAGACTACATTTATTTATTAGGTTCTTTCTCATGGTTTCTACCTTTGATTTCTCCAAAAAAGTGAAATTCCTTCATAACTCTATTTTTTCCCAATACTTAATATGAACATTTATATTAACATCAACTCATCTATAACAGATCTATGTGAACCGATTATCAGGTGACAATAGAGTGAACTGGTAAACAGCAATGAGTTGTGAACTGACATCACCTCGTTTCACATGAAGTTCTACATTCACTAGTGACAAGAGGTAGGCTTCTCAATTCCTCAATGACTTAGTTTCTTTGTATATAAAATCACAAGCATGATTTTACCTAATCAGAAAGATATGATAAGGAATAACTTACCACTACATTCATTACAATTACTGTTAAAATTATCATTAGTATTATAAAGGTATTCCTCAAAATGAAATTTTATCATCTAAAGAGGACATTTAACTCTGTTTCATTTATACACTGGAAAACTAAGTGTTCTTAAGGCTATTAAAATTTAAGAACTGTGAATATATTACACATACAAGCCCACAGCAACCTGCAACATATCCAAAGGAGGAGAAGAAAATCTTCATATTTCAACTATTAAAATTATATTTATATGGGAAGATATATTCATTAATTTATGGAATTAGAAGTTAAGAATGTCTTCCCTGGCATAGTATGATGTGACATATTCATGGTGGCTGTAGCTAATTGAGAGGGAGGAGAAAAGGAGAAATAGTATAAGTACTAGAAGAAGAAGTTAAATTTTATCTTAATGAAAAATATTGTATCTGAAACAGACACAATAACCAAAATATGATGAAGGAAATATAATATAAATAGTTCTGAAAGTTGGGCAATGTAAACCTAAACTAGTAGTTTCCTTATCAGACATACCCAGCTAGGAAAATAGAACTCAACCATCAATTACTTTGTGAAAATAAAACTTTGTAAAATAAAACAATTGTCAAAGTAAAATAATTACAAATGAATAAAACATTCAAAGTATGTATACAACTGTAAAATTATCATAACATTCAGCATAATGAGCACATCTATCACCTTTAAAATTTAGGGTCACGTAAGTAACTTATAATTACATTGGAATCACTGGCTTTTACCCTATTTCTCTCCTGATACCAGGCAACCCATAATCTGTCATTAAGAGTGAATTGCAGTTTCTACAATTTCCACTCAGCATAATTATTTTGAGATTCATCCATCATGTAGCATGTGTTAATAAGTCATTCATTTTTATTGCTGAGCAATATTTATTCTGTGGATATACTGCACTGTGTTCATCTGTACACCTGTAACGGACATGTGGGTTGGTTTCAGTTTTTGTCTACTAATGAAAGTGCCATGAACCATCTTGTACAGGTATTTCTATAAACATTTGCTTTTATTTCTCTTGGGTAAATACCTAGACTGGAACATCTGGAACATATAGTAGGTGCACATTTCCCTTTTTAAGAAAATGCCAAACTATTTTCCAAAGTATTTGTGCTACCATATTACCCTGTGTTCCGTAGTGTAAGAGATTTCTAGTTGCTCCACATCTTTGATAACACTTGGTTTGCTCAGTCTTTGTAATTTTAGCTCTCCAATTGGTATATGAATGTTTTTAATTTGCATTTCCATACTTACTCGTGATGAGCAAGTTTGTATGTTCTTATTTTCCATATGTACATCTACTTTGAGGAAGTGTCTGTTCAAATTCTCTGTCCATTTTCTTATTAGTTTTGTCTTTCCTTATTTCTGTGTACTGAGAATTTTTGTATATTCTACATGGAAGTCCTTTATCAGATGATTTGAAAGATTTTCTCTCAGTCTGTGTCTTATCTTTTAAATTTTAAATTTTAGATATATCTTTTGAATGAAAATACTGTTTAATTTTGATGAATTCCAATTGGATGTTAATTTTTTAATGGGTCATACTCTTGGTATCACATAAGTAATCTTTGACCTAAAGTTGCAAGTATTTGTTGCTAGACCTTCTTATAGATGTTTCATAGTTTTAGCTCATATTAGCTTTATGTTCTATTTTGTGTACAATCTCTTAAGAAAATATCACATTTACATATCAAAATGAATAGCATATGATACTATAGTTTGATGGGCCTCATATGTGCCAAAAATTTAACTGTGATATAGAAATGAGGAAAATATTATGGATAAGATAATTTATAACATTAGAGGTCATAGCAATTTACACAGTTTTCTGTATTTGACATATGTAGGTCATCTAAAAAAAGTAAATTAAAACTCAAAAGCTAAAAATTTTCGTTATAAGATGCATTGGTAAATTGTGCAATGTTGCTTGGTATAGATTAGCAATAAGTGTAAATTTTTTTCACATGTACTTTGTTGGCACTTTCTGGTTCTTTTGGCCAAACTCTTTTAAAAACATGTATTTTTTTGAATAAATAGATTTACAAAGACTCATAAAAATAGTAGAAAGTACCATTCACCCAATTCCTCTAAAGCTAACATCTTACATAAGTATAGTACTTTTGTTCAAAACATTAATAAATAAACTACTGGCTTTATTTTGATTCCACTAGTCTTCCCACTGATTTATTTTATTCAGTTCCAGGATCCAATCCAGGATGTCACATCATTACATCCAATCAGCATTTCTCTTTAATCTCCTCTAATGGCTGGTTCTCAGTCTCTGTTTATCAGGCACCGAATATTTTCAGGAGTGCTGGTCAGATATTATGTAATATGTCCCTAAATTTGGTCTGTCTGCTATTTCCTCATAATTGCACTGGGGGCATGGGTTTGTGGGGAGAATAACACATAGGTGAAGTACCCTTTTCATCACATCATGTCAGGGGAACATATCAATATGATTTATTTCTGACAACGTTCAGCCTGATTACTTGGTTAAGGTGGAGTATACCATGTTCCTCTGCTATGAAGTCACAATTTTTCCCCTTCCATAATTTTATTATTTGGAGGTGAGTTACTAAGCCCAGCCAACATCTAAAGGGACTGATTTATTTATTCAGTTATTTCTATCAGTATGGATGTGCACATATTTATGTTATACTTTGGTTGCTTCATCCAAACTTGCGTAGCCTGAATTATTGTTATAAGCCAATACCACATTGATTATTTTGTTGCTCAAATTGTTTTAGTTTTTCCATTGTGAGATCTTTCTGGATGGGCTGTATTTTCCTTTGGTATATCTCCATCATTTTGTTTATTTAACACTTCCTCTTCCCTGATTCATGGCCTTAAAAATATCTTTTAAACTCATATTTTCCCTAGAATAATAGAATAAACCAGTTCTCCAGGGAACGCTGATTACTTTTATTGGTGAATGACATTTAGAAACCAGGATCTGGTATGGGGTGCACTCATTCCTACTGGGGTGTCACTACTTCCAGGCTGTCTCAATAAACAGAGCTGGGTATTGTACGTATTATACTAGCCCAGGTATACAAATATATCTATAATTGTTTCTGCCCCTATTGATACATACACACATATATATCATCACATATGTATATATGTCATATATAATGTGACACGTATATATCACATATATATGTGATCTGTATATCACATATGTGTATATGTCACATATAATCAGTTCATGTTCATTTTCCTGTCTCTAATATAGTAGCACAGGGTTTATTCTAGCCCTCCTTCCCTTGCTTATATATTACTTCACTCTCTCCTACAGTGAGAAATTTGCTTTCTACCATTGTCTATGCATACACTTATTTTTTCAATCCCAGTATACAGGCATAGCCATTTTAGAACTGCTAACCCATAGCTCTATAAGAAGCCCCTGTTTCCATGCAGGCTGCTCGTTAGGGTCCACCCTGAGCTGCTAGAGGCCTCTCTCCAGTACTTACACATGGGCCTGACATCGCTGAGTCAGCAAAGGCGTGTTGCTTGGGGGGTTGGGGATTGATGGGAATCTGACTGCTTCTGCCACATTTCTCTTGCCTCCAGCCAGAAAATTTTCTGCTATTTAAGGGCTCATGTGATTAGATTGAATCCACCTATATAATCCAGGATATTCTTCCTATTTTAAGACCTATAATCTAAGTACATCTGAAAAGTTCCTTTTTCCATATAACATAACATAACATAATATAACATAACATAATGTAATATAATATATTCATAGGTTTCAGGTTCTAAGTCATGGACATCTGTGACAGAGGGCATTATTCTGACTAACACACTAGCTAAATCTTCTTAACGGTTTATATGGTGCATATATAGTTTCCAAACAAGCAAATACCCAGGACCTGACCTGTTTCTCTTTGTAGATTCCTGTCTAGATTTTGAGTTGATTTTTTTTTTTTAATCTTGTAACAACATTTCTCTGAAGAGTTCAAGAACAATTGCTACTTTGTATTTGTCCAGCCTTTTTTGTTATAACTGTGAGAGTGTTGCCCATTTCTATTCTGTGAATCAGAGCTGAAACTAAAAGTCTAGGTCATTTCTCATTAATATTGATGTTTTAACTATATTCAGATATCCTATGAATTTACATTAAAGTTTACATCACAGTCTCAAACTGGTATCACTTATATCTGCCCTGTGAATAAAGATGAATTTTAAAATTATAATTATACCTGGGGGGTTAATTATATGAGTAGAGATTTTCATAATGTCCTTCTGGCTCTCAGAGTGATATTATGGGTAGTGTAGTATATCTTCACTAATGTTTTCACAATTTCATTATCCCAGTATGTTTCTAATATAATTATAGTATCCTCTCTAAAACTTTATCAATGAATTAAGTTGGATACTCATACATAAACCCTGATATTTAAACTGTGTAATATTTCATCTCTAAAAGCTAGGCATTCAAGATACAATACACATTTCAGCTTTTTCAGATGTTTCAGGAGTCGCAAAATGCCATTGATTATGAAATGTTTGTTTGACAAAGTGATCCAATTTCAAAAATTTTTTAACTTTATCAATGAATTAAGTTGGATACTCATACATAAACCCTGATATTTAAACTGTGTAATATTTCATCTCTAAAAGCTAGGCATTCAAGATACAATACACATTTCAGCTTTTTCAGATGTTTCAGGAGTCGCAAAATGCCATTGATTATGAAATGTTTGTTTGACAAAGTGATCCAATTTCACAAATTTTTTCTCTGCAAAGAAATTAAGATTGGTTAATTTTTTCACCTTTCTTTGTATTGTTCATTTTAAGGTATTCTTGTTGCTCAAAATTTATATTTGCTTTAGGTTCAAGAAATTTTGGTAAAATACATAAATTAATTCCTTTTCTTAAAATGTAAAATATGTGATATGAAAGGCCTGCTAATACTCCTCAATGAAGAAAGTCTAAAACTGTGAGAACTAGATAGGACTTTAAATCTGGGAAATATTATGGTTAATTTCTGACCTGAAATATACTGTATAAGTACCTGGAAACCTTCAAACAATAAAACTCCTGGTGCAGTGCCCAAACCTTGGCAATTAAGGGAAGCCTTTCTTGAAAGGCCACAGAAACGTCTTCCTAAGTGTGGGACCTTGAGAGATGAGATTCTGGGATAAAGAAATGAGGAGAAATAATTACTGTCTGGTAGTGTGAGTGATAAAGAGGGAAAAATCTATGCCTGCCAGGAAGAAACACATGCTCCTAAGAATTTTCAAATATCAGTAGTGTCAACAGATAAATAATTATACATTGCTCACATTTCTTGCCTTTATTCCTCACTAGAAAGGTAGAATCCAAATGGTTACCAACCCGCTCTCCTGCTTCCTGTTAGGAGTGCAGAATGGCTAAAGTCGAGAGTATTTGATTTTGACAAAGACTGTCTCCTTGACCCAACTCGAGTGAACCTTCTAGCAGCCTAAAATCTAGTCCCTGGGAAAACCCAGCTCCCCTTCACCTCCTGTCTGGAAAAGCCCAAGGCTCCCCAGTAAATTACCTTTTGTGCTGGTCAGCACTCTGAAAATAGGTCTGTGACCTCCCTTTCTTAGAGCATTATGAATCCTATGATAAATGATAAATGTGTCCTCTGTCTCTTCCAGGTGATATGTATCTCTTTGAATCCAAGGACACAAAAACCATGTCTCTGAAGTTTCTCCATCAGGAAAGATAGTTTCCCTGTCTCCCAGTCTCTGTGGGAGAGGAGGACTCTTAACTTTGATAAATGCCAGTGACCAGACCTGGTTGGCTTAATTGCAGTGACATTGACAAGCCCTCTTAGCTGTCTTTTATCATTTTTCACTTCCCTGATTCTACTTGAGCCCCCACCCTCTCCTCTCATATTCCCTCATTCTCCCTTTAAAATGCCCTTTCACCTCTATGCAAATTGAGGTTGAGCTGAGTTCATGTGAACCCTCTTCTTTGCTTCAGTAGTTACTGCCTTTGACTAGGATCTCACTGTGTTTATCTCTGACAGTGTCAGCTTCCTAATGAGTCTGACCTTGGACTGGATAAAATAAATATTCTGTGAAAGAATAATGAGTGGATAGTGTTGAGGAAAATAAGAGAAATGGGAAAAGTGAGGGGAAGGCTATGGGTTTTCTGAGAAAATTAAAAGATTTTACAAGGCAGAAGAAGTGAGGCGCATGAAGAATCTGGATGAGGCATGGTGGCTGACTACTTGAGGAACTTGTAGAGGAAGCTGAGGGCCAGAGAGTGTGGGGCATTAAGGGACCCGGGTGTGCCGTTGATACCTGATCAGGGTCCCACCTGTCCCCTGGCTCACTCCCAAGACTCTCTTAGTGGGTAAGATCCCAGTACCTTGGACTCACCTGAAGCTAAATGTCTCACCAGCCTGGTGGGATGGGGATATTAGTTAAAATTAAGATTATTTATATAAAGTAAAGGAGTAATTTTTTTTTTATGTTTTGGTTGAAGATAGTAATTTATTCCTGTCTAAATAGTAAATTACATTTGTGAATTTACTAGGAAAAAAGAGAGAGAAGGTTGAGGAACTAAGTTACTTTTATATTTTGAAAACTAGCCATAAACTATGTATTGCTGTATCTATGATACTAAACTTGATAAAAATATGTTTTAATTAATCGGCTTTAGTTGAGTGCATACAACCTGGTGCTAAATGAAACAAAACAGGCCCAAAATATAGTCACTTGTGCTAAGCCCACATCACAAAACTAAGATTTAATACCCATCCTAGCAGCAGTCTCAACCCCTCCCTCAGGAATGTAACCTTTAATGAGTCAACTTGGATTACCTGGTCAACACCAAGTGAGGTAACCTGCCCATAGGTCCCTTCCATTCCACCTTGCCTAAAACAACACCTGTTTGCTAATAATTTCCCTTTATCACCGCTTCCCACCTTTAAGAATATATTCTACAGTTTGGTGGAGCTCTTTTCTATTTGCTAGATGGGATACTGTCCAATTCATAAATTATTTATGAAGCCAATTAAGTCTTTAAATTGTACTTGTTGAATTTAGTTTTCTAACAAATTTTGTGGCAGTGATGGGATTAAAAGAGGCTTCCTGTGGCTTCCAGGACAATGAGAAATATGGGCGTGGTCCTTACAAACCCCTCATGAACTTTGCTGTTTCTGACCACCTGCTGTGGTAACTTCCCTCAGTTCTGAGCTCCAGTCACTTTGCATTGAACTCTCAATCTAATTGGCTTCAAGGGCCAAATGGTCAGCTTGAGCTGGCAGACGATTAATCTGGAATCCAAGTCCCTAGACCTTGGTTCAGTGTACCATTTCCCAGTCTTTTAGAATCCCTTCCCAGTTCCAGTTCACAGTCCCCATGTACTGGGTCTGCTGGCTTAGTTCATGTTGGGAGTTGCTGGTGGTATTCATGGCCTTATCTTGGCCAGTTCACAGTAATACCTATTGGTTATTGCTGGTATGTTAAAGTGCATGTTTGTGTGTCTTGTTTTATGTAAATAAGCATAGTGGGCACATCTTACACACCCAAAGGCAGTTGGAGTGCTTGCCACCTAACTCAAAGACTCTTGTGTTAGGATAAGATGGTCATCAAATGGGGTAGACTGACATTAGGTTACCCGCCCCAACCTCAAAAAAATTTCTGTGCAATGAAGTACACTGTTAAAATGCACAATCCCCAAACTAGTGGCACAACCATTTGGGGTATTAATTCAACTCTGAGAAACCCATAGGCTTAGCTAGTGGGATCCTTAATTTCTAGAGTCAAGCGTGCCACCTTCTGTGTAAAAACTATGGTCTCAGAAGCTAAAAATATCTACCAAAAATGGCCAAAATTTTACTAAAGACAACAGAAATTTGGCTTGTTACTGGTTAGGTTGGGAACCCAAAATTAACTAGGAAGAGAAGTATTTGTTTAGGCTGATTCCACCAAGACACCATATCAAGAGTTCATATTTTAACTAACATGAAAGGCTTCCTTCTTCTATTTCTTTCCATTACTCTGGCATTGGCCTAGAAAGACAACATCCTCATCTGTACCTCCTAATACATTGCTAAGGGGGATAACCTCTAGAATTTAGAACAAGTATGTATTTCAAGCCAGAATAAAACTTAGATGACCCCTGGCTTAAACAGACAAGTGCAACAATCCCTTTGAGTGAATCCATTAGTGACACTACCTCAGTGGAAATGGTTTGTGCCCCAACAGGACTTTTCTCTGTCTGTGGTGATTATCATTTCCCTTGGGCCTTCAAACACATAGATGACTGGCGCATAACTGGCCACTGTCATGTCCTTAAGTTTCCACAAATGAACTAAGACACCTCATTAGTTTCCTCCCCTGAATTTACATCACCAAATAAAAAAGTAATTATGAGGAGGTATTCATGATTCAGGAATTTCATCCTTTGGCAGGGCCCTATATCTCTAGTTAGGAGTAAACACAAATGAGGTTATAATCAGGATCCTTTCTTTAATTCTTGAAAATATTACAGAATCTGCTGCTAAAACAACAGTTGCTCAACAAAATTCTTAGACTCCCTGGCCAAGGTTGTTAGATAATAAGACAGCTCTTGCTATCTTCTAGCTGAGCAAGGAGGTGTTGTGCAGTGGCCAACACCACCTGCTGCACTTGGATTGACATTTCTGGGGAAGTTGAGACTCAGTTACATAAGATTTCTGAGCAAGCCACTTGGCTTAAAAGGTGATTCCTTCAGCAGGTCTTACTTTGACTTATTTGTTTTGATTGGTTTGGGTCCTGGGATCCATGGCTCTCAAGTATACCCCAATATTGGGAGTTATCTTGTTGATAATGTGATAGTCATAGTGATCTCCCTGGCATGTTGTATTTTCTCAAAGGCTTTAAATGCATGCTCATAGCTGCTAACCACCAAACAAATGATCTCCCTGAGACAGATGTCAGAAAAGGGTCAAAGAGAGAAATGGAACAAAGAGACCAACTTAAAAACTTGCGAGCCTGAAGTTGTGGCTTATGAATATCACAGAGATTATGCAAAAACGTTATGACCTGTGCTGTGTGAACTACAGAGCAGTATCTGGGAGAGGCACTAATGCCCTAATGCCCTAAATTTTGAGCACATCCTTCACTTAAGCTGATCAAAAACTGGAATTGTTAAAAAAGAGACACACACTCAAAATGGAGTCACTTTACTAAGCCCTCGTCACCAAACCAAGTCTTAATACCTGGCTAATTAGGCAAATTAAGGCGACCTTGCCTGAAACAGTACATTCTTTACTAATAATTTCCTTTTCTGCCTCTTTTCTGCCTTTAAAATCCTTTCCTTGTCTACATCTCAGCAGTGTTCCTTTCTATCTGCTGAATGGGATGTTGCTTGATTCAGGAATCATTTAATAAAGCCAATTAAATCTTTAATTTTACTTGGATTAATTTAATTTTTTAAGCACTGGGCATGGGTGAAATATTGTACTCATTTGATCTCTGCTACGATCTCTGTACAATCTATTTTGGGATTCTTGGATTATCATCATCTTGTCTAATTGAGACCATTTAGCAATTATCAGAAATTATTTCTTTTATAAAGCAGAGAGAAAAAAAAAGTAGGTTAAATCATCAATGTGTATAATAAAAAAATTGGCTGAAGCTGAGAACTAAGATTTTGGAATCTTATCAAAATGGTAAAAGCCAGGAAGTATTTGATTAGATATCTGAATTTTTCTGTTCTGAATAGGATTGAAGAGTTGGGTTCAACATAAACATTGTTCCTTTGCTCTGGGAAAACCATGAACATTTGCCATTGAGTTATTCAACTGCAAAGCAAAGACCCATTCTAGCATGAGAACATTTGAAAAGTTCAATGGGAGTTTCTCTGATGCTCAGAACAACTGAATTATTTCATGTTATAAAGGTTATCTGTTTTTAGAAGTGTCAAAACTCTTTGAAATAACTCTTTTCTAAACATAAATTTAGGCCAAGCTCTGATTGCAAACCACTGTTGATCCTAGCAAAGGTGATGTTACTATTCAAGCACCTGTTCCTGAGACCAGGAATTAAGTCAAGACAATGGAAAGAAGGAGCCTCACGGCAGATCTTCATTCCTTTCCAGAGAAGGACATTAAACTTTGAGGAATGGAAGAGTAGAAATGGACAAAAATGGGTAGTAATCAGAAGGTTATAAATTCTCTGTAAATATAAGTTTTAAATGAATACAGGAAAAAGAAAGATAACATATGGATGTACTGTATTTAACTTAATTCAGACATTGTGATATACAGTACTTGGTACATGTATGCCACTTCTTGCACAAGTTGTAGGCTTCCAGAATAAAAAAGAAATGTATAGATAACTCTAAACTTTCTCCTGAATGATAGAGAAGTTGTACATGGGTCTTAGTCCATTTGGGCTGCCTTAACAAAATGTAGATTAGGTGGCTTATAAGTAAGAGACATTTATTTCTCACAGTTCTAGAGGTTGGAAGTCCAAGATCAGGGCACCAGCCTGGTTAGGTTCTGATGAGGGCACTCACAGACTGCCAACTTCTTACTGTGCCCTCGCCTGGTAGAAGGGGCAATGGAGCTCTCTCAGGCCTCTAATATGTCAATAACAGTGTTAACTTCATTCATGAATGCTCTGTCCTCATGATCTAATCACCTCCCTAAACTCCCACCCCATATCCTAATCCCATCACACTGGATGTTAGGATTTCAACATATGACTTTGGGGAATCACAAACATTCAGACCATAGCAGCATGGTATCCAATTAGAGCCAGAGTGACAGACAATGTCCTGGACAGTGTAGGTTTTTAAACCTTTCTCCATGGTCTCAGTTAAGTGGCTGCACTTTCTTATGACCCTCAGCAACCTGGACATCCTCTGTGGGTAACTCAGCAATATCTAAACAGATGTGCAATAGAACAAAGGTCGATATGACTGTATATTGATGTTTTACATCTGGTGTAACCTAAGTAACCCGCCTCTGAAGGACATATCTATGTTGGGGTAATGAACTTTGCTGTGATTATCTGCCTCTGTCTGTGTGGCAAAGATAATGGGATTGTGGTTATGGAGAATGGGTGTTTTCACCTGAAGGGAATATACATCCCCCACCTTAATCAATAGAAAAGACTGATAATTAGAAATCAAATGAGGACTCTGACAACAGCCATTTTATTGGGTTAAAGAGCTTTTCTTTGTTAACCTTTTGCATCTTGGTGCTTCCTTATAGACAAAAAAAAGTAAAATAAAACAAAATAAATAAATAAAATAAAAGAAGCTTCGAGGTACTCTGCTGTTGGGGGTTAGTGAGCCTCTCTTTGTTCACCTAAGCCAGATACTAAGTAGGAAAAGCCTCCAGGTCCATGCATGTCACAGTAGGATCAACGATATGTTTCTTTTATTATAAAATGTCTTCTTAGCATTTCTAAGGTTTTGAATTTCTTGGTAAAATGTTGCAGACTTTCTTAAGGCATGTAGCAGAGAGTTAAAGGTGAGTTTTGGAGAAAATCCTACATGAAGCTCTGTTTCTTCCCTTCTTGTGAAAAGGTGTTGACAGCTTTTGTTACAGGCATTCATGTCAGTGATATATAGCAAACGTCTTACAAGAAAATATCTCCCTCCTAGGCAGAAGACAAATTGTTTCCTGACCAGGATAAGAAAGATAATACTTCCCTCTAAACTGAAGGTTAGGCAGATTTGCCAGCAGCTCCATTATAAGATTGGGGGTTTCCTAAGTTCTGGTTTCCTAAGTCTGTATGTAGGCAACATCTACCTGGGCCACTCAGCATCTCCCAGAAGGGACTGATGCAAGGAAACCAGTGTAAACATGAAGCTTAGACTGCCTGTTGGGCCAGGCATAATAGAGTCTTTTGTCTCTGACTAAGATTCTCAGGTCTTCTGCCAGCATCTATGAAACTGTGGCAGACTCACTTGTTAGTTTATAAGTAGGGAAAAATCTCAGAGACTCCACAATTCTGGAGAGTCGGGTACTTGACAAAACTTTGGAGAATAGTGAAAATGGAGAGTCCTGTTCACATCTGAAGAACCCACAGTGATGCTGGCAACACAAGGGAGGCCTCTACATCTGATCTGGGAGAGAGGGTTGTGCAAGATTTTATCTTTGATGAGAGCAACCCCTGTTTCCAACACACACATACATTATTCAAAATAAAAGTCATAAATTATAAACTACATGAAGTATAATAATGTCCAGCAAGGTCTGGTTTGTCCCGTGATGACAACTTTGATGCTTTCCAAAAACTAATTGTCAATATGTACAAATATATATTTTCTCACCGTACTGATGGCAATGCTTCGGGGTTATAATCAGTGTCTATTCTGACAGCAAGATGTGTGGGCTATACTAGCCGTAGTTGGAACATCATCCCTGATTGTCATCAAAATATCTGTAAATTGGTGAGTGACTTAATTGTTATAATATATTATTCACATTTCCATTTCTTTCTTCCTCAGTTGCAGGCAAATATTAATAAAACATCCTATTAAAATATTTTGGCACTGTGTTTCTAATGTTACCCCTTTGTTGATGACCTTCTAATTTAACTTGATTTGTATCAAATATCTTCTGTTTTCTCTCATATTATTCACATTTTATATTAATTTGCTCTTCAAGCTCAAAATGTCCCAAATGAACACTTACTTCACCTATAAATCTCCTTTTGTGATTCATTCCAATCTACCCAATTCAATTATATATATATATATCCTTGACCTGTTGCAACTCACTATAAAATGTCCTTTAGAACCCTTATTATTTTCTTATTTAACTAGTACAATAGCTTGGTGCCTAACTTCAGGCTTAATCGCTGACTATGCTCTTGCCTCTCAGGTAGCATTTTCCATGTTGTAGCTTCTATCACTCACCATAATCCTCAGCAAAAGGTTCAGGTTTTGTCCTGGGGTAGCCCGGCACTGACTCTAACTTCAGTATACTTCATGGGCCTTTGCTTTAGCTGCACCTACACACAGATCCCTGACACACATATACCTTGAAAGCATGACACGTGAGCTTTTCTTTTGCCTGGAAAGCACTTTGCTCCATTGTCAGTTTGGCTAATGCCAATATGTCATTCAAACCTAGCTTCTTCCTGTGAGTGTTTTCAAATTTATCCCACCACCTGGAGGGGATCCCTGTTCCAGATCCCATGTCAATTATTGTATATGTCACAGTTTGTAGGCTCTTTGAATTGTGGTAGGCTTTTTTGTTGGGTGGCTGACAAGTGACGGGATGAGGGCCTTGGAAGTACTTCAATGTTATTTATTTTTCATATTTCTACTACATCCTAAATGAAACTCCAATCACATTTTATTCATCATTCATCATCTTAACATGCTCTACTTCTCAATTGTGTTTGTGGGTGGGTAGATGGGATAGGGGCCCACTATGGATGGTAAAATTTTGTTTTGAAATTTCATTAGTATTTAATATTATTAAAATATAAATATTATCAACATGGAATTCTGATGGAAAAAATCCTGAGTATATTTGGTTTAAATTGTGAATACCTGATCATTTTATGTTATCTAGGAAGTAGCTTATTGGAGAGACACCACTTCCTTTTGGTAATGGTGCAGCACTGTAACCAGAGGAAGTGATTTCTCTAACAAAAAGATGTTTAATACATAAGGCTGTCAAAGAATGAATACACAAGGCAATAGACACAATGATGTATTGACACATTCCTTAATGCTTATTTCCTGTTTTTCCACTTCTGGAACTTACTTTCTGGCAGAGGATTTTTTTGTTTTCTTTTGTTTTTCTCTTATAAGTAGAGAAAAATAACATATTTAGCTTCCTCCACAGAACCAAGGAACAAAGAAATCAGGAGTTAGTATCGTGGTAATTATAGCTGAGTCAAAGCAGTGACAGGAAGAATTTGTGGAGACTTTCATTTACTTTTCTGGAAGTGTAACATTCCATGTAAACACCACTTTACAGATTGATTTGATTTATCATATTTGTGTTTATCAGGGAAACAGAGATATTTATTTTTCCACTGGAAGTTTTCCTAGTTTACCAAAAGAAATGTAATTAATCAAATTAATATGTTTACTTATTTGTCAGCACCTTGTTACAAATATAATCTTTATTTTTCCATCTCTTACCATAGTGTGATTACCTAGGAGATTGCTATTAAAGAAATTTCCACTCTGCTGAGTTAGTCTATATTGAATAGCTTAATGTTCCATACTGCTAACCTTTTAAGTATTCTTATAACATAATTGAAGGTGATTAAAATATCAGAGACTATGTACAAAATAATAAATATGCATCCATGTACCATATCTGATAATTGAAAAGAAAAAACAAAGCAAAGCAATTCCTTTTCTTACCTGCTTATGATTACATCCGCGTGTGTGTGTGTGTGTGTGTGTGTGTGTGTGTGTGTGTGTGTATGTGTTTTCATAAGTCTTATGGTCAGAACTGAGAGGATATTCCTATGCTAAGAGAACTATGATAATTTCTAGTGAACTATCTGTAATGATGCTTAATCCTATGATAAATTAGAGCTATTTTTTCGGAACACTCTTTATCACCCTACATTTTATTCTTTCACTTCATATTTTACTGGACATTCAATTAACTTTTGGTTTGGCAAACATTTGTGCTATACATAGGGGATACATTATAAATATTGGAAAAATAAGTAAAATTCAGGACCCTCAAGAAATGCATTGTTTCCTATGAAAGGTAAGCAAATAACTTAAGTACATAGTATATGTACTTATATGTAGTGGTAACTGTAACATAAAAATGTGTTTTGGATACAAAGAAAAAGTTTCATCTGTTGAAAAGTTATTGTTGGAATTAAACAATCAAAAAAAAAAACAACAACAACTGCAGAGCAGAGATGATGGCCATGCTAAGAGTTGAAAAGTAATTGCAATTACTGGGTAAGTGAAGGAACTAATAAGAAAATAAGTACAAATACACGGAGGTATGAGATAGTGTGTTATAGTTCAAGAATGGCAAATAACTTTATATACAAAGAAAAAGAGAAATGGATAATCAATGCATCTTGGAGGAGAATTAGAGGTCAAATTAAGAACAAGTATGTCATGGTAAGAAGTTTAGGGATACCAGCAAAAAGAGTTGTTAAGTATAATAAATACAGTATTTCTATTTTACTAAAAATTGGTTTACTTCAGTGTGAAATCAAATTTAGAAAAAGTGAGGAAAGTTTGGTGCCAGTAAGACCAGTTATGAAAGCGACATAAGAATATAATGGTTTTGAATATAGGCATCAACAGTGGGAAGGTATCTATAGAAAGTAAACCTGTATTTTTAAATGTTTTTAAAAACATATTGGTTTATTATATTTTACCAGCTGTGTGTCTGTTTTATAACCACACACTCATGTATTCTGTGAAATAACCATATTATCATTGTCAACCATTTTCAGATGAAGACACATACAAAGAGAGCTTAAACCGTTTTCTTAATGGTACAGACCTTGTGAAAGGTAGAGTTAGGATTTGGATCCTGGTAGCATAGATCCAGAATCCATGCTCTTAACCACAAACCATTCTGTTTCTTATGTTTAATCTTGTTTATAAGTGGAGGTATAGCACAAGAGGAGAGAAGGAAGATCTTAGGTTAAACCTCTGGTATCTGATTGAGCAAACAGACACCAGATAGCTATTATTAACTGTGATAGAGAATCCAACACATAAACTAGGTTCAGGATAAACTTCATATATACATAAGAATCTATAACAGCACTATCATGTCTCTTTTTTATTGAGATAAAATTGACAGCATATAACATTGTATTAGCTTCAGATGTACAACATCAGTCCATATACGTATATGTTGCTAAGTGATCATTGCAATAAGTCTAGTTATCATCTATCATCACACATAGTTAGTTTTTTTTTTCTTGTGTTGACAACTTTTAAGATCTATTCTCTTTGCAAGTTTCAAATATACAATACAGTATTTTTAACTAGAATCTCCACACCGTACATTATATCCTTGGGGCTTATTTTTTTAAAAACCAGAAGCTTGCCCTTTCTGACCACCTTCACCCATTTTACTATGCCCACCTCCCCAACAAGTTAGACCTTATAGTTGATCATAAATTTGGAAGAAAATTTAGAAAAATAAAAGTTTGATCAGGGTATACAGTTTCAAAAGTTGCAATTTTATTCAATTTAAAAAGCCCCAAAGAAACAGTATTAATACTAGGGGAAATAAGTATATGTTAGAACATATGCTTCTAGCCAAGATGGAGTAACAAACTGAATTTACCCTCTAGCCATAAAAAAATTAAAAATCTTGACAAAATATTTGAAACAATTCTTTGTACAATGAATAAAATTGTTTTGTCTAGAGCCATCCTCAAGTTCATGGAGTAGGAGAGAGAATCTAAGTAAAGCACAGTGGCTGAGTGATTTTAGGGGCTGGAGCTGAGCTGTGCGGGAGATCAAAATGGCTGCAATTTGTGGACAGGGCACCAGAAGAGGAAGCTAGATAGAGAATAATTCTAAACATCTGCTTGGGAGTCCTCTTAAATATGTGATTGAGTAAAAGCTACTCATGCATGAACTGAAACTCCAAAGCCTGGGCAACATGGATGGCAGAGATTTAAGCTAAAATTTCCCCAAGTTCACACAAGGCTGGAAGACATTCATGACCCTACCAACCAGAAAATAATTTACCTGGTTGAACACTTGCATTTAGCAGAGAAGCAAGAAAGGTTATGTCTTAAGAGTAGGACAAAACTACCTTAGAATAAATATTAACACAAAATGACCACGATAATCAGAAAGCAAATCAACTGCCTGTTAGAACAAACTTTAACACCCTTTAAAAGAAGACAAAAAATGCAGCATATTCAAAGTATTTGGCATCCAATCAAAATTTTCTAAACTTACAAAGAAGCTCCAAGATGTAATCCATAATTAGGAGAAAAATTAGTCCATACAAACAGACTCAAATATAAAAAAGATGAGACAAGATTTTTTTAATAATTATTATAAATAGACACCAGGATTTATAAACAAATGTAAACATAGTAAGGATGTGAAAATGGAATTTCTAGATCAGAAAAAAAATTACTGAATGTGAATAACAGTTGATTGGAAAATACAAAAGAAAATAATCATGTTCTGGAAGAAATAGTAATAAAAAGATACAAGATGAAGCAAGGAGAGGGAAACAGACTAGAAATAAAAAAAACAGAGTCACAGTAGCCTGTGGAAATATATCAAGAGATTCAACATCACTAACATTTTATTAGCACAACAAATGATATATAAAAATTTATGTACCATGACAAAGTGGAGTTTATTCTAAGAATGAGATTGGTTTGACACTCAGAAATCAATAAATGAAATTCACCATTAACAAAGTAAAAACAGGAAAATCATGTGATCATCTCAATAGACTCAGATAAAGAATCTGATAAAATTAAATGTCCATTTATGACAAAAATCTCAGCATGTCAGGAGTACAAGGAAACTTATGCAATGTGATAAAAAGCATCGGCAAGATACCAATAGTTATCATCATATATAGTGACAAAGACTGAACATTATTCTTATAAGACAGGGAAACGGCAAGGACGTTTGCTCTTACCTCTTCTAATCATAGTGTTCCAAAGTCCTATGTAGTGTGATAGGGAAAAAAAATAATAACAACATACTGATCAGTAAGTAGGAAGTAAAAATGGCTTATTTACAAATGGCATGATTTCATACATAGAAATTTCTAATTGCCTATAAAGGAGGCATTAGAAAATTTAAGTTAATTTGTCAAGGAAAAAATAATACAAGTTCAATAATCAAAAAGTAATTATAGTTCCATATTTTAGTAAAAAACTTAGAAAATTGAAATGAAATAAAACAATAAACATTACAAAAGCAACAAAACATGAAATACTTAGGGTGAAAATCAAATACGTATTTGACCTGTTTATTGAAAACAAAAAAAAAAACAGTTGTTGAGAGATTAGAGAGAAGTAAAATTGCCTTTATCCTTAGATAAAATAATCCTTTGCATAGAAAATCTCATGGATTCCTCAAAGTGATTTCTGGGATTAATCACTGAGTTTTTCAAAGCTAAACATTATAAGAATCGTATAAATAACCAACATCCTTTAAAAAAAGTTGAAGCAAAAAAAAAAAAAAAAGTTGAAGCTTTTCTGTCAGTCAATTGATTTACCAAACAATTACAAATTGTTTTGGGCTGGCCAAAAAGTTCATTCAGTTTTATTCTGTAATGTCTTACATTTTCAATACTTTGAAAAATTTCTATTTAGGATGAATAGATGGAATATAGACATTTTTAGGGCAGAAAAGTTGCTCTGTACAATACTATAACAGTGGACACATGTCACTATACATTTCCAAAACCAGTAGAACGTGCAACACCAAATAAACTCATGTAAACTATGGACTTTGGGTGAATATTAGGTGTCAATGCAGGCTCACTGATGGTAGCAAATGCAGACTCTGGTGCAGGAATGATGATAGTGTGGGAAAGTCCTGCATGTTTGGGGACAGAAGGTACATGAGAATTTTCTGTACTATCTGCTTGATTTTGCTGTGAACATAAAATTACTCAAAAAAGATTATTAATTTTAAAAAATTAATAAAATTGCCATTTATAATATCACTAAAAAACAATACATCTAGGGACTAATTTATACAATAAAGGCAAGATTAGGACATGGCTGACTATAAAACATGGCTAAGAGAAATTGAAGAAACCCTAACTAAATGAAGAGAGATATTATTTTCATGAATGGGGGAAATCAATATTTCTAAGATTCTTCCCAAATTTATTTTCAGAAATCAATGCAATGAAATGCAAATCAAAATCCCATCAGATTCTTTTTGTTTTTAGGAAAAAAAGAAAACAGATTATAAAGCTATTTAGAAATACAAATGAGTTAAAATAGCTAAAACAATTTTGAAAATAACAGAGTGTTATGACTTAAAATACCTGATTCTGATTTACTATACAGCTACAATAATCAAGACAGTATGTTACTGGCAAAAGGATAGACACAGAGATCAGTGGAGTAGAGTAAAAAGCCTTGAAATAAATCCACATTTATATATGGCCAATTGATTTTTGACAAATTTATTCAATGGGGAAAGGCTAATCTTTTCAATAACTTGTGTTGGGAAAACTGGATATCCATAAGAAAAAATAAACCTCAATCTTTGCCTCTCACCATGTACAAGCTTGACTTGAAAAGGATCAAAAACTTAAATCTATAAGTAGAAAACTTCTACAAAAAAAATTCGCTAAAATTTTTTGTCGTGAGGGTTAGCTGAATTTTTCTTAGATATAATGCACTCCATAAAACTAAAGCACAAACGTTCCCCAAGTGTTCATAGACACATATTGATAACACTAAACTGATGATTTTTAAAGTGTAGACTAAATATATGACATTTTTAGATAAAGAAATTAATAAAATTAACCCACCAATGATAGAAATCTATACCAAACAATGAAACAAAGTGGAATAATTAATGTAAAAATGTTTAAATAACAAAAGGTAATATCCAGAATATTCTGAGAAAACTCTTTAAGGAACCATAAAATTCTCAGGTTATAAGCAAAATGTTCTGTATCATTGAAATAGTTGGAAAACTTCCTAGTTCATTAAGGAATACCAGAATAACCTTGATATCAAAAACTGACAGGATGAACAATGAAACTCCAGATATATCTCACAGCCAAATATAGTTGCCAACATCTTAATTTAATTCTAGCAAATCAAATTCAGCAGTATATTAAAAATTATGACAAAGTACAATTTATTCTAGGAACCAATGTCTGATTCCACATTAAATTTTTTTTGTAATTTACAGTTGCAACTTTCAGCACTTTCTAAAGTCCTTGCACTCACAAAAGAACATTTATATAAGTGAGATGTATACACTGACTAAATTTCTTTATATTTTAAAAACTCATAAAGTAAAAGAGGCCTAAGAATAAGAACTAAGTAGAAAAACCTTTTCATTTCTTCTGGGTTTTCCTGCATCTTTCTTGCAGGTGCAATTATATCCCCTTATTTTGGATTACCAGGTAAACATCACCTTATAATCTTTGGTGCACAATTTCTCCATTTCCAGAGTTCCTCCAGTTAAAGAAATAGCTGTACATCCCCCAGTTAAACTAATATTAAAAAAATAATCTATGACTACATTGTCCTCTGTCTATTCTGTACAAATTCTAATGGCTTCATTGTGTAGTGCACTCATCTCTCATGGGCCCAGCAAGAATGCAGATTAAGGATGAAGAGCACTGCTGTTGAAATTATTTTAATTATTTCCCAATGATTATATTTTCCAGTAATCTTCTTTAGAAATAAAATTCAATTTTAACCCTGAATTCATTTTTAAGAGTTTGCCTATTGTATTTTTAAACTGCTTCTTTTAAAAACAGATTATGAAATAATTCAAACATAGCAAAAAATTTGAATGCCCAATTTAAGACAGATCACACATATTTGTATCCCTTTGTCTCTTCCTCATCAGATTCTCCAATCTACCTCAGTTCTCCCCTAAAGAATCAATAGTTCACTCTTGTGGGCATTCTTTTTTTTAAATTTTTCACTCCTTTGAATACATTACAATCACATATAGAATTATTTTACATAATTTTAAAATTTATATGAATACCATTGTATTGCATGTTTCATTTTGCAATTTGCTTTACTTTATCCCACGGGGCTTTTACTTTGAGATTTTTCTATATTGATACTTATAGCTTTACTAATTCATTTTCACATTACATAGTACTTCATCATATAAACATTTAAAAATATTGACTCACTATCAACAGTGTAGGGCATGTAGACTTTTAGCTACTATGGGAAATGCTACAAGTGATCATCCATGTATATGTTGCCCTGGACACACATGAAAGAATGTTTTAGCAGTTGCATTGCTCAACCTGTGGGAATCTGCATCTTCAGCTTTGATAGATATTGATGAATTTCTTTCCGTAGAAGTCGTGTAATTTTCATAATCATCAGGTGTATTTGCGACGAGATTTCTCTTGACAGTATTTCTCTTTATGGAATACAAACTGCCAGTCATTCGTCACTCCCAGGAATTCTTTCCTTCCAGTGAGGGCCATCCCAGGCTCGTCCTGGTAAGATGCTGCACCATGATGGGAGCAGGGTTCCCTGTATCAGTGGGTGGGAAGCATGAGCTGCAGACTCAGTCCAAGGTACAAGTGATTCCCCTTGGGGTGAAGTCAGGATGTCAAGGTGGGAGCTTTACACTCCCATTCAGAGCCATCTATCAAACTACAACACTCTGGACTTAATCATTTTAAATACACTGGCTGTTCAAATTCAAGAGTCTCGCTATAGCATTCTGTCACTCTTTCTTGTAAACTTGATAAGCTGTAGTATCCTTTCACTCATGGAACTTAGCTGTCCACTCACGGTAGAATTACAGCCACACTGTAGTACTTGTGCATGTAGAGATGTTTACTTTGACCAAGTTTATTCAAAAACTCATAAAGTAAAAGAAGCATAAAGATAGGAACTCAGCTCTCAGATTTTCTACATTTATGAAAAGGATAAATTTTACCTTCATATTTACCTGCATTACATCTTCTGACTTAAACTTTTATAATATCACATAATGTTTTCACCGTAGTTCCTTTAAGTTGTGAACTATAATAATTGATTAATATAACACCTTTACATTGTTGTAGTTAATATCTCTTACACACACAGTATATTATATTTCCATAACATATTTTTGTGATCTTTTAGATAATTTTGTATAGGATTGTTGCATTGAAATTCTTATGATATTTTGGTCTTGTGCACGTTTGGTTTTGTGCCCTTTTTTTTTTTAAATAAGATTGAGGTATGTTTTCTTTGATACATAATTCAGAAACATCTTATTTTATTTTCTAGACAAATTTAGTAACACTGTGATTACCTAGTCTTTGAAATATTGGAAAAAATCCTTGGAGAATTAACCTGATTCTGGTGGCTTTTTGTGTGAGGTAATTCTTTATATCTTTTTCTATTTTTATCTATGGGGATTGGCATAGTTTGATGTTCTGATTACACTTGGGTCAGTTCTGGTAAATCAGATTTTACTTTACATTTTTTCTATTTTATGTGCATTTTCAAAATGGTCCCACTTTTTAAATAGTATCCTGTAATGATGATTATTTTCCTTGAAATATATTTTTAAAGTATTTATGACTTCTGTTTTATTAATTATTTTGGTTAGTGTCCTGGTATCTTATTGATGTTTCAAAGAAAAATAAATATGAGTTTATATGTTTTACTTTTCTATTTTTACCTTTATCATTTTCTGCTTTTATCTTTGTATTCTGAATTATTATTTTTCTAGATTGTTGAGGTGTGGATTCAATTTATTCATTTTTATTATTTATATGGATCAGTGTAAAAATTTAAAGCTTGGCATTTTTCTTTGAGAGTTGCTGCAATTGTTTTCTGTGAATTCTTATAGGTAGTATTTCATCATCATTATTTCTTAGAAATTCTACAAGTTAGCTTATATTCTCTCATTTACCAAGGAGTTGTTTAATAAAGTTTTTTCCCCAATTTTCAAACAGGATAATTTTTATTTTTGTATTTTTGCCAATAATAACTAGATTTACTGCACCATGATAAAAACAGTTTGTATTATTCCTAAATTATGGCATTTTGAGCTTTTCTTATTGTCTTGATATCTTGTCATTTTTTTTGCGACTTCCATATGCAGTTTAAAGAACTTGTATTTTCCATTAAAGTTGTTAATTAATGTTATAGGTCTATATTTTGATTATATTAGTAAAATGTTATATATCCACACTTATTCTTGTTATTTTGCCCTTTTGTATACTAAAAGTGGTATGTTAAAATCTACCATTATGAATTATTTTTCTATTTCTCCTTTCATCTTCTGTATTTTCTTTTTCATTTCTCTCCATAAGTTTGGTTGTATGTGATTTGGCGCATAGATATGCATCAAATAGAACTGTCACTTTTAGCATTGGTGCATGTCCTTTTTTCTCGCTTAATGCTTTTATAATGTAATTTTAACTTACATGATATCAGGTATCTTGTGAATATTGCTTACTCTTTGCATGATAAGCATATTTGTCCATCTGTTTAGTTTGAGAGTCTCTGAATCATTTTTCTATGGTTAATATTTTACATACAGCATAATTATTTAAGCAAATTTGAAAATAATTTACTTTGAATAAAAGAGCTATGTCAATTTACATTGATGGATATGAATGATATTTTAGATCCCTGTCATAATATTTTTAAATGTTTATTGAGGTCTAATTGACATATGCAAATTGATAAGCTTTGATTTATACATACACACACACACACACACACACACACACATATATATATATATTCACAATATATACTGTCTTAAAATGATCCTCACATTTAAGACAAAGAACATAGCCATCACTCCAAGTTTCCTTATGTCTTCTCACAATCCTATCTTCCTGTTCCTCCCATAAATCCCATTCCCAGTCATTATGGCTCTATTTTGTCACTCTAGGTTAGTTTGTATTTTCTAGAATTTTATAGAAATGGGGTCATAAAAATCTATGCTTTTTTTCTCACTTACTTCATGCAGCATAATTATTTTGAGATATATCCATGCTGTGAATACCAATAATCTATTCCTTGTTTACTGCTATGTAGTATTCCCTTGCATGAATAAATGACATCTGTTTAATCATTCACTTGTTGATGAATAAGTTGGTTGTTTCTAGTTTGTTTTTTTCTATTACAAAGCTTTATCTAGGATAAATATATAGAGGTAGAACTGATGGATCATATGGTAGGTATTCATGTAACATTTAAAGAAACTCTAAACTTTTCCAAATGGTTGTACCCTTTTACATTGAGAATACCAGCATATAAGAGTTCCAGTTCCTCCACATCCTTTTCAATATTTGAGATTGTCAGTCTTCTTAATTTTAGCCACAGTAGCTATGTATTGGAATCTCATCATGGTTTTAACTTGCATTTCCCTACTGATTATTGTTGTTGGATATACTTTTATGTACTCATTTGCCATCTGTATATCTTTTCTTGTAAAGTGTCTATTCAATACTTTTTTCACATTTAAAAAATTGGTTACTATGACTATGATTATGATCTTTGTATTTTGAGAATTCTTATGTATCTAGATGCAAGTCATTTATCAGCCAAATGATTGGCAAATGGCTTTATCTGTGATTTATCTTTTAATTCTCTTAGTGGTTTTTTGAATAGCAGAAGTTCTTAATTTGATGAAGCTCAGCATAACTAATCATGTTCTTCATCTCATGTCTAAGAAATCTTTATCTAAACTAAGATTATAAATATTTTCTCCTATGATTTCTAACTCTAAGGTTTTACATTTGGGCCTCAATTAATCTTTTCATATTGATTGAAGAAATTTTGTTTCTTTATTTTTTTTTTTGTTTGATTGCTTGCATGTGAATATCCAATGGTTCCAGAACCATTTATTGAAGAAACTACCATCTTTTCACTGAACTAAAATTAACACCCATGTGAAAAATCAGTTATTCAAAGCTGTGGAGATCTATTTCTGGACTCTCTATGCTGTTGTATTTATCTATTTGCATATTTTTTTATTGAGACCACATGCTCTGGATTACAGTAATTTTGAAATCAGGTGGTGTTAGTGCTCCTAATTTGTTCTTCTTTTTCAAGTCTATAGAATTGACTGACTATTCTATTATACAGCATTTGTATTTTCTTATATACTTTAGCATCATTTTATCAACTTCTACAAAAAATGTGCCAGGGTTTTGATGGATATTTTGTCTAATCTATACACCAATTTTGAGATAACTGATATAACAATAGAGTCATGTGACTCATTGACCTGGTAAATCATGCCAATGATTTAGATCTTTAAATTCTTTCAGTGACATTTTCAAGTTTTTAATGTACAAGTTTTTCATATCTATTCTCAGATTTATGTCTCCATATTTTATATTTGACAATATTATAAATAACTGTTTTTATTTTGAGTTCTGATTGTTTACTATTATATAGAAATATTGTTAACTATTGCTACCTTTATAAACTCAATGATTATTTCTTATAGCTTTTTTTGTAGATTCTATTGAATTTTCTACCTAGATTAACACATTAGTTATGATAAAGACAGTCTTATTATTATTATTTTTTAATCTGGATGCACTTGACCTTTTCTCTCTTGCCTTACTTAATACATTATCTAGAACCTCTAGCACATTTTGTGTAGAAATGGTGAGAGCAATTGATTTTGATTTTAGGAGAAAATAATTAAGCCAGGTACTATTCATCTCTTACGTATTGGTTTTTAGTAGATTCCTTCTATCATTTTGAGAAACTTCCTTATATTCCTAACTTATTGAGAGCAATGATTAGAAATGGATGTTGGATTTTGTCAAATGCTTTTTAGGTATCTATGGTGAAAATTATGTGGTTTGGATTTTTTTAATTGTTAAAAATAAATTATACTTATTGATTTTCAAATGTTAAACCGTACTTGCATTCCTACATAAACTCCAGTCAGCCATGCAATGTTATCTTTTTCATATACTCTTGGATTCAAATTTCTATTTTTAAATAACTTTTGCATCTATGTTCATGGCTTGTATTCCCAATGTAAAATGTGTTATTATTCTTATATTTACTCCTTTGCAACACATTTTTTTGGTCTGCTTTAATGTTTCTCTTTATCAAAGGTTTTCCATAATTTCGTTGTTATGTTCCTTGGAGTTGTTTTCTTTTTCTTATATGCTTGGAAACTTTTGAGCTTCTTGAATTTTGGTATATGTTTTATAATATCTGAAAAAACATAGCCATTATTTATTCAATTTTTTTCTACATTCTCCTTCTTACTGTACCTTAGGAAATCTAATTCCATATATACTATGCTGATGCTTTTTTCTTATTTTCAAGTGTTTTTCTCTATGTATAACAGATAGTTTCTATTGCTATGTATTTTAGTTCACTAATCCTTCCTTCTGAATCTTCCAAGCTACCGTTAAGTGTTTTTATATATATATATATATATATATATATATATATATATATTTACAGACCTTGTCATTTTCATGTCTATAATTTTTAAATGTATTTTGAATGCTGTTACTAGAGTTTTTGAACATATGGACTGAAGTTATAAGATTTTTTTTAATATCCTAGTCTTCTAATTCTAATGTCTGTGTCAGTTTGGATTAGTTGCAATTAAATTTTCTTCTCATTATGAGTTGTGTTTTCCTGTTCTTTTTGCAAGCCTACTAATCTTTGATTGGGTGTCAGACATTGCTGGATTTTAGATATTATATATTTCTATAAATATTCTTTCTTTCTTTCTTTTTTTTTTCTGAGACGCAGTGAAGTTTATGGAGACAGCTTGATCCATTTGTTTCTTTCTTTTATAAAATGACAAGGGCTTTGGCACAGTGTTCAATCTAGGACTAATTTAGTGTGGACTATTCCATACTAATAAGAAAAGGCTTTCCAGATTACTGTACAATATAACCCCCCAAATCATGAGATTTTCTATTTTGCTGGTGGGCACAAGTACTATTCTCAGTCATATGTGTATTGTAGACACGGTAAGTTTTAATCATTTTGAATGGTTCCTTCCCCCAGTGGAGTCCCCTTACACCAATTTGCTCACCCATACCCTACTACTAGACCACCAGAGTGAGTATTTTTTCTCTGTAGCTCTTTTCTCAGCGTTGCTTTGTCCTGTGAATTCTAAGGCTAAGCTGCACTATTCTCCCTAGACTCTCATCTGCATCTCTAAACTCAGAGTCCATTGTACTCTGCTCAAAGTTACCTATATCTACACAGCAGCCTATGACCTCAGGGTTGTAAACTAGCAAAATCAGAGGGCTCTCCTCTTTGTCTCCCATCTCTCAAAGGTCTTCATCCACTGTTGCCTGATCAGTGTCTACAAAACCATTTTTTCATATATTTCATCCTGGGTTTTTTTTGTTGTTTTTTTCAATCTGAAAGGTAAATCAGATACGAGTTACTCTATCTTTAACAGAGCTATATCTGTTCAATATTAATAAGAAATTCCTTTTTTGAGCATATTTTTCTGAATATACTTTACAACCATGTTTGTAGAAACGTATATATGCACTGGTTAATGTGCACCCATGTTATTTTTTTTGCTCTATCAGGTTACAGGATTTAGAGGTAAGACTATCAAATAACAAAAATCAGATCCAACATTCAGATCCTTTTTAGTAATACCAGTCTCCAATAAAAGAAAGCAGATGCATTTTCCCTGGTTTCTCCAATAGTTTATTATAGGGTTGGGGCAAGAAATGTCTGAAGTGAGTCTGGGTCATCTTGTGGCACCAAAAATTAAGCAAGTCTTCAAGCAAAAACAATGTTGGGGTACACCAAAGACAGAAAGGAGTCAATTGAAAGACCTCCCAGTGGCCAAAGCTGAAAATTTTGAGCAAGAAAATAAATAACATAGTACCAGATTATAATATCCTTGAGTCCATACTAATATAAACAAATGTTTGAACTAATCATTAAATAAATGTGGGAGGATAGACAAATCTCCCATGAAGAAAAGTTCCAAAGAGTTTATATAGACTCTCCTCATCCAAGAGATAATGTCTATCTCCTACCACTTAAGTGTGAGCTGTGACTTCTTTTCAAAGAGTATGGTAGGGAAAGGGAGGGTTGAATTAACTTCACAGTATGAAAATCTAACAATGGGGACAGATTGGGAGTTTGGGATTGACATGTACACAGGGCTATATTTAAAATAGACAACCAGTGAAGACCTACAGCATAGAACAGGGAACTCTGCTCAATACTCTGTAATAACCTAAACGGGAAAATAATTTGAAAAATAATAGACACATGCATATGTATAACTGAATCACTTTGCTGCACACCTGAAACTAACACAATATAGTTAATCAATTATACTCCAATATAAAATAAAAATTAAATAAAATCTAATAATCAGTGCCTCAGCTTGGTAACCAAGTTAGCACCATCTGTGATGAGTCATATTGATGGTAGGTACGTGTGATATCATGTGAAGAAAATGACTCTTTCAGTCTATAGTCTTCCACCTAATAATTTATAAGAAATTATAAATTCAATCTAATTATAAGAAATTTCAATCTAATTATAAGAAAACCCTAGACAAATTCTAGGATCATTCTACAAAACACCTAAGAAGTATCCCTCAAATGTTCAAGGTCATCAAGAATAAGAAAAATTCTCAGAAATTGTTAAAGCCAAGAGTCTTCTCAGGAGACATAATGACTAAATGTAAGTGATACCCTGGATAAGATACTAGAACATCAAAAGGGCATTAGATAAAGACTAAGAAAGCCTTAATAAAGTATGAACTTGGCTAAGTAATGTGTCAAGTTGTTTCATCTGCTGTGCCCAATGGATGATACTCAAGTAACATGTTAATAATGGAAGACACAGAGTGTAGGTATATGCAGTTCTCCAGCTACATTTGCAAATTTCTGGTTTAAACTATTCCAAAATAAAAATGTATTTAAAAACAAAGACAGCAATGCCAAATTCTTCCTACCCCAAATTGCTTATAATACAGGATTGTCATCTCAGGAAATTCTTCAAAATTGCTTCTCAATGGTGTTAATAAATCTGTATATCAGACAGAGTTCACTAATATTTGTGTTTCAGAGTCTCAATCGAGCTGATTTATGGAGTTAACATTTATATGAGAAAAATGTGTTAGCAAGATACAGAAAAGCCCCTAAGTTTCAAAGCACAATATATCTTCAATGAATGTCATAATGTACAGGACTGTCTCCAAATATATACGGGTAGCCTTTTTTTTCTATATGAGGTTTTATGTTCAATCTTATTTTTATATGTTATGCATTGAGACTTCTTAAACACCATATTGAAGAATGACTTAATGATTAAAACTAATTTAAACCATCATTTTATCACATTTTAGATATTTCCTTCCAGACAGTAGCCCATTTGTTAAAAATTATGTTTATTTATTAATTATATAGTGGGATTGTTTCTTTAATAATTTGAATATATTTTACATTTCCTTTATATATAAAACTGTGTAGAACATACGAAACCAAAGTAACCTAGTGTGTGTTCATTTGACTTAAGTTGGTCCACCTTGAACTTATATGGAAAAGGGCAAGATACAACAAGTAAATACATGAAAATTCTATGTGAAGATGAATTATTGATAATTACATCATCTTGTATCATTAAGAACAGAAATAAAGACACAGAGTGAAAAAGAGATTTGGAGATATACAAAGCTACTATTTAGTATATATATATATATATATATATATATATATATACACACACACACATATATATGTATGTATAACTTTTGTAGGGTTCTCCCTTAATCGGAACATGGCCCACCCACACTGAATCTGGGATAAGTGGTCTAACTCTGCAGACAGGAGAGAAGAAAGAGGGATTTGGGGAACACATAGAGCTCTCTGCCACAATGGAATTGACAATTTTGTTATAGTGAAACACCTACTCACTGACTGCTTAATTTATAGATTCAACTAACACACACGGAGCACCCACTCTGCTTAAGACACTGAGAACTTCCTGAGGATACAGGTCACATTCCTGCTATTTAGGACCTTACAGCAAGAAAAAAAAATTAAGAATCCCTCCCTAAGTGTCTATCATCGGATGAATGGATAAAGAAGCTGTGGCACATATATGCAATGGAATATTACTCAGACAAAAAGAAATGAAATTGAGTTATTTGTAGTAAGGTGGATGGACCTAGAGTCTGTCATACAGAGTGAAGTAAGTCAGAAAGAGAAAGACAAATACCATATGCTAACACATATATATGGAATCTAAGAAAAAAAAATGTCATGAAGAACCTAGGGGTAAGACGGGAATAAAGACACAGACCTACTAGAGAATGGACTTGAGGATATGAGGAGGGGGAAGGGTAAGCTGTGACAAAATGAGAGAGTGGCATGGACATATATACACTACCAAATGTAAAATAGATAGCTAATGGGAAGCAGCCGCATAGCACAGGGAGATCAGCTCGGTGCTTTGTGACCAACTAGAGGGGTGGGATAGGGAGGGTGGGAGGGAGGGAGATGCAAGAGGGAAGAGATATGGGAACATATGTATATGTATAACTGATTCACTTTGTTATAAAGCAGAAACTAACACAACATTGTAAAGCAATTATACTCCAATAAAGATGTTAAAAATAAATAAATAAATAAAATGAATTCAGTGAGAAAAAAAAAAAAAAGAATCCCTCCCAAGAGCAACTTATTCTACTTGTAGCATTTCTATGGGATCCAGGAAAGGAGAACTGGTCTGTTTATAAATTTGTCTGTGATGTTTTGTGTTTATCAAGGAATTTTCTTTCTCTAATGTAAAAAATGGCTAAAAAATCCATCAATGACATTATTATAGTAAAACATATAAATTAGATCACTGAACTCTCTTGCTTGGTTAATTTGACATTTTCAGTTAAAGCACTCTACAAAGTTTCCTTATGAAGAAAGTTCATCATTTATTTGATTTTGAAATCTTTCTCAATTTTTGCATATTTACTTAGGAAAGAGTAATTTTCTTATATATTTAGTACACTACATAAACTGTTAAAAACAATGATATTGCAATATTCTCTAACGGTTAAGAATATAAGCTTTTGAAACAGGTTTGGGTTTATGTTCTAGACTCTGATATAATTGAAATATGTAACCAGGGAAAGTTACTAAATCTTTATGTGCTTTACTTTTCTTTTTAATTTTTAAAATCAAGATTAATAGGATTCTTTTGTGAATTACATGATGTAAATGCATAAAGCTTTTAGCATAGTTTCTGGCAGGAATAGTGCTCAATATCAGCTTTCATTTTATGTAAAACTTGAGAATCTTTTTCAAAGGGTAATTTTTAAAACTAAAAAAAGAAGATTTTAGAGAAAAAATGGGTAAATGAAGGTCATACAATGTAAAATTTTACCTATTTATTAAATACAGACTCTTGAGGGTAAGTGATATATGAAATGTCTCAGTGGAATTTTCACAAACTTTAAGAAATGAAAACAGTATGGTAAAATCATTTCATAGCAGTCTTATTAAATTAAAAGAATAACTGCTTTCTCATGAGTTACCTAGATTTTGCCCAACTTCAAAAATGCCATCTTCCTTTTTAAATAAACATAACATTGCTCAGATTGATTAGATGAGTCATGACTACCTACACCATGATACATTGTAATAGTTCATCTTATTCTAACAATGGGTTGAATTTTACATATTACTTTCAGCTATTATTTAGTCACTACTAGAAACATTCAAATAAATAAAATATCTGTGTCTTTTATGTAGATAGCATCAAAGAACATTTACTATGCTATATATTATTTTTGTAATTTAACATTGGGGCAAAAGTTTTTCCAGACAAGACCAATTGCATAATTAATTTCCCTTTTTCTTCTGATTAAATAAAATTCATAGCCAAACTTACTTCCAAATGCAGTGCACGCATTTTGGAGATTTTAAAACATGTCTTTGTGTATATATAAATTCGATTTAATAGTTCTGAGTATACGTTTTTGAGCTTGTTATAATCCGGGTCACATTTTGGAATGGGGATATACAATCGTACATCAATCTATAATATAAAATAGAACATCAAATTTTCCTTTACCATATGCTTTATGTGGATATGCTTATGAGGGCACGAGTGAATGCTTATTAATTACATTTTCACAGCAATATCCTCAGTATTCATTTAAATAGAAAGATGTGTTTTATAGTTATCATTTAAGTATGATACAAAAATTTATATTGTGCTAAATTGGCTCTTCGTGGTTGATCAATCAAGCCATTTCTATGAACTAAAGCACAGTATAACAATTCAGCTTTGAAAATATGAGTTTCATGAACACTTGAAGTTGAAATAAAGATACTGCAGAAAGATAGCATGAAGCTTGAGGAAATGTGAATTATTTAGATCATTAAATCACTAACTGCGTTTTCTGTTTCTTTCAAAATAAAAAACAATAACTCACATTTTGATTTGTGACAATCCTCATAACAGATTGTTGTTCTTTTTATTATTTTTACTGTTTAATTTCAATTAATCTTCAGGTGGATAGGATGCTTCACAAGATTCACTGAAAACTGTGTTCACAGTACTGGAATTATGCGCCTGCTCTCTACAGCAGCTCTGTTTTAAGAGTCTGCAGCATCTGGAAGATTTTTTTTTTCCCTTTTTATTTTTAGTTTTATAGCAATGCTATGGTAGCATTGGGAAATGTGTTCAGAATGTTTATAAATAAGTGCAGGAAATAACTTTGAAATCAGCAGCTGTTCAGACACTTGCCTCTGTTTAAGTGAATAGATGAATATATCTCTCTAATAAAAAGGGATTTTGAATATAATCCAAGTTCTAAGTGTTAAAACAAGACATTACCTGTTTTTAAATGTTAAGCAAATTGCTATCAAATGTGCCCAGCTGGTCAAAGCCTTTGCTACTTGAGAACTGATTATTGTTAGAGTAAAGATGACACGAAAAATAGTACCCCTTATAATAAAGCTAATTCACTCAGTATTTGCAAATCCTTCCACGTGATTAAGCAATCTGCCTCCCCTTTTCTAACATCTGTACATGTCAACATATAATAAATAATCTGATGTTTGAATGTTTCAAATGATTTGTTTAAAAATATAATTTGAATTCAATATTACTTTTAGGTGTAGGTGAATTCATGCAGTTTTAGCCGAAAACCAAAATACTTGCAAATATGTTGTTGACATGTCTGTGTGTGGGGTTCTGATGTGGAGTGCAACGTGAGCAGAAGAGAAATCTCTGAAGAATCAAGAGGTTAGTAGTGAAATTTGTGGTAAGAGACATTCCCCATATTTGTGAAGAACTGGGGCTGCAGAGATGTGACCTGAGGAGAGAAGCTTTGGTCCCCTCCTGGTTGCTGAGTTGAGCATTTCCAGATGTTCATGGTTGCTTTAGTCTCCCAACTTGGGAGACTAAAGTTGCCTAGTTTTACTCTGAAGCACCCGAAGCTGATGGGCCAGTAAACAAAAACACATCAGTGTTAACTGGATCACTGCTGCTCAGAGGAATGAAAAACACTAGGCAGTGCAGCCCTGCCAGGGATATCTGAAAGGTGTGACGTCATGGCACCAGGAATGGCCAGAGTCAAAAAGGCTAGAGTTGCTAAACAGATAATACAGAAGCAGATCACATAAAAGGCATCCACCATCCATGGCAGTTGCCGTCTTGAAGAAACACTCCAAGCATAGAGATTCCCTACAACAGGGGTCCCCAACCCTTGGGCTGCAGACTGGTACCGGGCCGCACAGCAGGAGGTGAGCAGCGCGCGAGTGAGCGAAGCTTCATCTGCGGCTCCCCGTCGCTCCCGAATGCTCGCATTACCTTCTGAAACATCCACCACCGCCCGCGCCCCGTCCGTGGAAAAATCGTCTTCCACGAAACCGGCCCCTGGTGGCAAAAAGGTTGGGGACCACTACCCTAGATCACGGCTGAGGCTGTGGAGTCGGCATGGTAGCATGCAGATTTGGGCAGCTGCACCAGAGACGATGTCCCCAAATAATAAAGATCATCTGGGCTCACACAGTAGAGTAGGGAGCGAGAAGTCGGAAGCTTCAGGGAAACTCAGAAGAGGTAGGGTTTGGGATTTCAGAACTTTTTCCTCCATCTCGGCATACAGAGAAGACTGCAGATGATTCTGAATATCCCATGCCTTTTACAGAAAAGCTAAATCCGTATGTTTATTCATACCATAGCACTGCAGTTTAGAGGTAAAACTAAGAAGGATTTTTAGATAAATTAGGTTCTAAGGAGGCCGTAAGAATTGAAGGTGTCATGAGAGAGCGACCAGATGTTGAGGTGATCAGCCAGGAAAAGGGGAGCAGGTGAGAGGATCACCTCGCTGCTGAAGAGGCCCTGAAAAAGAGGCGCCTGCATTTGTTCGGACCCACCGTCCGTAAGAAAGAAGAGGAGAAAGCACTGGGATGGAAAAGTACTCAATCAAAGGGGAGAAAAGTGTCTGCAAGCCTTCCAATAGGGAGGACTGGGATGAGATGCCATAGAAGGGCCCCAGCTGAAAGCACCTTGACTGGGAGGCGTCTGAGCTAGGAGTGCAGATACGCGTAAGAGCACGTGCATCCTGGGTCTCCGGAGTCCTAGACTGCAACGCGCCCCAGATGGCACACCAAGCCCTGACTGAGGAGGGCGACTGTCCTCCATGAGCCATGCCTCCTAAAGCCTTGGCCGTTGCCTAAGGTGGGTCCTGTTGGATCATACATAGATTTTGGTCTGGAGTTTATTACTGAAACTCCTCAGAAAGTTTCGGCAATATTTGCCTTCACCATTAAATAGACAAATAAATTTTAAATCAGCAATATATGTGTATGAAATTTAACTGAAATTAAAATGTGTCTAGATGTGTTCTGAAAGCCCTGAAATGCATTTTAAGTTGGCGCCAACAATAGAATAGCTACATTGCCATAGTATTTGATAGTATCTATTAACTCTTTCCAAACTGGTATTTAGGGAGAAAGTTGCCAGGGTATATTACTAAAGTTAAACAGGAAAGGTCTCTGATACTTAGATTATTAATCAGTTTAATAATTAATATGAAGAAACACTTATGGAATGGTAGAGTATAGACACCCCAAAATCTGCTCCTCCATAGAAATAATTAGAACACTGACAAAAATCATCAAATCTACTTTTTCATAACTCTGGAAATTAACTAAAGGCATGCAACAACTGAGGGGGGGTTATTTTGAAAAGGACTAAATTTTTGTATGAATGGTGAGTTATGTGACATTTTACCTTGCCTGATTTCTAGCCTTCTCTCCTTGAAACTAACAGCTTCCAAACTATGTCAGCTATGAAAGACAGCAGCCTAGCAGGATTAAAATTAAAAGGGTTGAAATAATAAAATATGTATTAGCTAAACACAATGGAATGAAATTAGAAATTAATGACAAAAAATTTGGAAATCCTCAAATGAATTAAAATTATACTCCTAAATAGCCAATGTCTCAAAGGAAAAAAAAATCACAAGTTAGAATACAGAGATAAAGAAAATGAAAATACAACATACAAAAACTTATGATATGCACAAAAATAGGGTTTAGAGGGAAATCTAGTTGTAAAAGCCTATATTTAAAAGAAGAAAAAAAATATCTTAAATAAAAAATCCACTATTATACCTTAAAAAACTAGAAAAAGTTTTGACTAAACCAAACTAGTGGAAGTAAAAACTAATAAAGATTAGAGTAGAAATAATTGAAATAGAGAATACAAAAACAATTGAAAAATCAACAAAAGCAAAGTTAGTTCTATGAAAAGATCAATAAAATTGACAAACCTTTAGCTAGACTGGCAAAGACTGAAAAAGAATATTTAATTAGTAAAATCAGTAATGAAAAGAGGATATCACTAATGTCTTTACGAAGTAAAAAGGAATATAAGGGATTGTCATGGACAATTATATACCAACAAATTAAATAATCTAGATGCAAATAAACAAAGGCTTAGAAGACACAAGTTTTCAAAACTGAATCAAGAAGAAAAAGAGTATTTGAATGTAAAGTAAAGACACTGAATTTTTAATCAAGAAACATCCTACAAAGAAAATCCTAGGACACACACTACAAGAAAACTAGAGATTGATATCCTTTATGAATGTAGATTAAAAAAAAGAATGTTCAAACCAAACTCATAAAAAATACACATAGAATTTTACACCATAACCAAATATGATTTATCCCAGGAATGCAAGAGTGGTTTAATATATGAAAACCAATGTAATACATTATACTAATATTATAAGGGATAAATTAACATGATCATCTCAATAGTCACATAAAAACATTAGACAAAAATCCAATACCATACAATGATAAAAAAAAAAAAAAAAATAACTAGCAATAGAAAGTTTTCTCGGCCTGATCAAGTGTATTAAAAAAACCATAGCAAGCATACATCATACTTACTAAGAAAGACAGAAAGGTTGGCACCTAAGATCAACAACAAGACATAAATGTCCACTCTTTCTACTTTTATTCAACATTGTATTAGAGGTTTTAACCAGTGCATTTAGGAAAGAAAAATAAATAAAATAATCCAGAATGAAAAAAGAAATAAATAAAACTATCTCTGTGGGTAGGTGTCATGTTTTTTGTTTATAGAAAACCCAAAGCATCAAGCAAAACAAAACAAAAAACTACTAAAGCTAGTAAATGAATTCAGCAAGATTTTAGGACACAAAATAAATATTTAAAAAATCAATTGTATTTCTATATTATCAGTAAACAATCAGAAAATAAAATTAAGAGAACAATTGCATTAGCAATAAAAATAATAAAATTAAGATAAAACTTAAAGGAAGTGTAAAATTTTTAAACTTAAAACTATAGGGCTTTTGGAGCAAAATTTTTAAAGTGAAATAAATGAAAAGACATCCCATAATCATGGATCAGAAGGCTTAATATTGTTAAAATGGCAATGATTTCTAAATTGGTCTACAATTTTAACACAATTACTATGGAAATCTCAGCTCCAATTTATAGAGATTAACAAGCTAATGTTAAAAGTAATATGGCAATGTGAAGAACTCAGCCACGATAATCTTTAAAAAAGAACAAAATTGGAGGACTCACACTTCCTGATATTAAAGCTTGCATAAAAGCTACAGTATCAGGAGAGTGTAGAACTGGAATAATGATAGAGATGAATCAAAGGAATATAATGAAAAGTACAGAAATAAAACATCACATTTATGTTTAATTGATGTTTAACAGGGATACGAAGGCCATTTAAAGGGGACAGGAGGTGAAAAATCATTTCAAAAAATTGTGTTGGGACAACTGGATATCCACATGTAAAACAATGAAGTTGGACCATTTTGTACCCCATAGACAAAAAAAATCCTCCATATATACATATAGCTAAATGTAAGAGCTAAAACTATATAACTCAGAAGAAAAAATAAGTAGAAAGCTATGTAACAATGGATTAGTCAAAGCCTATTAGATACAACACCAAAAGTGAAAGTGACCAAAGAAAAAAACAGATAAATTGGACTTCATAAAAATTAAAATATTTTCTGCTCCAAGGATGCTATACTCCTTCCCTCTCATTCAGTCCTTCTTCTATTATTTAGGAAATACATTCTGCTTGACACTGTGAGGGAGGTGATAACAGCTACAGAGGCTTTAAAGACAGTGTGGCAGTTGACCATGCTGAGCCATGGTGCCCAACTATTTGGTCAAATATTATTCTGGATTTTTCTGTAAACACTTTTTTTTAAATAAATTTATTTATTTTACTTATTTATTTTTGGCTGTGTTGGGTCTTCGTTGCTGTGTGCAGGCTTTCTCTAGTTGTGGCGAGCGGGGGCTACTCTTCATTGTGGTGTGCAGGTTTCTCATTGCAGTGGCCTCTCTTGCTGTGGAGCACGGACTCTAGGTGCTCAGGCTTCAGTAGTTGCAGCGCATGGGCTTAGTTGCTCCATGGCATGTGAGATCTTCCCAGACCAGGGCTTGAACCTGTGTCCCCTGCACTGGCAGGTGGATTCTCAACCACTGTACCACCAGGGAAGACCAACATGTTTTTTTGGATGAGATTAACATTTAAATCAGTTGACTTTAAATGAGGCAGATTGCTCTCCACAGTGAGGGTAGGCCTCATCCAATCAGTTGAAAGCCTTAATAGAACAAAGACTGACCTCTCCCAGCAAAAAGGAATTCTGTCAGCAGGTGGACTTGGACTTGAACTTCAACATTGGCTCTTCTCTGGGTCTCCAGCCCAGCAGTGCACCCTACATACAGACTTTGGACTTGACAGCCTCCATAACCACATGTGCCAACTCCTTAAGATAAATATCTCTGTCTCTCTGTGAGATTATGTATATATTCTAATAAAATCCTATTGGTTCTCTTTCTCTGGAGAACCCTGACTAACAGAGATTTTGGTACTAGGGATGGTTCCAGAGGAAGAGAATCCTGGATGAGTTTTCTGAATTGGTTCTAGGGTTCTTGGTGTTGGCTCTCTAATCAGATTAGATTGAAATACATTAATGAATCTATTTCCAGTAGTAAAGAGACCACTTGACATTTTTGTTTTACTGTTACTCTTTTTAACACCTTAAACAAATATTCTATATTTCAGCACCATATCTTCTCATATTAGAGCATCAAATTATCAAAAAGAGCATTTGTTACACAATTACAACAGTACACTGTACTATCTTTGTGCTTTGCAACCTTCAAAATACCATCACATTAAAGTCAATTAAAGTTTACGGCTGAGAGCATATGGGAGTTTAAAAAAAAAAGCAGATATAGTTCTAAATAGCATGAATACTTTTAAAAGATCAAATTCAGAAATTTTATCAAGTTAATTTAACAGTAATGAGACACATCACTGTCCTAAAAAATGTGCATGGACTGTTGTGGTAAATAGAGCTCTACAATATATTGCCACTGGATACTCCTAATAAAACAGTTATAAGAAGAAAGGATCTGGGTAATTATACGTATGATAACTTTGAACACCTTTGTCAAATGAACAACTATTATGAGATTGGCTGGTTGCTTCTAATAAAATTGGACAAAATGGGAAGAAATGATGTATGTAGGGATTCAAACTGCAAGCTTGAGCACCACAAAAATGATCTGTAAATGTCTGTGTATGCCCTGAAAGAGACCCTTCCTTCTCTACTGTACTTGCAAGGCTGAGATTGCTAAAAACTAAACTCAGAATTCCATTATGTAAGAGGCTGAGTTACAACACAAATGGAATTGCCAGCCTCTCAGGGTGTCTCTTGTTAAAGTGAGGGCACTGAGAGCAGGCATAGGATCCTGAAAGATGGAATGGGGATGTGTGAGAAGACTCTGATAAAGGGGGAAATGTTAAGATTCTAAATTCTGATGAGTCTTCTTTGCCAATAGGAGCAGCTCCAGCCTCTGTATGAGAAGATTAATCCTGCATTGCCTAAGGAAACTTTAATGGTCTCCTCTGAGAAAGCTCTTGCTAGACATAGTTTATTCTCTTCAGCAGCCATCTCCATCACCCATCTTTGTTTCTAGAATTAGAGCTAGACTTAAGTCTAAGCAGGACCTTAAAAGTGAAGTACAAAGTGTGACCCAAGAGGAGGTATGCAACACTCCAAAACAACTACCTAGCAAATGCTAGGTTATACGTACAGAAATCTGGGGAACGTGTGAGAGAGTGAATATTAAGGGTGTGTAATCATGGTGGAAGAAACATAAAGTTTGGTCAGGTCAAATTTATTGATATGGGTCCACTAAGCTAAGATTCTGCAATTAATTTTGCAGTTTGGAGAGTAAGAAAAGATTCTATTAGGTTGTGTTGTTGGCTGAAACATGGAAGGAAAAGTGGTCAACATTTAATTCTCAAAATGCCAAGCCACCATAATTTAGTGTAGAGGAAGGATTCAAAAGTTTGGAACGACTGGAAGGTTAAAGTAGATTTGTCATTTAAGAATTAATCACCTTTCCTGAGAGGACCCAGAGGAAACATATTTCATTATACTGTGAGAGATAAATTTTTGAGAGAGGTAAATTTTTGAGGAGAGCCTCAACATCCTTGAAGAGCTCAATGAACCTTCTTCTCTATAAGCCAGAACTTATGATTGGAATCACTGCCACTGAAGTGGGAAACTTTAATGCAATGAGAGTAATTGGATCTCAGAATGCAGGGGCTAAGTGTGGCATTCAACTGCCGAATGCAAGGTGAGCACAGTTATCATAATAGACAACAAAGCTAAAGCACCATTCAGAATAGTCTGGCTGGTGTAGACCCATGTTGTTGGCCATGTAGCATTGCATCATGCTGTTTCTAGAAGGGAAATAGATATAAAGCCTACTAAATTCTTACATGGTCTATATGTGCAGAAATGTTCTAAGTCAAGTAAACAAAAATCTAATTTAAATTTTAAAAACTGAGAGTCAGAGCCTGTCAGTCAGTTCCCAGATTTGAGCCAGTTTACAGACATAGAACCCTGCGAATGAAGGAGAGGCCAGGTCCCCTTGAGGAAGGAACTCAGTACACTACCAAAAATTTACACTGTTAATTTTTACCTCCGTTTTCCCCAAAAGAACCTACAGCCTCTTACCCTGCAACTGTGGATTGGGGAAAAAGGAACTGATCCACCCTTTGGAGACTTACTCAACATTGCCTCTGAACTAACAAATTCAGGAAACCCAAAACATCACTGTGGTCCACCAGTCAGAGTACAGGCTTATTGAGCATAGGTGATCAATGGAGTTTATCTCAGGTCTGTCTCAATGGACCCAAAACCCATTCTGTGGTGATTCTACCATTTCCAGGATGCATAATTGGAACAGACATAGTTAGCAACTGGCAGATTCCCACATTGCTTCCCTGATCTGTGGAGTGAGGGCTATTATGGTAGAAAAGGTCATGTGGAAGCCACTGGACATGCTCCTACCTAGAAAAATAGTAAACCAAAAGCAGTACCGTGTTCCTGGAAGGATCTCAGAGGTGAGCATAACTAGGGACTTGAAAGATATAGGGATGGTGACTCCCAAAACATCCCTATTCGACTTGTCTATTTGACCTACAAGGAAGACAAGCGGATATTGGAGAATGACAGTGAACTGTTGTAAGTTTATCCAGGTGGTGACTCAGTTTGCAACTGTTGTACCAGATCTGGTTTTCTTGCTAGAGCAGATTAACACATCCCCTGGTACCTACTATGCAGGTATTGATGTAGCAAATGCTTTTTTTCCCCTCCATCTGTCTTAGTAAAGTCCATCAGAAGCAGTTTGCTTTCATCTGTCAAAGACAACAATGCACCTGCACTATCCTACCTCAGAGGCACATCAATTCTCTAGCTCTATGACATGATTTAGTTTGCAGGGATCTTGATTATCTTCCCCTTCCACAAGATATCACACTTTTGTTCATTACATTGATGGCATTATGGTGACTGGACCTATTGAGCAAGAAGTAGCCACAACTTTAAACTTATCGGTGAGACATTTGCAAGCCAGAAGATGGAAAATAGATCAAACAAGAGTCAAGGTCCTTCTACCTCAGTTAACTTTCTAAGTGTAGAGCATGTTGAGATATCCCATCTAAGGTAAGGATAAGTTGTCACATCTGGCCCTTTCTACAACCTAAAAGAGGCACAATGTCTAGGGGCCTCTTTGGATTTTGAAGGCAATATATTCCTAATTTGGGTGTGCTTCTCTGGCCCATTCACCAAATGACTCCAAAGCTACTAATTTTGAATGGAATGTGAACTAAGAGAATGCTCTGCAGCAGGTCTAGGTTGCCATGCAAGCTGCTCTGTGGCCGGGGGAATATGACTTAGCAGTGCCAATGCTGTTTGAGGTAGTAGTAGCACATAATGATGCAGTTTGGAGCATTTGGGAGATCCCTGGGAGTGAATCACATAGCAGACCCTTAAAACTTTAGAGCAGAGATCAGTATTGAACCTCCATATGGCACCATTCCTCAGGCTGATCAACCAGCTGCCTGGTGGCAGGTTGATTAAACTGGATTACTTTCTTCAGTGGGGAAGTGACAGCTCCTACTATAATAGACACTCACTCTGTATACAAATTTGCCTTTACTGTATGAAGTCCTTCTGCCAAAACTACCACCCATGGACTTTCAGCATACCTTAACCTCTGTCATAGTATTCCACATAGCATTACTTCTAATCAAGAAGCTCACTTCATAATAAAGGAAGAGCAGCATTGGATGCAGGCTTATGGAATTCACTGGACTTACCATGTTTCTCACCATCCTGAAGCAGTTGGCTTGACAGGAAGTTAGGATGACCTTTTGAAACTCAGCTACAGAGCCAGTTCCATGGTAATGCCTTGCAGGACTGAGGCAAGGTTCTCCAGGAGACTGTATATGCTCTGCCTCAGCGTACCATATATGTGCTGTGTTTTCCATAGCCAAGATTCACAGAGTATGGAATCAAGAGATGGGAATGGGAGTGATATCACTCACTGTTAACCCTAGTGGCCCACTAGTAACATTTCTGTTTTCTGTTTTCCTGCCTTTATGCTCTTCTGTACTAGAGGTCTTAGTTCCAAAGAGAAGAATGCCTCCACTAGAAGATAAAAAAAAATAATTCCATTGAACTGCAATATTAGGATTGTCACTCAACCACTTAGGACCCCTCATGTCTTTAAATGAATAGACAAAGTTACTGTGCTGGCCAGGTGCCTGTTCTTAACTACCAAGGAGACATTGGACTTCTATTGCACAGTGGAGCTAAGAAAGAGTATGTCTGGAGTACAGGAGATTTCTTAGGGTGTCTTTTAGTATTGTCATGCCTGTGATTAGGTCAATGGAAAACTACAGCAACCCAGTCCAGGCAGGACTACTAATGGCCCATACTCTTCAGGAATAAAGCTTTGGGTCACCCATCAGAAAAAGAACCAAGAACAGCTGAGGTGTTTGCTGAAGGCAAAGGGAATGTGGAATGGGTGGTTTAAGAAGGTGGCTATAAATGCCAGCTATGACCATGTGACCAGCAGTAAAGATTGTAACGTTTATGAGTTTTTTTTTCTTATTTTGTTATGGATATATATGTTTTTGTATTTATTAAACAAATGTCTTTATTTTTTTCCTTTGTTTATTCTAGTATCATGGAACATAACATGTATGTCATAGTGTTTAGGTATCATTAAGCATGGTTTAAGGAGATGTGTATTGATGCCAGGTTGAAAATGAGTGGATATGTGATGGTTAATTTGGTGGTTAATATGATGGTTAATAAGCACTAGATGCTTGTGATCAAGTACAAGGCAAGGATATCCACAGTAACCTTATCTATTTATTATTATATTGGAAATTCGAACTAATGCAATAAAACCAAAAAAGTAAATAAAATTTGGATTAGATAAGAAGAAAAACTAATAAGCAATTATACCAAGGTTGAAGCATACAAGGTTAGTATACAAAATCATTTGCTTTCTTACATAGCAGGACTGAACAGTCAAAATTTTAAATTATACACACAATACCATCTACATTAACACTAACAAAATAAGATGCTTAGATATAAATCTAACAAAATATACATGAGATATATATGGAAACTACAAAAACTCTGATGAATAAATCAAAGACCTAACTAAATGAAGAAATATTTCACATACTTAGATGATAATTCAAGAACGTCAAAATGTCAGTTCTTCCCAAATTGCTCTATAGATTAATTGCAATTCCAGACAAAACCTCAGTATCTTCTTGTGTGGATATTTATTCACAGATTCTAAAGAGTATATGATAAGCAAAAGATCCAGCATATCTAGCACAATATTAAAGAAAAAGAACAAAGTCAGAGAATTGACACTACCTAACATCGAGTTACTATAATGCTACAGTAACCAAGACAGTTTGGTGTCATTGAAAAAACAGACAAATAGATCAATGACAAAGAATAGAGAGCCCAGACATAGACAGACATAAATATAGCAAATTGATCTTTGACAAAGGAACAAAAACAATTAAATGGAGAAAAATAGTTTTTTTTCAACAAGTGATTATATAACAACTGGACATCTGCATACCAACATATAAACCTAGAACCACACCTTACACCCTTTAGAAAAACTTCACTCAAGATGAATCATAGACTTACATATTAAACAACAACAAAACTATAAAACTCCTAGAAGGAAAAATGTAGGTTCTTTGGTTATGGGCAATAACTTCTTTGATGCAACGTTGAAGCCATGATGCATAAAAAACAAATTTGATCATTTTTATTATTATTACTATCATTATCAATATCAAAATTAAAAATCCTGCTTGGAAAATACATTGTTAAGAGATTGAAAAAATACCTCCATTTAATAGAAAATATTTCTAAACTCATATAAAGAACTGGTATCCAAAATACATTAAAAAAAAAGAAAACAAATAATCCAATTAAAACATGGGCCAAAGATCTGAACAGACACATCACATGAGAATATATACAGATTCTAAATAAGCATATAAAAATATTCTCAACACTATGTGTCATTATGGAACTTCAAATTAAAACAACAATAAGGTAACACTGCACAACTATTATTAGAATGGCTAAAAGAGGAAACAATGACAACAGCAAATTCTGCTGAGGATGTGGGGCAAAACAGCCTCTCATTTATTGCTGGTGGAGTTGCAAAATTGTGCAGCCACTTTGGAAGACAGTTGGCAGCTTATTACAAAAGTGAACATACTCTCATCATATTATCCACCAAAAGCACTCCTTGGTAGTTACCCAAACAGTTGAAAACTTATGTTCACACAAAAGCCTGTACATAAATATTTATAGCAATGTTATTCAAAATTGGCAAAACTTGGAAGACACCAACATATCCAATAGGTAAATGGAAAAACAAACCATGGTACTTCCACAAAATAGTAATAAAAATAAATAATCTGGAGTGTAATATCAGCAAAATGGCAGACTAGGAAGTGCCAAGTCTTCATCCCCATGGAAACAACAAAAACCTCTGAAACTTACTAAAATAACTTTATAGGAGCTAAGAAAACAAATCAAAGGTCTGTAGCAACCATATAAACCTCCAATGAAGAAAAAGCCACATTTAAAATTTAGAAACTTTTGCATTGTCTTAACTCACCTTTGCCCTAGTCGCTCCCAGGCATGATGTGGTCTTGGTCTGGAGGTGGCAGCTGTCTAGTTCTCAATTTCCTCCTTGAACCAGAGGGAGCAGATATGACCTTCTTTGCAACAATCCAAACTGTCAGGAGTCTGCCTGAAGGGCAGGTCTCTGTCTCTCCTAGCTTGGAACTCAGGTAGTAGATGCAGCAGTTCATGGAAGCTATATACATGAGGATTAGACACCTGCAATCACTTGTGGCAAGAAATTGTGGGTTGAGACATTTAATAGACCATCTAAGGCCTGAAGAGAAGCAGGGGTGAGATTTTGTTACATTAAGATACTCAAAAACAGCCTTAAATATGGGGGAGTAAAAAAGCTACAAAAGTACAAGTTAGGGCTTCCCTGATGGCACAGTGGTTGAGAGTCCGCCTGCCGATGCAGGGGACATGGGTTTGTGCCCCGGTCCGGGAAGACCCCACATGCTGCGGACCGGCTGGGCCCGCGAGCCATGGCTGCTGAGCCTGCATGTCCAGAACCTGTGCTCCACAACGGGAGAGACCACAACAGTGAGAGGCCCGCATACTGCAAAAAAAAAAAAAAAAAAAAAAAAAATACAAATTAGATGCATACTCAAAAGAAAAACCTGAGAAAAAACATGTGCTTTTACATAGGGCTGATACTTAGGTTCAGGAGAGGCCCAAAGCACAGAGGCAGTCTGCAAATACTCAGAAAGTTGCCTATTTTTTCAAAACCCCAGTGTTCAGCCCCAAATCACAAGGCACTCAAAAAATAGTCAAACACAAATTATTCAAAGAAAGAAAATAAATAGGCAGAACTATTCATGAAGAAATACAGACATAAAAATCATGAGACAAAGGCCTAAAATGAGCATCTTAAATACATTTGAATAGTTAAAGGAAAACATTAACACAGAATGAAAGAAAATCAGGAAAATGATGTGTAAATAAAATGGGAATATCAAAAACAAAAGACAGTAATTATAAAAATTAAACAGAAACTCTGGAGATAAAAATATACAATAACTAAACTGGAAATTTCCTAAAAGGGTCCAATAGCAGATTTGAACAGAAAAAAAAAAAATTCTGTCAAGTTAAAGTAGTATACTTGAATTATTATGTCTGAGGAACAGAAAGTTAAAAGAATAAAGAAAAATGAACAAAACCTAAGGGATTTATGGGACACAATCCAACGAATAAATATACAAGTTTTCAGAGTAAGGAGAAGAGAGAAAGAAAGAGAATAATTATTTGAAGAAATAATGGCTTAAAACCATTTAAATTTGGTGGAGTATTTGAATCTACAAATTCAAGAAGCTCAACAAATTCCATATACCTTATACTCGTAGACACATACAGCAAAACACATTATAATCAATCTGTTCAAAGACAAAGAGATAATCTTGAGAGCAGGAAGAGAACAGTCAATCATCACATACAAGAAATCCTCAACAAGTTTATCAATAATTTCTCAGAATAAATTTTAGAGGCCAGACACAATGATGAAAACAAAATAAAACTAAAAACCTCACAATTGACATTTCTATACCTGTCAAATCTTTCTTTCAATAATGAGGGAGATATTAAAACATTCCCAGATGAGCAGAAGTCGAAAGACTGTACTGCCACTAAATTTACACTACAAGCAATGTCATAGGTGATGTTCAAGTGAAATGAAAGTAAGCTAGACAAGTAATTTGAAGCTATATGAAAACAAAAATATTTTCAGAAAAAGTAATAGCATGAAGAGAGGAGCTTCAAGATGGCAGAAGAGTAAGACTGGAGATCACCTTTGTCCCCACAGATACAACAGAAATACATCTACATGTGGAACAGCTCCTACAGAACAACTACTGAACATTGGCTGAAGACCTCAGACCTCCCAAAAGGCAAGAAACTCTCCATGTACCTGGGTAGAGCAAAAGAAAAAAGAAAAAACAGAGACAAAAGGATAGGGATGGGACCTGCACCAGTGGGACGGAGCCGTGAAGGAGGAAAGGTTTCCACACACAGGAAGCCCCTTCAGGGGCAGAGACTGTGGGTGGTGGAGGGGGGAGCTTTGGAGCTGCGGAAGAGAGCACAGCAATAGGGGTGCGGAAGGCAAAGTGGAGAGATTCCCGCACAGAGGATTGGTGTCGATCGGCACTCACCAGCCCGAGAGGCTTGTCTGCTCAACCGCCGGGGTGGGCGGGGCTGAGAGCTGAGGCTCGGGTTTCAGTCGGAGCGCAGGGAGAGGACTGGGGGCGTGAACACAGCCTGAAGGGGCTAGTGCACCACAGCTAGCCGGGAGGGAGTCCAGGGAAAAGTCTGGACCTGCCGAAGAGGCAAGAGACCATTGTTTCAGGGTGAGTGAGGAGAGGGGATTGAGAGCACCGCCTAAAGGAGCTCCAGAGATGGGCGCAAGCCATGGCTATCAGTGCGGACCCCAGAGATGGGCATGAGATGCTAAGGCCACTGCTGCTGCCACCAAGAAGCCTGTGTATGAGCACAGGTCACTATCCACACTTCCCCTCCTGGGAGCCTGTGCAACCCGCCACTGCCAGGGTCCCAGGATCCAGGGACAGCTTCCCCTGGAGAACGCACGGTATGCCTCAGGCTGGTGCAACGTCACATCAACCTCTGCCGCTGCAGGCTCGCCCCGCATCTGTGCCCCTCCCTCCCCACGGCCTGAGTGAGCCAGAGACCCTGAATCAGCGGCTCCTTTAAAACCCCGTCCTGTCTAAGTGAAGAACAGGCGCCCTCAGGAGACCTACACACAGAGGCGGGGCCAAATCCAAAGCTGAACACCGTGAGCTGTGCGAACAAAGAAGAGAAAGGGAAATTTCGCCCAGCAGCCTCAGGAGCAACGAATTATATCTCCATAATCAACTTGATGTACCCTGCATCTGTGGAATACCTGAATACACAACGAATCATTCCAAATTGAGGAGGTGGACTTTGGGAGCAATGATATATATATATATATATATATATATATATATATATATATATATATATATATATATATGGGTTTTTCCCCCCTTTTTCTCTTTTTGTGAATGTGTATGTGTATGCTTCTGTGTGTGATTTTGTCTGTATAGCTTTGCTTTTACCATTTGTCCTAGGGTTCTTTCTGCCCGTGTTTTTTGTTTGTTTGTTTTGTTTTGTTTTGTTTTAGTATCGTTTTTAGCACTTGTTATCATTGGTGGATTTGTTTTTTTGGTTTGGTTGCTCTCTTCTTTCTCTCTTTTTTTTTATATTACTTAAATTTTTTTTTTGGTAATTATTTTATATTTTTTATTTTAATAACATTTTATTTGATTTGATTTATCTTCTTCTTTCTTTGTTTCTTTTTTTTTCTCCCTTTTATTCTGAGTCATATGGATGACAGGGTCTTGGTGGTCCAGCCAGGCATCAGGGCTGTGCCTCTGAGGTGCAAGAGCCAAGTTCAGGACATTTGTCCACAAGAGACCCCCCAGCTCCACGTAATATCAAATGACAAAAATCTCCCAGAGATCTCCATCTCAAAGCCAAGACTAGGTTGACTCAACCACCAGCAAGCTACAGTGCTGGACACCCTATGCCAAACAACTATCAAGACAGGAACACAAAACCATCCATTAGAAGAGAGGCTGCCTAAAAGCATAATAAGGTCACAGATACACCAAAACACACAACCAGACGTGGACCTGCCCACCAGAAAGACAAGATACAGCCTCAACCACCAGAACACAGGCACTAGTCCCCTCCACCAGGAATCATACACAACCCACTGAACGAAACTTAGCCATTGGGGGCAGACACCAAAAACAATGGGAACTACGAACGTGCAGCCAGCAAAAAGGAGACCCCAAACACAGTAAGTTAAGCAAAATGAGAAGACAGAGAAACATACAGCAGATGAAGGAGCAAAGTAAAAACCCACAAGACCTAACAAATGAACAGGAAATAGGCAGGGTACCTGAAAAAGAATTCAGAATAATGATAGTAAAGATGATCCAAAATCTTTGAAATAGAATGGGGAAAATACAAGAAACATTTAACAAGGACCTAGAAGAACTAAAGATATAACAGTGATGAACAACACAATGAATTACATTGAAAATTCTCTAGAAGGGATCAAAGCAGAATAACTGAGGCAGAAGAATGGGTAAGTGACCTAGAAGATAAAATAGTGCAAATAACTACTGCACAGCAGAATAAAGAAAAAAGAATGAAAAGAATTGAAGAAAGACTCAGAGACATCTGAGACAACATCGAACACACCAGCACTTGAATTATAGGGGTCCCAGAAAAAGAGAAAAAGAAAGGGACTGAGAAAATATTTGAAGGGGTTATAGTTGAAAACTTCCCTAATATGGGAAAGGAAATAGTTAATCAACTCCAGGAAGTACAGAGAGTCCCACACAGGATAAATCCAAGGAGAAACATGACAAGACACATATTAATCAAACTATCAAAAATTAAATACAAAGAAAAAATGTTAAAAGCAGCAGGGAAAAACAGCAAATAACAAACAACAGAACCCCAATAAGGTTAACAACTGATCTTTCAGCAGAAACTCTGCAAGCCAGAAGGAAGTGGCAGGACATATTTAAAGTGATGAAGGGGAAAAACCTACAATCAAGATTACTCTACTCAGCAGGGATCTGTCAGATTTGACGGACAGATTAAAACGTTTACAGACAAGCAAAAGGTAAGAGAATGGAGCACCACCAAACGAGCTGTACAGCAAATGCTAAAGCAACTTCTCTAGGCAGGAAACACAAGAGAAACAAGACCTAAAATACAAACCCAAAACAACTAAGAAAATGGTAATAGGAACATACATAACGATAACTACCTTAAATGTAAATGGATTAAATGCTCCAAACAAGACATAGACTGGCTGAATAGACTGAAAAAATAGACTTTAAAACAAAGAATATTACAAGAGACAAAGAAGGACACTACATAATGATCAAGTGATCAACCCAAGACGATATAACAATTGTAAATATTTATGCACCCAACATAGGAGCACCTCAATACATAAGGCAATACTAACAGCCATAAAAAGGGAAATCAACAGTAACACAGTCATGGTAGGGGACTTAAACACCCCACTTTCACCAATGGACAGATCACCCAAGATGAAAATAAAAAAGGAAACATAGCTTTAAATGATACATTAAACAAGATGGACTCGATAGTTATAGGACATTCCATCCAAGAGCAACAGAATACACTTTCTTCTCAAGTGCTCATGGAACATTCTCCAGGATAGATCATATCTTGGGTCACATAACAAGGCTTGGTAAATTTAAGAAAATTGAAATTGTATCAAGTATGTTTTCCTACCACAATGCTATGAGGCTAGATATCAATTACAGGAAATAATCTGTAAAAAATACAAACACATCAAGGCGAAACAATAAACTACTTAATAATGAAGAGATCACTGAAGAAATATAACAGGAAATCAAAAAATATCTGGAAACAAATGACAATAAAAACATGATGACCCAAAAGCTATGGGATGCAGTAAAGCAGTTCTAAGAAGGAAGTTTATAGCAATACACTCCTACCTTAAGAAACAAGAAACATCACAAATTAACAAAGTAAGCTTACACCTAAAGCAATTAGAGAAAGAGGAACAAAAAAACCCCAAAGTTAGCAGAAGGAAAAAATCATAAAGATCAGATCAGAAATAAATTTTAAAAAAATGAAGGAATGATAGCAAAGGTCAATAAAACTAAAAGCTGGTTCTTTGAGAAGATAAACAAAATTGATAAACCATTAGCCAGACTCATCAAAAAAAAAAAGAAAGAAGACTCAAATTGATAGAATTAGAAATGAAAAAGGAGAAGTAAAAACTGACACTGCAGAAATACAAAGGATCATGAGAGATTACTACAAGCAACTATATGCCAATAAAATTGACAAAATGGAAGAAATGGACAAATTCTTAGAAATGCACAACCTTCCGAGACTGAACCAGGAATAATAGAGAACATGAACAGACCAGTCACAGCAGGGAAATTGAAACTGTGGTTAAAAATCTTCCAATAAATAAAAGCCCATGACCAGATGGCTTCACAGGTGAATTCTACGAAACATTTAGAGAAGAGCTAACACTTACCTTTCGCAAACTCTTCCAAAATATAGCAGAGGGAGGATCACTCCCAAACTCATTCTACAAAGCCACCATCACCCAGATACCAAAACCAGACAAAGATGTTACAAAGAAGGAAAACTGCAGACCAATAGCACTGATGAACATAGATGCAAAAATCCTCAACAAAATACTAGCAAACAGAATCCAGCAGCACATTAAAAGGATCATCCACCATGATCAAGTGGGGTTTACCCCAGGAATGCAAGGATTCTTCAATATACGCAAATCAATCAATGTGATATACCATATTAACAAATTGAAGGAGAAAAAATATATGATCATCTCAATAGATGTAGAGAAATCTTTTGACAAAACTCAACACCCATTTATGATAAAAAACCCTCCAGAAAGTAGACATAGAGTGAAATTACCTCAACATATAAAGGCAATATATAACAAACACACAGCCAACATTGCACTCAATGGTGAAAAACTGAAACCATTTCCACTAAGATCAGGTACAAGAAAAGTCTTCCCACTCTCACCACTATTATTCAACATAATTTTAGAAGTATTAGCCACAGCAATCAGAGAAGAAAAACAAATAAAATGAATCCAAATAAGAAAATAAGAAGAAAGATGTCACTGTTTGCTGTTGACACGATTCTATACATAGAGAATCCTAAGGATGCTACCAGAAAACTACTAGAGCTAATCAATGAATTTGGTAAAGTAGTGGGATACAATGTTAATGCACAGAAATCTCTTGCATTCCTATACACTAATGATGAAAAATCTGAAAGTGAAATTAAGAAAATGCTCCCATTTACCATTGCAACAAAAAGAATAAATACCTAGGAATAAACCTACCTAAGGAGACAAAAGACCTGTATGCAGAAAATTATAAGACACTGATGAAAGAAATTAAAGATGATACACATAGATGGAGAGATATACCATGTTCTTGGATTGGAGGGATCAACATTGTGAAAATGAGTATACTACCTAAAACAGCCTACAGATTCAATTCATTCCCTATCAAACTACCAGTGGCATTTTTCACAGAACTACAACAAAAAATTTCACAATTTGTATGGAAACACAAAAGACCCCGAATAGCCAAAGCAATCTTGAGAAAGAAAAACAGAGCTGGAGGAGTCAGGCTGCATGACTTCAGACTATACTACAAAGCTACAGTAATCAAGACAGTATGGCACTGGCACAAAAACAGAATATACATCAATGGAACAGGATTGAAAACCCAGAGATAAACCTACGCACATATGATCACTTATCTTTGATAAATGAAGCAACAATATACAGAGGAGAAAAGACAGCATCTTCAACAAGTGGTGCTGGGAAAACTCAACAGCTCCATGTAAAAGATGAAATTAGAACACTCTGGATCACCATACACAAAAATAAACTCAAAATGGATTAAAGCCTTAAATGTAAGGCCAGACACTATCAAACTGTTAGAGGAAAACATAGACCATTCTATGACATAAATCACAGCAAGATCTTTTTTTTTTTTTTTTGTGGTATGCAGGCCTCTCACTCTTGTGGTCTCTCCCATTGAAGAGCACAGGCTCTGGACACACACTTTCAGTGGCCATGGCTCATGGGCTCATCCGCTCCGTGGCATGTGTGATCATCCCAGTCCGGGACATGAACCCATGTCCCCTGCATCGACAGGCAGACTCTCAGCCACTTCACCACCAGGGAAGCCCAAAATTCTGGGTTTTCTTTTTTCTTCAATATCTTTTTTGACTCAGGTCCTAGAGAAATGGAAATAAAAACAAAACTAAACACACGGGACCTAATGAAACTTAAAAGCTTTTGCACAGCAAACGAAACCATAAACAAGACAAAAAGACAACCCTCAGAATGGGACAATATATTTGCAAATGAAGCAACTGACAAAGGATTAATCTCTAAAGTTTACAAATAGCTCATGCAGCTCAATATCTAAAAAACAAACAACCCAATCCAAAAATGGGCAGAAGACCTAAATAGACATTTCTCCAAAGAAGATATACGGATTGCCAACTAACACATGAAAGAATGTTCAACATTATTAATCATTATAGAAATGCAAATCAAAACTACAATGAGATATCATCTCACACCAGTCAGAATCACCATCATCAAAAAATCTACAAACAGTAAGTGCTTGACAGGGTGTGGAGAAAAGGGAACCCTCTTGCACTGTTGGTGGGAATGTAAATTGATACAGCCAATAGTGAGAACAATATGGAGGTTCCTTAAAAAATAAAAATAGAACTACCATATAACTCAGCAATCACACTCCTGGGCATATACCCTAAGAAAACCATAATTCAAAAAGAGTCATGTACCAAAATGTTCATTGCAGCTCTATTTACAATAGCCAGGACTTGGAAGCAACCTAAGTGTCCATCAACAGATGAATAGATAAAGAAGATGTGGCACATATATACAATGGAATATTATTACTCAGCCATAAAAAAAAATGAGTTTTTTGTAGTGAGGTGTATGGACCTAGAGTCTGTCATACAGAGTGAAGTAAGTCAGAAAGAGAAAACAAATACCATATGCTAACACATATATATGGAATCTAAAAAAGAAAAAAAAAAGGTCATGAAGAACCTAGGGGCAAGACGGGAATAAAGATGCAGACCTACTAGAGAATGGACTTGAGGATACGGGGAAGCAGAAGGGTAAGCTGGGACAAAGTGAGAGAGTGGCATGGACATATATACATCACCAAATGTAAAATAGATAGCTAGTGGGAAGCAGCCACATAGCACAGAGAGATCAGCTTGGTGCTTTGTGACCACCTAGATGGATGTGATAGGGAGGGTGGGAGGGAGTGAGACTAAGAGGGAAGAGATATGGGAACGTATGTATATGTATAACTGATTCAGTTTTTTATAAAGCAGAAAATAACACACCATTATAAATCAATTATACTCCAATAAAGATGTTAAAAAGAAAAAAAAGTAATAGCATGGACAAATATAAAAACAGTGTTTTATATATATATATATATATATATATATATATATATTAAACTGGGGTATAGTTGCTTTACAATATTGTGTTAGGTTCTGCTATACAACAAAGCAAATCGCTGTATGTAAACATATATCCCCTCCCTCTTGGACCTCCCTCCCTCCCCCGCATCCCACCCATCTAAGTCACCACAGAGCAGCAAGCTGAGTCCCTGTGTTGTACAGCAGGTTCCCACAAGCTATCTATGTTACACATGGTAGCCAAAGCAATTTTGCGAAAGAAAAATGGAGCTGCAGGGATCAGGCTCCCTGAGTTCAGGTTAGACCACAGAGCTATGATAATCAAGACAGTATGGTCCTGGCACAAAATCAGAAATATAGATCAATGGAACAGGATAGAAAGCCCAGAATAAACCTAGACACCTATAGTCACCTAATCTATGACAAAGGAGACAAAAATATACAATGGAGGAAAGACAGCATCTTCAATAAGTGGTGCTGTGAAAACTGGACAGCTACATCTAAAAGAATGAAATTAGAACACTCTGTAACACCATACAAAAAAATAAACTCGAAACAGATTAAAGACCTAAATGTATGACTGGACACTATAAAACATACAAACAACACTCTTTGACATAAATCACAGCAAGATCTCTTTTGACCCACCTCCTAGAGTAATGAAAATAAAAACAAAAATAAGTAAATGGGACCTAATTAAACTTAAAAGCTTTTGCACAACAAAGAAAACCATAAACGAGATAAAAAGACAACTCTCAGAGTGGGAGAAAATATTTGCAAATGAAGCAACAGACAAGACATTAATCTCCAAAATATACAAACAGATCATGCAGCCCAACATCAAAAAAAAAATAAAAACCCAATCAAAAAATGTTTGGAAGGCCTAAATAGTTGCAATTTTCATTTGTAATAGAGTTACAAAACAGAGCTTTTTATTTGTTATGTTATTTAAAACACAAATGCCTAAAATAATTATAAATCTATGTTATGGGTACATAGTGTATAAAGATGCAATTTGTGACATAAATAACATAAAGTGGGAGGGAACAGAGTTGTATAGGAGTAGAAGTTTTGTATGTAATTGAAAAGAAATTTATATCAATTTAAAATAGATCATTGTAAGTTTAGGACTCTATATGCAATCCACAAGGTAACCACAAAAAAAATTATATAAAACATTCACAAGAGGATATGAAAATGGAATTGAAAACTGTCACTACAAAACATCAACTAAACACGAAGGAAGGCAGTAATGGAGGAATTGGGGGAGGAGGGTTGTAAAGCCATAACACATAAAGAAAACAAATAACAAAAGGCAAAATTAAGGTTTCTCTATCAGAAATTACCTTACATGTTAGTGAATTAAAGTTCTTAATCAAAAGGCATATATTGGTAGAATGAGGGAGAAAAAAAACAAGTATATGGGCTTGCAAGATACTCACTTCAGATCTAAAGACATGCATAAGCTGAAAGTGAAACACTGGTAAAAGATATATTATGTAAATGGTAATCAAAAGAGAGCTGGGTGGTTTTCTAATAATAAATCAAATAGACTTTAACTCAAAACTCTTATAAGAGACAAAGAAGGACATCATATATTGATAAAAGTGTCGACCCACTAAGTAGAAATAGTAATTAAAAACATAAATGAACTAAACATCAGAACTCCAAAATAGACAAGGCAAACATTGACATAATTTAAGGGAGAAATGGACAGCTTTGCAATAATAATTGGAAACTTTAATTCTTCACTTTCAATAATGAATAGAGCAAATAAAAGATCAATGAGCAAATGAAGGACTTTAAAACAGTATAGATTAACTAGCCCTAATAGATATTTACAGAACACTTCACCCAGCAACAACAGAATACACATTTGCCTCAAGTGTGACATTCTTCCGAATAGGCCATATACTAAGCCACAAAACAAGTCTTAAAAATTTGAAAAGACTGAAATCATACCAACTATCTTTTGTAATCACAATGAATAAAATTATTTCTGTCTGCAGATGACATGATCTTATATGTAGAAAACCCTCTAGATCCCACCCCTCACAAAAATTACTAGAATGAATAAACATATTCAGCAAAGTTTCAGGAAAAAATCAATGTATTAAAATCAATTGTGTTTTTGTATGCTAACAGTGAGCAATCTGAAAAGGAAATTAAGTAATAATTCCATGTATAATTAAATTGAAAAAATACATAGGGTAAATGTAACCTAGGAGGCAAAATACTTTTACATTAAAAACTGCAACACACTGCTGAATGGAATTAAATACAACATTAATAAATGGAAAGACATCCCTTGTTCATGATTAGAAGACTTAATATTGTTCAGATGTCAATATTACCCAAAAAGATGTACAGATTCAATGAAAAATCTCTCAAAAGCCCCAATTTTTCATGTGGAGATTAAAAAGTTTATTCTAAAATTTGTAGGAAATATCAAGGGACACCCAAATATCCAAAACAATCTTGGAAAAGATATATGAAGTTGAAGGCGTCATGATTCCTGATTTTAAAACTTAATACAAAGCTATAGAAATCAGAACAACATGCGTGGCATAAAGACAGGCACATAAACCAATGGAATAGAATGGAAAGCCCAGAAGTAAGCCCTCACATATATTTTCAAATAATTTTTGACAAGATTGCCTAAACGATGCAATTGTGAAAAGACAGCGTTTTTTCAGCAATATTGTTGGGAAAATGGATATCCACATGCAAGAGTGAAGTTGAAATCTTACCTTCTTCCATATACAAAATGTAGCTCAAAATGGATCAAATTAAACATAAGAGCTAATATTATAAAAGTTTATATAAAATTTTATACAAAAATCTTAGAAGAAATTTTAAGGGGAAGCTTTATATCATGGGATTGAGCATTGATTTCTTAAATGTGACACCAACAGCACAGACAAGAAAAAGAAGTGTAGAAGTTGTATTTCATCCAAATTACAAACTTCTGTGCATTAAGGGACTCTGAAGAAACTTGAAAGGTAACCTGTAAAATTTGAGAAAATATTTGCAATTTAGATATAAAGCATCAATATCCAGACTATATAAACATATCCTTCAACTCAACAACAGCAACAAAAACAGAAACCCAATTCAAAAATGAGCTAAAGACTTGAATAGACATCTATCCAAAGATGACATACACATGGGCAATAAGTATGTGTAAAGATACTCAACATTACTAATCACTAGGGAAATGTAAATCAAAAGCAAAATGATATACCATTTCACTTCCATTAATATGCTCTTATGGAACAAAACTTAGGTTTGCTTGCCCCTGGGCAGTAAAGCCTATCTTCTGATACTGGGTTGTGGTGAAGGAAAGTACAGTGTTTATCGCAAGGCACTCAACTTGGGGCCAAGCATGTAGAACAAGCAGCTCATGCTCAACAGATTTGAACTCCCTCATGGTTTTCAGGGGAAGCATCTTTAAAGGCAAGGTGAGGGAGAAGGGTGCATAGTGCCTGATCAGCTCAAAGACATTCATTCTTCTGACTGGTTTGTGGTGAGGTAATCAGGAGTCAACATGTTAACCTTCTGGTTCCAACCAGTGTGGGTCTATGTGTTTCTGGTCAGCATGTAATTAACTTCTTCTACCTGGTAGGGGTTTCAGGGTCTGTAAAACAACTCAAGAATCTGGCACAGAATATTACAGCCTTTGAAGAGGAAACAAAGGTTCTTGACTTTGTTTCATATCTAAACTATTATTATTTTGTTCTACTTGATTGTTTTCCTTTGTTTCTGCATTTCCTCGTTTCTTTGATAAAATCTGCCCTTTGGCACTCAAGGAAGATCTAAGAGGTTAAAGCTTTGCTACAAACAAGAGGTGGGTAGAGGATGTGAAGGGTCTGTCCCTGGGAAGGCCCCACAGTGTCCTGAATATTCTAGCAAAAAAACAACAACCAACCAAACAAAAAAAATTAAAAACACAGAAAATGAGAGGTGCTCACAAAAACTGTGGAGAAATTGGAACCGATCTGGTAGTGTGAAAGTAAATTAGTGTAGCTGCTGTAGAAAATGGTACAGTGGCTCCTCAAAAAAAAAAAAAATCAACATAGAATGATCATACAATCCATTTATTCCACTTCTAGGTATATAATCAAAAGAATTGAAAGCATAGACTCAAACAGACATTTGAACACCAATGTCCATAGTAGTACTATTCACAGTTGGAAAAAGCTGGAAACAACCTAAAATTCTATTTACAGATGAATGGATAAACAAAATGTGGAATATACATACAGTGGAATTTTATCCAGCCTTAAAAAGGGATGGAATTCTGTTACATGCTATAACATGGATGCACCTTGAAAACATTATGCTAAATGAAATAAACCAGTAACAAGCAGAGAGAATGTTGTATAATTATGCTCATGTGATTGCTGTTCCTAGAGTAGACACATTTATAGACACAGAAAGTAGAATAGTGGTTACCAGGGGTTGGGATGAGGAAGACAAGGGAGTTATTATACAATGGTAAGAATCTCAAAATTTCAGGTTGATAGGACAAAAATTTCCAGAGATGGATAGTAGTGACAACTGTCTGATAATGTGAATATATTTAATGCCATTGAACTACCACAATAAAAAAGGGAAACAAGCTAAATAAAAAAGAAGAAAAAGGGCTTCCCTGTGGCGCAGTGGTTGAGAGTACGCCTGCCGATACAGGGGACATGGGTTCGTGCCCCGGTCTGGGAAGATCCCACATGCCATGGAGCGGCTAGGCCCGTGAGCCATGGCCGCTGAGCCTGCATGTCTGGAGCCTGTGCTCCACAACGGGAGAGGCCACAACAGTGAGAGGCCCACATACTGCAAAAAAAAGAAGAAGAAGAAAAGAAAGAGATGATCCCATGTCTTTTTCCCTAGATGAGATCATATATGAACATAATACTTGAAAATGCTGCAGTAATTTCACAGTCATGAAAGGAGACACCCTGGGGCAAAGTTGTCTCACAGAGGATGCCAGAGGGAAGTGATGGAAGGAACCTGGATTTGTAATGATACCATGGAGCTAAATGATTGTACTGTGCCTGGAACTTGATCAAGCCCTGGACATCCAATTATGCAAAATGACAAAACTCATTATTATTCTAAGTAAAGGAAAAAAAAAAAGAGCTATCAAGCCATGAAAACACATGGAGAAATCTTAAATGTGTATTACTAGGTGAAAGAAGCCAATCTGAAAAGGCTACATATGGTATGATTCCAACTGTATGACATTCTGAAAATGGTTAAACTACAGAGATAGTAAAAGATCAATGGTTGCCAGAGGCTCATAGAGGAGAGAGGGACAGGGAGGAATAGGTGGACCACAGTGGATATTTTAGAGCAGGGACACTACTCTGTGTGATGCTGTAGTGGTGGATACATATCGCTGTACATTTATTAAAACACACAAGACTGTACAAGACAAATCATGATCTCTGATGTAAACTCTGGACTTTAGTTAACAATAATGTATAAATATTTTGTCATCAATTGTAATACGTATGCCATATTAATGCAAGATGTTAATAGGGAAAATGGAGAGTGAGTGGGTATATGGGGACCCTCTGTACTTCCTGCTCAGTTTTTCTGTAAACCTAAAGCATCTTTGAAAAGTGTATTAATTTAAAAAGTAGCTATTATTGACATTTAGGCATGACAGCACCAGAAAAGGAGAGCCAGTTTAGGATGGGAGGTTCTTCTCCAAATCATTTACATCTGGGGGTCACCAACTCTGACCTGGTTGCTAAGTGATTTAAATGACCTGGCTGCTAAGTGATTTGTCCTTGGATAGGACACTGGGTTGACACATCTTATTGATACTTATGGTCCTTAAACAAGCCCTTGTCTTTGGGGTACAGCACAGGCTTTATAAACTGGGAATCAAGGTTGAAAACTGGGCATGACATGGCACCTAGATTCCTGCAAGTGACTACTGCATATGATAGGCTCACTAATATGTGTTGATTTTTGTCACAAATGCTGGAAAACTCTGACACCAATAGCTATACTTCAGCTTGATTTATTTATTACATTTGTGTGAGCTTACCTTACACAATAACATTGACCTAAAGGAAAATAAGCTGAGAAATATGGATCATATTTTCAGCTCAAGTTTTAAATGAGAGGTAGAGTTAATGGTACATTCTATAGAGCTCCAACAGCATGAGTTTCTCATACACACATTCTCTCTCTCTCACTTTGATCCTAATTTTCTCATTTCAATTTACTATTCTACACAAAACTTATAGTTCTTACAGATTTGAGCATAGATAAATGTTTTTATGGTTTATAGTTAGGCATGGGCTGAATCTTCTTTGCCATTCTTTCAACCAGGTATGGTGGATGATCATAAGTAAATAAATAAATAAATATCTGTTATAAAGAAAACCTACACTTGAAACCATGAATTACAAAACTTGAGTTTAAGTCATGACTTAGCCACTTATTAGCTCTGTGTCTTTTAAAATTTTATCTGTAAACTTCATTGCCTTCCCTCATTCTTACGTTATTATACTTTAAAATAAAGAGGTTAATTATAGCTTGTAGAATATTAAATAAACACTGTAATTATATGATATATGCGAGATAGCATCATGAAAAATATAACTGAAATGTTCATGTAATTACAATTAATTTAAGCTGAGTGAAATGCAGAGGCTGTTTTTCTGTGGCTATCAGAAAGAAAGGAAGAAAGAAAGAAAGAAAAAGAAAAAGGTATTTAATGAAGTGAACTTAACTTTCTTCCTTCTTGATTGCCATCCCCCCCACCCCCTGCCTTCCTAGGGACAATAGCAATGTTAGTTGAGTAGCCATTTTTCATTGGCAAGTCGATGTGACACGTTCTGTGATCAGAATGAAGCCAGAAAGAGGTTTAAAGAAACTTAGAATACAAAGAGTGACACAGTCAAAACTCCTAAAATCTCAAGTCAGAAAGTTAGGAATTTTTTATGTAGACCCTGAAGGAGATCTTTGAGGTAACTTGATGTGTGATGTGTCAAATACACTTAATTTTAGACATTTTAGGAGAGAGGTGCCATTCTTTCCTCCATGATCAGTGCATCTGCTCTGCTCTGTACTCAATTCCATGACCAAAGGCATCACATCTTACTTCTATCTAACAGCAGGTCAGCTGGGCACGATGTGGGTATAAACCTGATAAGCAAATTAAAAGAACTGAAAGGGGACTTGGATATTGATATCTCAGAAAGGACTAGAATGCACTAGAAAATTGTGAAAGGCAGGATTTGCTGAAGCCAGAGCAATGATTACAAGAAATTCAAGGGCAAGAAGAGCCTTTCCTTTACCCTTAAAATGGAGTTAATCTCTCAGATAGAAGTCTTACTGCCCCTTGAGCTGTGATGGGCATGTGCTGACGAGCTCACAGAAAACAACTTGCTCCTGGTCTGTGCTCCCAGAGAAAGGAAACACCATTCTATAGAGATGCAACTAGAGGATTTGTTAGTCTAACCTCTGCATGTTCAAGTAAGGACTGTGGAAGATGGATGCTCAGGGTCTTGCCTAAGGATATGCAATAATGAGTTTCCAAGGAAGGAACAAGGCCTCTCGTCAAGACTGTTCTGTGTTGTTCAGTCTCTCTAAGGAAAGGCCAGACTCTTAACTAATGGCTTCTTTGCATCTGAAAATTGGTCACAAGAAGGAAAGTGCCATAGAAATTATTCGCTAAATATACAGGTTCACTTTCAGCCCTCACCAAACTTTCCAAACAGCTTGACAAAAACAAGGCAAAGAACTATCCTTTCCATTTGCTTTAAAGGAATGATATTTGATTAACCCTACAAACTAAGGTCATCAAACTGAAATCAGAAATTTGCAAATAATTATATTTTCTTTGTATTCTATATTGTGTGAGTTTCATTCTCTGAATAGACTATCTGTATTCACTAAGCTAAGTAAGTACTGACTAGTCATAACTACTAGTCCACTGAGCTGAGGAAAACAGCTTAGATGAGAAATGAAGAAAATTATATATTAGAAAAATTAACCTAAAAATACAAAAATAACCCCAAATTGAAGTGGATTGGGAGTTTACAAATTTCCAGAAATTTTATTTTAAGTCAACCTTCAGAAAACCCTCCTATTTCTTCAAATTAAAATTTTGTATGCAACAAATATTCTGTTTTTCACTCCAGCCCACATACTGCTTTGCATTTGAAAATAAGATTTCTACCCCCAAATTTAAATTATTGATATATATATTCAATATTTTATTAATTTCATTTTTACATCTTAGAACCTTAACAAATATAACCATATGTAGCCTTCAGGTGGAAAAATACCATTTTGTACATGATAACATAAATAGTATTTATGTATAAATATTATAAGCATGTTCCTAATACATATATGTTTATATATACTTGCGTATACTTATATATTCTTATGTTCTGCATGTATAATGTGTGTATGTGTGTGTGTGTGTGTGTATAAAAATCCAAACTATTCTCTTTTTCCCCAAGAATTTCTTACAAAATTATAAATTATTACTTAGAAGAGTTTAACCTTTAACTATAATTTAAAAGCCCAGAAAAATACTTTCATGTTGAAACACTTTGAGGTCTGGATTTATTTTAATTTACCTAATAATCAAACTTAATTGGCATATTTAGCTAAGTTCACTTCCCATTGAGTAATTTATTTTTAATCACTAAAGTCAAAATTCTTTATATATTTTTCAATCAGTTATTTCTTGTTCCAAAATTCTGTAAAAGCTTTTAAAATGCCAACTGCTTTGTGCTTGTAGAAATTGCTGGAAGAATTTAAAGACTTTAAATATGCATTAAAGAGAAATTAAAATAGGTATATGATGGACCTAGGAGAATATTTGATCATAATATGTAAGATTAATGCTTTAAATAAAAAGTAAAATATTGTGTATTTCTTGTTCTCTCATCCATCAGAAATTGCTGTTATTCAGACTAACAGCCTTGTCTTCATTCCTGCCCAGTCCTGAGTGTCCTGGAATTGGAAAGCTGGTGATAATTTACTGTCATTACAAACTAACTGGTTATGGTTAACACCATCTCTTCAGAAGTCCATACATTTAAAATGTTAGTCACATTACTTTTACATCTCTCCCTTTAGAATAGTAACAAAAAATGATTTTATATCAATGTCACTCAAAATGGCACAAAACCCTGTGCATGGGGATTTAAGTTTAATTGTTTATTGCTTAATTTAAGAGTAATCCTTGAAATCTATGACCTTCCTGGCTATGCTTACTGTACAAGTTAGTTCAAATTATTTAACCTAACTGTTCTTCAAGCCCAAATTCTAGAACTTCTTATTTCAAATCAGTATCAACCTCAGATCAATACTTTAAGCAAGTTTTTTTTTTTTTTTATGATATGTTTTGTTGTTCCACCTAAGTCTAACCCATTTCAGAGAGAATTTAAGAAATCAAAAAGGCTGTTTATTAGAGCACTCCTCTTGGTGTAAAAGTTCACACATAATCCATTTGTAATTGTTATTCTTGTTGATTTGCAGGAAAAAAAGGAAGAAATATGCAACTATGAGATAAAATACTATACGCTACTCAGAGCTTGAAACTGAAGACATGAAGGGCAAATAAAGAGGGTGAAGGAAGGAGGAAAAAGAAGACTCGGAGTCCTATGGGTGCTGTACGGTAACAGGGAATCACGTTTTCTGTTCACACTTCTTCCACTGTCCAAACCTGGTCTTCTACGCTTTGAGGGCACATCTGTCATCTGTGTAAAGAAGGGCTGTCCTGTGATCTCCAAAGTCACCTAGGTCTACCATTTACCCTCAAATATTTGCATTTTTTTTCAGGTTCTTTATAAGTTCATCTGAGCTGAGGTATATGCTCTGCCTTCCTTGCAGTACACACATTTAATTTCCCTAATTATGCTCTTTATTTTTAAATTCTTTTTTTTCTTTTTTGCGGTACATGGGCCTCTCACTGTTGTGGCCTCTCCCGTTGCGGAGCACAGGCTCCAGACGCGCAGGCTCAGCGGCCATGGATCACGGGCCTAGCTGCTCCGCAGCATGTGGGATCTTCCCGGACTGGGGCACAAACCCGTGTCAGCAGGCGGACTCTCACCCACTGCGCCACCAGGGAAGCCCTATTTTGAAATTCTTACAAGTGGGCAGGCCAAGTTTCATCTGCTAATGATACAAATAGACTGCCTATAGGCTATTTTGGAGGTTTGAGAAAGTCTTAGTTTATGAAATATGAAGACTGAGTCATGGGATAGTGTTATAGGATGAGCCATAGTATGGATGCAGAAAACTGAGGCCAACTTTCTGGAGTGATACTTTCCAAAACACTGCCTGGGTATAAAAGGAAAGAAAGAAAGAAAAAAAAGAAAGAAAGAAAGGTCTTTGCTGAAGTTGATGTTTACAAATAAAACATTGTGAAGGATTTTTTTCAAAGTATGAATAACACTATTAATCTGTTGTACAGGCAGGGATTAATTAGGGAGAAAGAATTCTAATTTTATAGAGAAGGCACTAGATGCTTGCATTACAAAATTGGCAAAAGTGTTAAGATAATGATTAAAATAAAACTTGGCAAAACTTAAACATGCCTTCTAGTCTAAAAGTCCAGTTGGTTGACAACCTGGGCTTTTCAGGGAGAACTTAAGGTAAAAAAAATGAAATTTGGCAGCAAAGTGATGAATATGGATGACATATGATTTGGAATAATAAAGGAACTTCTAGAATGGTCAGAAGGGAATTTACCAGTGTATGTCATGGAAGAGAGGATGACAATCTATTTTCCCATCAAATTAGGTAACTGACAGGTGGGTTAAGTATGTCAGAGGAACTTATAATTGTTTTAAGTTAAAATTTAGAAAAAAAGAGGTGAGAACTCTGGAAATAAATAAAGGACAGAATTTATTTAAAGAAAACTCTACTGTTCTAAGATTACTCTGTGAATAAGGAAAAACAAACAAGTTGAAATGTACTGTAACTGAAGGATGCCATATATGAATAAATAATTTATTCACACGAATATGTCAGTTTTGTACTCTTCTTGAAGGCCACTGCATTTAGAACCATCTCCGTTGTGTGAAATCAAGTTAATGAAACCCACTTATAAACCTCAGGGAATGATTTCATTTAAATGAGTTTTAAGACAGAGTCAATTTATAACCAAAGTCTTTTTACACGTTAAAATATTTTAAATTAAAAACCTCTATTAATATGTGACATTTTATATTAATTTATATAGATTATATGTATTCTCCTCTTCCTTCCTTCAATGGCCAATCTCTGGATACTATACCCTCTTGAATTTGTAAGACTTGGGTCTGTTAATCCATCTTTCTCCTGACCATTAGCCTTTCACTTTATTGAGTGATTTGCTTTACATATAAACTTTTTCTAATATATGGCCCCCAACCAAGTAGAAAACATTTCTCAGATCCCACATCCCTCTGTTAGCTGATACAATTCCACTTATTTACTTACTTTCTCAGCCAAACATTCAGAAATTATCCATCCACCCATACTGTCTCCAGTTGCTTATTTACCTTTTACTCTATTTTATTTTTAAAATACATTTTATTCCAGATATGCATATTGCTAAGTGTACAGCCGATGATTTTCCACTAAGAAATTCTTGTGTATACAACTCCCTCTGAAAGAAATAGTACATTACCAACACCCCCAAGTTCCCTTTGCAGTTAATAATTACTTATCTTTTCAAGGGTAACCATCTGACTTTGAGGTTTTTTGGTTTGCATTTGTAAGTTATATAAATGGAGTCATATGCATACGTACTTTCTGATTTGGATTCTTTCCTTCACTGTTATGATTGAGACATGGACCCTGGGAAGTATTTAAATCATTTTTATTGCTGTATACTGGTTCATTGTAAGAAGCATACATTTAACTTACCTATTCTCTCACTAAATGGGCATTATTCTTTTGTTCAGTGTTTGACTAATGCAAATAAGGCTGTTGTGAACATCGTTTTGCATGAGTTTTAGTGCATACATATATGCTGAGAGAGGAATTACTGGATCATAGGAAGGCATATATTCAGCTTCAATACATATTGCCATATTTACCAAACACTACATATTTGCTGCCTCTTTAATTTTATTCTCTCTGGAAGATGTGTAGAGAGTGCACATTAAATTATAATTTCATTCTCCTGATGTCTAATGACGTTGAGCACCTTTTTCATGTATTATTGTCAATTTAGGTATCTTCTTTAGTCAAGTGGATTTTCATGTATTTCATTCACTTTCTTTTTTTACTGGTTTGTTGAGTTCCTTATATATTATGGATACAAGCTCTTTGTCAATTTTTTATATGCAAATAGTCACTCTCACTTCACTCTGTGGCTTGCTTAATTTTATGCTTTTTACAATGAATGTAATTTCTTGATTTTAATAAATATAATTATTTTCCTTATGGTTAGTATATTTTCAACCAGATTTAGAAATCTTTATCTCCTTCACTGGCATGAATATATTCCCCTACATTATCTTCCAAAAGTGATATTTTATTTTATTTAGATATACAATCCACCTGGATTGATTTTTTGTATCTTGTGGATAAGTAATAAAGATACTCTTTTCTACATAAATATCCAATTGATCTAGTATAATTTATTTAAAAGACCATCTATTTTCATTGTTGTTCTTAGGACAAAACAAATATCTTTTTTCAAAGCTTTTTATTCTGTGTTGCTTAGTCTCCCTAAGGTAAATCCAGATAACCACTGGAATGGATTCTTTACGTCATTTTTATACATCAGGCATTTCTCTACATATGCCAGTGTCTAAATCTGGACTACATTTGAATTATTTTTTCTGTTGCTCCAATATGACACTCACTTAAATATTATATCCTTATTTTAACCATTGATATCCTATAATTTTATTATTATTAATTTGTTTTTAACTAGGTTAATAGATCTTTTATGGTATAGGAATGTTATTTTTGAAGTGGTGACATTTAGAGAATTTCCCTTTGTATACTACATATATAGAGTTCTATACAATTTATATATAAACTAATACATTTAATATCTCAAATTACCTAATGAGGTAGGCATTATTACTGTCCCCATATTATGCATGAAGAAACAGAAGCACAGAAGTACAGGCACAAAGAAGAAAAATATGAATGTTAGTCACCTAACGCAGTTAGTGATTGGCAAATCTGTCTTTGAATGCAGGTATCTGGCTTCAGCATCAGTGCTTTCAGATGTTATGCTATGCTTTCCTTTCAGAGGCGTCTTTGTGTTTCATCTTGAAGTACTTGAGGAGACAGTTGCTGAGACTGGGTTTTAGTTCTAGAGCTTGGAAGATTGGCTAGGTTTAAGGATATTCTTATTTGAGCATAGTAAATAGGATTTACTGTCATATTTGTATATAGTATTAGAAGAAAATAAAAATCCTGAGTGATAATTAAGTTTGCACCATGATAATAAATAGATAGAGGATCCCTTTATGGAGATAGGAAGCACTACGGGAAGTATATTTATAGGATGGAATGGAGAGGTTTGTTAAGTTGGAGATGCCTAAGAGACAACTAAATACAAGATTCAAGTAGAAATTCTAAGGTGTATATGTGATATGTAAAAGCATGAAACTGATGAGATCACCTAGAAAGAGAATGCACATAAAGAAAAAAAAAGAACTAAGAATAAAGTTTTAGGACAGGCCAAATTTAAAGTTCTGAGAAAGGAGATCAAGACAGCCAAAATATTAGGAGGAAAACTAGGTGAGTGTGGGTCATGGCAAGTGAGGAAGGGAGTAATCAAGACGGGAATGGTCAACTTTGCCAATTGTTGCTGAGACACTGAGTACAATTATGGCAGAAACTTGACCAAAGTTATTGGCAAGTTATAGGCAAAAAGGGCAGAAGATGGGATGAAATACAGATTGAAAAGAGTTGAAGAGAAAATGGATGCTGAGGAGTTGGATGTAGGGGTAGAGAAAGCTTTTAGAGATGTTATGCTCTAAGTGAAAGAAAAGAAATAGAAGGTAATGGAGGAACTGAGGGCTCAAGGGAGAGTATTAAATATATATGATATGAGGCTTGTTTTTATAGTGAAAGTAATAATCCCATATATAAGAAGACTTTCATTACAGTGACAAAGTCCACGAAAGCTTGAGAAGACAGAAGAGCAAAGAAGTAAGCTGAAGGACTGACCTAATATAATTATAATTCCATGGGATATTGTCCTTTTAATATTTAGGTTTTTATGTATTCAGAAAATAAGTGGGATGAATTCCAAAGCAAATTCTATTTATTTTTCACATAAGTAGTCAATATTCTAACACTATTTAGGGAGAAATATTTTCTTTTTTTTACTGATTTGAAATATTTTTATCACATTAATACAGATAAATATGCATATAATACTATATATACATTCACAAATATACAATTTAACTTTTTGTATATTTCTGAGCTATAACAAATTATTTTAATTATGAGATTTAATGATATTTAACTCCTATATATTTGCTCTGCTTTTAAAAATATTATTGTTTTATTCTTGGGTATTTATTCTTCCATCTCAATTTTAGAATCACATATTCAATTATAATTTTATTAAAATTTTACATGAATGTGAATGAGTTTGACATTTTTATAATAATATTACATTTATCATTAATGATCTTGATATATTTCTCCATTTAATCACGTCTTCAGAAAGGTCCATACTATTTTATTACACCAGATGAACATAATCATAATACATTAAGGAGACAGTGACCAGGTATTGAAAAGTCTATAAATCATGTCACAAAGACAAATGAATGTGTTTAGTCTGGAAAATAGCAACTTGAGACATTTATAGTAAAATTCCCAATTTTTGAGGGTCTCTTGTAAAACAAGAATTGAACTTTTTTTTTAATTGAAGAAGACAGAAAGGAAGAACAAATATGGAAGTGTAAAATTTTCATCAATCTGAAGTATTTTTTTTATTAAGTTGACTATGTAATTATGTAATGAGTTCTTTATCATTACCCCAAACTGGAATTTGGAGAGAATAGAAAGCATTCTTTCCCTGGTGAAATCGATCCTTCCTAGGATGAGAGGAGATTCCATAGATGGCTCATGTATCAGCTGGACCTTAAAGGAAGTCAATATTTGATAAGATGTGAAAATATGACATGATCACATACCAAATAAGAGCACAAAAAACGATATGGAGATGGAAATATACAAAGTATTTTCAGGAGACATAAAATAAACAAATAAGGATGAGTGTAGATTTTAAACCTCATGGTTGTCTGGAGTTAAATTGGGAAGGATAATGGTAGCAACTGTGGATGACCATATATATCAAGCCATAGGTTTAGGATTTTTTTTCTGTTAGCTATAAGGATTGCATGGTTGGGTTTTGGATAAAATTGTGAAGATCATATTTTCCAATTTTTGTGAAATTGGAAGATGTGAAATATTTTCAGAAATGAAATATTAATATAATTAATGGATATATTACATTTTGTTAGGACCTGGAGTATTAAAGCTTTATAGAGTAAATTAAACCATTTTGTCAGGTAAAATCATAAATATGGTGACAATTCTATGTAGTTACATAAGTCTTATTTCAATGGCCTCATGTTGTCCTTGCCATATATCCATCATTGAACCACACAGAGTCCATTTATCTGAGCCAACAAGGTATTCCTTTGTTCTTATTTTACTTTCTGACTTGAAATGTTTTAGGAATCTTCTTTGTTTAAGGCACTGTAGGATAAAATATAAAGATATTCTTTACAATACTGTTTATACTCATCTTATTTGCATAATTAATTCAAATCAATTTGTAGACTTTTGCTTAATTTCAGTATACATTTTATCAAATGTAGCTGAATAAAAGTTTAATCATGAGCTAAAACTATCTTTCCCACTACCATTAGATTAATTTACCAATAGTTTTGATACTGCATTTTATTCATATTTTCTGTCTTAATAAAATTTCTTCACCTTCTTTACATATTCACATAATATTATATCCTATCAATCACACTTAGTATTACTCTTATGCTGAAGGCCTTCTCACATTTTCTCTAACAAAACAAATTATTTTCTCCTCTGAAACATAATTCAACATTCATTTCATACAACTTAAATATTCCTAGAATAGCTTAGCTTGCTTTCCACAATCTCATCCCTACATCAAACCCAGAAATGTGGGTATACATTTATTTGTAACAAGCTAACAATTGTTTTAAAATTGAATCTGGAAATTCCTTGATTTCTAAAAATGAATGGTATACTGGTAAATTCCAGTTTATGTAATTATCCTGCAGCCTTATTTAGCCCTCTAGAAAAACCTGGCCGTACCTATTATAAATAGCTGTACTGTTGTGGCATTGAGAATTTGGGAGGAAATTGATGAATCTTTCCTTCTTTGAGACAATTCTCACATAGGGGCTAAGTACCCCTGAGCTTTGAATTGTTCTTTGAATGATCTATTAATAGAATGTAACTCATGTTTGAACACCTAAAACATACATATTCATTATCTGTGTTACTCTGTTCTTCACTACCTACTCAAAAGTCATTTGCACATGATATGAACTTTAATCAATTGAAAAACATTATAGTATTTATAGATTTTGGGGGGCTTACCTAGTCCAGCATCAACCCCAAGCACTTCTCACGACAAACTAGATTTAATGTACCGTGTATTTAGTTTGGGATATAGAGGGGAATATTAACAAATCCTTAGTTTTCATCATTTTGCTGAAAAGAGAAAAATGACCTAAATAGGTAAATTGACTTCGCCATTATTACTAGTTCTAATTGAGGAAATAGCAACCATTATCCAAAGGCAAAGAAAGAAAGCAAAGAGGGAAGGAAGAATGAACTGCAGTGTCTGAGTTGGAAATATGGGCAGGAAATGGACTATTACAATTTCTCACTTAGGGTTGGGCTTAATTCTCTTGTGAAAGATGTGTGAAATGCTGCTTTAATTTATAAAAAGAGAGGAATCTACAGCTCTGGAGCCCCTACTATCTGCCAGGCATGCTGAAATTAAAGACTTCCATATATAATTTTTCTCTATAAACATTATAAAAATATTTTTTGTACATTTGGGTTTTTATTTGTTTTTAATATTCCATATAAACCAATGCAGTCAAAATTATAATGTATTTATTGTGTACATGATATTTATATTGATGTTTTCAACATCCCACAAGTAATTTTGCCATTATTGTCCTGGCTTTTTAGGAGCTAAGACAAAGGTAAGACATAATTATGTCTCCATATTATTATATTTATAATAAATAATTTCACAGAAAAGTGTTTTTCCTCATCTCTGCTTACTATGTATTATATGAATAAATGAAAACAAGAGGCAAAAATAATTTAGAAAAAATGTTGATAAATAAGAATGTTTAATAAATATAAATGTTTTGAATTACCAGCCACCTTGAATGCTCATACAAACTTCCCAATTTCAATTAAATTTTATTGATTGGAATGAATGTTTTCTGCATTCATTATTAACATTTAATATCACTCTTAAATAATAAACTTTAGAAACATGGTAGTGAATGAAAGAATTTTGATATTACATTACAATCTCTGGTGAATTTTCAGCAATTTGTATGTGTTTTCAACCTGAATTTGTACATGTATTTTAAATGCATAGATATCTCAATTATGTCATATAACTTTTTATAAAACAGAAAATATATTTTAAAACATTTTCAAAGATGTTAGTAGCAGCTGAGAAAAATATATGAAATATGTTCCAACCCCAGGGATGTTCTTGCTCAGAGAGAGTGTTAATATGTCAGGGATGTTTTAACTTCATGAACAACTTTAATCAACTCAAAAAGCTTAGTGCAGCAGAAGGCATTTGGAAGGCAACTACATTTTATTTTAAAATTATGTGGTCCTTAAAATATAAATCCTAAGTATAAATGAAAGAAATTTTGACTTTATCTAAATGCAGAAAGAAAAAACATCATATTTCTAACATAAGGAAAATAAACAGACTTAGCCACTTCTCTTCAACTTTTATTTAGTTAGCATTTATCACAGACTCACTGCATCCTTTAATGTTCACCAAAGAGTAATGGAAGTTACAAAATAAGGTAAACATCTCTATCTTTAAACTTGCATTAGAAAAATAGCCGTGAATAAGACACAGAGATCATATTAACACTGGCAATATTGTGGCAGTCAGTATTTAAACATTTTTAGAATCACAAAGAAAAATTTTAAATATCTTGAGACAAATGAAAGTCAAAACCACATCCTACCAAAATGTACAGGATACAGTTCAAAGAGAAAAAAAATATAAAGCTGTAAATTTTTATATTAAAAAAAGCAATATCTCAAATCAACAACCTAACTTTACTCCTTAAGAAACTAGGAGTGGAGGGAAAGAATGAACAAAACTCAAATTTAACAGAAGGAATAAAAAATAAAGATTAAAATAACAATGTAGAGAAGAGAAAAACAATGGAAGAAGGCAACAAAACCAAGAATTTGTTCTTTGAAAAACAATTTTTTTAATGACAAACATTTAGTTAGACTGATTAAGAAAAAAGAGTGAAAAATCAAATAAAAATCAGAAATAACGTGAGGATATGACAACACGTTTTGCAGAAATTAAAAGAATCATAAGGGAATACTGTGAACAGTTGTATGCACCCCAAATGATAACCTAAATAAAATAGATAGATTCCTAAAATCACACAACCTACAAAGACTGAATCATGAAGAAACAGAAAATCTGAACAAACCTATAGCTATTAAAGAGATTGAAAAAGTAATCAAAGCCTGACAAAGAAAAACTCAGGAGCAGATGGCTAATTAATAAATTATACCATCATCTTTAAAAATACTGAAACAAATCTCCCTCAAAGCCATTCAAAACATTGAAGAAGGCACTTACAAACTGATGCTATGAGGCCAGCATTACCCTGACACCAAACAAAAATAAAAAAAGAGAAAATCATCACAAGAGAAAAAAAAATACTATAGACCAATATTCCTGATGAATATTGATGCAAAAATATTAAACAAAATTCCAGCAAACAGAATTCAACAGATCATTCAAAAGATTATATACTGTGACTAAGTGGGATTTGCTCCTGGAATGTAATGATGGTTTAACACATGGAAATCAATCAATGCAATATACTACATTAACAGAATAAACAATATTATTTTGAAAAACATATTATCTCAATTAATGAAGAAAAGGTTTTTGAAAAGGTTCAACACCTTTTCATGTTAAAAAGACTCAATACACTAGTAATAGAAAAAACTATCTCAACGAAATAAAGACCATATGTAAAAGGCCCACAATTAACATGATACTCAGTGGTGAAAGACTGAAAACTTTTCCTCTAATCTCAGGCACAACACAAGGATGTCCACTTTTACCACTTCTATTCAACATACTACTGGAAGTCCTAGTCAGAAAAATTAGTCAAGAAAACATAAATAAAATTATCTAAATTGGAAAGAAAATAGTAACATTATCTCCATTTGCAGGCAACATGATCTTATGTATAGAAAACCCTAAAGATGTCATTAAATATCTGTGTTAAATAATGAATGAATTCAGCAAAGTTGCAGAATACAAAATCAATACACAAAAAATAAGTTGTGCTTACATAGTCTAACAATAAACAATCCAAAAGGGAAATTAAGAAAATAATTCAATTTAAAACAACATAAAAAGAAATAAAGTATTTAGGGATAAACTTAATTTAAAAAGTTAAAATATTCTACAAAGAAAACTTCAAAACATTTCTGAAAGAAATTAAAGAGGATGCAAATAAATGGAGAACCACCTTGTGCACATGGATGCGAACAATTAATATTGCTAAAATATTATACTACTCAAAGTAACACATAGATATAACATCATCCTTATCAGAATCCTATCAGCATTTTTTTCAGAAATAGAAAAGTCTATACTAATTTATAGTCTAGACTAAATTATATGGAATCTTAAGGGATCTCTCATAGCCAAAACATTGTTGAAAAAGACGTTCAAATTTGAAGATCTCACATTTCCTGATTTCAAAATTTATTACAAAGATGCAATAATCAAAACAGTGTGGCACTGGCATAAGACAAACATATAGAATAATAGAATAGAAAGGAGAGTCCAGAAATAAAATGCATACATATATTAAAATTATTTCAACAAAGTTGCCAAAGCCATTCGATGGGAAAAGGACAGTCTTTTAAACAAATGGTATTGAAAAAGCTAGATATTTACATGCAAAAGAAGTTTGACCCTTACCTTACACAATTTACTAAAATTAACTTAAAATAGATAAAAGATTTAAACATAAGATGTAAAAATATACCACTTTTAGAAGAAAATATATGAGATATCTTTATGACATTGGATTTAGCAGTGAATTCTTTGATATGACACTAATAGATTAGAAAACAAAAGTTAAAAAAAATAAATTGGACTATATCAGAATTTAAAACTTTAATACATTATAGGATTCAATCAAAAGAGTGAAAATGTAGCTTATAGAATGGGAGAAAATATTTGCAAATGATATATCTGTTAAAAGCTTACTATCTAAAATATTTTAAAATACACAACCCAACAAGAAAAAGGTATAACATATTTAAAAAGTGGACAAAGATCTTGAGTAAACATTTTTCCAAGGAAGATATACCAATAGACACCAATAATCTAAAAAGATGTTCAACTTCACTAATCATTAGGAAAATGCAAATCAAGACCGCATTGAAATATAACCTCATATTCATGAGAATGGTTACTATCAAAAAACAGAGGTAAGAATGTGGAGAAATTGGAACACTTGTGCGCTGTTTGTGTAAATGTAAAAAGATGCAGCTGCTATGGGTAACATTATGGTGGTTCCTCAACAAATTAAAAATAAAATTACTATATGATTCAACAATTTCACCTCTTAGTATAAATCCTAAAAATTAAATGCAGTGTCTTGAATAAATATTTGTATATCCATGTTAATTACCATAACAAAAAGGTGGAAGCAACTCAAGTATCTATCAACAGAAGAATGGATAAACAAAATGTGGTCTACATATACATTCAGCCTTAAAAGTAAAGAAAATTCTGACACATGTTATAACATGATTAGACTCTGAAGACATTATACTGAGTGAAATAAGTAAATTACAAAAACACAAATACTGTATAATTCCACATATATGAGATATCTAGAGTAGTTGAATTAATAGAAACAAAAGAAAAATGGTGGCTGCTAATAGGGAAGGGAGGAATGGAGAATTGTTTTATCAGTAGAGAGTTCAGGAATATGTTGCAGAACTATGTGAATATTCTTAACAATAATAAACTTACACTTAAAGTTGGTTAAACTATAAAATTTATGTTATGTGTATCTGACTACAATTTTATAAAAAGAAGTCCCTTGATGAATCAGTGAAATATTTAACTGCATTAAAATTATACTATGATATTGATTTCCACATTCTTTTTAACAAGGAATAAAAATTGTTCACTAAGTATGATGAAGCAAAATCTCTTTTGACATCTTATTATTTTACTTTCTGTATATTTGGTTAATCAGCAGCACCTAGTTTTATTCATACAGGGAATCTTTATTCTTGCATTCTGTCTTAACTAAAACTTCAGATAAAAAAAAAATTTTTTTTCCTAAAGAGTAGAGGTTAGCATCAGAGTAAAATTTTACATTATGTGTTAATTTTTGCAAATAGATATTATTATGGTTAATATATATGTAGAATAAATTGTAACTTGTCTTAATCTATGTCTAAGTCTCAAGTAGTTCTTTGGGGACATTTTTAAACTTTAGGGTTAAAGAATCTCTGTAGGTATTCTTGTATATTCATATGTATAACAGTGGAATCTGGTTGATAATTTTAGTCACAGTTATGTATGCCAAATGTTTAATCAAATAAATATTAACCAGTTTTACTGAAGCATTTTTTTATTACAGAAGGTACCTTAAGACTCAGTGGTGCACAGTAGAAACTCAGTAAGTATATTCAAATCAACTTAATAATTGTAGTCAATAATATTTTTATTAAAATACAAAATCCTCAAACTCATGTTCTCTTAAAGGTCAAAGTTTAATGATTTAAAGAACCCATGAGGGCTTCCCTGGTAGCACAGTGGTTAAGAATCTGCCTGCCAATGCAGGGGACACAGGTTTGAGCCTTAGTCCGGGAAGATCCCACATGAGGTGGAGCAACGAAGCCTATGCACCACAACTACTGAGCCTGTGCTCTAGAGCCCACGAACCACAACTACTGAGCCTGTGTGCCACAACTACTGAAACCTGTACACCTAGACCCCATGCTCCACAACAAGAGAAGCCACCACAATGAGAAGCCCACACATCACAATGAAAGAGTAACCCCCGCTCGCTGCAACTAGAGAAAGCCCGCGCACAGCAACAAAGACCCAACACAGCCAAAAATAAATAAATAAATAAGTTTATATATTAAAAAAAGAAACAAGAGTACCGTGGTAAGGCACAAAAGAAACCAGAACCCATGAGCCCTCAGCTGACCCTGGATACAACCCTAGACCCAGAACCCACAGGACCCTGTAGTCAGAGACCCTGGGACAAAGCTCCACCAACCAGTGTGCAGGCACCAGCCCCAGAATCTCCTGGTTCCCAGCCCTGCCCACTAGAGAGCCTTCTCTAGCCTCTGTATTAGGCTCACCCACCAGTAGGTGGACACCAACCTTGGGAAAATCACAGCCCTGCAACCTGTGGACCAAGAAACTTCCCTGAGACTACATGGACCCTTGCTATGCCCATTAGCAGGTGAACACAAAATTCTAGGCACACTAGGTCCTGCAGCCAACTGTGTCATGAACCAGCCCTACCCATCATAGCCCTACCCAGAGCAGGGATATGTAATGTGCTGTGGGTCCCCAGGGCCCTGCAGCCAGACCTTAGGAAAGATGCTGCCTTCCAGTGGGTTTGCACTAGCCCCAGGACATGGCTTCACTCATCAGTGGGTGGGCAACAGCCCCCAAATCTCTTATGCCATGAATCCACCAAGCAGTGAGCCAGTCCTAGCTCTGGAGCTTTCCACACTTCCTCAGTCAGCTACCTCGTGACTTGGTCCCATCAAACAGCAGCTGACAGACTCTGCACAAGGCAGGGCTTGGCATCCACCAGATTAGAGGTAAATCAAACCTACAAGACTGCCCACATAGTCAGCGCACCCCAACAGAAGGATCCATCCAGCCATCATGAGGGAAACTTCTAGAGCATGTAGCTTGGAAGATGAGAGAGGAGTACACTGCAGGGATCATAGGACTCCTCCTACAGAGGGTTACTTCCCTAAGGTCTGGAGATGTAACAAACATACCAGATTAGCAGAAAAAACAGCAAGTTAGGCAAAATAAGGTGACAGAGGAACATATTCCAAATGAAGGAACAAGGTAAAACCCCAAGGGAAGAAATATAATAACTATTAGCAGTGATTGTAAAGATGATAGAAGTACTCAGGAGAAAAATATATGCACAGAGCTGAGAAGTTAGGCATTTTTAACAAAAAGAAAATATAAAGAACACCCAAACGGACATGAATAATACAATAACTGAAATTAAAAATACACTAGAAGGAATCAATAGTAGACTGAATGATATACAGAAATGATATACAGAAATGGATCAGTGAGCTGGAAGACAGAGTAGTGGAAATCACTGATGCTGAACAGAATAAAAGAAACAAGAATAAAAAGAAATGAGAGCAGTTTAAGAGACTTCTGTGACAACATCAAGTGCAGTAATATTCACATTAGAGGGAACCAAAAAGGAGAAGAGAGAAAGGACCTGAGAATATAGTTGAAGATATAATAGCTGAAAAATTCCTTAACCTGGGAAAGAAAATAGACTTCCAGGTCCAGGAAGCACAGAGAGTCCCAAACAGGATTAATCCAAAGAGGACTACACCAAGACACACTGTAACTAAAATGGCAAAAGTTAAAGACAAAGAGAGAGTATTAAAAGTGGCAAGGGATAAGCAGCAAGTTTCATACAAGGGAACTCCCATAAGACTGTCAGTTCAATTTTCAGCAGAAACTCTGGGGGGCAGAAGGGTTGGTATAATATGTTTAAAATGATAAAATATTCTATCTATCAAAACTGTCAGTCAGATTCAATGCAGAGATAAATAGCTTTACAGACAATCAAAAGCTAAAAGGGTTCAGCACCACCAAAAACCAGCTTAACAACAAATGTTAAAGGGACTTTTATAAGTGAACAAGAAAAGACTACAACTAGAAACATAAAAATCTCATTGGTAAAGTCAAACATACAGTAAATGTAGGAAAACATCAACACACAAAACTAGTAGGAATATTAAAAGACAACAGTAGTAAAGTCATCTATATCAACAATAAGCACTTAAGTGACTCAGAAAATAATTAAGTTTAAAATATGATGTTGAAAAAAGTAATCATAAGGGGAGGAGAGAATAAAGGCCATGTTGTTAAACTGCACTTGAAATTAAGGTATCAGCAACTTAAAACAATCATAGATGATAGATAGATAGATATAGATAAATAGACAGATAGCTTTATAAAAACCTCATGGTAATCACAAAACAAAAATGTATAATAGATACACACACAAAAAGAAAAAGGAATCCAAACATAACACTAAAGATAGGCATCAGATCACAAGAAAAGAAGAAAGGGAAAAGGAAAAGAACTATAAAAACAACAAAAACAATTAACAGGGCTTCCCTGGTGGCGCAGTGGTTGAGAGTCCACCTGCTGATGCAGGGGACATGGGTTCGTGCCCTGGTCTGGGAAGATCCCACATGCCATGGAGTGGCTGGTCCCGTGAGCAATGGCCGCTGAGCCTGCACGTCCGGAGCCTGTGCTCTGCAATGGGAGAGGCCACAACAGTGAGAGGCCTGCATACCACACAAAAAAAAAAAAAAAAAAAAAAAAACAGTTAACAAAATGGGAATAAGAACATACATATCAATAATTACTTTTAAATGTAAATGAACTAAATGCTCTAATCAAATAACACAGAGTGTCTGGATGGATAAAAAAACAGGAATTTTATATATATGCTGCCTATAAGAGACCCACTTCAGATCTAAAGAGACACACAAACTGAAAGAAAAAGAATGGAAATTTTAATTCTATGCAAATGGAAATCAAAAGAAAGCTGGGGTAATAATACTTATATCACACAAACAATCTTTAAAACAAAGATTGTTACAAGAGACAAAGAAAAGCATTACATAATGATCAGGAGGTCAATTCAAGAAATTAAAACAATTGTAAATATATATGCATCCAAAATAAGAGTACTTAAATGAAAGAACAAATATTAATAGAAATAAAGGGAGATATATAAATTAACACAGAAATGGTAGGGGACTTTCATACCCCACTTACATCAATGGATAGATCATCCAGACAGAAAATCGATAAGGAAACAAAGACCTTAAATGACACATTAGATGAAATGAACTTAGTAGATATATAAAGAACATTCCACCTAAAAGCAGCAGAATACACATTCTTTTCAAGTGCACATGGAACATTCTCTAGGATAGAACACATGGTAGGCCACAAAACAATCCTTGGTAAATTTAAGAATATTAAAATCAGACTTCCCTGGTGGTTCAGTGGTTATGAGTCCACATTTCCACTGCAGGGGGTGTGGGTTTGATCCCTGGTCAGGGAACTAAGACCCCATATGCCATGTGGTGTGGCCAAAGCCCCCCCCCCAAAAAAAAAAGAATATTAAAATCATATCAAGCAACTTTTCCAGCTACAACTCTCTTATACTAGCAATCAACCACAAGAGATAAACTGCAAAAAGCACAAACACATGGAGACTAAATAATATTCATCTGAACAACCAATGAATCAATGAAGAAATCAAAAAGGAAATCAAATTATTCATAGAGACAAATGAAAATAAAAATACATTTGGCCCAAACTGTAGGGGACACAGTGGAAGAAGTTCTAAGAGGGAAGTTTATAGTGACAGAAGCTTAACTCAGGAAACAAGAAAAACCTCAAATAAACAACTTAACCTTACACCTAAAGAAACCAGAGAAAGAAGAACAAACAAAGCCCTAAGTTAGTAGAAGGAGCAAAATCATAAAGATCAGAGCAGAAATATTGATAAAAGAAATAGAGACTAGGGGATTTCCCTGGTGACACAGTGGTTAAGAATCCACCTGCTAATGCAGGGGACATGGGTTTGAGCCCTAGTCCAGGAAGATCTCACATGTTGTGGAGCAACTAAACCCATCACCACAACTACTGAGCCTGTGCTCTACAGACTGTGAGCCACAACTACTGAGCCCATGAGCCACAACTACTGAGCCCATGAGCCACAACTACTGGGTCCATGTGCCACAACTACTGAAGCCCATAACCCCAGAGCCCATGCTCTGCAACAAGAGAAGCCACCACAATGAGAAGCCCGTACACCACGATGAAGAGTAAACCCCGCTTGCAACAACTAGAGGATACCCATGTGCAGCAACGAAGACCCAACACAGCCATAAATAAATAAATAAATAAATAAATAAATAAATAAAATAAAATGTATTAAGGAAAAAAAAAGAAATAGACAAGAAAAAGCAATAGAAAAGACCATTGAAACTAAGAGCTGAGTCTCTGAGAAGATAAATAAAATATACCTTTAGCCAGACTCATCAAGAAAACAAGAGAGAGGACCCAAATCAATAAAGTCAGAAATGAAAAGAGAGAAGTTACAACTGACACCACAGAGATACAAAGGATAATAAGAGACTACTATGAACAAGAACACGTCAATAAAATGGACAAACTAAAAGAAATGGACAAATTCCTAAAAATGTACAATCTCCCAAGACTAAAGCAAGAAGAAATAGAAAATATGAACTGAGTGATTTCCATTAATAAAGTGGAATCATTAATTTAAACACTTCAAACAAACAAAAGTCCCGGACCAGGTAATTCACAGGTGAATTCTACCAAACATTTGGAAAAAAGTTAAAACATATCATTCTCAAACTATTCCAAAAATATTCAGAGGAAGGAATGTTTCCATATGTATTCTGTGAGACCAGCATCGCCCTAACATAAAAACCTTACAAAGATATCATGAAAAAAGAAAATTATGGACCAATATCACTGATGAACATAGATTCAAAAATCTTCATCAAAATATTAGCAAAATGAATCTAACAATACATGAAAAGGATCATGCAGCATGATCAATGGGATTTATCTCAGGGATGCAAGGATGGTTCAATACCCACAAATCAATCAATGTGATACATCACATTAATATATTCAACTATAAACTGTATATAATCATTGCAACAATTGCAGTAAAAGCTTTTGACAAATTTCAACATTGATTTATAATAAAAAAAAAAACCTCTCCAGAAGCTGGGGATAGAGGAAATATTACTCATCATAATAAAGGCCATTTATGACAAGCTCACAGCTAACATCACACTCAACAATGTAAAGCTGAAAGAATTTCCTCTAAGACCAGGAAAAAGACAAATTTTCATTCTCAACACTTTTATTCAACATAGTATTGAAAGTGCTACCACAGAAACCAGACAAGAAAAATAAAAGGAAGGAATCCAAATTGGTAAGAAAAAAAAGAAAACTCTCACTGTTTGCAGATGGCCTGATACTATACATAGAAAATCTTAACAACATCACCAAAACCACTACTATGGTTCATCAATGAATTCAGTACAGTTACAGAATACAAAATTAATATACAGAAATTTGTTGCACGTCTATACACTAACAGCAAAATATCAGAAAGAGAAATTAAGGAAACAATCACATTTATAATCACATCAAGAAGGATAAAATACCTAGGAATAAACCTACCTTAGGAGTAAAAATCTGTACTTGGAAAATTATAAGACACTAATGAAAGAAATTGAAGATGACACAAACAGATGGAAAGATATACCATATTCATGGATTGGAAGAAATAATATTGTTAAAATGATAATCTACATTTTCCATGCAAACCTTACCAAAACAGCAAAGGCATTTCTCACAGAATGAATGTAAATAATTCTAAAATCTGTATGGAAGTATTAAAGACTCTTAAGAGCCAAAGCAATCTCAAGAAAGAAGAACAAAGTTGGAAGTATCACATGCCCTGATTCCAAAATACTACAAAACTACACTAATGAAGACAGTATGACACTGGCACAAAAACAGATACATAGATCAATGTAACAAAATAGACAGCCAAGAAATAAACCCACACTTTTATGGTCAATTGATCTATAAAAAAGGAGGTAAGAATATACAATGGAGAAAAGGCAGTTTCTTCAAGTGGTGCTGGGATAACTGGACAGCTCCATGTAAAAGAATAAAATTAGAATACTCTCTAATACCATATACCAAAATAAGCTCAAAATGGATTAAAGAGTTAAATGTTAGACCATAAACCATAAAACTCCTAGAGGAAAACATGGACAGAAACCTCTTTGACATAAATTCTAGCAGTATTTTTTTGGATCTCTCTCCTAAAGCAAAGGAAACAAAAGCAAAAATAAACACATGAGACCTAATTAAACTTAAACGCTTTTGCACAGCAAAGGAAACTATTGATAAAACAAAAAGACAACCTACTGAATGGGAAAAAAATATTTCCAAGTGATAAGATCAATAGGGGTTAATATCTAAAATATATAAAGAGTTCATACAATTCAACATCAAATAAACAACCCAATTAAAAAATGGGAAGAAGACCTGAATCAACATTTTTCCAAAGAGGATATGTAGATGGCCAACAGGCACATGAAAAGATGCTCAACATCACTAATCATCAAGGAAATGCAAGTCAAAACCACCATGAGATATCATCTCACATCTGTCAGAATGGCTATCTTCTAAAAGAACACAAGGAACAAATGTTGGCGAGGGTGTAGAGAGAGGGGAACTCCTGTGCACTGTTTTGGGAATGTAAATTGGTGCACCCTCTGTAGAAAACATTATGGAGGTTTCTCAAAAACTAAAAATACAATTACCATATGACCCAGCACTTCTACTCCTGGGTGTATATCCAAAGAAAACAAAAACACTAATTTGAAAAAAATACACACACCAAAATCTTCATAGCAGCATTATTTACAATTGACAAGATATGGAAGCAACATAAGTGTCCATCAACAGATATATGGATTAAAAATGTGAGCCATAAAAAAGAATGAATTTTGCCATTTGCAGCAACTTGGATGGACTTGGAGGTAAAATATTCACAAAATAAGCATATGATAACTGATCTGTATCTAAAATGTTCAAAGAATTCTTAAAAATCAACAATAAGAAAACAACTCAACATAGGCAAAATTTCTGAATTGACCCTAATTTAAAAAGCTGTATAGAAAGCATATAAGCATATGAAAAATGCTCTATGTTATATGTCATTAGTAAACTGCAAATTAAAACAATGAGGTACCACTATACAACTATTAGAATGGTTAATATCCAATATACTTACATCACCAAATTCTGCCAAGGTTATGGAGAAACAGGAACTCTCATTCATTGCTGATGAAAATGCAAAATGGTATAGGCACATTGGAAGACAGTTTGACAGTTTCTAACAAAGCTAAACATAATATCATGTGATCTAGCAATTGCTCTTTTAGGTATTTACACAACTGATTCTAAACTTACATCCACAAAAACTTGTTTGCAAAGTTATAGCTGCTTTATTCATAATTACCAAAAAGTAGAAGCAACCAAGAGGTCCTTTAATAGATGAATGGTTATTCAAACTTGCGTGCATTCGTATAACTGAATACTATTCAATGATTTAAAACAAAATCATGCTCTGAAAAGACATGGAAGAATCATATTTCTAAGTGAAAATATGATTTTAAAAGCCTGCATTCTGTATAATTCCATCTAGATAACTTACTATAAAAGACAAAACTTTAAAGGCAATAACAATATCACTTATGTTCAGGGTATGTTTGTGGAGAGTAGGGAGAACAGTTGAACAGATGAAGCACAGGAAGATTATTTTAAATAGTGAAACCATTCCTTACCATAGAGTAATGTTGGATAGGTGACACCATGCATTGCTAAAATCTTTACAGAACAAAGCATTAACCTTAATGTATGAAAAACTTTTAACTGTCACATAACAGCTTAGGGGATCTGAGGACTAAATATTCACTGTAACAAAATAGTCTAATTGAAGTAAAATGGATGAAATAATTTCACTGAAGTGGGTGAGGGGAAAAGTGTGGATATAAGCAACTTTGAAAATGAATGGAGTGTGGAAAACTTAAAACAAAGGGAACTGCACACAAGCAATGCAATTTAGTTGGTAATGGTATTTTCTGTAGATTCATAGGTTAACAGTTCTGAAACCAGGACATATGTATAATGGAACTGGACAATTAAGAGAGTGGACAGTGGATGGCAAGAACTTGATTTCTCACTGATGGAGGAAAAGGTTACAGACAAGCATGGGGCAGAATGATCATGCAGATTTGGAGACATCAGTATGTATTTTAATACACACACTGATAGATATATCCATATAAATAATAATAGGTATGTGTATATACATAGGTTAGTACACACACATATATTTCCTTGCTCTGTGAATTAAGATGAGCCAGAAGTTTAACACCACTCCAGAAGCAAAGAGCACACCAGTGCCTAGATCTTATTCTCTAAAACCCTTCTCCCATAAGTGGAACCAGGATTCTTGGAGAAATGGCTGATTCTAGAACTGAGGCAGCATTATACAGAATGATACTGGAGTATCTTGTAGTGTCAGAAAGCAAGGAAATGTTCAAAATGAAACAAAACCAACAAAACAATGACGAGTATATGTGAAAGGACAGAGGGAGACAACTGAAAGTGCTCCCAGTGGCCAAAGCTCAAACCATTTGAAAAACAAAATAAATAAAATAGCATTGTTGATAATTTAAATAAACAAATATCCATGAGTCCATACAGAAATACATTATGAATAACTAAAAAATGTGGGAGAATAGATAAATATCCCCTGCAGAAGAATTCTAAATAACTTATGTCTCCCCATCTAGGAGGTTAAGATAACTCTCCACTCTCTAAGTGTGAGCTTCTTACAGTAATTTTCCCTCTAAAGAACACTGTGTGGAAAGGGGAAATGAAGTAGTTTACAGTGGAGAAACATAACAAATACTACTTCAGCCAAGGGATGAAGATTAAAATAAATAGGGATTTTCTATTGATAATATGCTCCTTTGATGGCAACTTACATCTGTTGTCTTACTTCACAAAACCCATAACATTAGTCTAATCATGAGAAAGACATCATAAAAATCCAAACGTGTGGACTTTATACAGAATACCTGCCTGTACTGCATACCAAAAAGTTGTCCAAAACAGGAAAATTCTGAAAAACTTTCACAGTTAAGAGATGCCAAAGAAGATACGATGACTAAATGCAATTTGGTATCTTGGGTGGGATCCTGAAAGAGAAAAAGTACATTATGTAAAATAACTAAAGAAATCTGAATAAAATATGGATAATAGTTCATAAGAATTCATTATATTGATTTATTAATTGTGATATAGGTGCTGTATTAATTCAAGATGTTAATTAGAGGAAATCCTGGGTGTGAGACATATAGGAACTTTCTCTACTATTTGGCAAAGTTTCTGTAAATCTAAAACTATTCTAAACAAAAACTTTATTACAATGCAAAAGCAAAGGGCATTCTTGAGAAATAGCAACAGTGGCCATTTTAATAAAGAAATAAATGTCTAGCATCTTGGCAGAGAAGCTCTGCTCCCCAATGACTGGAGCCCTTCTGGGCCTCACTGAGAAGACATTTCACAGTCTCCTCTATTAGCTGGACACCATGAGTTGAGGTTCTGTCTGATAAATCATGAGCAGAAGTGGTGTGCACCTCAACTAAACCTAACCATAAAAACCTCATGTGTGATTGTCATTTTTATTTGTATTTTTTAAAATTTTTTGTCTTCATTCCTTGGATGAACAGGTACAGACAGAAATTGGAAAAAACTGAGACCTTGAATTATTGCTGGAAGTAGAAATCCATACACTCCTCTTATATTAATGAGACCAGGATGTGTACAAGAAATATATTTTAATGATCCAAACATGTAATTTCAGCATTTATCAGCTAACATATTTTATTCCTAATAACGCAAGTGTCTTCACCAAGAGAAACTCTGAGAGATTTGAGAGAGATGCACCTTGCAAGTCTAATCTTAACCTGAGTTGAGAACTCAAAAGAAATTAAGTTTGAATGGACATATGATCAAAAAATCTACAAACAATAAATGCTGGAGAGGGTGTGGAGAAAAGGCAACCCTCCTGCACTGTTGGTGGGAATGTAAGTTGATACAGCCACTATGGAAAACAGTATGGAGGTTCCTTAAAAAACTAAAAATAGAACTACCATATGACCCAGCAATCCCACTACTGTCCATATATCCTAAGAAAACCATAATTCAGAAAGAGACATGTACCACAATGTTCATTGCAGCACTATTTACTATAGCTAGAACATGGAAGAAACCTAAATGTCCACTGACAGATGAATGGATAAAGAAGATGTGACACATATATACAATGGAATATTACTCAGCCATAAAAAGAAATGAAATTGAGTTATTTATAATGAGGTGGATGGATCTAGAATCTGTCATATAGAGTGAATTAAGTCAGAAAGAAAAAAAAAACAAATACCTTACGCTAACGCACATATATGGAATCTACAAAGGTACTGATGAACCTAGTGGCAGGGCAGGAATAAAGACGCAGACATAGAGAATTGACTTGAGGACATGGGGAGGGGGAAGGGTAAGCTGGGGGGAAAGGTAAGCTGGGACGAAGTGAGAGAGTAGCATGGACATATATACACTACCAAATGTAAAATAGCTAGTGGGAAGCAGCCGCATAGCGCAGGGAGATCAGCTTGATGCTTTGTGATGACCTAAAGGGGTGGGATAGGGAGGGAGGGAGGGAGGCTCAAGAGGGAGAGGATATGAAGATATATGTATACATATATCTGATTCACCTTATTATACAGCAGAAACTAACAGAACATTGTAAAGCACTTATATACCAATGAAGATATTAAAAAAAAAAGAAATCAAGTACATTTGTAATTTATGTTGAATATTCAGAAAATATAACAAGTATCAATGACTGTTTCAATGATAGTGAGTTTTTTTGTCGATTATATAAAATATAATGACACATGCTTTGTCAGAGCTAAGATAACTTTTCAAAATGTTATTTCATGATCGTACCGGGATTTCACAAACTTTTTCATATTTAATCCTATTAGGTATGAAATATTTATGAAAAGTTTTCAAAAGCTAATTTACTAAATTTAGGACAATGGTATTTTGGAAGACAGTGGAAAGCTGCTAATGGGCAGAATTGTGAATTGCAGCCTTTGCTGCACTGAAATGATGACCTTATCAACTGGGAGAAGAAAATACATATTATTTGGCAAACATTCTCTAGTTAAATTCTGTATTATGTATGTTACTACATTTAAATGATAAAATACTTACATATAAAAGAAATAGAAAGGAACTAGACTTTGAAAAAATAAAAGGGGCTTGACTAGCTTGCATCCCCTTAGGATATCTTAACTAGAGAAAATCTAACCAAAATTTGTCTAGCTGTACATAAAATATAGAGATGTAAATCAGAGCCTGAAGAAAAAGAAATGACACAAAATATGCCAAAATTTGTAAGGAAAATAACAAGGAAGTTGTTATGATAATAAATAATTGAAAGGAATGAAAATAGAGAATGAACTCTAATGAATGAGGAAAGTTAAATTAATGATGTCTCTCAAGATAAGAAATGCATATGTTTAAAAGTTTGACATAAGGAGAAAAAATTGGAAGAATTGTTGCAGCCATGAAGCAACAAGGACAATGTAAACAAGTTTAATAGAATTTATTATACATTGTGTCCCAAATAACATCTATTTAATTTCAGTAACTAGGTGAAATTCTATGTTGTAGGATACAGGTTATCTGAAAAATGTGTTGCTCTCTCCCTTGGTTCTGTCTACCTTCCCATCACCCCACTCCCTTCTACTTCCCTTCTTTCTTTCTACATTTTCTCTATTAGTTCAGCATTTTTTGGAAGGCTAATACTTACAAAACATTGTATGGGGTGTTATGGGGATAGAAAATGAAAAGCTTAAAGATAAAGTTCTCAATAGATAAAATATAAAGTATTATCAATATAACACAAGGTACAATACAAACTAGTTTTACAGGATTTACAAAAACAGGTAATACCTATTGGATGAAATCAGGGGAAGCTCCTAGAAGCCATGAGATTTGGAGTAAATCTTGTAAAAAATTCTAGTGCATGGAATTGGTTGGGAGGAAGATATATGTTTATTTCTGCTGATGAATTACATTTTATGTAAATATGTGAAGAAGTTTAGATATTGAAAAGCTAATAACATCTAATATCCCCTCCAACTTTTAAACCTTACTATTAGAGCACCACAGAATAATCCTTGCTAAAATGTGTTAATGACTTATTTTTTTCTTTTCTGGATAATGGCCAAACATCTGACTTTGGCTCTCAAGGCCCTGGTTAATTTTCAGCCACCCCTCACTCATCAGCTCTGCCCAATGCTCTTAATGCTAATGATGTTGACTCACTATAGGACACTGTGGTCCATTCATTTCTCTCTCTCTCTAGAAAATGCTTCACTTCTTGAGTCTCATCTGTCTGTATACCGTCTACAAATTCTTCATCCCTTAGTCAAGATGGCTCTTACTTCATCATATGTTCTCTGAACAGCCGAGTTCCGTGCATCCTGATGTATCCAAGCAGAGAAATCCTCCTGTGCTGTTTGAACTGCTCTTCTGTCTCCTTCATTCTAGTCAACCCTTTGAGGTCAAAGACTATGCTTGTTCATATCATTAGTTTACCTAACAGCAGCAATCAAAATTCTCCCACACGCTAAGTGACTGGAGCCTGGACGTTACGTCTCAGGGGATGATAGCTTCCGATGCCCATACTCAGTCTTCTCTAGGTGACTGACAGCTTCAGGCAGCTACAGGGTGGCTGGTGCCAACAGGAAGTACCCAACTCTTCTCCCCACTGTCAGGTAGAGCTTCAGGGAACTTCAAAATCTTGCTCTGGCACTTATGTTTCTAATGGAGGTAGCTGGTACCATTTTAAAGTGACTCAAAAGAAGAGAAGCTTCAACGAGATTTCTTGAAATCCTCCAACCTCTATATCCTTTTACATTTCCAGGAACTTATATAAAACATCATGGGGAGAGAAAAGGAAGAACAACATAAATTTAATCTAGTAGAGCAATCACAGTAGTTACACTTTGTTGTATATGTCTACTTTTTATCATATTTCACAGAAAATAGTTCCCCACCAATTTATAAGCCAATCAGTGAATTTGATATTAGATGGAAACCCTTTTCTAAGAGAGTTAAGACCATAATCCCAAATCCTCATTAGCATTTCTCTTTATTAACTACTCTCAGTAATGAAAGTCATCAACCAGTGGAAGGATTCTTTCATTGTAGGTCATAAAAGAGAGGAAAGATTCTTGGAGCCAGTGTATGCTAATGATTTTAATTTTCATATCCTGATTCTAGCAAAATAAAAATTTAATAAATTTTCATTATTATTACAGTTTTTACTTTATTATTACTTATTATTACAGTTAAGGCAGTGTCCACAGAACATTTTATGTAACTATAGTACAGAGTGGAATAGATTTAATGAGGCATAAGAGGATGTTGTAAATTTTTTTTCTGTGAAAAATCTAGGTAGTAACTGGAGGAAACCTAATAAAATCTTTGTAATTAAAAGAGGTGACATTAGATGGTGGATCAAGCAGTAACACAAGCAGAGCAAAATGATGAGACTGCTTCCTGAAATAAGAGGCTGGTGTGAGCAGGCAGGCAAGCTTCCTCCTGGATCTGATGGCCACAAGTAGAATAGCAGATGGTAGCAAGATGGTGTTGTTATGGTGCAAAGCACCTGCACCATCACGACAATTCTAGAGCTTAGAAAAATAGGAAAAAAGTATGCAAGGAAATGTTTGATTCTGAGCCAGTATCAAAAGCCTATTGAAATCCCCTGTGGAGAAATGTTCTCCTGAATTCCATAACACAGGGAAACCTTGTGGCTTATGGTATCTTGGAGTTCAGACAGAAAAGAACCTCTCTGAACATCAGAGGGACTGTTCTTCTGGTTTACACTTCGTGAAATGGATGGCAAGGATGCCTGGCCTATCAGCATAATGCTGACTGCAGGATACCACACTAACGACATCAGAACTTTCAGCCTTAAGGAGAAAAAGCAATTTGACAACAGGAAAATTACAGTAAAGAAAAGCCAGAAGTTTCTTTGTTCATATTTTTTCTTTAGGCTGCATTGTTTTTCCCACTATCCGTTTTTCTCCATGGATAGCTCCTGTCTTTATCTGGCATATTCAGTAAGCATGGGTGTTCTTATGTACTCTGTTTATTGTGCCCTATCCAGAGCCTGCTGCAGTATCCAACACAGAGCTGGTTCTCTCTCTCTCTCTCTCTCTCTGGATAGATAGGTAAGTAGATAGATAGGTAAATAGACACATACACACTTGTTATATACATCAACAAAGAGCTCAGTGAGACGAAGAGAGGTTAAGAGCTTGCTAAGGTCACACAACTAACAAATAATTTTCCACTTTGAACACTACATGAGCGATAAGTTGTCCTGTTATTGCAGGTAACCAACTTAGTTTGCATTAAGAATTCAAGTCAGTAAAGCAACAGCCTCTGCTCAAATACTTAAGGTACCTGAACCAATGAGAAAGAAAGAGAAGTTACTGGCGATGACTGAATGACACGTGATTGATTTGATTTCCATGTTTAATCTCAGGATGAGGAGACCTGAAATGTAGCTTATTCATAGCACTCTCTTCATATCACTCTTACTGGCATGGTCTTGTAATTTTTCATAAAGAGCAATTGATTGAAGAACAGACTTTTTTTGTTTGTTAGAAACTAATTTCTATAGAAGCAGGGAGAATGACTGAGAACCAGTGAATATAAGAATCATCAGATTTGATTTATTAAGAAGGTAATTAATTTTAAACTCAACATTATTTAAGGTTTATCATACACCTCACATTTAATGCAAGTTTTTCTGAATCTGAGCCCATTAATTTGTGTGAACACCATAGAACCAGGGACAAATGACTTCACATAATTATATCTACATGACTGAAGTAGTTTTCTTCTGTTATCCCTAATACCAAGTTTTAATTGGACAAAGAAGACTTCATACTTTTGGTATAAGTGTTTTACTCCTTTTTCCTTTCAAATTAGAGATTACTTTTATACTGGGTATTATATGGACTTATTAGTGATTAGATGGCCTTTGATTTTTAAAGAGATTTTATTGCAACCAGTATTTAATTAAAAACAAAGAATAGTTCATTGCTCAAAGGGTTAAGGACTCTTATTTTTCTCTAACAGATTAACAAATTTTAAGTGGTTTATGAAAACAGCCTGTGTGCTCCATAATGCAGGTATAAAGTGTAAGATCAATTAGAGCTTCTATTTATTTTCCATATTATTACTGGAGATTAAGCATTTTTATAGGATTGGTTCAATGGATATTTGATTACTGTTGAAACATGTAAAGTTTATGATATAATATTTTCAAAAGTTGATTGCTTCATACTTCTAGGATTTGGATAAAAACTGAATAGTGATCCATCCCTTTATCTCACATATGTCTCTTACCAAATGACCATTCTGTAAAATTAGCAAACACTTATAAATTTCTAAAAACTGACCACTTCTTCTAAAAGTATTTCTAAAGCATCTTTTATAACTTAGAAACTTAAGAACCAGAGATAAAAAAAAAAAAAAAAACAGAGGTAAATAAAACAGGTAAGGATTAATTAAAGAAAGACAAACATGATATTATTTTATAGCATTTAATTTAAACAACAAAACAACCTTTAGAACACTAAAAAATATGTTTTCTCTTTCATCATACAGTTACAGATAAAGAAAAGTAATTTAAATGATAACAATAGTACAGATGATTATCACAATAACAATAATTCATAATATTGTGTGAACCTTCCAAAAATATTGCATGAGATTTGACTTATCTGCCTTCTCAAAAGACTGCCAATATCCAGAAAGATTGTTTTCAGGCTTATGATAAAGTTTCTTCTTTATTCTATTTGACAGAATTTTTACGTGTTATACAATATGCTTAGAGTTTTATTTTTATACTAAGAACATGAAAATAAACAACTTTTTAAATGAAACAATCATCAAAGATCCCATGGATTACTCAGAATGCCTATACTCTTTCCTTGATTCTCATTCCCACATGATTCTAGGAGATTCTCTGGGCTTCTGGGGGCAAAAACTCAAGCGTGCATGTCCTCTTAACAGTTCTTTGATTTAGAACAGAATTACTTGACATTGTTTTAATAGCCTCTCAAATACTTATTGCCAATTCAAGTAAAATATTTAGAAACTGTCAGAGAAAAAGAAATTTTCCTCTACCTTTCAAGGTTCTTCTGGCTAGTCTGAGAATTTAATTGACATGACACAGATTAACAGGAGAATATCAAATAAAATTTTAACAATGTGTACACATGGGAGAGACCCAGAAAAACTGAGTAACTCACCAAAACTGCTGAAATCCTCACCTTAAATACCATCTTCAGCTAAAAACCAAGGAGGATGTTGGGGGTAGTTGTTTGGAACTTCAAAGTGGAGGAAGTCAATTTACCTGGAGATGGAAAAGCAAATGCTTGGTAAACAAATGTTTGCTGGGCCTGCAGAGACAATGGGACACAGAGAGGTGCTTTAAAAAACAGACTTTGCTAGGTTCCTCCTTGTCTACACGCCTAGTTCACACTACTGGTGATCTATGGTGACAGCTCTCTTCCTGGACCAGATCCTCTACCTACATTCTTTAGGCAGATGGGGGAAGGTGAACAATATCTTTGAGTCTTGTGGGCCTTGATTGTTGAAAATAATCCACAGTCCAAATCTTGAAGTGATCCGCATGCCAAAGAGACATTTTGGGGTGGCAAATTTTGTTCCCCTACAAAAGCATACATTAAAAATAAATAGAAAATAAGAACAGTAGGTCTTCCATAATACTTAGCAAACTTGAATTAGAAAGGGTATTTAGAATTCAATCTTTCCTTAAATAAACAAACAGACAAAAAAAATTGTGAGGTAAAAACTTAGTTTACTACCTCAAACAATCCACAAATTCAATTCCAGATTCATCAAAACTTAAAGGTTAAAAAAAGCATAGTTATAAAAAAAAAGAAAAAGAAAGGGGGAGGGGGTTTAAATGTGGGTTTGTAATCCACTCCTTAGGGACACTGCAGCAAGCTTTACCTTCAGTGAAACCTCTTGAAAATGTTTTGATGACATTTACTTGTTAAATGATCGATGAGGGCTCTTTTTTTTTTTTCAATGTCTCCACAGTTTATTTTAGCAGATTATTTTTTAAACAAATATGAACAATCCATTACAAACAACCAAACAATAAAAGAAAAATAGCTTCTAATTTGTTTCAAGCCAAAAAAGTAAAGCATACCCTCCAGAGATATTTCACCTGATAGTTTTCTGTGCTGTCTTATACCATTCAACTCTTGCTACATCAATGTAACAAAAATACCAAGGAAACACTATGCTGCTGGTACTAACAGAAACTTCAAAGTTAAGAAGGAAAAAAAACGTGAAGAACAAATATATAAAAGCTCTCTAACTCCCCAAATGGAACAAATGGTTTACAGAACGTTTTGCTCAATAAGCAGATTGCTCAATAATCTGGTTCTTGACAGATGAACAAAATGACAAAATAGCAAAATGTAAAAATTGTTATTGTTCTATCAAAAAGAGAAAAAGAACATTTAGTTACGTCAATAAACTTAGTCACCTAATAAGTCATTGTTCACATCTAATTTCAAGGCTCCCAAAGATTCATTCTCTTTTATCAAGAGAATCAAACAAACTAATATCCAACAGTGAAACTTCTAAGAGATTCATTTTTAGTGAGTCATAGGACTCAACAGTGGACATGACAGTATTATTTTTGTTAAAGCTGTTAATACATCCAACAACCTAGAAGTCTCTATGTAGAATTTTTTTTTCTTACATCTTTATTGGAGTATAATTGCTTTACAATGGTGTGTTAGTTTCTGCTTTATAACAAAGTGAATCAGTTATACATATACATATATTCCCATATCTCTTCCCTCTTGCATCTCCTTCCCTCCCACCCTCCCTATCCCACCCTTCTAGGTGGTCACAAATCACCGAGCTGATCTCCCTGTGCTATGTGGCTGCTTCCCACTAGCTATCTATTTTACATTTGGTAGTGTATATATGTCCATGCCACTCTCTCACTTTGTCACAGCTAACCCTTCCCCCTCCCCATTACTGGGCATATACCCTGAGAAAACCATAATTCAGAAAGAGACATGTACCAAAATGTTCATTGCAGCTCTATTTACAATAGCCAGGAGATGGAAACAACCTAAGTGTCCATCATCGGATGAATGGATAAAGAAGATGTGGCACATATATACAATGGAATATTACTCAGCCATAAAATGAAACGAAATTGAGCTATTTGTAATGAGGTGGATGGACCTAGAGTCTGTCATACAGAGTGAAGTAAGTCAGAGAGAAAAACAAATACCATATGCTAACATATATATATGGAATTTAAGAAAAAACTATAAGAGGAACCTAGGGGTAACACAGGAATAAAGACACAGACCTACTAGAGAATGGACTCGATGAGAGCTTTTCAAGGAATTTCTATGTGCTGATCACTCTTCTAGGAATTCTAGAATGTTGCATTTACTTTTGTGATGGAGAACATTTTTCTAACTGTGAAACCAAAGCTAAAAATCAAAAATACTACACCAGTAGCTTTTTACTACATGAATATTTTAAACTTCTAAATGTCAAACCGCACACACACAGAAATACTCACACAGCAAAACAATAGCAAAAAGAAAAACAACTAGGAAATATTCTTACATATTTTATAATGGATACCCCACTAGAAGTAAAATATATTACCATTTTGCCAACAAATACAGTAGGGTAGAAAGAATAATGTTTATGTTATATAAAATGTTCAGTTTTACTATGAATCAAAAACATACAAAATGACTTGATTTTTAATCCACAAATTGCTTATTTTCAAATGTGTTACAGATATAGTCTAAATTACTAAGAATGTTTAAAACTGAGTTCCAGGAATACTGCTACCACTTTATTTTATTTGTCTTTTCCACATTCACTAAAATTTGTTTCCTTCTGTAATAGGAGAAACATTCAGACAAATAATATTTTATAGCTTGCAGACATAGTAACGTATTTATTAAATATTTTATTTTGTTTTCCCAATGCTTTATTTTGCTATGCCCATGCAGTGAAGTTAATGGCTATAAACATTCAAGAAGGTTTTAAATGCCTCTGTAGGAAAAGAGGAAAGCCATTTTGATCTATGACAAATTGCTTTGCCACTTATTCAAATTTACATCAGTCCTCAAACATTTTGCTAATAGAAGGTGATTCTAAGGTCTACACTATCTGAATTGAATGAAATGGAAATATCTTATGGCCCAACTAGTATACAGCTTTTCAAATCCCTTACCCTCTGAATTAGTCATGCAATTTCTACAGCTGTCACCTAAATTTGCTTAGGAATTTCAAAAGAATAGGTAGTGCTAATTTTGTTATTCTATACCTGAATTAGGACATTATGAGTTGAATTGTAAAGTAGTAGAAACCACATGTCATATGTAAAATAGTTGAAACTAAAGGTAACTGTTAAGGAAATAAGTATAACATATCAAGTTAGAAAATAAATGTTAACAAGGCTGTAGTGTTTAGTACGAAATTACCACTTATACTCAGTTCTCATTGTCTAAGTATTCGATATTTATGCAAACCCCAGAGGTGTAGTTTCACATGAATTTTTGTAAAATTATTAATTCAAGATGAGAGGTCCTAGCCACATGGACCTCTTTACACTATGGTAACTTACTTCTTGAAAGTCAACAGGAAAAGTATCCCTGTATTTTACTACAACAGTCTTATATAGCATGATCTATGGAAGATGGTGCCTATCCCACTATACTCATATTTTCTGCCAACACTCAGGGGGAGGGGATTATACAGGCATATATACTAGTGGGTAGTGATTTGGGGGTCATCTTAGTATTCAGGCTTCTGCAAAGATAGAACTTTCCTTGGGCTAAGAGATATTATATGGTTCCCAAGGTCAGGACAAAGATAGTCTATGCAAACATGGAATTAAAGCACTCTGTGTCACATAGGGTATTTTGAACTCAAATAAGAGAATATTGAACTAAAATTATACTAAACGATAAGAATATGTATTCAGTTGTTAGGGACAGAGTAGGATAATTAAATAGATAGTTTGGAAATCCCACTAGGGGATTAAAGACAGAGAAGGAATTTTAAAGGAGTTTGGGAGACTGTTATAAGCTAAAGACCACTCAAGAAAAGAATCTGGTAACCTAGCAACAATCTACATTACCTTGAAGGAAGGCCAGATGCATTCAAGCACCAGGCACACTCAAGCCAGAAGTCCTGATAGTTCAAGTTCAAGACAATAGATATGAGGCTTACATCTTGTTCCATGAAGTCAGGGAGGTAATGGTCCTTGAAGAGTAGCATTTCTTCATGTAGCCAAGATAGAAATATGGGTGAAAGGAGACAGAAACTAGGTGAGAGGGGATGTTATACCAAAACCTGAGATGATTTACTATATTTTAGTCTATGTTACCACCCTTCTGGTGATATGCATATGATTTAAATAGTGCCATGGCAGTCCTGGTTAGACCATATAGGGTTAAAGAGGAACTAATGATGTAAGCCTTGATGTCTACCCAAAAATGAGGAAGAAGGCAGTCTTATCCCCTCCCCACTTTTTCTTTGATTATAAAAATGTAGCCGTGGGGCTTCCCTGGTGGCGCAGTGGTTGAGAGTCCGCCTGCCGATGCAGGGGACACGGGTTCATGCCCCAGTCCGGGAAGATCCACGTGCCGTGGAGAGGATGGGCCCATGAGCCATGGCCGCTGAGCCTGCACGTCCGGAGCCTGTTCTCTGCAATGGGAAAGGCCACAACAGTGAGAGGCCTGCATGAGGCAAAAAAAAAAAAAAATGTAGTCATCTTTATTCTCGGGGCTGTGCTCCTTTGCCTGCCCATTTCCATCTCTCACAAGCATCCTACACCTGTCACTTGGTCTTACGCTGAATTCGTTCTGCATCAAGTCAAAAGGACCTGAGCTTCAGTACATCCTGACACCAGGTGAGTGGTTTCAATTAAAAGACAGTGGGTTTGAGTCCCCTCCTAAATCAGGGATCATGGGTTCAAGTCCCAACCTGAGTTTTGGCTGGGTTTGAGTCCCATCTGAGAAGAGTGAGGTTTCACAGTCACACTGTAAGAAATCTGGATGTAGAGTGGTTGTAGTATTGATAAATTCAGCTACTCATTGATATTAACGAGGTGAAAATGCTTTCCATCTATCTTTCGTGCCTCAGCATAATGTTTCTAGATACTGAACTATTAGTAACTACATTTTAGTTTATTTCACTAGCTCTCCTTGTCATTATGTTCTGGGTACATCTCAGATGACAGATCTTAATAAACTACCCCTCACTGGTGGATTGTTTATAAGGACAGAACAGATGTGTTTGCTGCAGGTCCAATGAGTGCAGCAGTCTTGGTTCTCTGCCCCTCTTCCCTGGTGGGATTCTCAGCCATGTAGCTATTGGTTGAGGGGAAAAGAACGAACACAAGAAGTATAATCCCCTCTTTTGTTTTCTTAGATTTCAGCAGGTGAACAAATGTTTACATTTGGATTCCTATAGAGGTAATATCTCAAAATTTGAGAGGAAGAGTGGGCAAACAATCTGAATTAAAGAGGGATATTAATAGACTACATGTAATTGAACCTAGAAAATGATCCCCAAAGAAAAAGTGATGGGGAAGAAATGAATTCTCAAATGAAAAGATTTAGGTTTTATGATGCCCAGGTTTAGGACATGGGACTACAGTGCCCTGTGCATGAGTAAGATTGTCTGAAAATGGCACATTTTGTACCTGTATCATGGATGAACTGAAACTTGGAAATACCTCTGACCAGTAGGAGGGGCCATTCCCTTCTCAGTGTTGCATGGAATTCTTAGCTAAATTATATTTATAAAATACTTGAGGCAGTAAAATATACATCTTTTCAAGTCTACATATAATATTCACATAAAACGCTCTTCAATATACTTAAAAGAATTGAAATCATACAGACTATGTTTTCTGAACAAAACAAAACTAACTTATAAGTCAATAACATAAACATTTGTTTTAGAATCTACAAATATTTGGAAATTAAATCACACACTTCTAAATAACTTGTGGGTCGAAGCATATTAGAAATTATTTTGGTTGCTAAGTGAAAATAAAACATAACATATCAAAATTGTAAAATACAATTTAAGCAGTCCTTAGAGGGAGTTTTATTACTTAAACACTTATTTTAGAAAAAGAGAACCAAATAATATCAGTAAAGCAAATTCAATTAAAAAGATGAGTAGAGTCAAAGTAAAGGATTGAATTAACAAGAGCAGAAAATGGATACATAGAAAATACAATAGGAAAAAGAAAACAAAAAGCTAGTTCTCTAAAATTATTAAAATAATTTAACATCTTACTAGACAGATCTTGAAGACCCTAGAGAAAACAATAGAAACGCACAAATTACCAATATAAGAAACAAAAGTAGTGACATCACTACAGATCCAGTAGAATGAAAGTGAGATAAAAAATATTTTAAACAGCTTTTTACCAATAATTCCCCTATTCACGTGAAGTGGACATATTCCTAGAAGGACACACATTCTCAAACTTGACTCAAGAAGAAACAGAGGTTTGAATACTAGTGTTGTGTGGCACCAGTGGGCAAGACATCATAACCAATCCAATAGTAACCTACAGAACTGTCACACTGACTCCAAATAAATACAGAATGTCTGATCCTCTCATGGAAGACAAAGCATAATATTATTTTGAATCCTGACTCTACTTTCTTGTTATTATGTTTTTATTTTAGCATGTATCACATTGAATTATTTCAGTGATTATTTTTATTAATATATTTCTCTCCCAATACATTAAAATTCAATGATAGCAGGATGCATAACTATTTTATCACCAATTCTATGTGCCTGGAACATATAAGGCATTACATTAAAAGGTTGAAAAAAAATGGAGGGCTTCCCTGGTGGCTCAGTGGTTGAGAGTCCGCCTGCCAATGCAGGGGACACTGGTTCGTGCCCTGGTCCGGGAAGATCCCACATGCCACGGAACGGCTGGGCCTGTGAGCCATGGCCACTGAGCCTGCGCTTCTGGAGCCTGTGCTCCTCAATGGGAGAGGCCACAACAGTGAGAGGCCCGCGTACCGCAAAAAAAAAAAAAAAAAAAGGATTAATTGGAGAAATTGCATTGTTCCATATATTATCTTCCTTGTATGCATCCCTTGAACTGGTCTGAGACCTTACCCGATGTGTAACCAAACCATGCTCAACATCACCTCCTCTCTGGAAAACATACAATATGCATTAGCCAAACTGGTCCTTTCACATCTTGTTAGTACTCCCTTCATATTCTTGTCTGAAAACTTGTCCTACATAAACTATTCAGTCCTCATATCTGCCACTAACAACTCTCCCTTTTCTTAAAGTCTGACAGCAAATGCTATTTCTCTAAAAAATGTTTTTCCAGTTTATCAAAAATAGATGTTATTCCTTTATTCTGAAACAATTGACTTGTATTCATTTAAAAATATTTTTCATTACCTACATTTGACTATATCTTGAGTATATAGATTATATATTTACAGTTGTACCACAGACAACTTTTTAGAGTATGTTTTCCTATAAATTTTTTTTTGTTGTTGTTAATAAAAGCAGGGATGGGAAAAAGCTATTGTATCCAAGAATGTTTTGATTCAACCACAATCTCAGGCAGACTCAGTGTCCCTGTTCTCAGCAGAAAGGATTTCTCAGAGATTCTGGTCACATAGGGTGTCTAAGGACCTGGAATTTTTCCAGTCCTTCACCAAAGGTAGAGTGGTCCCTCCCTCCTTCCTTCTCTCCTTCCCTTCCTTCCTTCTTCCCTTTCTCCTTCCTTCCCTCATTTCTCTCAATCTCTTTTTCTGTCTCTGTCTCTCTTTATCTCTATCTTTCCCCTTACCACAGGGAGAATAGATTTTCAAAGGGAAGAAGAAGGTTTGAAAACCTCCCCCAACAAGCTTTGGGCTTTTGTGTCTTGGGAGAGATAGGAGTGATGGACCTTAGTGGGGCTTTGGTTTTTCCCATGAGTCCTGCTCATCTCTTCCTTGATATCTGCACACAAGATAGGTTTCCTTTTATATCTAAATCTGCTTCCACTCTTTCTCATGAGGTATTGGTGAGGTGTGTGGAAAAAGACTGAGAATATGAATTCCCCTGTGGTTGCAGTGCCTAGAATTTCTACACTCTCACCTTGACCCCCATCTGGCCTTAAGTAATTCAGTATAAATTTTAGCAGAATTCTTTTTACCAGCTCCCATATTGTCCAGTGTCTGCTCCAGGTAAGCAAGTGTTTGCTTCTGTGTTTCCTTGGAGTCTTTCCTTAGTTGATTGTCCTGTCCTTAGCCCTCTAACAGATTGAAAAAAGTTGTAATTTTGTAGATTATCTACCATTTTGTTGTGTTTATATAAGGATGTTCCAGCTTTCTATATTCTAACTAGAACCTGGAGGTGCTACAGATGTTTAAAGCCATGAAACAGAATTGAGTTAAGCCTGTTGTCAAAGAAAAATATCACAGTTTCATTTTATTTGCATACATGCACATACAAACTCACACACATTTTATGTCTAATGTGTCAACCACTGAGATTCTCTGTTATTTTCTAGATCCAGAGTTTGATCACATTGAATGTGTTTCTATTTGCTTCCCTTTATGAGAATTTAAGTCCTCCAGGACACCTCCACCACACACACACACGCACATACACACACACACACTGTGATGTCTGTAAGAGGGATGTTTGGGGTAGGAAATGTCTGTGCAGAAGCTGTAGGCATTATGTTAGTAGAATTTAATTTTGCTACATTCAATGGGGATGATTTCTTCTTGTTCATAAGGGAAAAAGACCCACAGCAAGGTGGAAGAAGCACAGTGAAAGAAAGAACCACTGTGTAAATGGGCTGTGGATCTCTGGTGTCTGTGTTCAATGAAATATAAGTTAACAAACATAGTGGTTCTCATCTATGGCTTCAGAAAAAAAAAAAGTATTTTAGCTGTTTTGGGAGAGAGCTGGACACAGAAACACATTGGGGAAAATATGGGCTTTTTGGATTCAATTCAGAAAGTCCGAGAGAGACGTGTTTCTAGAAAAGGTGTTGGGCATTGACTGCGACTTATCTATGAAGATATAATACACAGGCAAGATATAATACACAGGCAAAACAGAGCCTTCTGAGCCTTTGTACAACACTGAGTTATAATGAATCATAAGCTACTTATAAATACTTATGAGTCTTGTTGCCACTGTGAGGGTGTATGTGCATAATTTGTGCTCGTTAATCAGGGATGAGAAAAAAAAGAGGAACAGATTTAGTAGGCCAAGAGAGGGAGAAAGACCAATTAATTAAGTTCAGGTAAATGGTGCTTGGGAAGTCTGGGGTTGAAATAAGTTTATTCTGTGCCTTCAAAAGCCCTCAAGGAAAGGATCTATATCCAAAATCCGTATTCTTAGATGAGAAGGAAGATAATCCATTGACTACTTTTATGGAAAAAAGAGAACATAGTTTCCCATGATTTTTTAAGTGCCATATAATTGGAGAGGAGAGAGTATTTTATTAAAAATTGATGTTGGCTAAATAATTACAGTACGTTATGGGCTGGCCATTTTCTTTATATTCAACACACCAGAACTAGACTATGTGGGGAACCTTGCTTTACATATATATATATACTTTTTTTTTCAAAACCTAAAATTAAGAAAGGGGACATGGAAACTAATATCAAAAAAAAGAGGGAGGGAAAATGGACTCATTGAATTTAAGATGTGGATGGACGATAAGAACGGCCATCTTGGTGTATCTACTCATGTGTATCTGTGATGCATCATCCACAGGTGGATGCACTGTGGGTACATCATACATGATCCAGGAAATGCTGGAAAATAAGATTTGAGACTAGAACCTCAGAGAGTTCCAGCCACAAATTTCTCAGTAAATAATGAGAATAGAGTTCTGACTTTTACCTGAAGCTTAAGAGTTGCCTCTGTACCAAGTCTGCTCTCATTCGCATAATATAACTTTAAGAAGGACAATTTACAAGTTCTATAATTAATAAAAACACAGATAGCAGTTTGCAGAATCTTACTGCAAGTTAGTGCTGTCTGAATTGCAATGACCTCATCTATGTGCTGTACATGGTTATATATTTACTAAAGTGTTGTATTGAGAAATAAATGGATTGATGCTTGTAAAGTCCCTAAACATGATAGATGATCAAAAGGAGATACAGCAAATATAAGTTTTAAAAAAAAATTAAATTAGAGCAATCCACAATGGATGAAACAATTGACATATTTTTTTGAATTGTGAGCATGAGATTTAATCCACATTTTTCTTTTGGAAGAAAAGATTGTGGCTGATGAATTATGTGGAAAAGATACTTATGATTCACTGGCTACAGGGCAAGAAGAAAACTACCTACAATAGGAAAGGAAAAATGAGGAGAGCTGTGGAAGGAGTTAGGGTTCTGAATTTTAATGTCAATAATAGTGTACTTTAAACTAGGGCAGAATTCTGGATGTCTAACTCAGATTCAGTTTATTCACACAGAAGCTACATGTGGAGTAGCATTGAATTGTCAAGGGAGAGATCTGGGCCTTGCCTTCACTGGTCTTAAAAATGGGGCAGCTCTATGTGTTTCTAGCCAGCCATTTCCTCATAGTTAAAGTGAAGGGGTTTAGATGATTTCTAAAAACTCCTTAACATAATTGCTTCTACATTCTAATATATTTTTCTCTACTACTTACAAGAAGTTTGATAACTTTATTGCCTGGGACTAATAGAATAAAAAATATATATTCATGTAGATAAATGAATGCTATATATTATATTAAAAATTTCAAACAATCAAACTTAATTTTACTAACATGAAAAATGATTAACTAGAGCTTGACTTTGGCTGCTTTTGTCATTTTCAATCATTCACATATACAATAAATATTTATTGGCTCCCAACAATATGCAAATAATCATGCTGTGTACTGGGTATATAATAAGGAGCAAATGTACCCTCTATAGATGTACATTCTAGGGGAATGGATAGTGACTAATTAAATATTAGTATATTCTGTAATTTTGAACTTTGATTAGTGCAGTGAATGAAAGCAACAAGGATGTGAGGAACAAAATAATACAAAAGGCATAGGATGGTGTTTCTCAATGAGAAGGATTGATCAAGAACAGAGACAGAAAATGATAATAGGAACACAACAGTAAACTACTGATGTGGATCCTGAATGTCGGAAAGAACTGTGGAGAGAAGGGAAATTAAGTGACAAAGAGAGCAACAGAAGAGCAGAAGCAAGAAAAATTACAATCCTGCAGCCTGTGGAACAGAAACCACATTCACAGAAAGATAGACAAGATGAAAAGGCAGAGGGCTATGTACCAGATGAAGGAACAAGATAAAACCCCAGAAAAACAACTAAATGAAGTGGAGATAAGTAACCTTCCAGAAAAAGAATTCAGAATAATAATAGTGAAGATGATCCAGGACCTCGGAAAAAGAATGGAGGTAAAGATCGAAAAGATGGAAGAAATGTTTAACAAAGACCTAGAAGAATTAAAGAACAAACAAACAGAGATGAACAATATAATAACTGAAATGAAAAATACACTAGAAGCAATCCATAGCAGAATAAATGAGGAAGAAGAATGCATAAGTGACCTGAAAGAATGGTGGAATTCACTGCTGTGGAAAAAAATAAAGATAAAAGAATGAAAAGAAATGAGGACAGCTTAAGAGACCTCTGGGACAATATTAAATGTAAAAACATTCACTTTATAGGGTTCCCAAAGGAGAAGAGAGAGAAAGGACCTGAGAAAATATTTGAAGAGATTATAGTCAAAAAATTCCCTAACATGGGAAGGGAGATAGCCAACCAAATCCAGGAAGTGCAGAGAGTCCCAGGCAGGATAAACCCAAGGAGAAACATGTGGAGACACATAGTAATTAAAATGATAAAAATGAAAGAAAAGTTATTGAAAGAAACAAGGGAAAAATGACAAATAACATACAAGGGAACTTCCATACGATTAGCAGCTGATTTCTCAGCAGAAACACTACAAGTGAGAAGGGAGTGGCATGATATATTTAAAGTGATGAAAGGGAAGAACCTACAACCAAGATTACTCTACCCTGCAAGGATCTCATTCAGATTTGACAGAGAAATCAAAAGATTTACAGACAAGCAAAAGCTAAAAGAATTCAGCATCACCAAACCAGCTCTACAACAAATGCTAAAGGAAATTCTCTAAGAGGGAAACACAAGAGAAGAAAAGGACCTACAAAAACAAAATCAATAACAATTAAGATAATGGTAATAGGAATATACATATTAATAATTACCATAAATGTGAATGGATTAAATACTCCAACCAAAAGACAAAGGCTCCCTGAATGGATACAAAAAAAATCCATATATATGCTGTCTACAAGAGACCCACTTCAGACCTAGGTACACATACAGACTGAAAGTGAGGGGATGGAAAAAGATATTCCATGCAAATTGAAATCAAAAGAAAGCTGGAGTAGCAATACCCATACCAGGTAAAATGGACATTAAAATAAAGAATGTGGGCTTCCCTGGTGGTGCAGTGGTTGAGAGTCCATCTGCCGATGCAAGGGACATCTTCCTAGTTGTTTGGCATAGGGTGTCCAGCACTGTAGCTTGCTGGTCTTTGAGTAGAGCTGTGTCTTTACTTTGAGATGGAGATCTCTGGAACAGATTTCACCATTTGATATTATGTGGGGCCAGGATGTCTCTGGTGGACCAGTGTCCAGAACTCAGCTCTCCCACCTCAGATCCTCAGGCCTGTCACCCAGCTGGAGCAGCAAGACCCTGTCAGCCACATGGCTCAGAAGAAAAGGGAGAAAAAAAAAGAAAGTTCGAAAGGAAAAAATATTTTTTTAAAATAAAAAATATTAAAAATAAAAAGTAATTACAAAAAAATAAAAGAAAAGAAAGAAAAAAGAGAGTATCCAAACCAAAAAACAAATCCATCAATGATAACAAGAGCTAAAAACTATAGTAAAAAACAAAACAAAAAAGCGAGAGAACCCTAGGACAAACTGTAAAAGCAAAGCTATACAGACAAAGTCACACAAAGAAACATACATACTCACAAAAAGTGAAAAAGTAATATATATATATATATATATATAAAATAAAGGAAGAGAGCAACCAAATCAATAAATAAATCTACCAATGATAATAAGTTGTAAATACTAAGATAAAACAAAACCCAGAAACAAATTAGATGCAGAAAGCAAATCCCAAGTCTACAGTTACTCCCAAAGTCCACTGCTTCAATTTTAGGATGATTTGTTGTCTATTCAGGTATTCCACAGATGCAGGGTACATCAAGTTGACTGTGGAGTTTTAATCCACTATTCCTGAGTCTGCTGTGAGAAATTTCCCTTTTTCTTCTTTGTTCACACAGCTCCTGGGTTTCAGCTTTGGATATGGCCCCTCCTCTATGTGTAGGTCTCCTGAAAGGTCTGTTCTTCACTCAGACAGCTCAGAGTTAAAGTAGAAGCTGATTAAGGGGTTCTGGCTCACTCAAGCCAGGGAGAGGGAGGTGTACAGAATGATGGGTTAGCCTGCGGCAGCAGCTGCCAACGTGATGTTGCACCAGCCTGAGGTGCACTGTGTGTTCTCCTGGGGAATTTGTTCCTGGATCATGAGACCCTAGCAGTGGTGGGCTGCATAGGCTCTCGGGAGGGGATGTGTGGATAGTGACCTGTGCTTGCACACATGCTTCTTGGTGGCTTCAATAACAGTCTTATTGTCTCATGCCCGTCTCTGGGGTCCATACTGATAGCCGCACCTTGCACCCATCTCTGGAACTCGTTTAGGTGATTCTCTGAATCTCCTCTCCTCATGCACCCTGAAACAATGGTCTCTTTCCTCTTAGGCAGGTCCAGACTTCTTCCCAGACTCCCTACTGGCTAGCTGTGGTGCACTAGCCCCCTTCAGGCTGTGTTCATGCAGCCAACCCCAGTCCTCTCCCTGGGATCTGACCTCCGAAGCCCGAACCTCAGCTCCCAGCCCCCACCAGCCCCAGCAGGTGAACAGACAAGCCTCTCAGGCTGGTGGGTGCTTGTTGTCACCAATCCTCTGTGCAGGAATCTCTCCGCTTTGCCATCTGCACCCCTGTTGCTGCACTCTCCTCCATGGTTCCAAAGCTCGCCCCCCCACCCCTGTCTCTGCCAGTGAAGGGGCTTCTAGTGTGGAAACCTTTCCTCCTTCACAGCTCCCTCACACAATGCAGGTTTCATCCCTATTCTTTTGTCTCTGTTTTTTCTTTTTTCTTTTGCCCTACCCAGGTATGTGGGGAGTTTCTTGCCTTTTGGGAAGTCTGAGGTATTCTGCCAGTGTTCAGTAGGTGTTCTGTAGGAGTTGTTCCACATGTAGATGTATTTTTGAAGTATATGTGAGGAGGAAGGTGATCTACACATCTTATTCCTCTGTCATCTTGAAGGTCTGCACCTATTTTTTTTTTTGTCATCTTTTCCTTTATTTCAAAATCTTCTGTGGAAATTTTTACTTCTTATAATTTTGGAAGTTCTTTAGTAAGATTAATTTCAAAGTAAACTCAATTTTTTTTTGTCTGAAATTACCTTTATTTTGCTCTAATATTTTAGAATATTGTTTTGCTACACATTTTTGAAGTGACAGTTATTTTCCATCAACACAGTGAAGGTATCTTTTCACTCTCTCCTGACTTCCAATGTGCGCACACACACACACACATTCATATTTATTTATTGTAATTTTTTTCTCTAACTACTTTAAAAACTGTTGTTTTCCTCACTTTCATTTTGTGTCACAATTTTCAAATTTTTCATTGATGTGTTGTTTATTCTACTGGTATATGTTGTGCTTCCTGTGTATGTAAATTCAGCTGGTCATTCATTCTGGAAATTTATCAGCCATTATGCTTCCAAATGTTTACTCTGATAACTGTTCTCACTTACTGCAGAGCTATGTATAACACTTCTATCCTCACCTCCATATTTCTTAGCCTCTATGTCTCATATTTATCTTCTCTTTATAGTTTTGTGTTCCTTCTGACCATGGCTTGATCAATACTCCAGCTCAACAAATCTCTTTTAAACTATGTATACTCTCACATTTATCCTTTCCTCTGAGTATGTTTTGATTGCTATTTATTAAAATTTTGTGATATGCAGTTTTCATAGACTCAAGTCAAAGATTTTTGCTAGAATAATCTAATATTCTAATATTCTTAAAAAGTCTAAGACTAGACGTTAATACCAGGAATACTATGAGGACATTTCAACTGTGCTCTAACAGAAACAGGTAGAGTGTGTTTGTTTGTTTGCTTGTCTGATTGATTTGTACCCATTCTTTTTATTTCAGGATGTAACCACTTCAAATGACCTAAACTTATGTGGATGTCTCAGATCTGGTGATCTTTTCTGTGTTTTGAGAATTAAAGCTAAACCTCTATTATTCTTGGGCTTTTGTCCTAAAGATATCCAGGTCTCTGGTTTCATATTAGTATTGATCTCCTACCCACTTTGATATATGTTTTATAGTCCTGAAATCTTAGCTATGCATTCAGATGTTTGTTTCATGTATTTTATCCAGCAGTATTTTTAGGAGAAAGACTTTGGTACTCTGGAAATACTATTGGAAGCTGAAGTCCATTTTTTTTTAAAATTTTTTATAGATCCTGGTCTTTAGGGACCCAACAACTGAATCATTACTTTCATGGAAAAGAAATGAGACTTTTTTTCTAAGTACAAACTTCCAACTGTGATTGAAAAAATATAATATCTCAAAATTTTAGAATTTTGTTTATTATTGTTGGTCCAAGGTTTCACACAGGTAAACATTGTTCAGCCATAAGTATACATGTTGACATTATGTACCTTATAAGATAATTTCAGAACAGCTTCTAGATAAAATTTGCAACACAATAAACATTAAGGTAGCTGTGCACTTTCAATTTTCATAAGAAAATCAATTTCAATCTGTAAAGGATCAAGTTCCTGGATAATAAACAACATAATTAAATCAAATTCTATGAACTTAAGTTTAGATCCACAAAATTTCAAGACTAAATATTACTTGTAATAAGAAATTAGAGCTATTTTATCATTTCCTGTAGCATAGTCTAACAGAGTTTGAAGAACATACATTGTCAAATTGGCTTTTATGTCGGAAATGTATGGAATCTTTTAAGCAAATGCACTGGAAAAGGAATCAGTACATTAGACAGGAGCCTCAATTATTTTGTATATGGTTATTGAGCATAAGATATTATTAGAAGCCATTTTTTTAATGTCTGGGATGCAGGCTTACAGTTGGAGTCTCTTCTTGGCCTATTTCAAATGTTCAAAATAATTTTCAGTTCACATATTTGAATATAAGAAACTATAATAAACAGTAAACAATGGAAGGCAATCAATCCTTTGATATGTATTTTAAGAAATTTCTAAAATAGCAGTTTTAGAGTAAGTGTGATAAAACTATGTAAAAATAGCAATTACTTCATTAGTTTGTTGATTGCTTATATTCAATGCTGAGGACTTCCCAGATATCACCTGTTTTGATTGTAGCTCTTTTTATGGAGTGTTAGAAGAGCAGGAAAGATTAATTTTGGACTTTAGAGGTAGACCTTTAGACTTAGCCGATTTGGGAAAAGGTGAGATACAGAATTATAATTTGGAATGAACAAGGCAAAGTGAAACAAATCTATATAATTATTTATATTTTCAAATTTCTACTTACTGATAAAATATTGGAATAAATAGTCCTACATAGGCTTAGTTTTCATTCTTTTGTCTGAAAATGTAGACTGACTCACAATGATAGTAGATTAAAATAAAACATAAGGAACTACTAATTATATATCTTTTAGTGGTCAAATATGGAGCATATGTCTCATTTACAACTTACTATTGATAAATTATAAGGATGCAATGCATGGATTTCAGCAAATAAATATCATAAAAGAATAAATATGATTTCTAAGTAAATTATGTTCATTAAGATTATATGCAGTTTTCTCTCAACATTTTTCTTTGCATACAAACAACATTTCTTAAAACATTAGAGAGAACTCTCTCCTTATTGAGAAAAATACGGTTTTCTAAAATTTTAAGATGCTTAGAAGAACCATAAGTAACAGTTTTACACCCAAAATAAAATGCTTTCTCAGCCTGACTTTTTAATGTGATATTCCTTCAATATAAAAACTATTTTAGAAAGAGAAAAATGATTTTCAAGGGGTGCCACCTCCTTCACACATATAATAACAATATAGGCCAAATACATTGAAAATTTCTGAGGCAGAGTTTATTAGTTATTTGACATCTTAGTAAACAATAAATGCTACCTTCATGTTTTCTTATAAAAAATTAAATTACTCATAAGGTTAAATGTTTATTTTCTCCTTTAGTTTAGTTTTTTAAAGTGAAAATGAACTGTGTATCCAATTTTTCTCTAATAACTCATGTTTTCTCCAATACAGTGGTGGTTGGTCAGGTACAGCCACAAAAGGAGATGTAGGAAAGGCTCTGGAAAACATATCTTATTGCATTACAGGTCCATGGACACTACAAGACTCTCCTCTGGTCTGGGTTGACTGGATCAGTGATGGACACTCGAACTAAGTTGAGTCAATAAAATTCTCTTTCCTGGCAAAAACAAAACAAATCAAAAGAAAAAAACAAGCAAAAAAAAACCAAAACAAAACACAGGAGAAGGTAAGGCATGCCTGCAGAGCCACATGGGGAAGCACTAGCATTGGTCATTAGCCAGAAGGGAAAGGGTGGAGGGGATAGCCAAGGCCAAACCTGTTTTGGAGTTTTCTTGGGAAAGGAAGGCTGATAAACCCCTTATGACTGCTAGTTTGAAGAGTTTCAGAGGGCTCTAAGTCATGGGCGTGCTCCCTGTTTGCTTGATATCTGGCCCTGGAATGATTGAGGCAGAGGAATATTGTTTCCTGGAGGGTATGGGCCAAGTATGGGAGGTCTAGCTCCAAATTGGTTAGTTTGTATATCAGAGGGCTGTTTCTTCTGAGCACTTTGATGTTTCTAAGAATTGTCTCGTCTTCAGAGGTACAGTCTCTCTCCAGCTAGAAATGTTGTAAAGATGTCAAAACACAATAATATAAAGTAAATAAAGAATATATAAACAGTACAGTGTTTTATTATTTTTTATTGATTAATATAGGGCATGCTATTTTACATTTAATGTGAAATAATTTTAATTCACACTGTGCAAAGTATATAACACAAAAATGCTATTTTATTGTGCAATGTTTCCTTCTCTTCAGCATATTGAGTAGATAGAGGTGTTAGTGTAGGAAATTCAGAGATGCTATGTGTAGACACATGTTGTGGTGGGGAAAATGTTCAAATTAGAGCAGTTGAAGATTTGCCCTGATTAAGGCAGAGATTGGTGGATCTAAAAAGTTAAATAACTCAGAGGCAGGATCTCCAAGCAAGTGTTTAATAAATACATGTTCAAGGGCCAAACCCTTAGAGCTTCTAATGAGAAAGAATTGTGATTGGAACATCTGTTGCTCAGTAACTGAAGCACCATTGTCAGTAAAAGGCTGTAAGGAAGCTGTCTAGCCCTGATCACATGATGCATTGAATCCTGCCAGTAAGAAAACCAGGGCAAGACCTTAACCTTGGAGTAGATACTTTCCAAGAAATTCCTGGGGCACTAGGGACCTGGAGAAATGGGGGAAGGGGAAAATAGTGCAGAGATGCTAGCATAGCAAGAAACTCCAGAGTTTCTGCTGGTTTGCCTATAGCTACAGCAGAGATTTTCCTTGCCTGCTCAACATTCCATGTAGTGTGAAGAATCACAATTACATTCTGTGACAATTACAAATGGATAAATCTTGGTTGGCAGATTGTTCATAATGAGAACTTCTCTCATTCTAATTGTCTCATGATTGTATCCTTGAATGTCATCTGCAAAATCTTAGCATTGGGATAAATAACAGTCAATCCAGTCATTATAACTGTGTAACCACAAAACTGTGTGGACCCATGCATGTATAGTCCAGTTCTGGCCAAAGCACCATTGACCAAAAAAGATCTGTACAGAGTAGATAAAGAATTACTCTGAGTCAAACACCAATTCCTGGGCTTCCCTGGTGGCGCAGTGGTTGAGAGTCCGCCTGCCGAGGCAGGGGACGCGGGTTCGTTCCCCGGTCTGGGAAGATCCCACGTGTCGTGGAGCGGCTGGGCCCGTGAGCCATGGCCATTGAGCCTGTGCGTCCGGAGCCTGCGCTCCGCAACGGGAGAGGCCACAACAGTGAGAGGCCCGCATACCGCAAAACAAAAACAAAAACAAAAAAAAAACAAAAAAAAAACCCACCAATTCCTTCATGACAATTACCCTAAAAGTTAAATACTTAGTAAATCAGGGCATGAGAAGATTTAATATGATCCATGAAAAGTCATAGGCTGTAAAAAGAGTTTAGTCAAACTGCATGTGAAAGCTTATAATTTATAATTTTACTGCATCTGAACTGAAATATTCATGACAATATACAAAGATGTAGAATCCACTGCATGTTGCATTATTATTCCACAATCCATCAAATTATTGGGATACTTAAAATAAAGGCTTTGTATGTAGTTCTGAGGCAATTATAGTAGGGGTGCACAGTGGGAAAAGGTAGAAAATTTGTATTCAGTAGTTTCCTGTAATAATAACATGAGCAGTGTATAGTTATGGAATTCTTATTATGTGCCAGGCATTGTGTTAAATGCATTATCTTATTCAATCCTCTCTTAACCCAATTAGGGAGGAACTGTTATTACAGTCAATCTACCAATGAGTAAAGAGAGGTTAAGAAACTCACTAGGATGTTACACCAAGTAAGTTATAGAACCAGAAACTAAGCGTCTGGCTGTAGAGCTCACAATTAGAAGGCTAACACACAAATATAGGCATTCGCCCTCCAGAGAGTTTTGATGCCTGTGCTACAGCGGAAAAGGGTGCTTTTCTATTAGTCCAAACAAGCACTCCCTTCATTTTCCACAAGACAACCATTTGATGGAATGTGGTTACCTGTGTGCAAAAGTGGACGGAAGTTGCTCTCAAAAGTGTACAACTGGAAGCAGACTGTCTCTAGAAAAATGAGAGAGAATATTTCTTAGAGATTGGTGTTTCATTTATTGACTTTAGCAGGAAGAGAGGTGCTTTTTAAATTTTAAAGTAGATGTTTTGTTTTGTTTGTTTTTCCATAGAGCATCTTTTAATCTTCATTAACTTTTAAGCCAGAGGCTTGCTTTCCTACCTCCGTAGAAGCAAAGTCTCAGGCACGGAATATAATTTCTTCCAATTATGCACCTGGCCATGAGCCTATTTAGAATGGACATGGAGAAGGGGGTGCAAGCAAATTTCATTCTGGTAAATGATGTCGGGAAAGACATCAAGCTTTTAGAGATAACAGTGATGAGTGTTTTGGAGGTTACATTGCATATCCACAAACAACACAGTGACACAGTTCTACCTATCATGTCAGTGTAGGTCCTCCAATACCCCTATCTGCAGATGCTTCTTATATTGTACTTGTCTGTGGGGCTTCTAAACATGATTCATATACATCAACCAGGGCTTCCATTAGCAATCCTAATATGTATATACTTTCTGCCTTTATTTGATAATTTTGTTGTTTGCAGCAAAACATCCTAATTGGCCTGCCCAAGAATAAATTCCTTAGCTTATAATAAGGCACATGTTCACAGATATTTCCCAAAGAACTTATTGAACACCTGCTATGTGTCAGGGATGTTATTGTATTAGTATGAGAGACAAAGATAAATAAAACAATGATTGTTTTAAGTAATTTAGTAGAAAATAGATATAAAAGTCAATTTTAGGAAAATTAATTCAAATGCAAGTAGGAGAAAGATAAAGGGGATGCTATGAGAACATATAGGAAGTTCAGAAAATCAAGTCCCAGGAAGGCAATTTGGAGTCAGAAAGACACAAAACAAAACTTTGTGGGAGAAGTGACAGAGAGTTCTGTGAATTTATACTTTCATCAGGAAAACTGGGAGAGGAGAGTTTTAGTCAGACAAACACACAGGTGCAAATCCTTAGAGATGAGAGAAATCACAGCACTTTCAGGGAGCTGATAATGCTTCCAGAATAGCTCTTACCTACATAGTGAGCGGGGGATACAAAGAAATGGAGATGCAGAGTTTTGCAGGGGCCAGATAATAAAGATCCTTATGAGCTGCTAAGGTATTTGGAAGAGGAACGAGCTTTATCAGACTAGGGAGCAATGTTAGCAGACAACCCAGAATGCAAAAACATGTAAATGAAATAAAGGGTAGGAAGCCAACAGAATCTTGGCTACAAACTGTGCACATCAGACATAATTTCAAATTAAAAAATAGGAAGATTTAATTCTCTCAACAACCAAAGGGAATTCTAGAATTGGCTCATTTAATGGCATTAGCAGTAAATTCCAGCACTAGCTAAAGCTCCAGAAAAACGGTGAGCACACAGGAAAAAATGACATCATTTTTTCCAACAAAATGCAATGAAATAATACAAAGAGAAAGAGAAGTTTTCAACATAAAGTTTTGCTTCAGGTAAAGGAATTACATTATAGAAAACATCTACTTTGTAATCTTGCTAGGATTCAGGGAGAAATGAACTCTACCCAAGGTAAGAATGATATGCTGATTATAGGTATTTGTAAACATCTCTAAGAAATATATGACAACTCTAATAGGAAAATGGTTTTTCAGTGACTTGGTGTGGGAGTATTAGATTTCCTATTATTCCTTTTCTTCCACACAAAAGTCAAAGGCCTGGCAAGAATTTCAATTCTGCAAGTATGTAAGCCAGATAACATTGGCCTCAAACACTTAGAAATCAAAGACATTTACAATAAAAATAAGATGATGTTTACCTTCTGTCCCTATTTATAAGAATGATAATTTTCATGGGAATAATCCTTCTCATACACTCTATGCTGACAGTAGCAATTTAAGTTAGGCACATTTGAAAGAAAAATTGTTTATAACAATAAAATTATTTTTTATTTAAAAATTATTTTAACAAACTCTTCCATTTCTTTGAATATATTAACAAAAAGTTATCTGTAAGAATGTTTACCAATGTAGTATTTTAAATTATAAAAATTGGAAGCAATTTAAAATACAACATGGAAATGGATTAAATAATACGTTATATGTACTTAGGGAAGAGCAGCTCTCAAAACACAGGTAGTGGAAAAATATACTATACAATCCTTAGACCTTTATATTGTCAAGTGAGGAGAGTGATTTCAAAGTTATATTACAATATAATTTCAAATATGTAAAATCTTATGTAACTGTACTACTGACTTCATCTGTGGTTTTACAATAGACAATTTTAAATTTTGTCCAATTTTTGGGATATTATCAATATATGAATCACATATATAGTCAAAGTATATATTACCCAAAAGTTTCATTTGATGCATATTTGTTCAACTTTTACTTCATTTTACCACAAAATTATTTTATGAAAAAAATAATTACAGGAAAATTGAAGGGAATTCCATCACCATTTAACATTGAAGTGAATCAGAATGTCTGCCCACTGTTCCACCTTCCAACAAATTCTGATTTATGTGAAAAACGTCTTATAGGAATTTCTGTGTCTCGCTGTGGTTACTTTATTTCCATGCCTTCCAGAGAGATGTATGCTTCCCTGCCAACAAGCTCTTGCAAAAAGAAATACTGATTTTCTTGTATTGTTTAAATAACACTTCTAGAAAGCTCCCCCTTTCAAATCCAATTGACTGCCAATAATTTGTGCTGAGGTATTTACAATTATTATTAATTTTTAAATTCTCCCAAGAGATGGAAATATCATTTCTTCTTATTTTACTTCACCTAATGTGTCCATGGGAGTTTCAGGATGAGCTTCCTGGACCTCACAGTTCCAATAGACTTTTCCTGGAAATACTTCACACAAACGCAAGGTAGAATGGAAGAAATTTGACTGGGATATCTTTTGGCTTGATGGCTGAATATCTGAATCACTTTTAAAAATAATTATTAACAAAAGTTTATGGGATTTTAAAAGAACATGAAGAATGATGTCGGCTAGATTATTATTTTTAATGATAGTTAGAAACCTTAATAATCCCACAAATGTTTGTCCTAGGGAAAAGTTATTGTAAGGAAAAAGTACCTGATAAGTTCTAATGGAATGTTTTTTTTAAAGTTTCATATAAAATGCCTCTAGATGATATAGTAAAGGTAAAAGTGTTTTTATTGGCAATGAAGTTTTGCAAGGTTCAGCACTGTTTTTCTCACCTCTTCATGCTCCCAGTCCACTTAAACTTTATTTTCTCTTCACTCTCTCCTGGCCCCAGCACTGACTGCATGCTCCTTACTTTCTTACTCTTAGCAGAGCTCCCAGCAAGATTCCACCACCAAGTCTCCCCACTTGTCAGCACCCTAACCATCACGTTAGCTCCCTCTAAGAATGATCTCTCTTTTATGTACTAGCTCCCAAATCTGCTTGCCTCCCAAAGGGATTGCTTCAGCATCTCCTCCTAACTCTCTTTCCCACAACATCAGTTTTTACTTCTCTACTGCTAATTCCCAAGTGTATACAACATTTTGCTACTTCCCCCATCGTGGAAAAAATAAATGAAGCAACTCAGTTGACTACACTTCCAGCATACAAATAGCATGCTATTTTTTTGTCCTTCAGTTAGAGCAAAACTCTTGAATTTTTGAATTATTTTGAATTGCCTTGAGTTGTCTCATTGTCTCCAAACTCACAAATTCAATTTCCTCTTAACCCTATTAAAATCAGTGGTTCAAAGGTGTCATCCACTAAATCTATCTTACCAGGCTGAAGCTGGCCAGTGACTCTCTCCTTTTGTCTTACTGGATCCGTTAACAACACCCGACCCAGTGGATCATTCCCTGTTTCTAGAAACCACATTCACCTGGCTTCTCTATTGTGGTTTCTTTTTCTTGTTCCTCATTATGCCCTGACCTGCATTGCCCCAGATCTCAGCCCTTAGGACTCTTTACTTCTCAGACACTCCTTGGTGAGCTATAGAATCCCATGCTTGAAACATCATCTGTGCTCTAAAATGTTTATTTCATCTCAGGTCTCTCCACCAAACTTCAAATCCATACATCAAACTTTTCCAGGCATTGACATTGAACGTCAGACTGCTCAGCCTGAGCACAGCACCAAGATCTGCCCCACCCATGGTCTTTCCCTCAGTTCCTTTAAACTAAATACCACCAATTTCTGTTGTGAAAACATGTAGAGTTTTTTTGTTTTGTTGTGGTTTTACTCCGTTAATATATTTATTTTTCTCACACACCCAGGAGATTTGCCTTCCCATCTTTTGAAAGTACAACCTGACCATTATCACCGTGCACATCCTCCATTGCCGTTCACCTAGCTCCAGCCTCCTCTCTCTTGACTGACCACTGCAGTGTCTCCTACTTGGCCCTGCACATCTATTCCTCCTTTTCCTGCGTACATTTCTGGCAGAGCAGCTGAGTCAGCTTTACAATATATGGCAGTTTATGACAATTCTCTGCTGAAAATAAACTCATGGCCTCCTCCCTCACCTTAGGGAAAACGCAACTCATCTACAAAGGAATTCAAAATCTTTGAAAACCCGGTGACCCATTAATTCTGTGACTGCATCTCTTGTTGCTCTCTACCTCACCGACCCATTTTCATGACATTAGTCTCCTGGCCTTTCCTCAAATACACCAGGCCTAGCTACCTCTGGACATTTGTGCTTGCACTCTCCTCTTCAGGAGCACCTTCCTCTGAGGATATTTCCAACAACCTTAATTGCAACTTTTCTTAACATGTCTGCTTTATTTTTCTTCATAACATTTATCATCACTGAATATTCTCTAATTTACTTATTCATCTGGCTTATTGCCCATCTCCAGCAAAATAATAATAAATGCAGACAATTTGTATTTTTTTAACTACAGCAATCCATGGTTTGAAAATTATATAAGACCTAATGTGTACTCAGTAAATATTTGCTGCCTAAAATAAGAATGCAAACTTTAAGCGTCTTTTCCAAAGTATGTATGTTCTTATGTATAGATGTTCTGCTTAAAGATGGACTGTCTACTGTGGACTAGTTAGATGGTTAAGCATGGGTCATCATGGTACACATTGTGTTGTCTGGAATCAGATTCCCGGGTCTTTTCCAGATCCAACAGTCTCTGATATTAGGTCTCAGTTTTTTCCCTATAATAGAGGCATAACAGGACCCAAGTTATATGGTTTTGGGGAAAACTGAATGAGTTACTTTAAGTAAAAGCATTTAAAGGACTGAGTGAATTTTACAAACTTGTTGATTGTCACAAATTCCATTAATCTTTCAAGTGTTATTTTCTCTGCCAAAATTGTGCTTGAAAAAAAGATTTATCTATATTTAAATTTCAGTATAATACACATGAACACAAAAGTAGATAAAATTCTATAATAGAACAGAAGTTAAACTCAGTTTGCCCATTGTTAGCTCATGAATATTGGAAAATAACTTAGCTTCTCCTTATCTGTGAATAGAGACATCTATGTCTCATGGTTGGTGTGAAGAGGAAAAAGAAAATGTAAGTAAGGCATGAGTATTATGTTCAATATGGCATTAAAATATATAAATTAAAGTGTACATATCTATGAACATACACTAATTATCTGCTTGAAGTATCTACTACACATAAGGTCAATAGAGTCAAATTAACCACAACGTTCACTGAATTTCCAAAAGAAAAAAAAAGGAAAGCAGTCCATCTTTCCCATAATATCTCCTTCTTATCAAACAGAATGTGTTTCCCTAAAAGCCTGAAAATGTGACAACAATCTGTTATTCATGATTAAATTTTTAAAGATAGTATGTCATATTAGAAGTCATATTTTTCTTGATTATAAAATAGCACAGGTTTCCATTTAAAAATAGAAGATGAAAACCTTTTCTTCTCCAGTATTACATCTGAGAGCAATCAAAAACAAAACAAAAAATAGAGAAGAAAATTTATTTCCAGGGACCCCAACCAAAAATATCCAATTGCCAACACAATCTTGAGAAAGAAACAAGAGAAAAGGCATCATACTTCTTGATCTCAAACTATATTACACAAAATATGGTTTGTGTAATATAATAGTAATCAAAATAGTATGGTACTGGCATAAAAACAGATAAATAGTTCAATGGAGCAAAATATAGAGCCCAGAAAAACACACACACATATATAGTTAACTAATCTTTGACACCAGAGCCAAGAATACTTAATGGAGAAAGTATAGTCTCTTTGATAAGTGATATTGGGAAAACTGGATATTCATGCATAAAAGAATGAAACTGGATCCATATCTTACACAATACACAAAAATTAACTAAAAATGGTAAATTGTGACATCATTTAAAGACTTAAATGTAAGAGCTGAAGTCATAAAATTCCTTGAAGAAATCATAGGGAAAAAGCTCCTAGACATTGGTCTTGGTAATCATTTTTGGATATGATGTTAAAAGCACAGAAAACAAATGCAAAAATAAACAAGTGGGATTAAATGAAACTAAAAATCTTCTGTATAGCAAGGAAAACAATCAACATAATGAAAAAGCAGCCTATTGAATGTGGGAAATATTTGCAAATCATATACCTGACAAAGGATAAATATTCAAAAAATATAAGGAATCTATCCAACTCAACAGCAAAGAAAACAGAAAAACAACAAAAATAAATAAACAAACAAGAGAAAAGCAAAACAAAACCTCAAATAATCCAATTTAAAAGTTGGCAAAGAACCTGAATAGACATTTTTCTGAAGGAGACATACATCCAAGAGTTATGAAAAGGTGCTCAACATCACTAATTATCAGAAAAATGCAAATCAAAACCACAATTATTTATCACTTTACACCACTTAGGATGGCTATTGTCAAAAAGGCAAGAGATAACAAGTATTGGCGAGGATGTAGAGAAAAGGGAGCACTTGTGCACTCTTGGTGGGAATGTATATTGGTGCAGCCACTTGGAAAACAGTATGGAGGGTCTTCAAAAAATTAAAAATAGAACTACCATATGATCCAAATATCCCACTTTGGGGCATAAATTCAAAGAAAATGAAATTGGTGTCTCCAAGAGATATGGGTACACCAAAATTCACTGCAACATTATTTACAGTAGATAAGATATGGAAATAACTTAAGTGTCTATTGAAGGATGAATGGATAAGGAAAAGGTGGTATATATATATATATATATATATATATATATATATATACACACATACACATATAATACCATATATATATAGTACCATGTATAATAATAAATATATGTAAATATAATATCTTCATAATAAAATATTATTCAGCCATATAAAAGAAGGAAACCTAGCCTTTTGTTACAAATAGATGAACTTGGAGGTCATTATGCTTAGTGAAATCAGCCAGGGACAGAAGGCAAATACTGTATGATATCACTTATATATGAAATCATAAAAAAGGCAAACACATAGAATCAGAGAATAGAATGGTGGTTTCCAGGGGCTGGGGAGGTGGGAGAATATGCAGAGAGATGTTGGTCCAAAGGTACAAACTTCCAGTTATAAGATAAATAATTCTGGAGATCTGATGTACAGCACAGTGATTACAGTTAATAATACTATACTGCTTACTTGAAATTTGCTAAGAGAGTAGATCTTACGTGTTCTCATCCCAAAAGAAAAGGAAACTGTGAAATAATGGATATATTAATTAATTTGATTGTGGTCATTTCACCATGTATTTGTATATTAAATAACCATATTGTACACTTTCAAAATCACATCATGCAATATAAATATGCACACATTTTGTCATTCATATCTCAATAAAGCAGGGGCAAAATTTAAAAACAAAGAAAAAGTTATTTTTACAGGTGAAAATTAAAAGATAGTCTCAAAATTGGTGAAAAGTGCCCCAGAAATATGGCTAGGGAATCAATCTCCTCCAGCTTCACACAGATTTCTGCATGGATCTGAAGGGCCAATTGCTGGATCACTCTCATACAGCATGGAGACATCAGCTCATGTGGGCTACAGAGATCACCAGACCTCTGAGAGCAGAGGAGGCAGTGGAGTAAGAAGCACCATGTTTTAGAAGCAGGCTGGTGTTTTTCAGGGTGGTGGAGACCTTGGGAATAATCATCTTATCAGCTGATAACTCAGATAACAGAAGAGAAATGTGCTAATAAAACTGTCCCTGTTAAGCACAGAACCCCCACCAGTGGCTCCCCTCCCCTCCTTGGGATGTGTCTGATGACACCACGTGTGGGGAGCCCTAGGGTGACTGGCAGGACTGGTGATGCTTTGTTCTGATATAATTCTACATTTGAAATGCTTGCTGTTCTCATGTCACTTCTCTGCGTAGTCCCTTTCCCTACTCACCACACACACCTTTTAAGTAATTTTTGACCCAGATAGTGAGGTCTTTTCTGATCTTTCATAAAACCATGGCTTTATGCCAATGAACAAAAATGATAAGAAAAATATAAGTACCACATAATTTAAAACAAACAAATAACAACAGAAAGGAAAATCATTTAAAAAAAGACTTGTTGGACATATCCTTTCCCAGAATGGGAAAGCATATATCTCAGAAGTGAAAGTTCAAAGATTTTAGTCAAAGTACAAGGGAGAGGTGACCTGGCAAAGTTGAGGAAAAAAGCAGAAGAGAAAACTAAATACTTTACAGAAATAAAAGCAACATTAGATAAATCAAAATGGAAAGTAGATATTGCCAAAAATAAAATCAGAAACATGAAAGATAGGCATTGCTAGAATCAGGTGTAAGGAAATGGGAAAGGGAAGTAAGTGATGAAGGAATTAGAGTAAATATGGAGGATATGAAATGTGGTCAGACATGATTTATTTTCCTAAAGAAAAGCAGCAAAAGGAAAAAAAAACCCACAAAATTAAAGGTAAAAGAAAAAATTTTCTGAAAAATATTATGGAGTCAATGGGTATACTCATTCTGGATGCATCAATAATGAGATATGTCTTAATGAAACTATTATTGTCTAATTAAAAACAAAAAAGGAAGGAAATGCCATTATAAAATAAAATACCTAGGAATAAACCTACTGAAGGAGGGAAAAGACCAGTACTCAGAAAACTATAAAAAACTGATGAAAAAAATCAAAGGTGACACAAACAGATGGAGAGATATACCATGTTCTTAGATTGAAAGAATCAATATTGTGAAAATGCCTATACTACCCAAAGCAATTGACAGATTCAATGCAATCCCTATCAAACTACCAATGGCATTTTTCAGAATTAAAACAAAAAAAATGTACAATTTTTATGGAAACATAAAAGACCCTAACTAGCCAAAGCAATCATGAGAAAAAAAAAAAAAAGGAGCTGGAGGAATCAGGCTACCTGACTTCAGACTGTACTACAGACTATACTTCAGACTATACTACAAAGCTACAGTAATCAAGGCAGTATGTACTAGCACAAAAACAGAAATATAGATCAATGGAAGAGGATAGAAAGCCCAGAGGTAAACCCATGCACTTATGGTCACCTAATCTATGACAAAGGAGGCAAGAGTATGCAGTGGAGAAAAGACAGTCTCTTCAATAAGTGATGCTGGGAAAACAGGACAGCTACATATAAAAGAATGAAATTAGAATACTCCCTAACACCATACACAAAAATAAACTCAAAATGGATTAAAGACCTAAATGTAAGACTGGACACTGTAAAACTCTTAGAGGAAAACATAGGAAAAACACTCTTTGACATAAACCATAGCAAGATCTTTTTTTTTACCAACCACCTAGAGTAATGAAAATAGAAACAAAAATAAACAAGTGGGACCTAATGAAAGTTAAAAACTTTTGCACAGCAAAGGAAACTATAAACAAGACAAAAAGACAACCCTCAGAATGGGAGAAAATATTTGCAAATGAAGCAACTGGCAAGGGATTAATCTACAAAACATAGAAACAGCTCATGCAGCTCAATATCAAATAAATGAACAATCAAAAAACAGGCAGAAGACCTAAACAGACATTTCACCAAAGAAGACATACAGATGGCCAAGAGGCACATGAAAATATGCTCAACATCACTAATTATTAGAGAAATGCAAATCAAAACTACAATGAGTTATCACCTTACACCGTTCAGAATGGCCATCATCAAAAAATCTACAAACAATAAATGCTGGAGAGGGTGTGGAGAAAAGGGAACCCTCATGCACTGTTGGTGGGAATATAAATTGATACAGTTATTATGGAGAACATTATGGAAGTTCCTTTAAAAAATAGAAATAGAACCACCATATCATCCTGCAATACCACTCCTGGGCACCCTGAGAAAACCATAGTTCAAAAAGAATAAGTACCCCAATGTTTATTGTAGCACTGTTTACAATAGCCAGGACATGGAAACAACTTAAATGTCCATTTACAGATGAATGGATAAAGAAGTTGTGGAACATATATACAATGGAATATTACTAGCCATAAAAAGGAATGAAATTGGGTCATTTGTAGAGATTTGGAAGCACCTAGAGTCTGTCATATATAGTGAAGTAAGTCAGAAAGAAAAACAAATATATATTAACACATACATGTGGAATCTAGAAAAATGGTACAGATGAACTTATTTTTAGGGCAGGAATGGAATAGAGACCTAGATGTAGAGAACAGACATGTGGACACAGTGGGGGAAGGGGAAGGTGGGACGAATTGGGAGATTAGGTTTGACACAAATACGCTACTATGTGTAAAATAGATAGCTAGTGGGAACCTGCTGTATAAAGCAGGGAGCTCAGCTCAGTGCTCTGTCAAATAAACGAACAGACATTTGGGTGGGATGGGGGATTGGGGTGGGAGGGAGGCCTAAGAGGGAGGAGATTTATGTATACATATAGCGATTCATTTCACTGTACAATAGAAACTAACACAATGTTGTAAAACAACTATACTCCAATAAAAAAAAGTAATTAAAAAATCCTAGGCTTTTTTCTCAAATTTCCATGTAATGTTTACCAAATTCACTAGGTAAGTGAATATGACTCTTGTAAAATGAATACCTTTGATAGGCTATCTTTGAAAGAGAAAGACTAAAATTAGAAGTCTATAGAATAAGCAAAACTTTATGTTGGAAATGATACTGGAAGGATCAAAGTTGTATACAACAAATAACAAAAGCACAGTTTATAATACCTAAGTTTGTAATTACCTATCATGATCTAATTTAAATAGATCTTAATGAAGAAAATATTGACTCATTTGAGCAAAATAACTTTTACATAATTATAAATGCAGATATCTTTTTTCTTGGATGCAAAAAGTAATCCTTGTAAACAAAGATTTTTTGATGTAAATACTTGGTTACATCTCTTTAAATCTATCTAATTTTTTTCTAATAATATAACAGCAGATATTTTTAATCTTCACATTTTTTTTCTAAAAGTCATATGAAAAATTAGATGTTGGAGAATAGCCAAGAGTATTTTTAAAAAACAAAGGATTGACAAGGCACTAACATCAATAATTAATATATATTAAATTTGCTGTAAGAAAAACACCTTATGATTTGCATATTAATAGAGAAACTAATGATAGGAATAGTATAGTTATGAGTAACACAATAATTTAGTCCATGAAGAGAAAAAAAATCAGTGGGGAATATGCCATTTGAAAAATTGAATTCTTTTTAAAATTAAGATATAATTTTCATGACTAAAATCATCCTCTTCCGTGTACAGTTAAATGAGTTTTAACAAATAGATATTGTTACTTAATCACAACCACATCAAGATACAGGCCAGACCCTTCTCAAAATCTTTGATCATTATTCTCCCTCTCTGAGCTCCTGGCATGACTGACCTGGTTTTCACCTCAAAAGTTTTGACTTCTCCAGAATATCCCATAAATTGAATGGTAGAGTATGAGTCTGGCAAGAGTCTTTGTGATGTTCTATGTACATGATCATGTCATCTGTGAATAAAGTTTTATTCATTCCTTCTAATCTACATGTTCCCTTTGTCTCTTTCTTGCATTCCTACCCTGTCTCAGGATGCTGAGTTCAATAGGGGTGGTGACTGCACCTTCTTGACTTCCCTCCACACTAAAAGGAAAGAAATCCAGGCTCCACCATTAACTATGATGTTAGTTGTAGATTTGGGTAGTTTCTTTATTCTAGTTTGAGGACTTTATGTTTCTAGTTTCTTGATAGTTTTTATCATGACTAGATAGTGAATTTAATAGATACCTTATTTGTCTCTATTGAGAGATACCCTATGGGTATCTTCTTTAAAATCTATTTACATAGACAATGACATTCATGGACTTTTGACAGTCTGACCAGCTTTGTATTCCTTGTATTAATTCTTGTTGGTCATATGTTATCCTTTTTACATATTGCTGAAGCTGGTCTTCTAAGAAGTTGTTAAGGATTATTTGTGTTTATTAAAAAAGGATATTTATGTCTGGTTATATTTTCTTATAATTATTTTTAATGTTGGTTGCATAGAAAGGCTCTCCCTATGAAATGAAGCATTCCCTTTTTTTAATCTTCTGGAAGATTCTGTGTGAATTGATATTTCATCCTTTAAAGCTTCACTGAACTTGCCAGTGAAGCTATCTAGGAGTAGAATTTTCTTTGTTGGAAGTAATTTAACCACAAATTCAAATTATTTAAGAAATATGGAACTATTCAGGTTATATTTTTTATTTCTTCAGTGAATATTGGTACTTAGGGCCTTTAAAAGAATTTGTTCATTTACTATGAGATTACAAAAAGAAAGAAAATAAAAAGTATTAGTTACTTTTCATAACTAATTATATTTCTGATATATTCAAACAATACTGAAACTTTTAGAAAAATTGAGCTACTGTCAATATGGAAAACTTTAGTATGAAGGTATAAGACATATAATCCATATAAACTGTATAAGTTACAATTATATCATACATTGGTACATATTAATGCAAATGCAAATGACAATCTAGAAAATAGCTTTTTGACATCTATGACAAAACAATGATTTCCTTGCATATAAAGAAATTTTACAAATCATTAAGAAATAGAGCAACAGTGAATAGAAACAGTGTCCGAAATATGAATAGGCAATTGACAGAAGACACATTAAATTTTACAAAAACATATAAAAAGTTGTTAATTTTCTCTCCAAATTGAATGTGACATGTCATAGTAGCAAAGAGATATTACTTTCCACTTCTCAAGTGGGTAAAGCTTTTGTATTGTGTTTATAATTTTTATTTTGAAGATAATACACAATACTAAAGGTCAGGTTGTAGGTAACATTCAATATTATTCATTCTTTTGAAACTATAATTTGTTGTACTATCTATAATGGTACATTCTTGGAATATAATAATGAAACAAATGATACATACCCTGTATCTCAGTAACAATAACAAATTTCTGGGAGGATAAAGGCACATTTTAATGCTGTTTTCCACAGTGTAATTGGATTACAGTTTTGAGAAAGTGAGAGGCACATTTGAAATGTTTGATGTTTTATAGTTTTTCAATGTGCATGCATTATTTTCATAATAAGAAAACAATTTGTAAATTTTCCTACTTGTTAAAATTTATTTTTAACTCCCAGATCAATACTCTTGGAAAGGCACAGTGGTGAGACTCTTCAGTCTCTGGATGTGCACATTCCCAGCTGAGGGTGAGCATCATGACGCTCTGTCTCCTCTCAGCCCTTATACTGTAAACAAGTGTCTTTCTCACGATCTATTTGGTATCACATTTTTTGCATTTTTGTGATTCTCACTGTGAGTTCGTTGTCTAAAATATCCCTGCTGGCATGGTGCTGAGGTGCTGTCTAGTGTTCCGAACAGCAGGAAGGCCGTGAGGTGCCTTATTGAGTAAATGTGTGTGTTTGAAAAGCCATGTTCAGGTACGACTTGGTGTGAGTTCCATGTTAATAAATCAACAATATATATATTACATAAGGTGTCTTTAAACAGATACACATAAAACAAGTTTATATGTTGATCAATTGACAAAATGTTGTGATTAGAGGCTCGTAGGAATCTAATTCTGTGTTTTGTCTAGGAGCAATTGTTCAATATTCACTAATTCAGCGTTCATGAGGACCTTATAGAACACAACTACTGCTAATAACAAGAACTGACTACATTGAAAAATTACATCATGAACATTTTTCCATATCATTAAAAATAATATTTGTCTAAACAGGAATTCATGCTTGAAAGACATTTGTTCAGGTGCTTATAAAATGACATTAATAAACTTCTCTACAGACAAATCTCTTTCAAAATTCAAAGTGACTGAGCAATATCAAGGCAACTAATATAAATGTCCCAAAATTTAACAATTTAGTGTCACATCTAAAGGTTATGGCAGCTCTATTTTTAGTGCATTTTCTTCAGCACTAGGTATTAATACCTTATAATTACCTTTTGATTCATGGGTTATGCTGTAGTGCTCATAAGAATCTAGGCAAAAAAAAGAAAAAAATCTCAAGACTAAAGTGAATTGAAATAGTAAAAACATGTTGGTATTAGAGACATGGTTGTGAGCCTCAGTAGAGCTAGTAGAGAATGTCTACAAACACTCTGTGTTGAGCTCCCCAAGAATACCATCAAGATGAGCAATTAACTGGGACTGTCAAGACTCAGAAGTTCTTATAGTCATGCTTACAGTTTATTACAGCAAAAGCATACAGGGTGAAATTAGCAAAGGGAAAAGTCTCCAGGTGTGACAACACATATGAAGTGTTACCAACCAGAGAATCTCACCTGGTCCTTGATGTCCAGGGTTTTATGGGGAGTCAGTCATGTAGGAATCCAGCACCTGTGTGGCTGACCTCAGTTACCCATGCTTTATGCTCCCAGAGAAAGAAACAATAAACTATATTGTTAGCATAGACTATCTGAGCATAAATTGTCCAACATGAAAACACTGTAATCGAACAGGCTGTTCTTGGAAGTGCTCAGCATTCTTGCACCCAGGCCTGCCATGCTCACTCTTTCTTACACACCATCAAGTCCAGTTTCCATGTTCATGCTAGGTCTACAATCATATACACAGGTCTTCTTTTCCTTGTGTCATTTTTCACCTCATAATATGTGTGTTGCTATTGACATACCTGACAAAATAAATGTTCAAAAAGTTTGGCATTTTACAGACAGCCCTCTAGATTTATATCAGCTTTTTAAAGTCTTCATGCAATATGAATTAACACTTCACATCAATAGTATCATCTTCTCTAAAAGAGGGAAAATTGTATTCATCAGAAAACATCATAAAAAATGCCATTATCAAGATTGAAAAAGACTTGACTTAAAGAGCAAGCCATGGTGTATATCAGATAGGGAAGGAGAATAGGAGTTTGTACACAGTCTTCTGCTCAAGCTGCCTCTCTGTTTGAACTTCCTTATTTGATAACCTGTCTCTATGCTCTGGATTATTTTCTATGACCATTACTTTTAATTTTGTATGACACAAAACTATGGTGCCTGGTAATTCAGAGATACTGTATTTGAACTTTGGAATCTAAGACTTAAATTTTTTACTGGGAATTTAAAGACTTAGCTCTTGGCTCATATGTAATTGAATGCCCATATTCACTATGATTCAACAATTGAAGGTATTTTAAAGACTTTAGTATAAAATGTCTGATAATCTATTCATAACTTAAAATGGCTACCAACATTTTCTAGTGAATAACTATCATTTTGCTCCACAAAACCAGATGAAGCAATATGCAAAAAGTTAATTTCATAGATAAATGAGCAGTCATAGTTTTTGAAATAACTTCAGTTAGACCCCCAAGAGTTCTATTCAGTGTGAAGTCTTTCACAATTCAAAACTAAGCAAAACTTTTTCTAGTACTAATTCTGATATATGTATATATATATATATGTATATATGTATGTATATATGTATGCATATATATATAACATTTTTCTGGATTGCTGAAGCAGTGGGTTCTTCAGTAGTAGCCAACTTAGTATTTTAAATTTGATTCATAAGTATGCTTATTTTCAACAGCTAAGAAAATACTAAAATTACAATAAATAGACTAAATTAAATACTAGTATTTCAATAAACAGCAACAACTGTTTAAATTTAGAATTTCAAATATATAAACCTCTACTTTCTTTAAAGAACATTTATCACTCTCATAAAACAGAATTTTTCATCAAGAAACTTTACACCCTGTGGTATTCTTATGATAATTCATGCACTGGGTCCTCTTTTGACTATAAGAAAAAGGTAAATTTGTTTAATGGCATATTAGAAAGAGTTATCTGTGTTCCCATCAGTCATTTGTATTCAGCTGCTTCCAGTGACACATGCCTCTTCCCCCAGCCCAGGAGGAGTTGCTAGGAAAGGCATGGCAGAAAAATTGTTTAGCTATAGAGAATTGAAAACTAATAAATCCTCCACTGATGCTTTTCTCACTGCAACTTCTCCTCAGCTGTTTCCCTTGGCATCAACTCTGAAGTGAACTGGCCTCACCATAGATCCGAGAGAAGGGAGAGAGAGTTGCAGTAACTTAAGGAAAGTGTCTGAAGAAAATAGGGTATCTTCTGTCATAGGTGGAGATATGCCATGAATATGAATAGGAAAATGCAGTATTACATGCACATGTGAATTTTATATGAAGATAACTTTTCTTAGGGTAAATCAGAAAACAGAAATATCAATACTTATAATTTTTTTAAAAAGGTTTTGTTGTAATTAACACTACAGAAACACACACATATACACACCCCACAAACATACATACAAAAAATAGACTCACTTTTGTCTTAAGGATAGTTTTCCTTAGTTTTTGGCTTATTATACATGTTTCATAAAGGGTGAATATAGTGTTAAATACATGTAAAATAATATCATGTGCCCATTTCAAATGGTGACATAAATCTAGGTTGCATTGGAATATATTCATAGAATTATATTTGTGATAATACTTTTTCAAAAGAGATGTCTAGTATAGTTTCATTTTAGTAAATCATGTATGTGTGAATACTTACAAAAAGAAAAAAATCAGAACGAAGTTAAGAGTGAAATTATGGTTGAGTTGTAGGAGTTTATGATATCTTTTTGGATTGTAAATTTGTTCATCTGTTTTTACTAAACCATGTAGTTTCTTAGGTTAGTAAAAATGATAATATGAAAGTACAAGTTAATGATTTTTAAAGAGGGTGTCAAAAGATGAGGCATGTTAAAATTTTCAGGAGGTTATTTGAACAGACACCTGTTTGAACCGGACAGTCCCAACCTGAAAAGACTTGGGAGCATTCCACCAACAGGAGCTGGGGGCCAGGCTTTTATAGAGGAGACGCCCAAGCAGATCAAGGATGCAATTTGATTGGCTACAGCTTAAGCTGTTGCCTCATCTGGAAAAGCTCAGTTGGCTGTTTGTAATTGGTTTCCTTCTCAACCTTGAGGGGTTCACAGGAAAGGACACTGGTTTATGTTTCAGTTTGCTTTACTTAGGGTAGGAAGCCTTTAGAGCCACCTCAGGCTAATGGTTTCCTGGTTTAATTACTTTAACAAGGGAAAAGACATCAAAAGGAAAAGGAGGTCAAAAATAAGTGGCATATTTATACTTATAATTGCATTATTTATAAATATAGTATAATATCTATAAATCTATCTATTCATCTATCAATCATCTGCCTGATTATGATCTTTTAGCCAACAATGGCAGAATACACACTCTTTTAAGTGCTCAAGGGACATAATGAATTTAACCAAAATATGGTCCATATAAACCAAGTCTCAATAAACTTCAAAGAATTAAATTAATTCTCAGTATTTTATTAGATCATAGAGGGATTAAGACAGAAATCGATAACAAAAGTAACTAGAAGATTTAAACATTTCAATATCTTTTAATATGTTTGTCTTTTTTAGTGATTCTCATATAGATTTTTTAAGTGCTAAGTTCAATCTCAAAACCTGTATAAAATATCAGGATACTACACACTTGCTCTGCCAAAAGACTGAGGTGAAGCAAAACACAGTAGCTGGGCAAACTTTTCCTCCAAACAAAGTTTTTGTCCTCTTAATGTCTGCTTCTTGATGTTTAGATTCCTTGTCTCTTTCCTGTTCTAAAAGGTTTACGGGAAATAATATTATTCTATATAATATATAAATATAGACATTTTTGAGTGTGGGGTGTCACACAGATGACACATGGCTATTTATTTCACCCACCACAAATAAAACTATGGAATTATTGGAACAGCAATAAATGAAACAAAGGTCATATTGGTGGGTATGAAATGGACTTTGAAATTACGTATACAAATGAAGGAATAATTATACATGATATATTTGGAAAATTACCAGTGTTTTGTTATTTGTATATTTTAAAATCTATAATATTATAGTGTAGTACCCATACATGATTCATGTATAAGAGATTATATACAATGAGATGTATGTGTATATATGTGAGATTCATAGAGCTAAAGGGACATAGAATTTAGTTCATCAAACGTGTACTTTAGCTCACTCACTGGGAAATATTATGGTCCATTCAATATCTCACCAATCTCTCACATTTATACTATTTTAAAAAAATCTAAGTGACAATGCATTGTTATCTTCTGTTACATACTTAGAGAAATTCCTATTTTAAGGCCTTTTGTGATAATTATTTCTCATTTATAATCAGCATGCAAAGCGTCATCTGTATTTGTAACCCTGATATGATGTTTCAACTTATTTATTTATTTAAATTTTCTTTTTATTTATTTTTTTATTTTTGGCTGCTTTTGGGTCTTCATTGCTGCACGTGGGCTTTTCTCTGGTTGCGACGAGCAGGGGCTACTCTTCGTTGTAGTGTGCAGGCTTCTCATTGCAGTGGCTTCTCTTGTGTGGAGCACGGGCTCTAGGCATGCGGGCTTCAGTAGGTGTGACACACAGGCTTCAGTAGTTGTGGCTCGTGGGCTCTAGAGCGCAGGCTCAGTAGTTGTGGCACACGGGCTTAGTTGTTCCGCGGCATGTGGGATCTTCCCAGACCAGGGCTCGAACCCGTGTCTCCTGCATTGGCAGGCAGATTCTTAACCACTGCACCACCAGGGAAGCCTTCAACTTATTTAAAAAAGGATATGGTGATTCACTAGTCAGTGGTATAAAAAATTGGCCTACCAATTATATTCAAGGTAGCTTTACGTCTATTTAATAGACAATATAAATGAATTACTAATAAAATCTTAGAATATTATACCTTAAGTATGCACCAACCAACCCAGCCAGGCAAAATTAATTCTTATGTAATTGAAGCCAGCAGGAGTAAAACATTGGCTATTAGTCAGTTTCTGTGAGAAAGAGGAAGCTGGGCACTCCCCAACTGCTGTAAGTAAATCCCTTTTCACTATTTTTTCTATCTTTGCTGAAGCTAAATGAGCAAAAGACAAAAGTCAAATACACACAAACTATGTTTCTCTATGTCATCCTATTCGTTCTCTGAAACTAAGAAATTGAACAGTGAGGCCTGCTGCTCAGGTTATATCTTTACTTCTAAGAGTAAATGAAAGAAAAAGAAAAGTCCTGAGCTCAGGCCAAAATGCATAAATAAGTGGTATTTTACTAATATTGATATTTACCTAACAATTTGAATTTCCTGTACTGATTAATTATGTTATTAACATTATAGAAATTCATCTATCAAATTCACAGTAGGTTGTGAATTAAAATGGAAATATCTTGGACTTTCCTGCTGACACAGTGGTTAAAAATCTGCCTGCTATTTGTAGTGAGGTGGATAGACCTAGATTCTGTCATACAGAGTGAAGTAAGTCAGAAGGAGAAAAACAAATACCGTATGCTAACACATATATATATATGGAATTTAAGAAAAAAAAAACTGTCATGAAGAACCTAGGGGTAAGATGGGAGTAAAGACACAGACCTACTACAGCATGGACTTGACGATATGGGGAGGGGGAAGGGTAAGCTGTGACAAAGTGAGAGAGTGGCATGGACATATATACACTACCAAACGTAAAATAGATAGCTAGTGAGAAGCAGCCGCATAGCACAGGGAGATCAGCTAGGTGGTTTGTGACCATCTAGAGGGGTGGGATAGGGAGGGGGGGAGGGAGGGAGACGCAAGAGGGAAGAGATATGGGAACATATATATATGTATAACTGATTCACTTTGTTATAAAGCAGAAACTAACACACCATTTTAAAGCAATTATACTCCAATAAAGATGTTAAAAATATTAAAAATTAATAAATAAATAAATATTAAAAAAAAAAAAAGAATCAGCCTTCCAATGCAGGGGACACGGGTTCAAGCCCTGGTCCGGGAAGATCCCACATGCCATGGAGCAACTAAGCCCGTACACCACAACTACTGAGCCTGCGCTCTAGAACCCATGTGCCACAACTACTGAAGCCTGCGTGCCTACAGCCCGTGCTCCGCAACAAGAGAAGCCACCACAATGAGAAGCCCACCACTGAAACAAAGAGTAGCCCCCGCTCGCCGCAACTAGAGAAAGCCCATGTGCAGAAACGAAGACCTAATGCAGCCAAAAATAAATTAATTAATTTAAAAAAATAACAAAATAAAATAAAATGTAAATATCTTGGAATGATTTAAAAGAACTAGATGGATGTGGATCAAATGGCAAAGTTAAATGTATTTACCTATCACCTATGTGCAAGTAGATTAGGTCTCCTCAGCCTTGGTACTGTTGATACTTTGGGCCAGATCATTTTCTGTGGTGGGCTGTCCTGTGCGCTGTGGATGTGCAGCAGTGTCCCTGGTCTCCAACCAATAGATGCCTGTAGCATCTCCTCCCCCCTCAAACATCTCAACTCAAAACATCTCCAGACATTGTCAAAGGTCCCTGAGAGAGAAGCAAAATTGCTTCTGTTTGAAAACCACTGCTCTGGGTATAAGCATTGTCTGAGTCAGCAGAAGCTTGGGTTTGTAATATTTGCAGTTCTGCCAAATTCATTTCTGTCTCTCTTTCTTTCCCTCCCTCATTCCTTGCCTCCTTCCCTCCTTCCTTTTCTTCCTTCCTCTCTGTCTTTCTTTCTCTTTGTGTCTCTCCTTTTCTTTCCTTCTTCCTTCCTTCTTCCCTTCCTCCTTCTCTCTCTCTTTCCTCCCTTCCTTCCTTTCTTCTTTCCTTCCTTCCTTCCTTCCTTTCTTTCTTTCTCTCTTTCTCTATCTTTCTTTCTTTCTTTCTTCCTTCCTTCCTTCCTTCCTTTCTTTCTTTCCTCCTTTCTTTATTTCTTCCTTCCTTCCTTCCTTTCTTTCCTTTCTTCCTTTCTTCCTTTCTTTCTTTCTTTCTTTCTTTCTTTCTTTCTTTCTTTCTTTCTTTCCTCTTTCTTTCTTTCTCTCTTTCTCTCTCTCTTTCTTTCTTTCTTTCTTTCTTCTCCATTCCATTTTTTAAACTGACATTGATGTTAGGGTCATCTCAATTTAAGGCTTCATTTCATACATGGTTTGCCCTGTGACCAACCTTTACTTCATTCTGTATAATTTTTCTCCGGCCTACTGCTTAAGTAAAAAAATTCATATTCCTCAATTCTACCTTCAGAGGCCTAATTTTTCAAGCATCTCACAACCCCTGGGGCCTGCACAGACTGGACTTTGCTGAGGATCACAGCCTGGTATGTCTCATGCATGGAGCATCCCTAATGCGCTGTGGGGCTCTGACCTCCCAGAGTCCCATGGAGCCATTCATCTGCCCTTCTTTGCCATGTCTCCTTGCAGTAGGCATCTTGCTTAGGCCAGTTGTTCTGAAAGTTCAGCATGAATCAAAATCACTGGGAGGACTTGTTAAACACCGGGTTACTGGATCTCAAGCCCAGAGCTCTGACTCAGTAGGTCTTGGGTAGACTGGACAATTTGTGGAACTAACAGGCTCCCAGTGATGCAGACACTGCTGCCCTTTGAGAACCACTGGTGCAATCAGACCCTTTGCAGGTGGGTGGGTGGATTATTTCTCTTGATAGGGAACATGAATATTACTTTTAATAATTGATTCCTTCAATGGTTAACCTTCGAGTAGAAGTTACATCTGAAATGATATAGTTCAACTAATCTCTGTGAAGCTACACTGAGATTTAGACTTAAGGGAAAGTCTTTTTTTTGAAGTAGGACAATTACAGATTAGGCATGATATTAGCAATTAGTATAAACACCTTACTCTGAGATCTGGGACTTATGTCCAGGATATTTCTGGCCCTGGAAGCAGGGGCCATCTGCAGTGTCTCCTCTCATGAAGTAAGACCCACCTTGTGTGCCCTGGGATTCTCAGGGGCTTACGACTGCTGGGTTCCAGAAAGGACTTGCCAATCTGGGTGCTGCAACTACAACTAGCCTGCTCTTTGTACCTGCACACTTATACTGTCCATCTAATGTGTAGTTAATGCACACTACAAACCAGGAACTTTGCCTTAACCATTTAAGCAACAAAATGTGGTAGATATTATTATCATTATTACTTTTATAATTTTGTTTTGAAGAAAAATCAATTTAGGCTTGAAAGATCAGGTTACACACACAACTCTGGTCATTAACTTAACTTCTAAAAGGGGGGCCACTTTCTCTTTAGTTGTTATGTAAATGATAATATCCATTGGAGCACTCTTCTATTTAGAAACCGGTAATCTGGTTACTAAAGATCCAATTAATGTGAGCATATGAGCTATTAGTATACCTGTGCTCACTTTATCTTTCATGAAATCTGTGTAAGATCTGTGAAAAGAAGGTCAGTCACATTCTTGAAGACCATTCTATACTACCCATTTTCCCCTGGATCTTTGTACATAATATCTATAGATGAAATAAACTAAAATCATAAGGTTCCCCCCGTTCCCCACACACACACTTTTCAAATGTCTTTTCATATTGAAAGAGAAAAAAGAGAAAGATAAATAATGTCAGGAGAATGAATGAAGCAGTAGTCAGTCCCGTCACACGTGGGGTTCTTTCACACCCCTCCCCCTGTCCTCCACAGGGCACCAGGCAGCACTGATTTCCTATCCTTTCCCTGTACTGCCCCAAAGAGAACCCCAACTCTGCTCATTCCTCCTTAAGTCACAAGACTAACAATATATATTGTACTTCTGTGACATTTTAAATGATACATTCACCACCATGGCAATGGTAGGGGTGGGGAATCAATAATCTTATGTCTCTTCTTACATTTACTTCCTGGTTATAATGTTCCTGACAAAGCAGTGAGATGTGAATATTTCCTTTTGGTTTTTGTGTCAACTCTGTGTGTTGGTGATGTTCTGTGAAATATACAAATACTGCCTTGAATAGCAGGTGAAGGTATCAGACGAAAGAAATGGAGGAAGTTGTTAAGCTCACTCTGGAAACAAAGCTGCTTAGTCATCTAGACAGATCATTGACAGGAAGGAAGTTTGAGGCTAATCTAAAGCTTCGCACCTGACGCAGCGGAAGATAATAAGCCAGATAGGTGGGTGTGGGTGGCCTCACAGCCTGTCAGGCTGAAAATATCTGAGCCATATAGAGTCCCATTTCAGCTTACAAGGTCCTTTGATTCTCCCTCTCCTTACTTCTTTCTCTATTAAACATGGATTTTGTCTTTAAGGAGATTGCAGCCTGGCAAGGCAGCAAGCACAAGCACGCTGAATTTCTACGCAGAGCCTCAAAGTATCCGTGGACACTGTGCATTCTTCCACTCCCCCTGCTCCAACCACATTGGAGCCTCAATTTTCCAAGTGTACCTTGGGGAGTCTGAGGTCTCCAAGAACCTTTCCAGAAGTCTGCTAGGGCAAAACTACTTTCAAAACAACACGGTTTCATTTTTTTTCTCATTCTCATTCTCTCACGAGGGACAGTGACATTTACCAGAGGCTATAATGCATGCTGTTTCAACAGATTGGCTGCAGAAGCAAAGTTGAGAATCAAGTTATCTTTGATTCAGCCAGATTTTCGAATTGTAAAGCAATGCTATTCTTCTCAATATGTTTTTTTACTTTGGCCATAGAGCTAATTTTTATAAATTGTGCTATTTGTGCTCTCCTTTAATGGGTTTATTATTATTTTAAAACAAATTATTGCATGCATGCAGTCTGAATTTTTCATTTTAATTTCTAATATGGCTAATTTTGATGGACATATCCCTAATTTTTTTTTTTTTTCACGGTAGATGGGCCTCTCACTGTTGTGGCCTCTCCCGTTGCGGAGCACAGGCTCCGGACGCGCAGGCTTAGCGGCCATGGCTCATGGGCCCAGCTGCTCCGCGTCATGTGGGATCCTCCCGGACCGGGGCACGAACCTGTGTCCCCTGCATCGGCAGGCGGACTCTCAACCACTGCGCCACCAGGGAAGCCCATTATTTTTATATTTTTATCATCTATGGAACTACATTAAATGTGTTTATGTCTTATTTCACCCAATGTATGGCATATGTCACTGACGTCGTGCTATTCTAGTGTATGAATAAACAACAGTTTATTCTATTCCAGTGTTGTAGGACATTGAATTGTACACAGTTTCCAGCTATTACAAAGAATATTGCTATGAATATGCATGTTCATATATTACTATGCATATCTACCCCGTTGTACAACTGCATGAGTTTGTCTAAGGCAGTGATTCTCAAACATTTTGGTCTCTGCACCCCATTATAATTTAAATGTTACTGAAGACTTCAGAGAGTTTCTGTTTGTATAAGTTGTATGATGTCAATACTTGCAAATTAAAAATATCAATAATTTAAAAATATTTATACATCCATTTGAAATAATAAGCTCATTATATGTTGATATAAATAATAAGCTTTTTATTAAAGCTATTATTATATTTTCCAAAAGAACAACAAAATTATTTTATCTAGAGATTTTGCAAATCTCTAATGTTTGGTGTAATAGAGGCAGCTCTATTCTGCCATCTTCTTCTGCACTAAATTCCCTATAATATGTTGTTTGGCTGAATAGGAGAAAACCAGGTTTCACACAGATATGTAGCTGGCAAATGGAGAACCATCTTTTTTGAACATTTTGTTTTATTGAAATATAATTGACATACAGCACTGTATAAGTTTAAGGTATACAACATAATGACTTGATTTATATGCATCATGAAAGACTATCACAATAACTTTAATGAACATCCATTATCTCATATTATACAAAATTAAATTTAAATATATATATTTTTTCCTTGTGATGAGAACTCTTAGGATTTACTCTCTTAACAGCTTTCATATTTAACATACAGCAGGGTTAACCATATTTACCATATTGTACATCATATTCCTAATATTTATTTATCTTATAACTGGAATTTTATACAGTTTGAAAGCTTTCATCCAATCCCCCTCCCCCCACACCCACCACTGGTAGCCACAAATCTGATCTTTTTTTCTATGAGTTTGTTTTTGAAGTATAACTGACCTACAACACTATGTAAGTTCCTTTTATAGAACTAGTGATTCGATATTATTTATACCTTTCAAAATGATTACCACAATAAGTCCAGTTACCATCTGTCACCAAAGATATTATAAAATCATTGACTATATTTTCCACACTGTACATTTCATACCCCGACTCAATTTATTTTTCAACTGGAAGTTTTTATCTCTTAATCTCCCTCATCTGTTTCCCTCCTTCTCCACCATACAATCCAGCAATTTCCCTCCTGTGTATTTATCTGAAGAAAACAAAAACACTAATTAGAAAATATATATGCACCCCTATGTTACTTGAAGCATTATTTACATTAGCCAAGATATGGAAGCAATCTAAGGGACCAACAATTAATGAATGAATAAAGAAGATGTAATATATATACACAATGGGATATCACTCAACCATAAAATGAATAAAATCTTGCCATTATGCAACAACATGGATGGACCTAGAGGGTATTATACTCAGTAAAGTAAGTCAGACAGAGAAAGACAAATACTGTGTAAGTTCACGTATATGTGGAATCTAAAAAAATATACAAATGTACAAACATAATTAAAAAGAAAGAGAGTCACAGATTGAGAGAACAAATGGAGAAGTATCTCAATATCTTTTTAATAAAATTATGGGTATACTTTGATATTACACTATACTAGGCAAGTAGTTATTTCTCAAAATTTAATTGCAATATGGGATTAGTGAACATTTCAGTCTCTGTTACATTAAAATCTATTGATCTATCTTGAACTTTGAATGACCTTTAACCCATTCATGATTTTGTAAATGCATATGTTGGTCATTTGGAAAAAATACTGGCTCATCAAGTAATTCAGCTCTTCTAAGTGTTGATGCCTTTTATTGAAAGATATTTTTAAAAGATCAAATTTGTTAATATCTCTACTGATCTCATAAGAAAAGTCTTTATGTGTAGGGAAGCTATCAAGTTCATGATGGTGGATATACAATTTAAAAAAATGTAATTATCATTTGAAAACTCACATTTTATCATGGCAACAAATACTATCAAATGCTTATCTTGAATGACAGGCTCACTGTGTTCAGTTGTATGTAAATATCTGCTAGGGCATTAGTTTGCCTGTCAGTCATTCCTTCAAGTAAAAACAATATTCCATAAGAGTGGTTAGTTCAGCTTGCAACACAAACAATTGCATCTTGAGGCACATAAGACATTAAAGACATAAAATCAATGGTTAAGATTTAATGAAATTAATTATTTTTGCTTCCTCATGTTGGAAATTCTAAGTGAAACTGGCATTTTTTTTTCCCAAATACAAGTGTGGTGGAGAATAGTACAACTAGTAGTACAGATTGGTGACAATGCCTTCATTTTTCTTAGATGTCAGCAGTGTTACTCACATTGCTTTTGCACCATGAGTTCAAATGTTAGCACAGTGAAAAAACAGAGTAAAACATCTTTGTGCTACTGTGTAAACAGCTTTGAAATCATAGTTCCCACATAAGAAAGGTCTTGGGGACTCTCATGGGCGCCAAGACCACACCTTGAGAAGTGCAGCTTTAGGACATGCATTGCAATTGTCCCTAATGTTTTACAGGGAATGTATAATTTCTAATTCACAAAATTGTGCCAAGCTGTTCTTTGCAAAGTGATTATATACCAATTTATATTAACTTTTTTATCTACATGACTGATCATGTTGTAACAGAATAAACTCCTACTATATGATTTTGTTGGTTTAAAAAATATCCATTTATATTTTTTGTTAGATGTCAAACTATGTTGCAAAACGATACTTCCCAATATAAAGTTTTAATCAAAGGTCTATGAATGACTGATTCTCAAAGTTCTTTCCAAGGTTATATATAATTAATACATTTTTTAAAAAATTGACTGATTAAATAAACACAAAAAGACCTTAATTTGCCATTGTTTTAACTCGATGGAGAGATTAAGTAATCCATCTTATTTTCTCCATTTGCATTTTTTCCTCTGAATTGAATGGCCATACCCCTTGTCCATTTATTTCCTTGGGTTGATTATTTTTTCCTCACTAATCTGTAAGGCCCTTTAAGATACTGTGGATATTAATTCAATCCATATTTTTTCTACTGCAAACATTTTCTCCTATTCCTTTAAATTTGTTCCTAATTTCTTACATCTAACATAATTTAAAATTGCCAATAATTCTGCTATTTCTCCTCAACTTTAGCCTGGTCCTCAGAAAACTCTATGAACCCATAGATTTGAAAAAAATATCTCACACTTTCATCTAACATTTTTGTAATTTTTTCTCATCTTTATATTTAGCCTACATAGTATTTATTTTTAAGTATAGTGTGAAATACCTTTAAAGGATAGACTGTCAAACATTTTGTTGTGCAACATCTTTTTATGCATTTTCCACATAATGTTCTGTAGAATTACATTTTATCTTAATAGAAAAGGGAGGGGAGGGGAGTCTTAAAAACGTAAAACTGCTGAAAATGACTTAGTCAATTGGAAATGCTAAATTTAAGTTTTCTTCTACCAAGGGGGGGGGGAAGGAAAACATGGAATAATTTGAGTTCAGATGGCAAAGAATGAAAATAAAAAAATTCACCAATAAAGCCTGTTTACTTTTAGTAGAGAGTGGGATTTAGAAATTAAGATTAAGAAGTAGAGGTGTTAGGCATGCGGAATGTCATGATATCTTTGTTGGCTTTTTCGGTGAGCCATGCGTGAAAATACATTTTAAAAAATCATAAATTGATAATAATGTGTGAATTCAAATATACTATTATCATGTTTTTCAGAACCTTTTGATTTTATATTTTCTAGCTTTTCTCCTACAGTGAGACCTTGACTTCTAACAAAGCTGATGCATTTACTTGTGTGCTTTATCTTTCAAAGTACATCGTTATAATACTAATATAACTCTCACCAGTAGACCTTTGGGGTGAAATGTCATATTAATTTGCAGGTCTTCTTATGCTTGGAACATGCCTGTTAAAGATGGGCACTGTGTTTACTCCCTTAGAATCATTCTTTTCTCTGGGTAGGTATGTTGATTATTTGATTTACTGTTATGGTCACTCATTTGTGTTTTATTTTAGGATTTACTGTTGTATACTTTTGAATATATCATACATTTACAAGTTTCAAAAGCCAAAATTCTATTAATTGTCATCCCTGGAGTAGTTTTGCTTTTATACTTGTCATTTCTATTCCATCCTCCCCTAGTATGTAATTGTATCAGTTAGCTTGTATGAAATCTTCATTATTTTTAGCAAAAAATAAGCATATAATTCTGACCCTTTTTATTTTCCATGGTTTCTTATATAAATGTAAAATACTATCTTCCCTTCTTCCATCTGCATTTTCTTTAAACTGCTTAGTGAAATATCCTGAATGGAAATAGTTCTCGTATTTCTGAAGGCTGTGAAGTACTCCATTGTATGAATGCTCTTGCTTTATTGGGGAGTTCTTAATGGATGGTCTTTCAGGCTGTTTCCAAACATTAGTTATTACAAATAGATTCTTCATCGCACTGGGATGGTACCCTAAGCTAAGCCTATTTTTTCACTCATTTTTGATGCATCAGTGGCAGTTTTCTGTGTGCTCTGCCTCCCTACAGAAGACGGCTCTTTTCTTCTCTACAGTAAGAGTCTGTCCTGATGGCCAAAAACTTAGTTTCAGTCATCTCTAGTATAGTTTGGCTTATTTATCATAACTATGTAGCTTTTAATTTTTTTTATTTTATATTGAAGCATAGTTGATTAACAATGTTGTGTTAGTTTCAGGTGTACAGAAAAGTGATTCACTTATACATATACATGTATCTATTCTATTTCAAATTCTTTTCCCATTTAGGTTATTAAAGAATATTGAGCAGAGTTCCCTAAGTAGCTTTTTGAATCAAAAATAGACAACAGATATTACTATATCTTCTTGTGTAGAAACTTTTGGTTTAAATTCATTGTGAAATCACAAGTCTATATCCCTTTACTAAAATCATTTAATCCTACATGTAGAGAATATCTTTATTAAAATTTACATAGATCAGTCTATCTCAGTTATTGCTATAACCTGCTCAGATTACTTTTATACACATTCATCGACCATTTTCTCTTGAAAACATGTTAAGTCTCATTCATTAGAAATGGCCTTGCATTGGGCTAAGATATGCACTTTGACCTATCCAGCCATACCAATTCTATGCAAATGGAAATGTCTTCCTGATTATAAAAATTGTGCTCCATTCCCTAGCTGTTTACACTGCAGATTCATTTAAAAATATTTTGTGTAACTAGTATATATCTCAAAATTATGCCATATTTTAAGATATTTTGTAGAGCTTTTCCAGGCATTTGGAAATGTTAAGAATTATCTGAAGAGGTTAGAAGGTAGAGTGTGAGAACTCTAGCTGTGAATGGAAATGTCATTGTGTAGGTGTATTTTGTTCAGTTTAGCTTTTATATATTAACAATTATGTGTGTTGCAAAAATAAAGTACTCTTTCTTTTTTTAAAAAAATATCTTTATTGGAGTATAATTGCTTAACAATGGTGTGTTAGTTTTTGCTTTATAACAAAGTGAATCAGCTATGCATATACATATATCCCCATATCTCCTCCCTCTTGCGTCTCCCTCCCATTCTCCCTATCCCACCCCTCTAGACACTCACAAAGCACAAAGCTGATCTCCCTGTGCTATACAGCTGTTTCCCACTAGCTATCTATTTTACATTTGTTAGTGTATACGTGTACTTGCTGCTCTCTCACTTCCTCCCAACTTACCTTCCACCTCCCCGTGTCCTCAATTCCATTCTCTATGTCTGCGTCTTTATATCTGTCCTGCCCCTAGGTTCTTCAGAACCATTTTTCTATGTTTATTTTAGATTCCATATATATGACTTAGCATACGGTATTTGTTTTTTCTCTTTCTGAATTATTTCACTCTGTATGACAGTCTCTAGGTCCATCCACCTTACTACAAATAATTCAATTTCATTTCTTTTTATGGCTGAGTAATAACCCATTGTACATATTTGCCACAACTTCTTTATCCATTCATCTGTCGATGGACACTTAGGTTGCGACCATGTCCTGACTAACGTAAATAGAGCTGCAATGAACATTGTGGTACATGACTCTTTTTAAATTATGGTTTTCTCAGGGTATACCCCGGTAGTGGGATTGCTGGGTCGTATGGTAGTTCTATTTTTAGCTTTTTAAGGAACCTCCATACTGTTCTCCATAGTGGCTGTATCAATCTACATTCCCACCAACAATGCAAGAGGATTCCCTTCTCTCCATACCCTCTCCAGCATTTTTTGTTTGTAGATTTTTTGATGATGGGCATTCTGACCGGTGTGAGATGATACTTCACTGTGCTTTTAATTTGCATTTCTCTAATGATTAGTGATGTTGAGCATCCTTTCATGTATTTCTTGGAAATCTGTATATATTCTTTGGTGAAATGTCTATTTAGGTCTTCTGCCCAATTTTGGACTGGGTTGTTTGTTTTCTTTGATATTGAGCTGCTTGTAAATTTGGGAGATTAATCTTTTGTCATTTGCTTCATTTGCAAACATTTTCTCCCATTCTGAGGGTAGTCTTTTCACCTTGTTTATGTTCTCTTTGCTGTGCATAAGCTTATAAGTTTCATTAGGACCTATTTCTTTATTTTTGTTTTTATTTCCATTTCTCTAGGAGGTGGGTCAAAAAGGATCTTGCTGTGATTTATGTCTTAGAGTGTTCGGTCTATGTTTTCCTCTAAGAGTTTTATAGTGTCTGGCCTTACATTTAGGTCTTTAATCTATTTTGAGCTTATTTTTGTGTATGGTGCTACAGAGTGTTCCAATTTCATCTTTTACAGGTAGCTGTCCAGTTTTCCCAGCACCACTTATTGAAGAGGCTGTCTTTTCTCAATTGTATATCCTTGCTTCCTTTATCAAAAATAAGGTGACCACATGTGTGGGGGTTTATCTCTGGGCTTTCCATCCTGTTCCATTGATCTATATTTCTGTTTTTGTGCCAGTACCATAATGTCTTGATTACTGTAGCTTTGTAGTATAGTCTGAGGTCTGGGAACCTGATTCCTCCAGCTGCCTTTTTCTTTCTCAAGATTGCTTTTGCTATCTGGGTTTTGTTTTGTGTTTCCATACAAATTGTTAAGTTTTTTGTTCCAGTTCTGTGAAAAATGTCATTGGTAGTTTGATAGGGATTGCACTAAATCTATAGATTGCTTTCGGTAGTATAGTCATTTTCACAATATTGATTCTTCTAACCCAAGAACATGGTATATCTCTCCATCTGTTTGTATCATCTTTAATTTCTTTCACCACTGTCTTATAGTTTTCTGCATACATGTCTTTTCTCTCCCTAGGTAGGTTTATCTTAGACATTTTATTCTTTTTGTTACAATCGCAAATGGGAGTGTTTCCTTAATTTCTCTTTCAGATTTTTCATTGTTAGTGTATAGGAATGCAAGAGACTTCTATGAATTAATTTTATATCCTGCTACTTTACCAAATTCATTGATTAGCTCCCATAGTTTTCTGGTAGCATCTTTAGGATTCCCTAGGTATACTATCATGTCATCTGCAAGCAGTGACAGCTTTACTTCTTCTTTTCCTATCTGGATTCCTTTTGTTTCTTTTTCTTCTCTGATTGCTGTGGCTAAGACTTCCAAAACTATGTTGAAAAATAGCGGTGAGAGTGGACAACGTTGCCTTGCTACTGATCTTAAAGGAAACGGTTTCAGGTTTTCACTGTTGAGAATGATGTTGGCTGTGGGTTTGCCATATAAGACCTTTCTTATGTTGAGGTAAGTTCCCTCTATGCCTACACTCTGGAGGGTTTTTGCCATAAATCGGTGTTGAATTTTCTTGAAAGTTTTTTCTGCATTTATTGATATGATGATATGGTTTTTCTCCTTCATTTTGTTACTGTGCTTTATCACACTGATTGATTTGCATATATTGATGAATCCTTGCATTCCTGGGATGAACCCCAATTGATCATGGTGTATGATCCTTTGAATGTGCTGCTGGATTCTGATTGCTAGTAATTTGTTGAGGATTGTTCATCCAAAATATTGGCCTGCAGTTTTCTTTCCTTCTGACATATTTCTTTGATTTCTTCAGTGATCTCTTGGTCATTTACTAATGTATTGTTTAGCCCCCATGTATTTGTATTTTTTACTGATTTTTTTCCTGTAATTCATATCTAGTCTCATAGAGTTGTGATCGGAAAATATACCTGATGCAATTCAATTTTCTTAAATTTAGCAAGGCTTGATTTGTGACCCAATGTAAGATCTATCCTGGAGAATGTTCCATGAGCACTTGAGAAGAAAGTGTATTCTGTTGGTTTTGGATAGAATGTCCTATAAATATCAATTAAGTCTACCTTGTTTAATGTACCATTTAAAGCTTGTGTTTCCATATTTATTTTCATTTTGAATGATCTGTCCATTTGTGAAAGTGTGGTGTTAAAGTACCCTAGTATGATTGTGTTACTGTTGATTTCCCTTTTATGGCTTTTAGCATTTTCCTTATGTATTGATGTGCTCCTATATTGGGTGCATAAATATTTATAATTGTTATATCTTCTACTTGGATTGATCCCCTGATCATTATGCAATATCCTTCTTTGTCTCTTCTAATAGTCTTTATTTTAAAGTCTATTTTGTCTGATATGAGAATTGCTATTCCAGCTTTATTTTGGTTTCCATGCATGGAATATCTTTTTCCATCCCCTCACTTTCAGTCTGTATGTGCCCCTAGGTCTGATGTGGGTCTCTTGTAGACTGCATACATAGGGGTGGTTTTTTTTGTTTCCATTCAGCTAGTCTATGTGTTCTGGTTGGAACATTTAATCCATTTACATTTAAGGTCATTATCGATATGTATGTTCCTATTACCATTTTCTTAACTGTTTTAGGTTTGTTATTGTAGGTGTTTTCCTTCTCTTGTGTTTCCTGTCTAGTGAAGTTCCTTTAGCATTTGTAAGCTGGTTTGGTGGTGCTGAATTGTTTTAGCTTTTGCTTGTCTGTAAAGGTTGTAATTTCTCTGTATAATCTGAATGAGATCCTTGCTGGGTAGAGTAACCTTGGTTGTAGGTTTTTCCCTTTCATCACTTTAAATATGTCTGGCCTCTCCCTTCTGACTTGCAGAGTTACTGCTGCAAGATCAGCTGTTAACCTTATGGGGATTGCCTTGTATGTTATTTGTTGCTTTTCCCTTGCTGCTTTTAATATTTTTTCTTTGTATTTAATTTTTGCTAGTTTGATTAATATGTGTCTTGACATGTTTCTCCTTGATATTATCCTGTATGGAACTCTCGGTCCTTGCTGGACTTGATTGACTATTTCCTTTCCCATATTAGGGAATGTTTCACCTATAATCTATTTTCTCAGTCCCTTTCATTTTCTCTTCTTCTTCTGGGACCCCTATAATTCGATTATTGGGACCTTTAATGTTGTCCCAGCGATCTCTGAGTCTGTCCTCAATTCTTTTCATTCTTTTTTTTTTTCTTTTTTCTGCTCTGTGGTAGTTATTTCCACTATTTTATCTTCCAATTCAGTTACTTGCTCTTCTGCCTCAGTTATTCTGCTATTGAATCCTTCTAGAGAATTTTTTATTTCATTTATTGTGTTGCTCATCATTGTTTATTTGCTCTGTAGTTTTTCTAGTTCCTTGTTAAACGTTTCTTTTATTTTCTCTGTTCTATTTCTAAGATTTTAGATCATCTTTACTATCACCACTCTGAATTTCTTTTCAGGTAGACTGCCTATTTCTTCTTCATTTGTTTGGTCTGGTGGGTTTTTATCTTCCTCCTTCATCTGCTGTGTATTTCTCTGTCTTCTCATTTTGCTTAACTTACTGTGTTTGGGGTCCCCTTTTTACAGGCTGCTTGTTATAGTTCCTGTTGTTTTTGCTGTCTTCCCCCAGTGGTTAAGGTTGGTTCAGTGGGTTGTGTAGGCTTCCTGGTGGAGGGGACTGGTTCCTGTGTTCTGGTGGCTGAGACTGGATCTTGTCTTTCTGGTGGGCAGTACGGTGTCTGGTGGTGTATTTTGGGGTGTCTGTGACCTTATAATGATTTTTGGCAGCCTCTCTGCTAATGGGTGGGTTTCTGTTCCTGTCTTGCTAGTTGTTTGTCATAGGGTGTCCAAAATTGTAACTTGCTGTTCATTGAGTGGATCTGGGTTTTACCATTGAGATGCAGATCTCTGAGAGATCTTTCACTGTTTAATATTACATGGAGTTGGGAGGTGTCTTGTAGACCAATGTCCTGAACTCGGCTCTCCCACCTTAGAAACACAGGCCTGACACCTTGCTGGAGCTCAAAGACCCTGTCAGCCACATGGATGCTAAGTAGTACCCCTGCAAGTTGGAGGCCCAGGAAAGCCGGTGGTGTAGTTCCAATCCAAGACCCAAGTCTGAAGGCCAGGAGAAACTGGCCATAAGCAAGTTTCCAGTGTAAAGAACAGTACTCTTTCTTTTCCCCCACAAACTAGATAAAGTTTGGGAAAATTATTTTTTAAAGGGCTACAAGTTGCTTTATCAGAGTACATTTTTACAAGTTCTTCTAAGTGTTGCCCAAAATGATATTCCAAGAAACACTATTTTTCCAGAACTGAATAAACATCCTTTTACAGAAAAGCCCAGTTCATTGTCAAAAATTTTGTAAATGCTGCTACTCAGAGGTTTATAATGCCCTAATAACTCTTAGAAATCCTTTAGTAAAGGCCTCTGTATAACTTTATTTGACACACCTCAGTTAAAACTATAAGTTCTAAGTGATTTCTTTCAAAGCAAAACTACTTAGATGATTTATTTGTATGAAAAATAGACACTGAGTTGTTATGTATACATTCTCTTGCTGTCTTCATCTCAAAATACAGATTTTTATTTATGTCAGTGTGAAATTTCATCCAAGGACTAATATGAAAGCAATAATAAACATAAAAATAGAAAATAGAACAACTCCTAAATATATGACCCTAAAAATAGTTCAAAATATTTATTGAAATTTTAACGATTATATGTTTAAAATTAATCTGGGGATTTTCAGTATCAAGGAAGTTGTCTTTCCTCTACTATACACACAAAAAGCCACTTTGTTTAATGATCATGAGGTAGAGTTTCACTTTCTTTGCTATTGCTAATTATGCTTTTCCAAGGGCTGTATATATTTCTTCTAGCTTCTGTGAAATTACATATTGCATAAGAGTTGAAGGGATTCTTTTCCTTGGCTTCTAGAAATCAGATATTCCTCTTCTGCATGCAACAGAAAAGATATTGAAATATTCAAAGATTCTGCGTACTTCAAAGCTTTGTAGAGGTGAGGTATTTCATGCTGGTATTTGGAAATTACCATATCAAAAATATTGAAAATCAAACTGTAGAGTTATTTTTTTTCTTTCTGCCTGAGGATAAAGAAGGAATTTTAAAGTAAAATCTTAAATATTGTGATTTTTATTCATTATTATTAATAAATCCCATTATGGCACAACTTTATCCAGAATTTCAAAAAATAAATAACAAGTAAAAGAATGGGTATGATTTTGTAGTTAGAACTCAGTTATATGGCAATGTACCTTTCTTTTTTCTTTATAAATAAACTGATTTTTATGAGCTTCTATTTTTCCATGAGCCAAAACTGTGCTTGGCCTTTTCTAAGAAAATTCAGTCAAACTCGGAGATTTCTCTGCTCTTTCATTTGCCTGAGGATATCCACCTGAATCTTTCATCTCTCCAGGTGTCACCTCACCACTTGTAGGAAAGATCTCATCCACTTCCTGTCTGAGGGGTCTGGATCCTCTGCTACCTTACTCCTCCCTATAGAAGTTGACTTATATGGTCCTTACATGTATCAACAGTATCTCCTCAGAGATAATTGAATCATTGGGATAATCCAAAATATCCCTCCCTATCCAATATTCCCTTGTCCAGTCCAAGGGATCATGTAAACAGTTTTGTCTCAGCTAATCCCAGAGTTACAAGCCACAGGAAGGACACTGCCAATACCTTCTGTGTTAACTCTTGACCACAAGTGAGGGAGCTATCTCCAGTCCTCACAGAACTAGATCCTCACATCACCATTCCCACAATGTGTCTATAGTGCCCCCCTTGCAAGGGACCTCTCCTCTTGGATTTCCATCTGCTGGGCCACTCCAGTAACTAAGACCTTCTCACACTTTCTTTAAATCCAAAGAAAGAGAGTTCTGCTGTACCTTTCCCCAGGACCCATCACTGTCATGACAAATGCCTGGAGATCTCACTCTGTACCTTGACCTTCTTCTACAGGTTCTCCCTGGTTCATTCCCTAGCAGACACACTCAGTCTAGGAAATCTGAAAGAACAAATTAAAATTACCTTTTATTGTATGGTATCACAACTAGTTCTTAAATTATTTTATTTTACTGCTGTACCCACAGATTTAAGCTTCAAACATTAAAATTTAATACCTTTGTTTTCTAGTCACCCTCTTATATTTCCTATCCTGTGATAAATAATGACCCAATGGTCCATAACACAAGTTGACAACAAGGTGAAACAGTGCAGATAGAAGGAAAAAAATGTATTCTTACAAATTATCTACAAAATATAGTATAATTATTGCAGCCATAGAAATTGACAGTAAGAAATTCTGTGTGTTATTCTTGACTCTTCTGTTTTCTAATAGTAAGCCTCTGGTGTTTTACATGTCTTCAGCTTTAGATTTATCATGTATAAAATAATTATATTAACTAATGATCATTTCTATAACTGTTACCTCTTCTTTATGTCGTATAATCTTGTAAGAACCCCAGTGAGATGGGTATAATTGCCCTCATTTTGTAGGATTTATGAAATAATTCACATAAAGTGTTTTGCTGGCACATAATAGAAGACATAAATGTTAACTATTCACAAGACAGTGAAAATAAAACTTGACTAGAGTTCAACCTAACTCTTAAAGCACATTTATTTGAACAATGTTTATTTGCCTTGATAAATTCTAAAGAAATAATATCTATTAAATTTATTTCCTGGGACTAACTCTATCTATAAATGAGTTATGTTAGTTTTTCTTTTTTATCTTTTGTTCCTTCTTTTAGATGCTTGTGATTAAGGATTCATTAGTATTAATGCATAGAATAAAAGGAAAATTTCATTAAAAGTAACTAATTATTGGACTTCTGCAATTTATTTTGGGAAATTTATTTTTCCTAAGCTTTCCTAGTGAAGAACAATCTTATTTCTATATTTTCAAAAAAATCTCCCTAAGCTTGAAACCATCGAAGTCTCTTTGGTAATCATAATATCATTCCTCTATCATTTCTGTGGAGACTAATGCAAACACTGTTTTTTGGCCCATGTAGGATATTGTAAATCCAGAAGCAGTAATTTTCTAGGAACTGAACCATTAACAGTGTTGTTGTCAAGGTATAGAAGGATAGGGTAGGGTGTTGGAGTAGAGGTCAGCTAAGGGAGCTTCTAACTAAAATGTATCCAAAGTGCTGCGAGTGCTGGAAGGGATGTTAAAGGTCTGTAGTCATGCACTAAATCAACACCATGGGTCAGCAAACCAGAATATTCAATGGAATGCAAAGGGGGCTGGATGAAGTCACACCACCATGTGTGCTCAGGCAGAGGAAAGTTTCCAGGCTTCCTTCAGGACTTACTTCCTGATTACTGACAAAACCAGAACACGATGTAGAAGAGAGTCAGTAAATCTAGGGTATGAGGTGGGAGAAACGTCATGGGTTTTTCTTATATTTTTTGTGATGTAACCAGCTCTGGTCTGCACGTTTACTCCACTTTTTGCATTTTGTAAGTGAGTGGCCTTGAGGAAAATAAAGGATCTACAAGAAAGTGAAAGCTTCTGACATTTCAAATCTCCCACACCTCTTCCTCCCCACACTTTCTTTCTCTTGGTGACATATCACAAACCTCAATGAGGATCTCTTTTTGCCAGCTCCCTTCTATCTATGGCTGGAAAACAATCACTTCTTATTATCCAATCATGGCAATGTTGTGTAGTTTGCATGGGAATAAAATGAATTAGGCTGAGCTCCTCATGCAGATGCCTTGTAATGATTTCATTAGAGTCCATACAAAACCTCCAGCTAGTAATATTTCCAATATGAGTTCCCAGTGCAGAGTAAGTGTCTTCAAAACTGACAGCACTAAATGAAAAATATCAGTGCATTACCCCGGTGTCAAAGTTTGGCTGAACTGCAGATGTATTACAGTTTTACTTCCTTCTTCTCTCTTCTCCTCTTTTCTCTTATATGGCTTCACGCACTAGCATAGAATAGTCTTAATGTAATTGATGCAACTATCATAAAAGACAGGTTAGTACCTAGTGATGATTCTAAATGTTTCAGTGTATACATTATATGTCTATAGAAAATAATATTTTATTTGTTCAGATTTATTTGGAATACAGTTTTTGGGAGAATGTTATCTGCTTGTCAGTTGCTTAAGTTTAACACCAAATAAAAACACCAATGCTCTTATTTGCCAGTGGAGCCAGTAGACAGAGAACAGCACAAGTGTGTCTGAAGTCAGCTTCTAGTGAAGCAAGTTAGATTTGATGAAAAGTATGGTTGTGTCAACATCATCAGAAGGGCTGATGTTTAATTGACAGCTCTGGCTGTGAAAGTTCTGATTATGTAAACAAGATGATAGGGACAGATGTTGGAAGATAAACATTATGTAGAATATACCTCATTTCACTATTCTCACACACTGCAGTGAAAAATGAGACAAAAGTGGGTAAGAAAAAAATTATGAGAAAGAATCAAGAAGGCAGTTTTAGAAAGAGTCATCAGTAAGTAGCAATAGTCCAGCCGTAAGCCCAAGGTTTTAAAATAGAAAATTGGTTATTTCAAGATGGTAGTAAAGTCAAAAATTAGAGTAATAGGTTCTGGGCTGTTAGAAAGATGACCAAGCCAATTACCTCATAGGTGGAAACAATGATGAAACCATTTATAGAGTTTCTATTTGACTCGGGAATTTGGTCACAGATAAAGAAAACAGACTACTTTAAGTCTGAAATGCTTGGGCATTTCATTTATAATCCTATCATCCGAAATCCCCATCTGCCCATAAAGTTAGGACATGACACAGGGATCGTTTAGGGGCATGACTCACAGATAAGCCAAAATGACCTTGGCTGCCAAGAAAAAAGAATCAAGCAGACAACTGGCAGGACATGATGGCTATGAGTTAAAACTGCTCTCTTATTGTTGTAAATGAATAAAGGGAAGTTTGATGATTTTGGAAACATCGATTTTAGTTTTATATATGAAAAATAAGTTACAGAGTAGCATAACTCATTGAAAAGGAGTTTTAGTTAAGATAAATGAAATTATGGCTTTTGGAGTTATTCTCTAAGAGACTAATATTAACTAAGCCTACATCTTATTATGTTCAAATTCCAAATTAAAAAATAAGCTGACTTAGACTTCCTTGTAATCAAATGTGTAAAAAATGCACATGACCTCTAAAGGGAATATGTTACATCATAGATGCAAATTTAGATATATTAAATATGTCAAAAATGTGAGTTAAGTTGAATTACATAGTATGTGTTCATGGAAGAAGCTTTTACATCATAATTAATTGTATTTTATAATTTCTCTCTAGTAAAAAACCAACACATTATTGTATCTCAGCAAGTCTTTGTTTCACTGAGTTTTCTGGTTTACAGAGGATTTTCTGGAGTACTAATGAATGTTTATTGAGGTGTAAATATCTCTTTTACATCAAATAGTTAATTTGTCACATAGTGTTCAACCAGCCAACAGTTGAAATATTTTGAAGTTAATGCCTATTACCACAATAAAATTATCACATTAGGATCGAGAATACAAAATAGACATGTTCTCAAATTATTCTTAATTTATGTTGTAATGCACATTGTCTAAAGTGGGATATAAAACTTACTTTTACTTTTGTTACTGAGGATATCTAAAATATAGAATAACAGGTCAACAAGTTTAAGTCAACCAGCTGGTGTTCTCATCCATCATTTTCAGTTCTAAATTGTGATCAGTATATTTAGAAAATGAAGAGAACAAAGCACATGTATTTCAGTGTACCACTTGGTATGTTGTCATCAGATTTTAGGGAACTCAGGGTGTCTCAGAAATGTGGCTTAGCAAAAAGCCTTTAAATATAGTCTAAGTGAATGATTATAGCAGACATTATATTAGCTCATCAGGCAGGGTGCAAGAGAGATCACATTACCAAAGCTCATTTTCTCATTTTTTATTAATATCTGGGCTGAAGAATAAGAAGCGTATTAATAAAACATGTCAGTGCTTTACAAATTGGTAAGAGACATGATATCACCCAGCCCTGGTTTACGGAGAACTCATGCTCACCACGGACCTGAGGGGCAAAATTAAGTGGCGAGAAGTCCAACTGTTTCTTCAGGAAATGCTCTCTATCACTTATAGCCACATAACTTTGAAAAGGTTCGTGACTTTCAACTTTCATAAGCCTGATGAATCTCAGAATCTCAAGCCCTGTTAATTTGCTCTTTGCTCCTGTATCTTCCCACAGGAACATTTGATTTTCTCTGTTGCTGTTTATTCTTTTGATATCTTTGACCTGAGAAGGTTAAGCAAAGGTTCTGAAGTGAACACTTCCCTTGAGGAGAAAGTCATAATCCATTAGTGAGGCTGCAGAAAACCAGGCTAAGCCCAGACATTATTCCTTAGAGCAAAATGTCTCAATGATATTCGTCTGTTGCATTTTTTTTAATAAACAGAATTTAACTTTTATATATATAAATACCCAAAATGGTAGGTTCCATAAAGCTTAACACTCCCAGAACAGTTTTTATTCTTGTTTTTGAAAATCCATTTTCCCCATTTCTCTACTAGTTGAAGTTATTTCCCTAAAAGTTTCTCTCTCATTTTATCCTTCTATTGGGTAGAAGTCCACTAAAAAAGGAATCCTGAATCCAAATTAGAATCTACTATAATAGCAACTCCCCTTGGTAGATTTTCAATTATAGTAGGGGTTTTGGAATTTGAAAATAAAGGAAGGGATTTTAAAAAGATTATATATTGTAACTATTTAATAAGTACCAGTACTGTGCATGGTCGGTGCTTGAAAAAAAAAAAAGAAAATAACTTAAATTCAGGCACAAACTCTGATACTCAATTTTTGGGGAAAAATTTCCATTTATCTAAATGTATTACCTGAAATTATTCACTTCAAAATGTTTATTCAAATCCTTTTTATTCTTTTCTTTAACCTATTTTTAAGACCAAGTTAGCAGTTGTAATGGAGAGACCTTCAATTTTTCCTCAACTTGATTTTTAATGTTATTTCAGTGCAAACAACTTCCGAGTGGCAGTCATCTGACTTTTTTTTTTTTACTTTAGCATTAACAATATCTATGACCTTGAACAAAACAAATATTTCTTACTCTCTAACTTATGTGTCACATTTAAACCACTAACAATAAGATATTGGATTTAGCAGTGACCACTGCATTCTCACCAGATCAGATAATCCCTTTTGAACAATATGAACAATAATCTCTCAATTTTCTTACAACAAATTCCTAACATCATAGTATTATGGAATATGTAATGTGTGTAATACTGTACAAAGTTTTATTTAATAATTTGTTTGGAAAGTTGAATAGAAACATAGAAAATCATAAATTCATTACACTACTTTCCATGAAAACCCAAAATAAATTGTAGATAATGTACAGGATTTGATCTATAAAGAAAATAAACTTTGTTGTTAAATATTTTCTCTAATACTTATATAGCCTGTCTAATATCATGAAGGGAAGAGAGCATTAAGACTGAGATTTATAGATCTTAAAAAATAATTTAAATGTTATTTTTCAAAACTATATGCAACTTTAAAATGCAACAGATCTAAATTTGTGGATATTGAAAAACTAATACCAAAACTGATAGGTAAATAAAAATAACCAAGAATGGTTAAGTAAATGTTGGAGAAGAAATATGAAGGAATTATACACCTTTTATTAATACTTATTTGAAATTGCAAATAATTAATTACCAATTAAATAATTGGTAAAGAATAGAAAAATAGACAAATGGAATAAAATAGAAATTTTAGAAATAGTCTTACAAATATACAATCACCTAATTTACCAAACAACAACTGCAGAAACATAGTAGGTATCACTTACCCTCCTAAATTGAAAATAAATACCAGAAAAATAATTGGGTTTGATCTTGAAGCAAAGGGACAGATTTTTGGTTTACAGGGTTTGCAAACCAGGGTGACTTTTGGCTGTAACAGAAAGTCCATTCTGAGGAAGAGGTGAAGGGCGTAAGAAATTTTTAAAAGTAAAAACCACAGAAACCTCAGCTCGGAGATTTGTAGGAGGACTGGATGGCCCTTGCAGCCTGGCCACAAGTCCCTGCAGCATGATTGCAGTATTCTGTGATTGGTTGTCATAGGAAATTTTCCAGGTAGGACTGTAAGGGAGTAGGACCCTATGGGGCCTTCCCCAGACAGACCCCCAACCCCAACTCATATCCTCCACCTGCCTATTCTCTGTAGAAAAACTTTAGTCAAAGAATAAATTTAATCAAAGAAGTGAGAAAATGCAGAAGTAAAGGAAAATAGTCAAACAGACAAAATAATAATAGTTTACCCATTACACAAAGTCAAGGACCTTTAGTTCCTCCTCAAGGGCTATAGATAATATTCTGAGCCATATCCATTGAGCTGTTTCATAGATACTGAAACCTCCACCAGGTGGAAGAAGTTAACTACATGATGACCAGATGGTAGCCATGATGTAAGCTGCCACAATTCCAAGAACTGGGCTCAAGGAAATGGGAACAAACCAGCCCTGGAAATGAAGACTAACTGTACTTAATACAATCAAGATGACACTGATCAGACCACTGCATGACCAATGTCAAGATGATAGTCCAAGCTGACTGTGATGTTTCTACATGTAGCTCCCTACCTCCACTTATACCCCTGAAACTTCTCATTAAAATATCTTCCCACTGATCAGCAGGGAGGGAGTTGGCCTTTGGACACAGAATCTGCTTTCTCCAAGGTTGTTGACATCCTGAATAAGACAAACTTTCCTTTCCTACAAACACCTTTTCTTCAAGTATTGGCTTTCAAGCGGCAAGCAGCCAGATATGAGCTCAGTAGCAGAACTCTTAGCAGAATCAGAAGTCTTCATAGTTGTCTGTTTGTGGTTTCTCTAAGAACACAGTGTATGTAACTGAACCCCAGGTCTTCCATGACCGCCTGGTTCTATTTTATTTTGGGTCCCTGTTAGCCACACCAGGTCCATTTTCTATGTCCTTTATTTAAGGAATTTCTCTTATTTTTATGTTTCCTTAGAGGATTTTAATTTTACTTTTTACACACTGCAATGCAATGAGAAAGGGTGGATGATCTTTTCAGTAAATGTGATGGACCAACTATATATCCACAGGAAAATTAAAGGTGACTATTGTCCCCTATCTCACACCAAACATAAAACCAATTTGAGATGGATTATTATAGAAATAATTGTGAAACTTTCAAGGCACAGAGCTGAAGAAGACATTCGTAATACATATAATTGTCAAAGAACCCATAGTCAGAATATATGATAACATTTTCACATGAATAAGGAAAAAGCATAAAATCTCATAAAAAAAAGAGGTATCCAGAATCCTGCGGCCTGTGGAATAAAAACCACATTCACAGAGATAGATAAGATGAAAAGGCAGAGGACTGTGTGCCAGATGAAGGAACAAGATAAAATCCCAGAAAAACAACTAAATGAAGTGAAGATAGGCAATCTTCCAGAAAAATAATTCAGAATAATGATAGTGAAGATGATACAGGACCTTGGAAAAAGAATGGAGGCAAAGATCAAGAAGATGCAAGAAAAGTTTAACAAAGACCTAGAAGAATTAAAGAGCAAACACCTATAAGAATTAAAGAAAAAACAAACAGGGATGAACAATACAATAACTGAAATGAAAATACACTAGAAGGAATCAATAGCAAAATAACTGAGGCAGAAGAATGGATAAGTGACCTGGAAGACAGAATGGTGAAATTCACTACCATGGAACATAATAAAGAAAAGAATGAAAAGAAATGAAGACAGCATAAGAGGCCTCTGGGACAACATTAAACATAACAACATTTGCATGATAGAGGTCCCAAAAGGAGAAGAGAGAGAGAGAAAGGACCCGAGAAAATATTTGAAGAGATTAGAGTCGTAAACTTACATAACATGGGAAAGGAAATAGTCACCCAATTCCAGGAAGCACAGAGAATCCCAGGCAGGATAAACCCAAGAAGAAACATGCTGAGAAACATAGTAATCAAATTGAAAAAAGTTAAAGATAAAGAAAAACTATTGAAAGCAACAAGGGGAATATGACAAATGACATACAGGGGAGCTCTCATAATGTTAACAGCTGATTTCTCAGCAGAAACTCTACAAGTCAGAGAGAGTGACATGCTATATTTAAAGTGAAGAAAGGGAAGAACATACAACCAAGATTACTCTATGCAGCAAGGAGCTCATTCAGATTTGATGGAGAAATCAAAAGCTTTACAGACAAACAAAAGCTAAGAGAATTCAGCACCACCAAACCAGCTCTGCAACAAATTCTAAAGGAACTTCTCTAAGTGACAAACAAAAGAAAAGAAAAGGACCTACAAAAGCAAACCCATAACAATTAAGAAAATGGTAATAGGAATATACATATCGATAATTACCTTAAATGTGATGGATTAAATGCTCCAACCAAAAGACACAGTCTCGCTGAATGGATACAAAAACAAAACCCATATGTATACTCTCTACAACAGACCCACTTCAAACCTAGGAACACATAGAGGTTGAAAGCGAAGGAAAGGAAAAAGATATTCCATGCAAAAGGAAATCAAAAGAAAGCTGGAGTAGCAATACTCATATCAGACAAAATAGACTTTCAAATAAAGACTATTACAAGAGACAAAGAAGGGCACTACAAAATGTCAGGATCAATCCAAGAAGAAGATATAACAATTATAAATATATATGCACCCAACATAGGAGCACCTCAATACAAAAAGCAACTGCTAATAGCTATAAAAGAAGAAATGAACAGTAACACGATAATAGTGGGGAACATTAAACACCTCACTTGCACCATTGGAGAGATCATCCAAACAGAAAATTAATAAGGAAACACAAGCTTTAATGACACAATAGACAAGATAGAGTTAATTGATATTTATAGGACATTCCATCGAAAAACAGCAGATTACACTTTCTTCTCAAGTGCTCATGGAACTTTCCAGGATAGATCATATCTTGGGTCACAAATGAAGCCATGGTAAATTTAAGAAAATTGAAATCATATCAAGTATCTTTTCTGACCACATGTTATAAGACTAGCTATCAAAAAGTCTGTAAAAAATACAAACCCTTGGAGGTTAAACAATACATTACTAAAAAACCAAGAGATCACTGAAGAAATCAAAGAAGAAATCAAAAAATACCCAGAGAAAAATTACAACTAAAACACGATGATCCAAAACCTATGGGATGCAGCAAAAGCAGTTCTAAGAGGAAAGTTTATAGCAATACATGCCTACCTTAAGAAACAAGAAAAATCTAAAATAAATAAGCTATCCTTACACCTAAAGGGACTAGAGAAAGAAGAACAAATAAAACCCAAAGTTAGAGGAAGGAAAGAAATCATAAAGATGAGAGCAGAAATAAATGAAATAGAAACAAAAAAAATAATAGCAAAGACTAATAAAACTAAAAGCTAGTTCTTTGAGAAGATAAACAAAATTGATAAACCATTAGCCTGACTCATAAAGAAAAAAAAAGGAGAGGACTCAAATCAATAAAATTAGGAATGAAAATGGAGAAGTTACAAGAGACACCTCAGAAATACAAAGCATTCTATGAGACTCCTACAAGCAACTCTATGCCAATAAAAGGGACAACCTGGAAGAAAAAGACAAATGCTTAGAAAGGTATAAGCTTCCAAGTCTGAGCCAGGAAGAAATAGAAAATATGAACAGATCAATCAAAAGAAATGAAATTGAAACTGTGACTAAAAATCTTCCAACAAACAAACAGCCAGGACCAGATGGCTTCACAGGTAAATTCTATCAAACATTTACAGAAGAGCTAATACCCATCCTTCTCAAACCCTTCCAAAAAATTGCAGAGGAAGAACACTCCCAAACTCATTCTATGAGGCCACCATCACCCTGATACCAAAACCAGACAAAGATACTACAAAAAAAAGAGAAAATTACAGACCAATATCACTGATGAATATAGATGCAAAAATCCTCAACAAAATACTAGCAAAGAGAATCCAACAACACATTAAAAGGAGTGTACACCATGTACACCAAGCAGGACTGAACCCAGTGATGCAAGGATTCTTCAGTATATGCAAATCAATCAATGTGATACACGATATTAACAAATTAAAGAATAAAAACCATATGATCATCTCAATAGATGCAGAAAAACCTTTTGACAAAATTCAACACCGATTTATGATAAAATACTCTCTAGAAAGTGGGCAATAGGTATCCTACCTCAACATAATAAAGGCCATTTATGAAAAACTCACAGCAAACATCATTCTCAATGGTGAAAAACTGAAAGCATTTCTTCTAAGATCAGGAGCAAGACAAGGATGTGCACTCTCGCCACTATTATTCAACATAGTTTTGGAAGTCATAGCCACAGCAATCAGAGAAGAAAAAGAAATAAAAGGAATACAAATTGGGAAAGAAGAAGTAAAACTGTCACTGTTTGCAGATGACATGACACTATACATAGAGAATCCTAAAGATACCACCAGAAAACTACTAGAGCTAAGCAATGTATTTGGTAAAGTAGCAGTATATAAAATTAATGCACAGAAATCTCTTGCATTCCTATACACTAATGATGAAAAACCTGAAAGAAAACTTAAGGAAACACTCCCATTTACCATTGCAACAAAAAGAATAAAATACCTAGGAATAAACTGACCTAGGAGACGAAAGACCTGTATGAAGAAAACTATAAGACAGTGATGAAAGAAATTAAAGATGATACAAACAGATGGAGGAATATGCCATGTTCTTGGATTGGAACAATCAATGTTCTGAAAATGACAATACTACCCAAGGCAATCTACAGATTCAATGCAATCCCTATCAAATTACTAATGACATTTTTTACAGAACTAGAACAAAAAAATCTTAAAATTTCTGTGGCGGCACAAAAGACCCCAAATAGCCAAAGCAGTGTAGAGGGAAAAAAAATGGAGCCAGAGGAATCAGGTTCCCAGACTTCAGACGGTACTACAAAGCTACAGTAATCAAGACATTATGGTACTGGCACAAAAACAGAAACATAGATCAATAGAACAGAATAGAAAACCCAGGGGTAAACCCATGCACCTAGGTCAACTAATCTATGACAAAGGACGGAAGGATATACAATGGAGAAAATACAGTCCCTTCAATAAGTGGGAACAGCTACATGTAAAAGAATGAAAGTAGAACACTCCCTAACACCATACACAAAAATAAACTCAAAATGGATTAGAGACCTAAATGTAAGACTGGACACTATAAAACTCTTAGAGGAAAAATTAAGAAAAACACTCTTTGACATAAATCACAGCAAGATCTTTTTTGATCCTCCTCCTAGAGTAATGGAAATAAAAACAAAAATAAACAAATGGGACCTAATGAATCTTAAAAGCTTTTGCAAAGCAAAGGAAACTACAAATAAGATGAAAAGAGAACCCTCAGAATGGGAGAAAATATTTGCAAACGAATCAATGAACAGAGGATTAATCTCCAAAATATATAAACAGCTCATGCAGCTCAATATTAAAAAAAAAACAACAAAAAAACAGCCCAATCCAAAAATGGGCAGAAGACCTAAATAGACATTTCTCCAAAGAAGACCTACAGATGGCCAAGAAGCACATGAAAAGCTGCTTGACATCACTAATTATTAGAGAAATGCAAATCAAAACTACAATGAGGTATCACCTCACACCAGTTAGAATAGGCATAATCAGGAAATCTACAAACAACAAATGCTGGAGAGGGTGTGGAGAAAAAGGAACACTCTTGCACTGTTGGTGGGAATGTAAATTGATACAGTCACTATGGAGAACAGTATGGAGGGTCCTTAAAAAACTAAAAATAGAACTACCATATGACCCAGTAATCCCACTACTGGGCATGTACCCAGAGAAAACCATAATTCAAAAAGACACATGTACTCAATGTTCATTGCAGCACTATTTACAATAGCCAGGACATGGAAACAACCTAAACGCCCATTGACAGTTGAATGGATAAAGAAGTTGTGGTTCATATGTACAATGGAATATTACTCAGCCATAAAATGGAATGAAATTTGGTCATTTGTAGAGATGTGGATGGATCTAGAGTCTGTCATACAGAGTGAAGTAAGCCAGAAAGAGCAAAACAACTGTCGTATATTAACGCATATATGTGGAACCTAGAAAAAAGGTACAGATGAACCTGTTTGCAGGGCAGAAATAGAGACACAGATGTAGAGAACAAACATATGGACACCAAGTGGGGAATGTGGCTGGGGTGGTGGTGGTGGTGGGATGAATTTGGAGATTGGGATTGACACGTATACACTAATATGTATAAAGTGGATAACTAATAAGAACCTGCTATATAAAAATATAAAGTAAATTATATTCAAAAATATATATATCCATGCATCTGAGAAACATATGTAAACATGCTCAACCACACTAGTCACTCACAGAAATGCAAGTTAAAATCAGCTATATATATCCATCCAGAAGTTTACAAATGTATAGTTACATACCAAGTGTGAGGGTGTGGAAAAATGAGAAAATTTGTCGCTGTTGGTGGGAGTTTAAATGGATACATCTACTTTGAAAAACTGTTTTGCAGCATCTACTAAAGTTGAATATGCACAGATACTCTTTGGGTCACTCTTAGGCACACTTCCTAAGGAAATGCATGCACATATCTACAAGAAATTCTCTACAGGAATTGTAATAGCAGCAAGCTGGAAAGAACTCTAGTGGAACAAAGATACCTCCAACACCTCTGGACAGAGATGTCCTTTTTTTACCTACTTCTGTCCAAACAGAGCAGAACCTTAAATGCTACATCAAGCTCTGAAGGCTTCTTCCCAAGACCTGCTTCTATCTTTCTGAAGCTTCCTTGCTGTTACAGGAAACTTAAAGTCTTGTTCTTTGAATATCTCATCAAAATTTAGTGAAATATACTTTGAGTGCTGTCATCTCCTTAAAATCCTCTTTATTTATAAGGAAAGCTTTATTCTACATGGCAATGCTCAAAGAAAATCTCACAGAGGGAGCTGCTTCAATGGATACTCTGTAGCAGAAACAAATATGTTTTCTTAGCCATTTCTCGAGGAGGTACCTAGTTTATTGTTCACTATGCTGTCAACTTTAAAAATGCACAACGTGAGAGTGGTGAATCAAGTATTATTTGGGGCAAAATGAGGACAATAGCCCAGGTGACAGCGTTTCAGATAGCTATGAGAAACCTGCTCCAAAGAGGTGGGGAGAATGTCAGTATATATGTGATTTTGGTGTATGGGGAGTACATACAATCAAGCACATATTTTTTGCAGAAGGTTTCTTCTAGTCATGAGAGCAGTCAACACCATGAAGGATTTTAGTGGTTTTCTAGATATGAGGAGATACAGGGCTCATAAATCTGCTCCTGAAAATATCTAACTATCTGAATATCTGTTCTGACAGTTTTTCCCAGAGCACAGAGTGCCTCATTTCTGCTCTCTACCCTGAACTCCTTTCAGGGGGTATTTAAAATCAGCAGCTGCAGCAGCACATGATTTAATCCTTGTAGAGGTAGATGGCAAGTGCCAATTTGTCGTTGACAATGTCATTAAAGAGAGCCCTGGAAGCACAGCCTACCAGTCTTCCCGACATCTATACACGGAGAAAATGCATGAGCTCTAAATCACTTTATGTAAATTTAAGTTACAAGAGAAAGGTAACAAACAGATAACCATTATAAATGTACTCTTAAGATTAAGAATATAATCGGAGCTTCTCTGGTGGTGCAGTGGTTAAGAATATGCCTGCCAATGCAGGGGACACAGGTTCGAGCCCTGGTCTGGGAAGATCCCACATGTCGCAGAGCAACTAAGCCTATGTGCCACAACTACTTAGCCTGTGCTCTGTAGCCTGTGAGCCACAACTACTGAGCCCGCATGCTGCAACTACAGAAGCCTGCATGCCTAGAGTCCATGCTCTGCAACAAGAGAAGCCACCACAATGAGAAGCCCACACACCACAACGAAGAGTAGCCCCTGCTCGCCACAACTAGAGAAAGTCATGCACAGCAACAAAGAACCAAAGCGGCCAAAAGTAAATAAATAAAAAATAAAATAAGATTAAGAATATATTAGAACATTGTTTAATGAAAACAATTAGTAAAAGGAATTTACTAATTCCTTGAGTTAATTTCATGCTCATAAATTACACCTTTGTCTGTTGGAGTTCTTACCTACATGAATGGGATCGTGTACAAGAAATATCTTAAAAGCATTTATTTAGTTAGCTGCAGGTTATATGTTCCCAGTGAATACTTTTGGTTTTGTTCAAGAATGTTTATTTCTTTGCTCAGTCTTTTCATTTTCCATTGTCTGTGTATTATATTGTAGTTATGAAATAGTTAAGTTTAATCATTTATTCATTCCACTATATAAGCAAGGGGTTGAAATTCTTGGTGGCATTAACAACACTGGCAGACAAATCAGAGTAGGCTTGTGTGTTCCTTGAATTGTAACAAGAAACATGATGGAGGGGAGGCAGAAAAGAAACACTAGGAAGATAGAAAGTAAAATCCTTTGAGTTTGGAACCATCATTTAAAATGTCGACTCATGGGCTTTCCTGGTGGCGCAGTGGTTGAGAGTCCGCCTGCCGATGCAGGGGACACGGGTTCGTGCCCCGGTCCGGGAAGATCCCACATGCCGCGGAGCGGCTGGGCCCGTGAGCCATGGCCTCTGAGCTTGCGCGTCCGGAACCTGTGCTCCGCAACGGGAGAGACCACAACGGTGAGAGGCCCGCGTACCGCAAAAAAAATAAATAAATAAATAAATAAAATAAAATGTCGACTCATTTCATGTTATCTATCTGCAAATATTCAGTATTTGTTGATATTTTCATAGCATTAGCCTCAGAGAACTAATTGCAGCATTAACTAATGTGGGTAGTAAACTGGGTATTTTCTTTCACTAGATTCCATCTATGGCAGTGAATCAAAGGGAAAGTGAGCAGAGTATTGGGAATGGGGCAAAGAGGGCAAAGAATGTCACCTCTGCCCCATGCCACAGTCAAATAGGAGAGGCATGGAAGCCCTGCAGGGCTCAGCACCGGTGAGTAAGACCACCTGTGATTGTCTCTGATGGCATCTGTGCCCAGGCTGGCTAACTGCCTTGACCCAGGTCACAGTGTGAATTACAGTCATGATTAAAAGACACAATTTCTAGCCTCACAATCAATGAGCTTTAAAAATTTGTGTTTGTTTCCTTGTCTGTTTTTTTTTTTTTTCTTTCTTTTCTTTTCCTTTTATTTCCTACTATATCACTCTAATATTAGTTCAACTGCCTTGGAAAAAAATGAGAAATTCAAGTAATAATTGCATATCTCCCAGGGTCTTTATCTGAAATTACTCTATTCTCCCTTACAATATACTACAGAGGGTTTAAAGTTTTACTTTTTAAAATTGCCTACTATTTTAGGGATCATTTTTTATTTCTTCATTACCATTTTATTTATAGGTATTTAATTTTAAAAAGCAGGTATTAGATAAAACTCAGCCTGTAGTTTTAATTGTTAAAATAATAATGATGAAATGATACCTCATTAACATCTTAAATATCATATAATTGAAATATTTGATTTTAGCTATCTACCCTGTGTATAAATAAAAATTTGTATTTAGAAGATTATTACTTCAACATTCTCCAATTTTCAACCCCCTTCTTAAAAATTGAAAAATCTCTGGTATAATACTATAGGATAAAAAAAAAAAAATCAATCCTTCATGACTTTTAATGATCAATTTCCTGCAAAGAACAACAAAATAATGTCCCTTTACTGCTCTGCTTTCATGCTGGGCTGAGGTCACAGAATACCTGTAAATACGCCTGTAGTTGTAAAGCCATACTTTCAGCTTTCTCTTGGCTTCAGGATCTACTATGTTCTACATTTTTTTTTTTTTTGCCATAATCTAGCATCCCTGAGTTTCATCTTGAATCTAACTCTCTTAACTCATAATTGATAAGATGAGACATTTGGAGACCTGTCCAGAAAGCAGGGCTACTGCACAGCAAATGAGAAAGAACTTGATGTAGGGCTGAGATGAGGACCAGGCTATAGACGCTGTAACTGAGAGGGACCCTACAGGGCTTCCCAGGACAGACCCCTCCGCCATATCCTCTGCTTTAGCTCCTCTCTGAAGTACCTAGATAATAATATCTTTTGCACATTTCCTGAGTTGTCTTACAGATGTTAAAGCCACCACCAAATAAAAGATGTTAATTACTAGATGATCATGAGCACATAGCACCCAGGCCTGCTGGGACCTGAGAATAGATAATGTTGACACCATCCTGTTACCTCACCATTAACCAATCAGAGAACTATGCATGAACTGATCACATACCCTGTGACCCCCCTTCCTCTGCTGGCATTTAAATGCTTTGCTGAAAGCCACTGGGGACTTTGAGTATTTTGAGCATTAGCTGCCTGGACTCCTTGCTCAGTGCCCTGCAATGAAAGCTGCACTTTCCTTCATCACAACCTCATGTCAATAGATTGGCTTTACTGCACTAGGGTGAGTGGACCCAAGTTAGGTTTGGTAACAGAGCAATGAAAGAGATGTATTTGTCCTCACTCTCTGAATTAACAGTCTTTTTGGCAGAGTCCAACAAGCCCATTGATGCCTTCCACACTATTGTACATTGGAATGGCTTCAAGCATTCACACAGCTGGAAGAGAAGGGTCTTTGGACTTTGAAAGACCTTACTTCTCTCAGTGAGTGGACGTTTACTGGATAGAATATTATTATTATTTACTAGCTTGCAGGGCTGTGGAACCTACCTCCCTGGGAAGAAGTCCCTCTCCACGTTCCACAAGTTGTAATTCAGTGTGCTCATTTGTGAAATGGACACAAAAATATGACCTGGTTAAGATGAATGTGTATTTTAACCTCCATAGTCTAAGATGGTCTTTGCTTGCTTTGTGGAGACCTGGTTGATTGTGTTGTCTGTGTAGGGAGTAGAAGGCTGGAAGGAACTGGTTGGTTGCATGGCTGTGCATGCAGCAGCTGCAATGGAGAAGAAGTGTGCTGTGTACACCAGAAAGGCATTAAACACATCTTTTATTATAAGGAAGACAAAGTAACCAAGACCCAGAAAGATTAATTAAATTTGTATTAGCCAAATAGTAAGGGAGGAACAGATTAGGATGCTGGCTTCCAACATTTCAACAATGAAATGGTATTTATTATTTCATTTTATATATATATATATATATATATATATATATATATATATATATATAATTTCATTACCAAAAGCACCTTTTGTCTCAGACAGGATTGGAATATTCCTTGGTACCTGTAGTGTTGGGCTACCCTTTCAAATCCTTGTATATACATGATACTTCTTCCTGGAATGCCCATTGCACCACATGGTAAATTGCTATGTTAAAACAAATACAGTTATATGGTAGACTCATAACAATCCCTGGAACATTTAAGATAAAACAAAGTGTTGAAAGATATTTTGCTCTTGGGAATGCCAGCTTAGATTTTAAAATTACTGTCTGCCTTTATTGACAGAAGGAAAAGAAAATATAATGAAAATTGTTGTTCTCACTCTTACATAACTGCACTGACTTGAGATGTATACTGAATTAAAGCCAGGAGTCAGATTCATGAACAGCCTGAGCTTAACTGAGATCCTGGCTCCCTTAGGCACACAGATATTCAGAAACTTTTAGGTTGCCTGTGTGTTTCTTGCATCCTGGTTTTAAATACTCTTTGGAGGAAAATGATTTTCTATTCAGCTCACCATACACCTTTCTCTTTCTTTTGTAGAAAAAAATGAACAAAATCTTCCTATAGTCTTTGTGATGTTTAATATGCATTATAATTTCTTTGAATATTCCCTTCTGTACTCTTTCTTTTGCCTTGTCTACTTAAACAAGTGTGAGCTATGATGCTGAATTCTAGCACTTTAAACTCTGTATGCACCAATATTTTATATCACTTTCAAGGTGTTTTCATCTATTTTTCTCAATTTTTCTTCTACTTTTTTGGTCATTTATCTGATCCATTCTTTCTCTCTCTGTTCCTCTGTCTCTGTCTCTGTCTCTGTCTCTGTCTCTCTCTGTCTCTCTCTCTCTCTCTCACACACACACACACACACACACACACACCCTTCTCTCTCCTTTCTGTCTGAGCATTTCTACCCTATACTCATCTCGTTATTGTCTGAAGGAAAAGTCAATATATTTACAAGATGATACTATGATTCAGAGTTAAGACTGTATTTTATGAGTTCCTGAGGCTTTATAGAGCAGAGATTTGGGCTACAGAAGGCCAAGATTAAAGGATTCTCTTGAAACCTGTTAATCACTTTCCAGGTATGGACACATAATTATTCTCATATTACATGCTTCTGGTTCAGCTACTATGGGCAGACTATTGTATTTTTTGATACCACCTGTGTTGCTGGGTGAGGTACATCTTCATATCGCCCTTGTAAAATACCTGTAATGAACAATATCAGCTTTGTAAAATTTTAATTTCCCTCATCCATTCTTCTACATAATTTTATAGAAATTTATTAAATCCTGACCCTAATATAGAGTTGGCATAGAAACTCCTCTTTCAGACTAATCCAGTAAAACAAAGCATTGCATCTTTTTATTCTTCCCTGTCATTTTGCTAATGCAGAGATGTAGAAATCAGGAGAGACAAATTTGTCCAAAGACAAATTGGACTTAGGTCAAATAAGTGACCTTTTCTTTGTGGCAGCTGATTTACTTACCAAAGCAAAATCATCTCTGCTGTGACAAAACTGCATTGAGATAGATAAGATGCCTTAAGTCTTTTTTAAACGTCTGGTGTGTATTCTTTTCATTTCCCAATCTTTCCATCCCACAGACTGCTTAACAGATTGCATTGTGAAGCTCATGCTAAGTATTATATTTATTACATAGGAGGAGTGCAAAACCTTACAGGATTTCCATGTGGAAAAGAATACATATAATTCACCTACACAGTAGAATAAAAATGACATTTGCTTTTCAATAAAGCTTATTTTGTGCAAAAGCAAACACCATCAAAATGATACATTTCTTGAATTCCTCAAATTAGAATATAAAAGCAATATTTTCATTTGCAATTTTTATTGTTGTTATTCAGTTGCTAATCCTGAAAATGTTAATCTGGAAGGCAAGTAGAAAACCTCCTAATTTTTAACAGCCACTGGGATAATATAATTATATCTATAAATCTACAGCAAATATTTTGCTTAACCCTCCTCTCATGTAGACAAAACTCTGAATTTTGATGTTTAAATGCTTTAGATATAAAATGAGATATGCTCTGATTTATTTAAGAATGATATCTGCTTGGGTACACATACTCTCCCAGTTGATTTTGAGAAAATGCACCTCAATGAACATAGGAAATAAAAGGGAAATTTTTCTAAATCTGAGAGTAGACTGTTTTCCTTAGTGGCTTTGCTAAGAGGGGAGATACTCAGCAGTGATGGGATGATGCAGTTTCTCAGTTTACAAAACATGGCATTATTGATCCCAACTTTGTTTCTACTGACAGTCTCTGAGAGGGTGTTTTGTTTAGTTCTTTTGTCATGCTGCTGTAGGTTTTAATGGTAATTTCCCATTGACTAATCTCCTTCTTACTGACGCAGATTCAGGAAATGTTAATTTCTGGGAAGAAATTCTGACAACCTATCTGTTCATGGGTGTCAAAAATGGAAGAAACTCAAGAACGAAAATCCTATTGGCAACAAGAGCAAATGCTTTGCACCTCTCAATATTTCAGGAAATGCCACACTTGATTTTTTTTCCATCTAGTTTATTCAGATCCTTATTCAATTAACTGACTTTCTTAACTGATGACCTATAAATTAGCCTATTTCTCTTGACCAGATATGCTTAAGACCAAAACCTGAATCAGAAAAAGAAAAAAAAAAAAAAACTGGAAATATCATGTTTTAATTGGTTTTACATCATTTCCTTTGTCTCTTTTCATTCAGAAATACTGACCCCAGAACATACATGCGTATGATGGATGTTGCCTTTCTTTATGAAATAGCCCTTTTCACATGAAGCAAGGACTGTTGGATGACCAACAACAAAAAAAGCCTAAGAGTGATTCCAATTAATTTTGTCACTGATCTACTTTGTCACTATGTATTTAGCAAATGTGGATGAAACTCTCCAAAGGAAATAAATGTTGCCAGAAGGCTGGTGATCAGCAAACCTGGCTGCATTAATATTCTCTCCCATTTCTCATTTCAGAATGAACATGGAGGAGGGTGTGGGGAAACTTAATGCATAGAAAGCAGAAAGACATAGAGGAAATTGGTTCTGAAAATGTGTCATTAATCTTTCATTGTCTATATCTAGAAATAGGCAAAATCATCGCAAATCAACAAATCATATTTCTCTGCATTATGTGTTTTAGTAATCTTTTCTTCATTCAAGTAAAATTAATCAAATACTCATTATGTTCCAGACACAACGATAAGTACACAAGATATACAGAAGCTAAAGATACAATTGTATTAGTTCCATACAAAAACAAAAAGTAATTTTGACTATGAAACTGTAAGCAAAAGCTTATTTTGTCTAGGGCAGCAATGGGAAAAGTGATGTGTCTGTACTTTAATTAGGCAACAGAAATCCATGAGGTTGCCTTCACTTGGCTTTCAGCTGTTTATTTTGCATCAGGAAAATCCATAGACTCTGAAGAAGAGCTCAACCGTAATTAAAAGTGTTATTGAACTAAACACAATTACCAGTGTTTACCTCATTAAATAATACTGTTGGCACCAGAAGCAGAGTTCAAACTAGTTTTCTTTCCTGCATTCTTGTTAGACGTGGTTTAAAAAATGTCTAATTCAATTTAGGAATGATCAGTCCCAAAATCAAATTTGGAAAAATTGCTGACTGGGGGATCAAGGGACCAGGACTGCATCACATGCCAAGTTCCTTTGAACCAGAAAAACTCCTACCGCAACACAAACATTGATGCTCTTTAATATTTTAATTTGGGGTTTTAGCTTCTGAAGCTTTATGTTTGCACTGTGATTAAAAACAAGGAGATTTGGGAATTCCCTGGCGGTCCAGTGGTTAGGACTCAACGCTTTCACTGCCGAGGGCCAGGGTTCAACCCCTGGCTGGGGGACTAAGATCCTACAAGCCACATGGCATGTGCAAAAAACAAAACACAAAAACAAAACAAGGAGATTTATCATTTATAGTAAAGTAAGGACAGTAATATAATGTCCTCATTTTGTGAATATAATTACAGGCTAATAATAACTTTATCAAAAGACAAATACCTGAATAAAACAAACATGGCACAAAAGATAGACTTCTAATTTTTTATCAAATAAAATAAAAATTTAAAGTAGTTAATATATTAGGTGTCACATATTTTGAATAAGAATAGGAAAGCAGTTAATAAGGCTAAAATAATCATGATCTGATTAAAGAACTTTTTGGATGAGTAGAGAAAAGCATAACACAGTCTGTATGTCTATAAGTTAAGTGCATTTTGTTAGGACATTTTCCATATACTTCTAAACACAGCATGATGGAATAAACTGCATAGGTTTATTTTTTATTCATTTAGATCATAAAAGGCCACTAATAATAACTGGAAAGCTGGTTCAAACCTAACAATTTACATGTCTGAAAATGAAGAAAGTGTAACTTCTCCTAGTCTCCTGAATTCTTTGATGACTGTCTTGACCAGACCACCTGCAGAGCCCTGCAGACATCTGCCTCTTTCTTTGAGGGCCTGCTTATATGCCTGTAATCCTGGCATGCCCAGCACCTTTTCACCATGTGCCAGGTAAACACCTCCTGATTTTTGATCTTTACAGATCAAAACTATCTCCCCTATAAAGATTATTTTCATCTCCTAAGTGGCAATCTTAGCGATTCCCTCCTTCAGATTTTGTCTTTTGACTTACTTTTAAAATTTTACCACTAGAAATTTACATCAATTATTATTATTTTTTTTTTTTACATTTACATTTCTGTCTTTCACTAGATTGTGAGCCCTTGTGTTTTCTTTGTTCTTTGACACCTTATACTTTCTGGCATAGAGCTTTATAAGATTTTAGTGAATGAATGAATGAGGCTGCATTTGCCTAGACCTGTTAAATCATCATTCACTTATTAAATTCTAAGGTAAAATATCGCATGAGTGCCCATGCACATGCAACCTGGTTATTTAAATTAAGGAATGTCACTCAAAACTAGTAACTATTATGTTTCTGTCAGTCTTCTAGGTACTGGTAAAGTGGTAATGGAAAAAATGGATGATAATCCCTGTCCCTGTGGCCCTTACATGCAATGTAAACTCAAAAGTGAAATATAATGCTTACAATATATACGATTAATTTAATTGTAAATTAGAAAACTGCCTAGATCTTTTAGGAATATCAACTAAGTATTGGGAATTCCATTCATAATGAATTACACATTCATTTAAGGCTTATACCTGTGGTCACTTTCTATGAGTGTTTAATGTAAAAATGTGTGTTAGAAAGTTATTCCTCCACTGTGGGATTGTTTTATCTAAGTTAGGCTGGCTCAGGAATACAACTTTGCAGTCCTCTGAATCAAAACCTGATTTGTATATGGAAAGGGTTCATCACCTGACATAAGTGTCTATGGATTTCAAGGATATGAAATTCAGGGTTTGGATACTTCATGGATTTTCTAAGATTTTGCAAGCTGTTTTAATATCATTTGCATTATTCATAAGGCCTGAGCAGTTCTGCATGCATGACTATAATTTGCTCTATGTGCATTTAAATCATAATCTTGAATATCTTAGTCCAGAAATAAAAATGATTTGACTTCCCTAGTTCCCAAAAGAACCAGTATTCCTTCTGACACTTCATGCTTCTCTCTGCCTGTTGTTCATCTCACCATTTTCTTATTCTTTCAGTGTTAGTTACTGAGCATCTACCGTAGGGCTGCCCTGCGCTAATTGCCCCATCTGGTGAAAAATACCAAAGAGTTTGTAAGCAAAAGAAGAAGATATTGAGTTTACTATAGTAAGTGGAATACATATTGAGATAAGATCTCTGAGAGCATAAACAGAATTCTGATCAGTTTGGGGGATGTTTCGGGGGGGGGTTCATTAAGGAAGTTACATGAAATAAGATATGAAAGATGTATTGAAGAATAAAAATGGTGTCATTAGAAAAGAGGAAGAAACATAAATGACTTTTATTACAGGCAGAGAATACAGCTGGAACAAAGGGAAGACAAACATACGTGTCAAGTTTAAGTGAAGGTATACTCAAGGCTAAACTGTATAGAACTTGAAGCCTGTTATGAATCTTTCTGACCTTTATACTTAAACAAAGGGTAAACCATGAAACATTCTAAGAGGCTGGTGATATGTATGTTGCTTAAAGTTCACTCTGGCTTTGTGTAGATTAAAAGGGCAAAATGGACGTGAAGGAAACAGTTAAGACGCATGACACTATTTCAGGTTAGAGATATTGGTGGTTTGGAGTAAAATGGCATCATTCGATATGGAAGTAAGGAAAGAGAGTTAATAAAATGTAGTAGATAAAATCTAGAGCACTTTTTTAAATATAGGGACAGTGGGTACGGGAGTAAGGGGTCAAGAGTGACTGCCAGAGGTTTGCTTCACATGGCAGATGGATGATGTTACCATTCACTGAGAAAGGGACCTCTGCACGAGAGCCAGATTTGAGACGAAAACCATGGCTGTCTTTATAGACTATTCATTTTCAAAGTGGTGGATAAGCTATTAGAAATATGTGCCTGTGGAAAATAAAAATTTGACTGAAGGTACAAATTTTGTATATATATATATATATATATATATCTGTATATGTGTATGTATATATATACACCCATATATATCTATCAACATAGGAGGTGACACAAGCAACATACTATGAGTGCAGACTGTGAATTTGGAGGTATTTTTTAGAAAACCCAGGTATCTCTACTTCAGTTGTTTTGGTGACTGTGAAAGTAACTATCCTTTTTTTCTTTTTTACCTTAAGGTTATGAGATGATATAACTGATGAAGTAGATGGATATCTGTCTGGCCTCATATGGTTCTATGGGGCATGATGCTTATGTTTATGTGGTTGTCAGTTTCCCTAGAGGGAACATCTTCAAAAGTAAACCTAGGGTTTAATTCCTTGGCTCATGTTCACTGCAGATATACTTGGCACATCCCCTGTAGTTTTGTCTGGAGTAACAGGAATTTCTTTTGATTCCACTTCACAGATCTTAGAAATGAACAAGTCTTACAGTACAGCAGGAATCTTCAGCTATCAGGGTTACCAAACATGATGTAACTTATGTTGACTCTTTCTGAATAAAATTCTAATAGATTTTGAATCTCATGAAGGTCTAAAGCAGTCTTTTATTACGATGAATCTGCATGAGAGAATCTTCATTTTCTAATAAAATTTTAATCAAAGCCAGGCAGAGGTGTGACTGAAATGGTCAGCTATACCATTTATATACCAAGGTGGTAGCACTCACTTTCCTTAAAACCCAGGAAGTAAAACATGTTTTCATACACATAGTAGGCAAAATATGTTTCAAGTTTTTGTTTTCTTTTTAACCCCTGAAGAATGACTGAAGATGTTGTAAATAATCCAATAACATCATAAAAGGCATCAACATTATGTGAAGGAGGCAGAAAAAGATCCTATTATGTTTTATATATGGACCCCAAAAATATTATATCAATAGAATGAAATAAGGATTTTTTTTTTCAGGATTCTTAATAGTTTTCTCTCCAAGTTAGATTAATGTATTGACTTCTTCTTTTTCTTCTTCTCCCTCTCCCCCTCCTCCTCTCCTTCCCCTTCCCCCTCCCTCTTCCCTTCATCCCCTCCTCCTCTTTCTTCTTCTTTTCTTCTTCTTCTTTTTTTTCTGCTTTCTTCTTCTTCTTCTTCCAATTTACTACTGGATTGATATCTTAAACACCATCACTAAGACCATTAAATAAGTTAAAATGTTATGTTTAAATAATTCCTGTCCTTACTGAACAAATGTTTCATGAACTTTTCCCCAGATTTTTCCTTAGAACAATCCTGGTTCTTCCAAAGATGCAACAATTTTCATGGAATGTTTCTCAGCTGAGAGGTCAGGGACTTGGTCCTGTACTCAGAGCCTGTGTCCATACTGCAGATAAGTGTCCCTCATATTCCAGGTCATAACATTCCAATTGTTACCACTGCACCTCCAGACAGATGCTAGAATTGAATCTCCACATGGAAACTGTGAACATGTTACTCAGTCACTGAGAAATTGTCAGCAGTATCTTAAATAGTAATCCAACTGAAATGACATATTGACTGAGGAAATGCCTAAGTTAAAGTAAGTCCTTATTCTCACTGATTCTAAGTTAAAAGGATATTTTTCCAAGAACTTAAAAAAGAGGAAAAGATGATTTCCCTCCTGTGTTAACCTTCAAATTAAAGCAAAGTGGATTAGTGACCAAAAATTAATAAACACCCTGAAGGACTAAATGACTCAGAAGATACTATAAATTGAGTACTTTAAGAATTGAATCTATGAACCCATTTAAGGAAAGAATATACACATCAGAAATGTGGGAGATTAGTAACCTTTCAATTTATGAGAAAACAAAAATGTAAAAATATATATTTGGCGGAGATTTTGTCCAGGGGAGAGAGAGCTTTGACTCTAAAATTCAAGTATTCCCCTTTTGAATGAGAAAAAGGGAAAGAAAAGATATTGCTTTATCTAAATTGTTAGAACTGGTGACTCACATATTCCAATTCAAATTATCTCATTACGGTAGTATAACATGCATGCATATTGTCACCTAGAGCTCATTTGTCTCCCCATGCAAGGAGAGAATGCATTGTCACACAAGTTCAGCAGCTATTTCTCAGTAAAAATTAATAAGTTGTCATTTAACTTAACCTGTATGCTAGCTACAGGGAGAGAATGGGCTGATCTTGACAATGTGAGCATTCTGGTTCTTTTGACAGGTACATTATTCACTGTGAATTAATAAAATAGCATCATGGGACAGTTCTTTAATGGTCCACACTCAAATTGCTGACAAATGAAGGTCTCTGTTTTTCCAAGCCTGAGTTCAAAGTTTTAAAAACATAAAGAGTGTTTCCATGTGCAGTCACTGAGGGAGCAGCTCTTGGCCTCCAAACTCTACAGGATAAACATTTAAAGCTCTCTTCCTACATTATAAAATGTTACATTATAAACATCACCACCTACTTTCTTTCAGACCTCAACACGTTTGAAATTTCCTCAGGCATGCAGGCATTCTGAAGGGTCTTAGCACAGTGGTGGGCAATAATTAGCCCTAAATTAAATGCTGAAATAGGCCTACTTAACAAATATCAAAAGCAGATCCAAAAGGATCAAACCATTTCCAACTAATTCAACTGTGCTCCAAGAGAAAGCTCAGGAATATTTACAAAAAAACACATTGGAAAACAACACCAAAAAAAGTAAAGTTCATGATACTTGCCATCCAATCTAATATTACCAAGCATACAAAGGAGGAGAAACACATGACACATTAAAAAAAAGGGAGAAACCAATCAATAAAACTGACCCCAAGCTGACACAAATGTGAAATTGAATAAACAGAAAATTAAAACTGTTGGTATAAATACATTGCCTGTGTTGAAATGTTAAAAGTAAATGCGGAAGATATTTTAAAGAAAAGTCCAGTAGCACTTTTACACAAAAAAACACTACAAACTCTGAGGTGAAAATTACACTGGGTAAGATTAATGGCAGGTGAAAATTACACTGGGTGAGATTGTCAGGTAACTTTGCAGAAGAGGGGAACAGAAAGTTGAAGACATATCATGAGAAACTATCCAAAATAAAGTAGAGAGAGAAAACTAAATTTAAACAAAATAAGATCTTCAATGAGCTGTGAGACAATTAAAAGGTGTGATAAATGGGAAATTTAGATCTCTTGGATGGGGGTGAGGGAATAAAAGATGTTTAAAGAAATCATGGAGGAAAACTTTCCAAATTTGATGAAAACTATAAACTCAGACATGAGAAGCTCTGCAAAACACAAACACAAGAAATATGAGTACAACTACACAAAAGCACATAATAAAAATGCTCAAAGTAATGAGAGAAAAATCTTAAAAGTAATGGGTAGGTGCACATTGCATACAGAGGAAAAAGATGTAGAAACAGTGCAAGTGAGAGAGTGAGTAACATCTGAAAAATACAAAGAAAAAACAACAACAAACTGTAAACCTAGAACTCAATATTCAAGACATATGCACCGTGCTGCAGGCTTGGACTCCGTGGAACCAGAGAGTTGGCACTGCATACAACACCTTTGTGGACTGTGTGCTCCTTGAGGACAAAGAAATCAAAGCAGAGCAAAGTGCCTGGAACATACCGTGTGGCTGACAGGGCCTTGGTGCTCCAGCCTGCTGTCAGAGCTGAGCCTCTGAGGTGGGTGAGCTGAGTTCAGGACATTGGACCACCAGAGACCTCTTGTTCTCATGTAATATCAATTGGCGAGAGTTCTCCCATGGATCTCCATCACAACATTAAGACCCAGGTCCACCCAATGGCCTACAAACTCCAGTTCTGGGTGCCCCATGCCAAGCAACTAGCAAAACAGGAACACAAACCCACCTATTAGCAGAGACGCTGCCTAAAATTATAATAAGTTCACAGACACCCCAAAACACACCATTGGACATGGCCCTGCCCACTAGAAAGACAAGATCCAGCACCACCCACCAGAAGAAAGGCACCAGTCTCTTCCAACAAGAAGAATACACAACCCACTGAACAAAACTTAGCCACTGGGGGCAGACACCAGAAACAACGTGAACTCCGAATGTATAGCCTTAGAAAAGGAGACCCTAAACACAGTAAGTTAAGCAAATTGAGAAGACAGAGAAACACACAGCAGATGAAGGAGCAAGGTAAAAACCCGCAAGACTAAACAAATAAAGAGGAAATAGGCAGTCTACCTGAAAAAGAACTCAGAGTAATGATAGTAAAGATGATCCAAAATCTTGGAAATAGAATGAAGAAAATACAAGCAACATTTAACAAGGACCTAGAAGAACTAAAGAACAAACAAATGAAGATGAATGACATAATAAATGAAACAAAAAATTCTCTAGAAGGAATCAATAGCAGAATAACTGAGACAGAAGAAAGGATAAGTGACCTGGAAGATAAAATAGTGGAAATAACTACCACAGAGCAGAATAAAGAAAAAAGAATGAAAAGAACTGAGGACAGTCTCAGAGACAACTGGGGCAACACTAAATGTGCTAACAATCGAATTATAGGGGTCCCAGAAGAAGAAGAGAAAAAGAAAGGGTCTGAGGAAATATTTGAAGGGATTATAGTTGAAAAATTCCCTAACATGGGAAAGGAAATAGTCAATCAAGTCCAGGAAGGGCAGAGAGCCCCATACAGGATAAATCCAAGGAGAAACACACCAAGACACATATTAATCAAACTATCAAAAATTAAATACAAAGAAAACATATTAAAAGCAGCAAGGGAAAAGCAACAAATAACATACAAGGCAATCTCCATAAGGTTAACAGCTGATCTTGCAGCAGAAACTCTGCAAGCCAGAAGGGACTGGCAGGACATATTTAAAGTGATGAAAGGGACAAACCTACAACAAATATTACTCTACCCAGCAAGGATCTCATTCAGATTCAATGGAGAAATTAAAAGGTTTACAGATAAGAAAAAGCTAAGAAAATCCAGCACCACCAAACCAACTTTACAACAAATGCTAAAGGAACTTCTCTAGGCAGGAAACACAAGAGAAGGAAAAGACTTATGATAAAAACAACCAAAAAATTAAGAAAATGGTAATAGGAACATACATATAGATAATTACCTTAAATGTAATTGAATTAAGTGCTCCAATAAAGAGACATAGAATGGCTGAAGAGATGCAAAAACAAGACCTGTATATATGCTATATAAAAGAGACCCACTTCAGACCTAGAGATACATACAGACTGAAAGTGAGGGGATGGAAAAACATATACCATGCAAATGGAAATCAAAAGAAAGCTGGAGTAGCAATACTCATATCAGAAAAGAAAAGACTTCAAAATAAAGACTATTACAAGAGACAAAGAAGGACAGTACATAATGATCAAGGGATCAAACCAAGGTGAAGATATAACAATTATAATTATTTATGCACCCCACACAGGAGCACTTCATTACATAAGGCAAATGATAACAGCCATAAAAGGGGAAATTGACAGTAACACAATCATAGCAGGGGACTTTAACACCCCACTTTCACCAATGGACAGATAATCCAAAATGAAAATAAATACAGAAACACAAGCTTTAAATGTCACATTAAAGAAGATGGACTTAATTGATATGTACAGGACATGTCATCTAAAAAGAACAGAATACAGTTTCTTCTCAAATGCTCATGGAACATTCTCCAGAATAAACCATACCTTGGGTGAAATATCAAGCCTTGGTAAACTTAAGAAAACTGAAATCATATCAACTATTTTTGCTGACCTCAATTCTATGAGACTAGATATCAATGACAAGAAAAAATGTGTAAAAAATACAAATACATGGAGGCTAAACAATACACTACTAAATAAAAAAGAGATCACTGAATAAATCAAAGAGGAAATCAAAAATTACCTAGAAACAAATAACAGTGAAAACACGATGACCCAAAACCTATGGGATGCAGCAAAAGCAGTTCTAAGAGGGAAGTTTATAGCAATAAAACCCTACCTCAAGAAAAAAGAAACATCTCAAATAAACAACCTAATATTACAGCTAAAGCAATTAGAGAAAAAAGAACAAAAAACCCCAAAGTTAGCAGAAGGAAAGAAATCATAAAGATCAGATCAGAAATAAATGAAAAAGAAATGAAAACAATGCAAAGATCAATAAAACTAAAAACTGTTTCTTTGAGCAGATAAACAAAATTGATAACTGTAAGCCAGACTCATCAAGAAAAAAAGGGAAAAGTCTCAAATCAACAGAATTAGAAATGAAAAAGGAGAAGTAACAACTGACACTGCAGAAATACAAAGGATCATGAGTTGTTACTAACAAGCAACTATATGTCAGTAAAATGGACAACCTGGAAGAAATGGATAAGTTCTTAGAAAAGCACAACATTCCAAGACTGAACCAGGAAGAAATAGAAAATATAAACAGACCAATCACAAGCACTGAAATTGAGACTGTAATTATAAGCCTTCCAAAAAAAAAAAAGCCCAGGACCAGATGGCTTCACAGGTGAATTCTATGAAGCATTTAGAAAAGAGCTAACACCTATCACTCTCAAACTCTTCAAAACTATAGCAAAGGGAGGAACACTCCCAAACTCATTCCACAGGCCACCATTACCCTGATACCAAAACCAGACAAAGATATCACAAAGAAAGAAAACTACAGGCCAATATCACTGATGAACATAGGTGCAAAAATCCTCAACAAAGTACTATCAAACAGACTCTAACAGCACATTAAAAAGACTATACACCATGATCAAGTGGGGTTTATCCCAGGAATGCAAGGATTCTACAATATATGCAAATCAATCAATGTGATACACCATATTAACAACTTGAAGGAGAAAAACCATATGATACTCTCAATAGATGAAGAAAAAGCTTCCAACAAAATTCAACACCCTTTTCTGATAAAAACCCTCTAGAAAGTAGGCCTAGAGGGAACTTTCCTCAACATAATAAAGGCCATATATGACAAACCCACAGCCAACATCCTTCTCAATGGTGAAAAACTGAAACCATTTCCTCTAAGATCAGGAACAACACAAGGTTACCTGCTCTCACCACTATCATTCAACATAGTTTTGGAAGACTTAGCCACAGCAATCAGAGAACAAAAAGAAATAAAATGTATCCAAATCAGAAAAGAAGTAAAACTGTCACTATTTGCAGATGACATGATACTATACATAGAGATTCCTAAATGTGTCACCAGAAAACTACTAGAACTAATCAATTAATTTGGTAAAATAGCAGGATACAAAATTAATACACAGAAATCTCTTGCATTCCTATGCACTTATGACACAAAATCTGAAAGAGAAATTAAGGAAACACTCCCATTTACCATTGCAACAAAAATAATGAAATGCCCAGGAATAAATGTACTTAAGGAGACAAAAGATCTGTATGCAGAAAACTACAAGACACTGATGAAAGAAATTAAAAATGTTACAAAGAGATGGAGAGATATGCCATGTTCTTTGGTTGGAAGCATCCACATTGTGAAAATGACTCTACTACCCAAAGCAATCTACAGATTAAGTGCAATTCCTATCAAACTACCAATGGCATTTTTCACAGAACTAGAACAACAATTCACAATTTGTATGGAAACACAGAAGACCCCAAATAGCCAAAGCAATCTTGAGAAAGTAAAACAGAGCTGGAGGAAATCAGGCTCCTTGACTTCAGACTCTACTACGAAGCTACAGTAATCAAGACAGTATGGTACTGGCACAAAAACAGAAATATAGATCAATGGAACAGGATAGAAAGCCCAGGAATAAAACCCCACATACAGGGCTTCCCTGGTGGTGCAGTGTTTGAGAGTCTGCCTGCCGATGCAGGGGACATGGACGTGCCCCAGTCCTGGAAGATCCCACATGCCATGGAGCAGCTAGGCCTGTGAGCCATGGCTGCTGAGCCTGTGCTCCACCACGGGAGAGGTCACAACATTGAGAGGCCCACGTACATATATATGGTCACCTTATCTTTGATAAAGCAGACAAGAATATACAATGGAGAAAAGACAGCCTCTTTAATAGTGGTGCTGGGAAAACTGGGCAGCTACATGTAAATGAATTAAATTAGAACACTCCCTAACACCATACACAAAAATAAATTCAAAATGAATTAAAGACCTAAATGTAAGGGCAGACACTATAAAACTCTTAGAGGAAAACATAGGCAGAACACTCTTGATATAAATTATAACATGATCCTTTTTTGACCTACATCCTAGAGAAATGGAAATAAAAACAAAAATAAACAAATGGGACCTAATGAAACTTAAAAGCTTCTGCACAGCAAAGGAAACCATAAACAAAACAAAAAGACAATCTTCAGAATGGAAGAAAATATTTGCAAACTAAGCAAATGACATAGGATTAAACTCCAAAATATACAAGCAGCTCATGCAGCTCAGCATCAAAAAAAAAAAAAAAAAAAAAAGATAACAATCCAAAAATGGGCAGATCTAAATAGACATTTCTCCAAAGAAGATATACAGATTACCAACAAACACATGAAAGGATGCTCAACATCATTAATCATTAGAGAAATGCAAATCAAAACTACAAGGAGGTATCACCTCATACTGGTCAGAATGGTCATCATCAAAAAATCTACAAACAGTAAATGCTGGAGAAGGTGTGGAAAATAAAGGAACCCTCTTGCACTGTTGTTGGGAATGTAAATTGATACAGCCACTATGGAGAACAGTACGGAGGGTCCTTAAAAAACTAAAGAGTAGAATTACCCTATGACCCAGCAATCCCACTACTGGGCATATACCCTGAGAAAACCATAATTTAAAAAGAGTCATGTACCCCAGTGTTCATTGCAGCACTATTTACAATAGCGAGGACGTGGAAGCAACCTAAATGCCCATCGACAGACAAATGGATAAAGACGATTGGTACATATATACAGTGGAATATTACTCAGCCATAAAAAGAAATGAAATTGAGTTATTTGTAGTGAGGTGGATGGACCTCACTGTCTGTCATACAGAGTGAAGTAAGTCAGAAAGAGAAAAACAAATACCATATGAAATATATATATATAAAATCTAAAAAAGGAAATAGTTCTAAAGAACCTAAGGGAGGACAGGAATAAAGACCCAGACATAATGTATGTACTTGAGGACACAGGGAGGGTGAAGGGTAAGAGGGTAAGCTGGGACGAAGTGAGAGAATAGAGTTGACATACATACACTACCAAATGTAAAATAGGTAGCTAGTGGGAAGCAGCTGCATAGCACAGGGAGATCTCTGTCCTTTGTGACTGTCTAGAGGATTGGGATAGGGAGGGTGGGAGGGAGATGCAAGAGGGAGAGGTTATGGGGATATATGTATACATATATATGATTCACTTTGTTATACAGCAGAAACTAACACAATGTTGTAAAGTAATTATACTCCAATAAAGACGTTAAAAAAAGTAAATTACAATATAATCTATGAATAAAGGCAGTTTTGCATCTTTAAACAACCATACAAGGCAATAACTTTCACAAATGAGATAAAGACTTTTAGATATAAAAAGCCACATCAGCCAAAATCTGTACACAGGTGCTGAAATCCCTTATATAAAACAGGTTCATATAGTCAGCCCTCCATATCTCTGGGTTCCACATCGCAGCTGATTGAATCCACTGAACCCACGGCTGTGGAGATCTGACTATTTAGCAGATGGAAATAGGCAGCTACACAAAAGAATGAGAATTAAGAAAAAATATCCAAATTGGAAAATAAATAATATTTTCCTTATAATTTAAACATTTTTAGATGAAATGGAAAACTTTATTTTTAAAGTACAACCAGTTAAATCTGACAAAAGAAATAAAATCTAAAGAGCCTTATATTAATTAAAGAAATGAATTCATTATCAAAAATCTATTGAGAACTCCAGGCCCAGATGTTTTCATGTTTGGCTTAAATCAAACATTTAAGGAAGAAGTCACAACCGTCTTCACAGGCATTTTCAGAAAATGATAGAAGAAGGAATAATGAACAACTTTTTTCTTTTTTTTGAACTTTAGAATTTATTTTTTTATACAGCAGGTTCTTATTAGTTATCGATTTTATACATATTAGTGTATATATGTCAATCCCAGTCTCCCAATTCATCACACCACCACGACCCCTGCCCCTTTCCCAACTTGGTGTCCATATGTTTGTTCTATAATTGATTGAAACAAAAACAAAGTATTGTACAGTTTGTAATACATGAAGAAGTAAATCAGATGGAAATACCATAAAGTATGAGTGGGGAAAAGTAGATATACAGTCCTGGAAGTTCTTATACTACATGTGAAGTGGATATATCACTTGGAGGTAAACAGCAAAGAATTTATTTAAAAAGTTAAATATAATTAGCCAATTAAAGAAATAAAATGTAATCATAAAATATGCTCAATTGGAAAAAGACATCAAAGAGAAAATAGGGGACAAAGAACAGATAAGAGAAATAAAAACTAGTAGAAAGATGATAGGTACACAAAATAATTTAATTAATCATATTAAATATCAATCATAACACTGCTCCAATTAAAAGGTAAATTAGATAAAGAGCAAGTTACAAATGTATCCTGCTTATAAGAGACACATGTTAAAGACATGAATGGTTTAGAAGTAAAAGCTTATGAAAAACGTCCTCAGTGCTATAGTATATTTTAAGAACATATTAAAAGAAAGTAGGACATGCATATTAGGATGACCATTATAAAAAAATAATAAAAGAGAAATTGTTGGAAAAGATGTAGAGAAATTGTAACTTGCGCTTTGCTAGTGGTCGGGGATGTAAAATGGTTGGGCACCTGTGGAAAACAGTATGGTAATTTCTCAAAACATTAAGCATAGAATTATCATATGATCCAGCAATTCCACTTCTGCATATATATTCAAAAGAATTAAAAACAGGGACTTTAACACAATATTTAGCATAATAGCCAAAAAGATAGATGCAATTCAAGTGTCCGTTGACAGATGAATGGTTAAGAAAATGTGTTATGTACATAGAATATTATTCAATCCAGAAAATAAGGAAAGTTTGACACATGCTACAGCATGGTTGAAACTTAAAGACATTATTCTTTTTTTTTTTAATTTTGGTAAAATGCACTTACTCAAAATCTATATCATATTTGAGTCTGGTTATGATGCTTGTTTAGTTTCTTCAGACTGTGCTTTTCCTTGCCTTTGGCATGGCTTGTGATTTTTTTGTTAAAAGCCAGACAAGATGTATCAGGTAATAGGATATGTGGTAATTAGGATTTTAACATCAGGTTTTATGTAAATCTCGCTGAGAGATGTGCTATGTTTATGTTTGTTGTAGCTTTTGGAGCCCGAGGCTTAAATTTCCCCTAGTTTCATTTTTTTTTTTTCTCTACTGTTGTCTTTGGGTTTTGTTAAGAACTCCTTCCTAAATTGGGTCTGAATCTTGCAGTTCTTTTAGCAAAAATCCACTGTTATCACACCGGAGCACTTTGATGTCATTGTAAGGTGCCTGAAGGGCTATAAGTTTCTATACAATTATGATTAAATCTCATTTAAAAAAAAAATTTTTTTTTTATACAGCAGGTTCTTATTAGTTCTCTATTTTATACATATTAGTGGATACATGTCAATCCCAATCTCCCAACTCATCCCACCACCACCACCACCCCTGTCACTTTCCCCCCTTGATTTCCATATGTTTGTTCTCTATATCTGTGTCTCTATTTCTGCCCTGCAAACTGGTTCATCTGTACCATTTTTCTAGGTTCCACATATATGTGCTAATATACATTTGTTTTTCTCTTTCTGACTTACTTCACTCTGTATGACAGTCTCTAGATCCATCTACATCCCTACAAATGACCCAGTTTTGTTCTTTTTTATGGCTGAGTAATATTCCATTGTATATATGTACTGATCTTCTTTATCCATTCATCTGTCGATGGGCATTTAGGTTGTTCCCATGACCTGGCTATTGTAAACAGTGCTGCAGTGAACATTGGGGTGCATGTGTTTTTTGAATTATGGTTTTCTCTGGATATATGCTCAGTAGGGGGATTGATGAGTCATATGGTAGTTCTATTTGTAGTTTTTTAAGGAACCTCCATACTGTTCTCCATAGTGGCTGTATCCATTTACATTCCCACCAACAGTGCAAGAGTGTTCCCTATTTTCCACACCCTCTACAGCATTTGTTGTTTGTAGATTTTCTGATGATACCCATTCTGACTGGTGTGAGGTGATACTTCCTTGTAGTTTTGATTTGCATTTCTCTAATAATTAGTGATTTTGAACAGCTTTTCATGTGCTTCTTGACCATCGGTATGTCTTCTTTGGAGAAATGTCTATTTAGGTCTTCTGCCCATTTTTTGATTGGGCTGTTTGTTTTTTTAATATTGAGCTGCATGAGCTGTTTATATATTTTGGAGATTAATCCTTTCTCCGTTGATTTGTTTGCAAATATGTTCTCCCATTCTGAGGGTTGTCTTTTGTCTTGTTTGTAGTTTCCTTTGCTTTGCAAAGGCTTTTAAGTTTCATTAGGTCTCATTTGTTTATTTTTGTTTTTATTTCCATTACTCTAGGATGTGGATCAAAAAAGATCTTGTTGTGATTTATGTCAAAGAGTGCTCTTCCTACGTTTTCCTCTATGCATTTTATAGTGTCTGGTCTTACATTTAGGTCTCTAATCCATTTTGAGTTTATTTTTGTGTATGGTGTTAGGGAGTGTTCTAATTTCATTCTTTTACATGTAGCTGTCCAGTTTTCCCAGCACCACTTATTGAAGAGGCTGTCTTTTTTCCATTGTATATCCTTGCCTCCTTTGTCACAGAAACAGATGGAGAGATATACCATGTTCTTGGATTGGAAGAATCAATATTGTGAAAATGACTATACTACCCAAAGCAATCCACAGATTCAATGCAATCCCTATCAAATTACCAGTGGCACTTTTTACAGAACTAGAACAAAAAATCTTAAAATTTGTATGGCGACACAAAAGACCCCGAATAGCCAAAGCAATCTTGAGGGAAAAAAATGGAGTTGGAGGAATCAGACTCCTTGACTTCAGATTATAATACAAAGCTATAGTAATCAAGACAGTATGGTACTGGCACAAAAATAAAAATATAGATCAATGGAACAAGATAAAAAGCACAGAGATAAACCCATGCACCTATGGTCAACTAATCTATGACAATGGAGGCAAGGGTATAAATCTCATTTTTAAATGGCCTCATTCCCTGGGCTCTGACCTTCAGAAGCTCTTCTTAGCCTTTCACCCCTTATGTGAGACAGGAAGGTATAGCACTAGAGTTGTCTTGTTCAGTTAACCAAGGTCAGATAAGACCCCAGGAGGCAGCAGTTTCCTTCGAGGTCAGAATTTTGCCATAGAGAAAACTGCAAGTATTTCTAGTGATGACTTTTCCCCTTCCCTGATCAGAAGAGGAGGGGAATTTTCTCTCATCTTTACAATGAAATCCTGATGGTGATCCTATGGGGGTTAAAATCTATGGAAGTGTGCTTGCTTCTCCCTGGACCTTCCCACTGGACCCCCAGGAGTTTGTAATTCTCAAAGTGGTCCACACTCAGCCTCAGAAATTCATTGACAGTATCCCATTAGCATTCTTACCAGTTGCTGGCTCCAACCTGTTTCTGCCCCTGATAAGCTGATCTCAACTGCAATTCTCTATATTTACTTATATGTTAAGTTTTGAGGGTGATGGGTTTGCTCAGTGACCTCAATTCTGTGGCCAAGTTGTTGATTTTTTATTCTTTTCAGCTTTTTTCTTGTAAGGATGCAAGTGACAATTTTCAAACTCTTCACATGTCAGAGCTAAAAAGCCCCTCCTTCAATTAATTTCTATTGTGTAAACTAAGCATTACTCTTCTTGGCTGTGCATCTATCTTTCCTTTATGTACACCATGTTAAAACATAATTAACTATCTCTGTACTTTTCTTTAAGTCAGAAAACCCTGGCTGTCACTCAAACCTTGGTGCTAATTAGGGTGTGCCCTTTGTTTCCTACTGTTCAGCTCTGCACCTCTATCATACCTCCTGCTACAAAGAGCCCATCTCCCTTGTTTATCCCCACCTCTAGAGATTAGCAAGCACTAAACCTCTTGATGATTATGATGTTCTTGTCACCGGCGCATTCTTTACCATTTTAGGGAGCAGTGTGTGTTCTCGGATCTCTTACAAAACACAGGTAACTGGGTTTTCCCATCTCATGTAACAAAACTATGCTAGCATGGCCACTTCCCTAAGACTTCTTTTGATTCTTTTCCTCTGCTATCTTTCCTGAAAGTTCTTACATTTCCACTTCACTTTATCACTCCATACATGATTCCTAGCCCTCCTAGCCTGTACTAGCAGCATCTTCTAGGACTCTTTGTAAAGGTGTAGAATACTCATCTTTGTTCTCCGTCTACTTTGATAAAATCTCCCTTGTTTAGATTCGTATTCCTCAGGCTTGTGGCATCATATTCAGGACCTAGTCACATATTTAACTGACTGCTGCTGGATTAAAAATCTTCCAACAAACAAAAGCCCAGGACCAGATGGCTTCACAGGCGAATTCTATCAAACATTTAGAGAAGAGCTAACACCTATCCTTCTCAAACTCTTCCATAATACAGCAGAGGGAGGAATACTGCCAAATTCATTCTACGAGGCCACCATCACCCTGATACCAAAACCAGGCAAGGATGTCACAAAGAAAGAAAACTACAGGCCAATATCACTGATGAACATAGATGCAAAAATCCTCAACAAAATACTAGCAAACAGAATTCAATAGCACATTTAACGGATGATCAAGTGGGGTTTTTTGCAGTTTTCTTCCTGTAATTGATTTCCAGGTTCAAACCCTTATGGTCAGAAAAGATGCTTAATATGATTTCAACCTTTGTAAATTTATTGAAATTTGTTTTGTAGCCTAGCATTTGCTCTATCCTGGAGAATGTTCCATGTACACTTGAGAAGAATGTGTATTCTGTAGCTATTGGATGGAATGTCCTGTGTATACTTGTTAGGTCCATTTAGTTTACAGTGTTATTCAGATCCACTAATTCCTTATTAATTTTCTTTCTGGATGATCTATCTATTAATTTAAGCGAGGTTTAAAAAACCCCTATTCTATTATTGTAATACAGTCAATATCTCCCTTTATGTCTGTTAATATTTGATTTATATATTTAATTTATTTGCATAAATATTTGAAAAAGTTATATCTTCTCCTTGAATTGACACATTTATCATTATGCAATGCCTTTCTTTATCTTTGTTATAATCTTTTTTTGAAAGTCTATTTTGTCTGATATGGGTATTGCTACCCTAGCTTTCTTTTTATTTCCATTTGCATGGAATCTTTTCCCAACTATTCACTTTCAGTCTGTGTGTGTCTATGGATCTGAAGTGAGTCTTTTAAGCAGCATACAGATAAACTTTTTTTTTTTTAATTCACTCAGCCACCCTACATCTTTTGATTGGAACATTTTTATCACTTACAATTAAAGTTATTTTGGATAGCTATGTACTTATTGCCACTTTGTTAATTGTGTTCTGGGTGTCAAAGTAATTTATTATTAAAGTCTTATTCCAAACTTTAATGTTTTCCACTGTCCATAAGATACTTCAAGATCCTGCTCTTTCTGCTTTGACATCAAGACTTCTCTATTTAGTAATGATGCTCTAGTCACAGTGGTTTTCTTTTATTCTTGCATAAACCAAGACATCTCCCATCTCAGAATCTTAGCAATTAGTATGCCCTCTACCAGGAATCCTCTTGGTTTTATCATTCTCATGCACATTATTAGGAAAATTTATCCTGTTTTTATGAAACCCCAGCATTAAAAGCAGTACCTGTGACATTTAAATATCTGTTAAATAAATAAATAAATGCAGGATCAGATGAATCACTCTTGAGAATAAATTACAATAGCAGGAGTCTGGTATAGAATTTGAGGAGACTATTTTCCAGTCAAATATTAAATATGTGACTCACTCATACCTGTGTTTCCATGAAAGAACATGCAGGAAAATGAGTTAGTTGTGGAAGAGAGCATAAATGCTTCCATATGCCTATATAAGACTGATCACATGCAGATGGTATGTTTGAGTTTATAAAACATGAGTTGATTATAGTATCAGGATTATATAGAGAACAATATCCACTATTTAAATTTGATTCTCAATGATGAAACATCCCACTTAAGTGCACATTAGAATAAAAGTCTAATCTTAACCAAGGTACTATCCCCAAAAACATTAAATTTTATCAGCAATATACCTCCCTTTTTTATTTTCCTATTAGGCTGCTCTTCATGGGTTCTTGATGTCATTTTAAATTACCTTTCTTCTAAACTTAAAATGTTACTCTCATCAATTATAAAATGGCCATAAGCTTATACAGAAATATTTATTCTTAATGAACTAGTAGAACCATAAGAAAATTCATCTAGGAATCACACATTACCATAAGCAACAATTTACCATGCTGTAAATGAACTGGATCTGCCTGCATAAGAGGTGACAGATTAATATTAACTTCTCTCACATAAATAAAACCCTGGCACTGTCCAAAAATACTTAAAAACACAAAGCTGTTTTTCTGGAGAAATGACAAGGTTGGGAAAATTGATGTAGGAGACATTTACATGAAGGGCATAGGACTGAGTGGAATGACCAAGTCAGGAAGTTTAGAGAAGGAATGTAAAGGAAGGATAGGAAAATTGGAAACCAGGTTTGAAGTGGCAGGATAACCTAACACCTTCTCTGGAACAGTATAAGAGTTTTAATCAAAGGTTTATGCAAAAGATGGGAAGTGAATCAGTGTCCTCACAAAAATAATAATGCTAACCAAGAACAAACAAGATAGGCGAGTGGTCCATTCAGAAATGGAGTGGGTAAGACCTTACTCTGGGTCAAGGAATTTACTACCAAACAGAGCACAGAATTCAGCTATAATTTCATGCCACAAAAATATTCATTAAGTGCGGTAGAGATTTGAAAAAGGCCCCCATAGTATAACAGATTTGTAAAATACTTTAACTTCAAAATTCTGCAGGGCTACCTTCCTTGTTCACATATCTGTATGGTTGCACCAAATGTTGTTTGGTCCAGAATTCTAATTGATAATATACACCTTTTTTAATCTTTAAAATTGGAAGACCAAACACCAGTAAAGATGGTGTACACCTTTTGACCCTTTCTACGCTATGCTTTTATTTTGGGTGAATAGAAATAAAGAGAAGAAAGAAGAATGAAATCTTCTAATAGATGCAAAACCTTTTGCTTTGTGATGATTCATGTTTATACAGACTTTGGAGAAACTATTATGTTACTGAGAAGGATAAACATACCTTAATTGATGTTTTAGAATTCAAATCAAAGACAGTCTTCAAAATATGGTTTACTTTTTCAAGTGTTACTTGAAATTTCAGGTAATAAGTGGTTGAAAAAAAGGCCTCTGGGCATAGTGATCAGAAAACATTGATGGAAGTATTTTCAGGAGTATGGTGAGTATGGAAGCCAGATTGCAAGGGTAATTGAATGAATGGATATTGAGTCTGGAAAAGTAATGAAAATAAATTACTGCTTTCAAAAAATTGGGGAGTGCATATGTAGAGGTCTGCAGGGATGAGAATAAATTATTATAGAATTCTTTTTAAATGCATCTCTTTATAGTATAATGTAAGTTAGAAAGAGTAAACATTGAAGGTGTGTTGTTTGTTGGATTATAAAGTCCCAAAGAAAAGGAAAATCAGAAAATTTGGAATTTGCATTGTAGGTTGGGGGTTCTGTGTCTAGAAAGATGGTCAGCTGAGAAGAGAAGAACTGCAAGAATTTAGAAGGGATAGAATTAAGCATTAATCTACTCAAATAATATTCCCTGAAAGTCTGCTTTTTGTATAAATCTTGTCAAGGAATATTGAGCTCTATAAACTTATACTTCCTACAGATTATGGTTTTATCATCTGAGAAGTCGAAATAATAACAATTAGCTAGATGATAATACCAAACAACTATATTAATAAAGTAGGCTCTGTTGATATAACATGAGAACTCAGACTCTCAAGTGTTTAATATGAAAGACAAATAAATCCTGGGCAATCCCTCTTTGTCACTATAGGTAAGAATACTGTTGCATTAAGGGACAAAAGGAGGAAGGATATACACAGCCTCTTAACAGCCTTGGCCTGAAAATGATATACTACACATCTGCTCAGTGTTCTGCAAGAGGCTAGGAAATATAAGAGGGCAAAAGATGATTCAGTGAACACCCTGACACAACATCCATTTCCCAGAAGTGTATGTACATAAACCTGCACAATTATATAATATAAAATGTGTCTGTATATCTGTTTATAAATACATATGTATATATGTACTACACATATAAAAGTGTGTACCAATTGACTTCAACAGATATTAAGAATGTTATACATTTAAAGAAAGAATAACATATTAATGGAGAAACTTCTATTAAAGGCACCTTTGCTGGTCCTGGGGATACAGCAAGCACTAAAATGAAAGAAAAACCTCTTTTCCTAATAGAGCTTATGTTCATGTTATGTTTTCTAGGCTCATGGCATAGGGCCTTTAAGAAAGGGTGTGATTTGCAGGATCACAGATGGTCCTACTTAAATGGACACACAAAGCATAATATTCTAATAATAATCAAAGCTGATGATGAATTTGATAAAGTATGAGTGTGTCTGTGCTGTTATTTTGTTCTCCCTTCTATTTCACCATTACTTTTTAGTTTTGGTCACATAAGAATTTGAATTAAAAAATGTTTCATCTCTTTTAACTTATTGATTTTCTTAAAAGTGCTTCTCTATTTTTTTCCTGATAGATATAATGATACTTTTAATTAGGCTATTTAACTCAACATGCTATTTGTATATGATTAGATTCAATTTTATACACTCTGTAAAATGGATGTAAGGTTTATTTTATTGTTCTAGACATAGCAATACTTATTTAAAAATTAAAATGACTTTGAATGTTATTCAGTATACTTCTAAATGGTTATCTGAATCATTGTGTAACTCTGAATATTATAGTCCCACAACTGCTTCTACATTTTCATTGTACATCTTTAAAAGGTACTCTTCTCAAAATTACTGGCTATGGGCAAAAAAAAAAAACAAAAAAAAACACCCAACTTCTTATAATGATGGGTACCTTGCACAACTCAAAATTTATTGTTGATAAATAAGTCTTTTCTCAGCCAAATAATGAGCTGCAATAAAGATAAAATGAGAATGTTGAAAAAAGAATAAAGGTGTTTATAATCTTTTTTTAACAGGAAGACATAAAGAATGCAATTTCGCTAAGCAACATGATTTCTCAGTATTATGTGTGGATATGATCATTATTTTTATCACTTCCACATCTTCACTCTTTAAAATTTTCTTTGATGTAGTCTTTTTTAAGGAGTTTATTTGTGTAGTGATAATCTGATAATTAATGCTTGATGACTAATGAAATGAATCGAACTGTCTGAATAGCAAATAAAAAAATTCACAACTAATTTAACCACTTCAGGGAACACCTGAGGGGAAAATGCAAAGGAGTTTTTATCACTCCTTTCCAAGTGGTCCTCAGAAAATCTCTGGTAAAGTGCACCAAACTATCCTTTTCATGAGGATGATGTAGTGATCAAATCAAAAACTGCTACAGCTATAAATTTTGGTCAACAAATTTTACCTTTTAGGTACAAATGAGCTGTCTTTAAGTAAAAACAAACCTATTGTGATACTTCAAGAACACTGTTTCTATTAAATGAGCCAAGTATCACTAGGAGCCCACTCCTGACATTTAAATTATGCTCTGCTTTCAAAATGAAGTATAGGGCTTCCTTGGTGGCGCAGTGGTTGAGAGTCCACCTGCTGATGCAGGGGACACGGGTTCGTGCCCCGGTCCGGGAAGATCCCACATGCCGTGGAGCGGCTGGGCCCATGAGCCATGGCCGCTGAGCCTGCGCGTCCGGAGCCTGTGCTCTGCAACGGGAGAGGCCGCAACAGTGAGAGGCCCGCATACCACAAAAAAACAAAACAAAACAAAACAAAATGAAGTATAAAGATGTGTTACTTAAAGTCTTAGTAGAAATGCCAAGAAAACTATAATGCCCTAAAAGGTGCAGATCTACATTATAGGTTTGTAAATAATTGTGTGTGTGTGTGTGTGTGTGTGTGCACTTATTCCCTACTATGTCTTACAAGCATTTATTTATAAATGGTGTTATTCGGAGGTATACTGAAGTGTCTAAAGGTCTACATTAAAACAGCCTAAAGTACAAGAATGCATATTTAGACAAGTTCTACATATACATCTTTCAACCACTGAATTTTGTTCAATTTGACAAATGCTGTATATTAGTGCTTCTCAAATCTGAGTGCACATGAGAAAGAAGGACACAAAGATTTGCTTCCAATAGGCTAAATTTTCACAGGAGTTGTTTTTGTACTGCTCATGAGCTGAGAATATTTTTTGGTTTTTGATTTTTGTATAATTTTAAAGTTTAAAGAAATGTAGAACACATGACAGGGACATAGAGGCATTTGTGATCCCCAAAGTCTTCAATATTTAGTATCTGAATGTTTACTGAAAAAAATCTCTGATCCCTGCTTCAACTAGGGAAAATGGTTTCCTATTACCTAAATATTATTTATAAAAGTCTTCGTCTAAAAAGCCCAGGAAAATGGCTAACACATATAACAATTAATCCAATACAGTTTAATAGACATTAATTTAGTGCAACAAATTAGTTTCAATTACTATTTGCAAGGTACACAGGTAACTTAGAAATTACAGTAAATACAAAGATGAACACATTACATTTACAGAGAATACCACTTAAAAAGAGAAATAAGACAAATGAATTGATAATAAGAAAATAAAAGGTAAAATGGAGGTGATAAAAATATTTAAATAGTCTTTGGTAAAAAGATGGTAGGAAAAAAGACCAATGAATATCTAGATATAAGAAAAGCCATATGGGATTGAGACATTACTTGAGATGGACTTGGTAAAAAGTATAATTTTAGTCTACTACAGATGAGGCAAAGAGAAGACATCCCTGCAGAAGAAATTTGGGTGAAAGTTGAAAAATGTGGGAAAGAGCAGTTAGGGCAATATGTACAGTAGAGTTCTGAAATAATGGATTAGTGCTATAGTGTACAATAGAGGTTGGCAAACTTTTTTGTAAAAGTACAGGTAGTAAATATTTTTGTCTCTGCAAGCCATGCTGTCTCTGTTCTAATGATTGAACTCTGTAGTTCTATCAGGTAGGTTGTCATAGACGTTATTAAATGAATAGGTGTCTTGTGTTTGAATGAAATTTTATTTACAAAAACAGGTGGTGATCTGGGTTATAGTTTTATGAACCCTCATGTAGTCAACCATAAAAAGACAATGAGATTAGTTGGACAATAGGGATTTTTTTGAAAATTTCTGATCAGGACCATAGTACATTTTAGGGATACATGTCATCAGTAATCCTTACAATTGGGAATACAGAAACATAAATCTATGTTGTCTCACCTTGTTTGCACATAGAAGTTTATTAATAAACTATTTTAATCATAAAAGAGACAATGTGATACGATGTCAATATAATTGACAATTGTTAAGTTAAAGGACAGTACAGTGAGTGCTATCTGTGTTCAGAAACAAGAAAAAATTCTGTGATGGTTAATATTATGTGTCATCTTGGCTAGACTATGGTGCCCAGTTGTTTGGTCAAACACAAGTCTAGATGTTGCTATGAAGGTATTTTTTGCATGTGATTACCATGGAAATCAGATCTGCTTTGAGTAAAACAGATTGCCTTCCATAATATGGGTGGACTTTATCCAATCAGTTGAAGGCTTTAAGAGCAAAACCCAATTTTTCCAAAGAACAAATCTTTTCCTGAAGACTGCAACATAGATACCCTGTCATTTTCAAGCCCTGTGGAATCTGGACTCAAGACTGCAACGTGAACCCTTCTCTGAATTTCCAGTCTGTCAGCTTGTCCTGTGATGTTCAGACTTGCCAGACACTGCACAATCCCATGAGACAAGTCTTTAATCTTTCTTTCTGTCTCGTTCAATAGGTAGATGATAGAGGTAGATGGAAGGATAGATATTAGTATAGGTAAAGGTATAGACATAGAGATATAGGTATGGGATATATATATAGGTATAGATATAGGTATATATATAGGTATAGATATAGATATAAGTACAGGTAAAGACATAGATATAAATATGGTTATAGGGATATATATATATATATATATATCCCTACATATATATGGACATATATAGGTATAACTATACATGTACATGTAAGTATAGATATAGATGTAGGTATAGACATAGCTATAGATATAGGTATATGAGTTTTTGACAAGTGCTAAGATCTTTCAAGACCGAATGATAGTCTTTCCAAAAAATTGTGCTGCATAAACTGGATTGCCATATGCAAAGGAATGAAGGTCATCCCTTTGTCATACCATATATAAACATTAACTTGAAATTTATCAAAAATTTAAATATGAGAGGAAAAACAATAAAACTATTAGGAAAAAATCATAGAAGTAAATCTTTATGATTTTGGACTTAGCAACTGATTAGGTATGACACCAAACCCAAGACCAACAAAATTTTAAAAAAAAAGATAATTTGACCTCATCATAATTAAAAACTTTTGTGCTCTAAAGAGCGCTATTGAGAAAGTGAAAAGATAGCCTACAGAATGAGAGATAAAAAATCCTAATCATATACCTGATAAAGGACTTGTTTTAAAGGATTTAGAATTTAAAAAGAACTAAAACAACTCAAAAATAAAAAGAAAATCCAATTTAAAAATGGGCAAAGAATCTGAATAATCATGTTTCCAAAGAAGATATACAAATGATGAATAAGCACATAAAGAAATACCCAAAATGATTAGTCATTAGGGAAATGCAAATCAAAATCACAAGAAGAAATCATTTCAAACCCACTAGGATGGCTAGAATCAAAAAAGTCAGATAACAGGGAATATAGTCAATAAATTTAATGTCTTTGTATGATGGTAGATGACAACTAGACTTATCATGGTGATCATTTTGAAATATATAGCAATACGGAACCACTATGCTTTGTAGATGAAGTTTGAATTAGATGAAATTTGTCAAAAGGTACAAAGCTCCTGTTATAAGATAGATAGGTGCTCTGAATGTCAGGAACAACACGATGACTCTGGTTAACTCTGCTGTTAATATATAATAATATATACTATAATATATAATAATAATAATATACAGGAAAGTTGCTGAGCGAGTAAACCCTAAGAATTCTCATCCCAAGGAAATGTTCTTTTCTGTTTCTTTAATATTGTATCACATGAGAGGATGGATGTTCACTAAATTCATTGTGATAATCACTTCATGATGTACGTAAGTCAAATCATGATGCTGCACACCTTACACTTATACTGTGCTCTATGTCAAATATATCTCAATAAAACTGGAAGAAAAGTCAGATAATTACAGTGGATAGGAAGAAGGATCCTGGGAGAAAACCCCTGTTCACCTCCCAACAGCCCCAGTTTAAACAGTAGAGGTTTCTGCTACAAGGACCATAAACCAAATTTATGCAGCTACTGCCTGAGGTGGAAAGAGGGAGGAGAAATAACCACTAAGCACGCAATCAGAATCTGTGCCATTGCCCAGTGACTTGTAACCCCACCACTTGAATCCTGCACCTTCAGTGGAGACCTGATGTTGAACTGGGAATATTGGTGGGGAGAAGGTCAAGGAGGTCTGAACCTAGAGAAAGGGTGGAAAAGCCATCAGAAACATCCACATACAGAGGGGAAGACTCTAATTGAGATAAAATTATAAACTAAAATTTCAAAAGGTTATAAAAATTACATTGTGAAAAGTATGAAAATTCAACAAAGAATATATTTTATTCTGAAGGAACTTCAGAAAAATACTTTAAAATTTAGGTATTGAAAATTCTCAGATGTGTCTACCAACCTTCTCTCCTTCTGTGCAGATGTCAAGCAGCAGACACAGCCCTCTTGTCAGAGCAGTAACTCAAGACAAGGAATGCACCTCTACTGACCAGAAACACTGGATTTCTGCCAGCCCACAGCTGGAGGTTGCTACCACTCCCCCGACCCACAGCCTCCAGTGGGACTCCACTCTTCATTGGGTGCTACGTCATAGGGATCTCATTTGGAAGCTCTCCCTCCAGACATTCTGCCTTAGAAACATGTCAGTTACAGGAGGATCATCACCAAATATCACACATCCGTTTTCTCACACCTTCTCCCAAATCCTTCAAAAAGATGGATGGCCACACTAACAATCTGTGTCCAAAATCATGAAATAAGGGTCCGCTTCATCACTGCTTTATTTACATATCATGCAGTGTCTTCATTCCAGTGTCTGTGCAACCTCAAAATGCTTTCCATGAGATGAGAGTGAAAAGAGTCCTCAAGGAGACAAAGCAAAGCCAAGAAATTATAAAAATAAATGTAAGAGGGTATGAGTCAAGAGACTCAGAGTCTGTCATACAGAGTGAAGTAAGTCAGAAAGAGAAAGACAAATACCGAATGCTAACACATATATATGGAATTTAAGAAAAAAAAAAGTCATGAAGAACCTAAGGATACAGGATATTGAAAATGTTGATTTTTAAATTAAAAACCCATTAAGTGAATAATCTGAGGATGCCTAGACAAGCCCGTGAACCCAAAGGCCTGACCATCCTGCCAACCACACAGGGACAGGGAGCAGCCAGGAGTCTGCTGTCCTAGTTCCTTTATAAGAGGTACGTAATGTCCAGAAAGTGAACAGATGAAAGTGTAAGATGCAGGAGAATGTTTATACTTCTCCCTGTATTGTGAAAACACTCCTTCTTGTATCTTGTCTGACCTTTTTAAAGGATGGGAGGGGACATGATTTTCACTTTTATAAGTATGAAAATAAAAAGTGTATGTGTATACCCTTACTCTCAGCCATCTTGGCAGTTTGAGGCAAAAGCAATAAAAAAGCAGGATGATGGTGGTCTGTCTGCCATGAGGACACTGGGTAAAATTGATTTCCTAGTTCTGCGCAAATGTTTCAGATATCTGAGACCTCAGATATCAATAATAGAAATCTGAGGAGTTAAGCGGAGGTATATTAGTTATCATTTAATATAATTTGAATATAAAATAAAGGGTTTGTTTTGGAAAGCCTTTTGACAGATGTCTGTCTCATTGACTTCTGAAATGTTTCCCTCCTTTCTTATAAAAGGAATCTATTATCTAATTATGGGCTTGGCAAATATCAAATTTTTGCTGTTTGATCAACTCCCTTCCAAAGTATTTAATATTCTAGTGCACTAACCTACCTGATGGGTGTGGTGACCAAACACTAGAGTGTTCTTACCCAGCCCTGTGATCTCCACCCCTTGGTTTTACACCTCTATATCCTTCCTTCCTCTTGAGTATTAGAGGGACCTCCAGCTTACTTCTCATCGATAGAACATGGCAAAGGAATGAGATTTCACTTCCATGATTATGTGATGTCCATACAAATCTGCCAGACAGCTGACTCACTAGAGAGCCTCTTTCCCTAGCTGACTTTGGAGACATAAGTGGTTATGCTGGAAGGCCCACATGGCGATGAGCTGGTATCCAGGAGCTGGGGGCAGCCTCCAGCTGACAACCAGCCCAAAAGTGTGCTCACAGTTTTACCACTGCCAGGAAATGAATTCCAGCAACAGACTGAGAGGGTATGGAGGGGTTGCCCCACCAAGAACCTCCACATGAGATGCAGCCTGGCTGACACATTGGCTGCAGCTTTGTGAAACCCTGCTAAGCTGTGCCCAGACTCCTGACACAGTACCATGTGATAAAAATGCATGCTGTTTTAAGCCAACAAGTGTGAGGGAATTCTTGTGTGGCCGTAGATAATTTACACAATAAGGTTGTGAAAGAACCTGGATCCTAACAGGCTCTTGAGTAAATGTGAAGTTTGCTTGTTTTGGGTAAAACGTGTTTCTCTGATATGTCATTGATAATAATTTAATTCTTGCCTTTTCTTCTTTTTTTTTTTTCATGTGTGTTTCATTATTTTTAAAATGTGGTGTGCTCTGAAGAGATGTTCTAAAATCCAAAGGAATTGTTCAATTTTCCCTTATGGAAGAAAACTTCTAGTGGTAAGTTTTGAATAAAATGCACATACTAGTCTAAAATGCACATATTAGTCAACTATGGAGTTATCGTTGGAATTTTTTAAATGTTGTAAATAGATCAATATTACACATATTGGGGTTTGGAGTTAGGATCACAACATATTACAGGTGAAAATAACACTGGTTACAGGGAAGCTGAGTTAAATGTAACAGTTTTGGCAGTACTCATGTGATTATTGTAAAGAGCTGCAGAATGTGGTCTTGAAGAAATTTCTAATTGTCTTTCCTTTGTTGAACCAGTCATATTTAAATGTAGAAAGAGAGGTGAATATGTAAAATGTGACTTAAGCAATATTCATCATCTTTGAAGTGAGGAAGTTAGGAAGGTAGAATAAGCTCTTATCATGAGAGTAAACCCCTGATAGGGATGTTGTGTTTGGGACTTGGAACACCGGGTCACTGCCAAGACAGAGAGGTCAGACTCTGCTTCTTCCTTTGTTAAAGTTTATTTAAACTTTAAGAATTAGATCATACTGTCCAAATACACATGCCATGGTAAATGAAAAACTTCAGAAGTAAGGCTACCACAGCTAATTAGCAAATGATTTAAAAAATTCTGAAGTTCACTGAGGCATCCTTGTTCTGGCTTCAGTGTACAATCAAATGTAATTGGGACAACATTGATTGTGCAAAGGGACGTGATTGAAAGATAAAAGAGGGAAGATAGCTTAATTAGACTGAAATGGTAAGAAGAAAACTTAATGAGAAGGTCTCTAAAAAATTAATAAGCTTTGTTTCTATGAGTAACAAGCATGGAAATTTGCCCTAAATTGGATGTAAGTAGGAAAACTCTCCCCATGGTAAACTGTAAAGAGAAGCTTAAGAATTTTAGAACAGAGGATTTCCATGTACCTCTCTATATCCAGATCATAGCTGTGCTCCAATTTCATACTGAAATTATTTCCTGATTCTATTCCCCCAAACTAACAGACTGTTTGTATAAGAGGCTTTTATTTAAATGGCTAACAGTAGATGCTCGGTATAGTCATATTACAGTAAGTGCCTTACATGCAAACCTTCAAGTTGCGAGCTTTCAAAGATGTAAATGTTCCATCAACATCAGGTGTAAGTGAAATTGTGGTTTTCCTTCCATCTCCTGTTGCTGATGATCCTTCAGCTCTACCATCTCCCACCTCCTCTCCTTCCTCCAGTCAGTAACTCTTCTTGCCTGTTCACTCGATGCCAAACCCTGGATGCCAGCTCTTGTACTGTACTACTGTAATTTTCAAGGTACTGTGCTGTAAGATTAAAAATGTTGTCTTTATTTTTGTGTTTGTTATTTATGTATTATTTGCATGGAATTATTATGAACCTATTACAGTATAGTACTATATAGCTGATTTTGTTAGTTGGGTACCTAAGCTAACTTTGTTGGACTTATGAACAAATTGGACCCAATGAATACACTCTCGGAATGGAACTCATTTGTATGTAGGGGACTTACTATATTTGGGTGAGTAGAGTATACTTTTTATAGAGTACATATACTTTATATAGAGTATACTTTGCAAGACACTTAAAAAATGTACATGGCAAATGTCAAAGCATGGGACTCCTTCACTCCACCATATGAGAATGTAAAAACATGATTAGACTCTAGGAGAACTGAACAAAATCACAGAAAAACATTGAGTTGGGGGAAGTAGGGTTTGTCTGTTTCATATTTTATGTCTTTTGCTAGTCAGATGGGCCAGTCCAAAAGGTGGATAGGACATGGAGTCTCTTGTCATCAATCTGCCTAACATGGTCTTATAAAGTCTGCAATGTATCGATGCAAAATTGCCAGGAATTATTTTTCTTGTTCTGTTGGAACCAAGAATTCCTCTTTTCTCTCTTGCTAGAGAGGTGGTATTGTGTCCCCATAAAAAGATATGTTGAAATTCTAACCTTCATATCTTAGAATGTGACCTTATTTGTAAATGGGGTTGTTGCAGATATAATTACTTAAGTCAAGGTCATACTGCAGTAGTGTGGGCCCTAATCCCACATGAATGGTGGAACTTCTAAGAAGATGGCCATGTGAAGACACAGAGACCAAGGGAGAATGCCTTGTGATGACAGAGGCAGAGACCTGTGAGTGAAGTAATACCAAAGCTTGCTGGTGATACAGAAGCTAAGAGAAACGTCTGGGCCGTATTTTCCCCCAGTGTCCTCCAGAGAGCTTAGACCTGCTGACACTTTGACTGTTTGTTTATAGTCTCTGAAACTGTGAGACAATTATTTTCTGCTGTTTTAAGTCACCCAGTTCATAGTACTTTGTTGTGGCAGCTCAAGGAAACTTATAAAAGGGATGTTCATTTTTTTCTGAATATTATGTTCCAATGACATCAGAGTTTATAAGGACTTTGTACTTTAGAAGCCATAATAGGCTTATAATAATACTGACTATATACTAAATGGTTACAGGAGTAAGGCCACTCAATCATTTGAAATTAAGAAAACTTTACTTTGTTTTCCTTTCCAGTATAGCCCTCCAATCTTTTTCATTCTGATAACATTATTGTTTTTAAACATTATTTTTCCAGAATGGCCCTAACCAATGAATGTGTGTGACTTGAAATTCATAATTATGGTGGGAAATCACATAACTTGTTGAACATCAAATAATGCTTTGTTGAGTTGTCTGGGCCAATGAGTGTCTCTCATGACAAGAGAAACTTCATTAGGAAAGAGTCCATGTTCATTTTTATTTTTCCAAAGGATTAAATTACTTTAGTAATAATGTTATAAAAGAAATGATAATGTATAACATATAGTGGGTACTTAACTGTAAGATATTTTTGAGTGCTTTTTGTGACATATTATGAATACACTTAAAAACTTATGTTAGTATTATAAGGCAGGTTCTATTATACCATTTTAGAATTTCAGAAATTGAGGCACAGTGGGTTTAAGTAACTTGCTCAAAGTCACTGATCTTAAAAGCAGCAGACCTGGGAACTGATCCAGGTACTATGACCCCAGAGCCTAGACTTGCATCCATTACATTGTTCTCTGTAATGAAACTGCCTGTGTATCAGTACATGAGATACAATAGGTTTGCTTTCATTGCTTAACCCAAAGGCCTTAGACTCCTGTGCACAGCAGGTCCTATGAAATTATCTGGCTTTGCTTTGAGACGAGTGCCACCTTGTCTCCCTATACTGAGGTGGACAAAAAGTGAATAATTCTAATGCTGGGTCAGACGTGTTTAGTCAATTTAATTAAACCCACTATGCTTATTATTTGTGCTCCTGAAATGGCTGTGAGCTAAAAGGTTATGGAGACTCTATAATAGTCCTATCTTATTGGTTTAATAAAATGGTGCTCTTGCAGGAGTCAAAGCTGATCCTGTGACTCAACAAGAGTGATGTGCTATTTTAGTTTACAGGTCATGTTAATCTGGCACTACTGATATGGAAATCTCTCATCTTGCACTCTAGGGTATGTTAATCTAAGAAGGGGAGAGGGTAGAATTGGATATTACTTGTAATGGCCAACAATATAAATACCAATTAAAAACAGATTTAATACTGTGAAGGATGGCTTCTGAGCTGTAAGTATAAAAACATTCATTCCTGGAAACTTAGCCCTTCACTTCCAAAATCAATGTCAATATTTGTCTGAATTTTATGGTTGCTGAGTCTGAAGGAAACATCTCCTGCTTTCATTTATCTTTCAAAATGGAAGGAATGAAGTGTTTCTGTAACATAAAGAGAATTGCATACATATGTTCTCACTTGGGAGAAAAAAATCAAGGGGTGAAATTTTCAACCTGAGAACAACTCCACATAGAAGAATAAAAGCTCATCTATTTGACATGTGAAATATGAGGAACGTCTGGGAGTCCATGCATATAGAAGCTTAAAAAGATCCTACTTACATGAGATGTTTTATGTAAATTTAAAAAGGAAGGATATTAAAATATGAGATCTTCTATGGTATGTCTGTCTTACATCAACTGACATGAAGATTTTTGTCATGGGTGCCATGTTTTAATATCTCACTTGGGCCTGCCTCACAATGCACTCAGTGAGAAAAAAATATTACTGAATATAATACTGCCAGGGGGTCCTTCAATTACCTGCTGCTTTATATCACACCTCTTCAACATTTAGTGGCATTAAACAGCAAAGATTTATTGTTTCTTGCAACCCAGTGATACTGGCTGGGTTCAGCTGGGCAGTGCTTCCACACCATGTGCTAGTGCCAAAATCACCTGTATTTGTATTCAGCCAGGAGCTCAGGGAAGAGTGGAACTTCCAAGAAGACATTTCAAATCCAAGATTTGTCTAGACATAGCCTCTCATTATTCACTAGTTGAACCCCAGTTTCTTTACAGGATGGCACCTGACCTCAAGAGGGGATGTTCTAAGAAAACAAGTCTCAGTTCACAAAAACCATTTGTCCTCTGCTTGTATCACTCTTGTTAACAGCAACTTTGCCAAAGTAAGTCAGAGGGCCAAGCCCAGGGTCAAGGTGGGTAAGGACTAAGCAAGGGCATGAATATAGGGAAGTTTGGTTCCTTGGGGGGGTCACCAATGTAGTGGTCTACCCCAAGGGAGAAACAATGACCCATCATACACAGAGTTTGACAAGTGACTAACTTCTCTCAACTTCTCTTCCTTTGGAGGAGGAGGCTCCCTCCTTTCTGCTCAGACTTTTAAAATAGGTCAGGAAGGCAGATGTCACCACTAAGGAGTCATAAAGTGGTGTGAGTATCTGATTGTATCTTTTTTTAAAATCCATATTTTATTTGTATTTCCTTATTTTTTAAAGATTTTTTTTGATGTGGACCATTTTTAAAGCCTTTATTGAATTTGTTACAATAATGCTTCTGTTTTATGTTTTGGTTTTTTGACTGTGAGGAATGTGGGATTTTAGCTCCCTGACCAGGAATCGAACCCCTCTGATTGTATCTTAACATAATTTTATATAGAAAATAAATGAACTATGTCAAAAATATTTCAACTAAAATGATGGCATTTTGAATCTTTCTGTATCAGACTTGAAAGAAAGAAAGAAAGAAAGAAAGAAAGAAAGAAAGAAAGAAAGAAAGAAAGAAAGAAAGAAAGAAAGAAAGAAAGAAAGAAAGAAAAAGAAAGAAAGCACAAAGAAAGGAAGGAAGGAAGGACGGAAGGAAAGAAGGAAGGAAGGAAGGAAGGAAGGAAGGAAGGAAGGAAGGAAAGGGAGGTCTAATTAATTTGTAATTTTACAAGGAGACAGGGTGCTCATCTAATTTTGTCCATTTATCCCCTAATAATGTTTCCTCAAAGTTATCCATGTCCTAATCCCTGATCCCATTGATCTATTCCATTACATGGCAAAAGAGACTTTGCAGATGTTATTAAATTAAGGATTTTGGCATCAGAAGATTATCTTGGATTATAAGGTTGGCCTACCTTAATCACATAGTACATAGGAGGGCAAGGAAAGGCAGAAGAATCAGAGACGGAGGTGTGGTGATGGAAGCAGAGGGTCCAGATGACACAATTGCTGGCTTTGAAGATGGAGGAAAGATACTGAACCAAAAATAATGCAGGTATCTCTGGAGCCCAGGAAAGGCAAGACTCTCCCCTTGAGGTTCTGGAAGGAACCAGCCCTGCAGACACCTTGACTTTGGTTGTGTGAAGCGCTTTTTGAACTTCTGGCTTCCAGAACTTTAAATAACAAATTTGTGTTGTTATAAGGCACTAAATATGGGGTAATTTGTTACAGAAGCAATAAGAAACTAATTCAATCCCCTTGGAACAATCAGTTCAATGATAATCTGGAGAGAGGTATTGATATTGAGCTGGAAACAGTACTGAGTTAAGTATCCAGCATGTGCCTCAAACAAATTAATTCATGGAAAATAAGAAGTTTAGAGATATAGAGGAGAGCTGGCGAACTCAGGCATCCTCCTCAGGAGAGTTCTTGCAGCAGGGGATTGAGAGAAAGACAGAGGCAATCTATGAAGAGATAAGGTGTGAGAAATTAAAAGTGCCTAATAACAAGACTCAGTTCAAATATATAGCCCAGAGAAACTACAGAGCGATAAGGATACAGAGAACATCCTATGAGACCAGGAACAATAGACACATAGCTGTGAAGCAATGATCATCTAGCCAAAGGTGGATTTCCCAATAGCAACAAGAAAAGTTCTAGGGAAATAATTTGGCGTGAAGCAAAAAATAAACACAAAGGAAGAAATGGTATGAAAATATAGTTTAGTAGAGATTTTAATAAAATTATTTCATAATCCTAACCATTGAATTAAAACAGATACAAAGTTTTAAAATTATTAAGTTTATTATGTTAAAATAAAGGTGAATTAAAATTCATTTTATAAAAAATAGGGGGAATTAGAAAAGACAAATCAAGCTGAGCTTGTCTTATTTATGAGAAACACAGATAATTCACATAACTGTGCATATCTTTAGCCCTTAGGAAAATGTAAAATACATATGGAATTTTGTAAGTAGCATTTAAAATCATTTTTGCATATGATAATTTAATGATGGTCTAAGGCAACACTTTAGTTCCCTTTGGAGGGAAACAATACTGGGCTGTTGCCATAGGTCATAGCAAAATAGAATCCAAATGACCCAAATCCGTTTCATCCAGTAAATATTTACTAAATGCCACGTGTATGTCAGACACTTTATTGTAGTTGGAGATACAGGAAAGAGTTGCCACCATGTGTCAGAGTTAGAAGGAGAAATAAATACACTAATATGATACATAATATCATGGTATGATGGGACAAGATAATAGATAATGCTATGTACCCTGAAGAAAAATGAAGCAGGTTTAAATGCTAGGGGATGCTTGAGTATGTTACTTTGTACAGGGTATTCAGGAACATTCTGTCTGGGGGCGACATTTTAGTACATACCAAGATGAAGTGATAGGAAGAATATAGGGATGCTTCTGAGAAAATAAACATTACTAGGAGAAGAAATAGAATTGTGTGAGCCCTGAGGTGGAAGTAAACTTGCCAATTTCAGTAGAAGCCAGATCAGTGTGGAGGAGTGGAATTGAAATGTGAGCAAGCCCCTGTGTCCTTTTCTTTTGTAGTAAAATGTTGACTCAAGAGTGGATGATGGGAAATGTAAAGATGTATCAATAGAAACAAAGAAGAGCTGTTGGGCTGGGGAACTGGTAACAATTAAGACTATAAATCTGCCACATCACGGAATCACCGAACCCCCAGTTTTTGGAAAGATACAGATAAAGGCCTGATACATATTCCTAAGCTGTTTTTACAGGAAGCACACCCTCACCAGATGGAGATGGCAGACCTTAAGCACATGGACCCTAGGCTGGTTAGAACCAGAAAGTTGATGATGCTTGGAACTTCACCTTGATGCCAACCAATCTGAGAATTGTCCACGAGCTGATCACGCCCTGCTCCTTGAACACTGTAAGACTCCTCACTAACCCCTCCAGCGTGGGTCACGCAGTCTTGAGAGCATTAGCCCGCTGTGGCCCCCTTTGCCTGGCAAAGTAATAAAGCTACTCTTTTCTACTTCACCTAAAGCTCTGTATCTGCGTTTCTATTAGGCACTGGTGAACAGAGTCTGAGTTTTGGCAACAGCATGAGAGAGGGGAAGTGTTGTGGGAGATGAGCTGGGGCTCTGGCTATGGCCCAGGTCCCATGGTTGGGCTCCCTTTGGGTTTTTTTTTACATTTTCATCTGTATGAGAAGGGGAAGGCACTGGAGGGTTTTGAGCAGGGCAGTGATGTGCCAGGGGGTTGTAAATATTTTACGCTGGAAAGCTATCACCTTGGATGACTCACAGAGTTCCTGTTTTTCTGGGGAGTCTCAGATGAGCCCCCCTCCTTCAGGACTCAGACTCTGTCTCCCGTCACCGCCCAACCAGATAAATTCTAAACCCTACTACCTAGGTATCCCCAGAGGGCTTCTAAGACAACAATGGCTTTGCTAACAAAAAGCTCTCTAAGAATTATACTCTGAATGTGCCTCTGATTTCTGAAAAGTTTTCTTAATTTATGGAAAGCTCAACCATATATTTAAGAATCTACATGCAGAGTGTAGATTCTTTTATCACAGAGTGTAGCAGTCATCTCAGTGCTGGGTAGGCTGAGGAAAACCTGTAAAACAGATCCCTGTTTCCCTCATTCATGCAATGAAAGGAGTTCAATCAAGAATATAAACTATTACTTCCATTTCACTCTTGCTGGGAACATTTTGTTAGACGTTATTTTATTTGCACAATTCTTTCCTACTTGACTATAATGAGAATAGTTCAATTTTCTCTTACAATGTAAATCATCTTTATCTTTGAATTTTTTTGCTTTTGCTTTGGATTGTCTCATAATTAATTTGTCCAACACTATATTTACTGTATAAGTGAAAGCCATTGGACTAGAGAAGAGAGGCTATTGGTGAACAGGAAAGACAGCAGCCTCTATCCTCACTCCCCTTACAATCTAAGGGCAGAAACGCACATGATCACAAGGTGATTAATTGTTGGATCCTGAGAGAGAGTTTGATGGACCTGCCCAGGCCAAGTTGTTCAGGAGGGCTGACCTGAGGAGGTGAGTGGCAAAGTGACAAAATGAAAAACATAATTAAGGAATGTCAAGTAAAATGGTGATGGTAGTTAGGGAAAAACAGGTTGGGATATTAGGAATTGAAACCAGGCTAGTGCATCGGTAGCAGAGAGGTCTGTGGGTGTGGGGTAGAGACTTTGGATCTGGAGCATCTGCTGTAAAGGTAAGATAGAGTATGACAATGGACAGAGTCATATGAACGTGTTGTCAGTGGAAAAACTTGTATCTTAACATTTAGATAAATTGAACATTTTCCACTTTTCTAATCTGTTTTAAAAAACATAAAGAATTTTTATGTACACATTTTTATTTTTTAAAGTAGCTTTCAACATTTTTATTTTTTAAAGTAACTTTCCATTTTTTCAACATAACAAGATGAATATTTGCTTCTAAATTTTTGTAAAATACTCTATAATAGTGTATTTTATGAAAAAATGCGTATCATTATTCAGTCTTTCATTTCAATCCTCATATCTTTGTGAATTATCATTCCAGATAAAATAGTCACTGGGGAAAATGTGCCACATTAAAATAACAAGACTAGTATATATCAAAAGGGTTAAACCAAGATTTTACAAATGTAATCATATTCAGTGCTTTTATTTCCATTAAAAATGAGATTGTTAGGGGCTTCCCTGGTGGCGCAGTGGTTGAGAGTCTGCCTGCTGATGCAGGGGACATGGGTTCATGCCCCGGTCTGGGAAGATCCCACATGCCGCAGAGCGACTGGGCCCATGAGCCATGGCTGCTAAGCCTGCGCATCCAGAGCCTGTGCTCTGTCCACAACGGGAGAGGCCACAACAGTGAGAGGCCCGCGTACCGCCAAAAAAATAAATAAATAAAAAGATTGTTAAAGTATTGCTTTAGTGTCGAGTGTTTATAACATTACTAAATTGTAAAATAAAATGAAATATGCTTTTGCTGTTAGAAATAGATTTTGTATGCTTTTTATAATTTACATAATACATCAGAGCAGTGGTTCATGCATATATATCTAACATATCTATGTGTATGTATGTATCTATACCAAGGAACAAGGAAATATAAGGTAGATGGATTTTACATGATTTAAATTTTCGTGCATACAGATATGCTCAAAGGAACAGAATCCACTGAATTTGGGCAATGATGTTCTCTTGGGGAGTAACTGGAAATTAGTCTCTGCCTTTCACGGTGTCAGAAACAGTGTCCAGTGTCCCTCTTCTGTGGCTGGACTCTCAGCAGTAGTGGAGGTCCCGATGTGCTGCACTTCACCTGGCCCTCTGCAGCACAAGGACTCTATTTTGCCCCCTAGCCATATGTTTCAGTATGTCTCTATCACTGTGGAAGCCAAACTCTGATATGCTTCATAAAGTTTTGGATGAACTTGCAGAATGTGAATTCAAAACTTAATGAACATGGATTAACACTCTCCCTGGTCAGTCTTTGTTTATGGGCTTAACACATTAGACCTCTGACCCTTTCAAACCATTTTCATTGCATTATTGTAAACCCCTGACCCAGACAGGTGCAGTGCAATTGGATAATGCACCATAATAAATAACACCATTGTCCTAGCCATCATTTACCTAGTCTAAGTATGGGAAACTCTGGGGCTGTGTATAAATAGAAGCTTACCAAATTTTATCAGGGAAAATTAAATGTCAGTCCAAATTGTATTCTGACATCAGATTGAAATATTGTATTTAAAGTGATTACAGAATACAGAAAAATATGCCCTTTAACATTTAAAATTAATAATGTAACAAAATGAAATTAGGTAGAAAGTAGGCAAACATTTTAAATAGGATGCTGACATAATATCTTTTTTTCTTGGTTTCTAGGGACTGGGAAGAGGAGGAAAAAAATACACATAACTGCATAGAAAGAAAAATTGGAAAAAGACACATCTGAATCTAGACAATTATGCTGACGTGAACAACAAACCGTCTTCACGTACAAGAATGAAATTGGTTGGTCACACAGGCCTTATGTAAATCTTGCAAAGAATGCTGAAGTCAGGACTATTTGGTTAGTTTTTATATGTCTATTCCAGGAATTTCCATAAGTCCACAGTTTCATCCAGGACCTACTGGGATTTGTAGCTTATTTGAATTTCAACAAGTTAATTGTTCAAGTTCCCTGAGGATTTATTTATGCCTGTTCTTGTGGTGATGGTAATATAGAATGGGTTATGTAATCATAGTGATGGGTAAGAAAAAATGTCCAACTAAATGGGGCTATCTAATGGAATGACTTACGTTAACATCCTCAGCTTTATTCTGTTCACCGTTGTTATCAAATCATAGATAGTATAGATGACATGCTTATCCAATTATAGGAGGCCCAACTGGAACGTACACCTTAAAATACCTAAACAAGGTGCAAGGGTATTGTTCACGCTGAGTAAGCTTTGATTTTTTTTAACAGAATGCCCCTTGCTCCCTAGAAAAAGCACTACACAACCCTAAATATCATCCAAGTTTCATAAGCAGAAAAAAAAAGAGCTATATGAAAAGGACTCAGTGCAGCAGAAACCATCTGGGCAATTATTTGCCTGGCTAACTCCTTGATCTCACATTGAATTAATTGTACCATAGATTTCAGAGTAAGAGCGATAATTCATTTATCACAAGATGGCTTCTAAGTGAAAAGGTTGAAGAAGACAGTTAATGTTGTTAAGGCATATATTCAGTACCATAATCACATAAATTTGTGTGAGTTCAATCATTATTAAAACCTTCTAATTAATTCTTATTATTACTCAATAAAAATAATAATTTCTTATTCTTAGAAAATGTTTGTTTCTATGTTTGCATTGCTTTCTGTTATTGACATAATGGGCCATCTAATTTGGTACCCTGAGAGCATGATTTCTAAATTTCACATTTGTACTGTTGTTAAATTTTGGTTGTTTTTAAACTAAGAATTTCTAACTGGAAGCATCAAACACTTGAAGAAAAAGGTTGTGAATAAGACTGCTTGTTTCCCTCCATATTCCTCTTCATGTATAAAGTACTCTATATGTGACTGTTCAGTTCTGAGCTACCTATTTTAAGATGCTGCAGAGAAAATGAGAATTTCATTTTACCCTTCATAAGAAGTTATCAAATTTTTCGAAAACTTGGCTGAATATCAAAACATATAGCATTTCCTTTAGTCACAACTAAATAATTGTTTTCTAAGTTTTTGTTGTAAAAGAGAACATCAAACTTGCTAACATTTTTTTTTCTTCCATGTGGCTTACTGTAAAAGAAGGGTGCTAGTTTTCTGCTCGTAAAACAAGTCACTGCTAAGTCAGTTGGGAGGGGGGGTAAGGGCAGTTATTTAACAGTGTCTGTAGGTCCCAGGTCCAGGCACAGGGTGTTTAGACTCTCCACAGGGTTTTAAAGTTTGAGACCAAGGTGCCTGCAGGCTGTGTTATCTGGAGCATGACGTGCTCTTCCTGGCTTATTCAGGTTGCTGGAAGAATTCAATTCCTTGCAATTGTAGAATTGAGATCCTTGCTTTCTTGCTGGCTGTTGGCTAGGGGGATGTTTTTATTTTTTAGAGGCTAAACAGGTTCTAGACAAATGGCCTTCTTACAAAGTCGCAGCTCACCTCTTGAAAGCCAGCAGGAAAGTGTGACCCTAATCTCCTAAAATGGAGTCATATAATAGAACAGGAGCAACTATCCCATCATCTCTGTCTTGCTGTGTAACCTTGTCAAGGGGTGCTGTCCTATCATGTCTGCAGTTCTTGACACACTCAAAGGGAGGGGCAGATACACTGGTGGACTAGGATCTTGGCGGACATTTAAGAAATCTGCCTACCGTGAGATTTTGTTTGAAAACTCCCATTCTCTATGGAAATTTAGACTCTATTTTCCAGTTCTTTCACATGTTTATTCATTCCTTTAGTAAAGACTTAAGGTTGTCTCTTATGCTGCAGTGCAATTCTGACCCTAACTACCAAGAGACACATAGGGCAAAATTTGGGAGGGTATCAAACTCAGACCTTTTGAATCCTGTCCCCATAGGGACACTCTGATGGGGGTCCCCATCAGAACACTCACTCTTCTGGTACATGGATGTGTTCATCAACCAGTAAGCTCACACAAGCATCAATGTTTTTAAGTGGGGCTTCATTTTGCAGGCATGACCTAGTGAAACATTAGCCATGTGCTTGAATCCAATCTTTATCCCCTCCTTTCCCAAGACGTTGGGCCAATGTCATGTGACTCAAAGCCCCAGTTCTCTAATCACAGGATTAGTCTTTATGGCATGAGAAGTTTCCATCTTTGAGTCATCTCCTTAGCATAAACTCAGGTATTTTCCAAGGATTTTCGATACATAACAAAGACACTCTTACAGCTTGAGAAAGTGGAGATTTTGGTGGAATATAGAGATGATCGGAACTCTGTAGACCTTCTTTAACAGATGTAGAAACCAAAGCCCAGTGGGGCCAAGCTACCAGCCTGATATCACATAGTGACAGGGTAATGACATAAATTTGTTATCTAACCCAGGGCATTTCTGAGAGTGAAAGGGGCTCTAGTAATAATTATGTTGGGACAACAGGTGTGGTGTCCTATGGTGTAAGAACAAACTCCCAATTCTTTTTCCTTTTATGGGTTGGGGGAGGAGGAGGAACATGCAACAGCGTAATTGAGATATAATTCACATACAGTACAATTTACCCATTTATAGTGTAAAATTCTATGATTTTTAGTCAGTTCACAGAATCATCACAATCAGTTTTAGAACATTTTCATCACTCCTAGAAGAAACCTTGTAACCTTAGCAAGTATTCTCCTACTTTCTTTCCAATTTCTCTAGTCCCAGGCAACCACGATTCTTCTTTCTATATAGATTGACCTATTCTGGACATTTCATGTATATGAAATTATACAATATGTGGCCTTTTGTGACTAGCTTTTTTTCACTTACCATAGTGTTTTCTAGGGTCATCCATATTGAACATGTATCAGTACTTCAGTTTTTGTTTTTTTTATAGCTTAATAATGTTTCATTCTATGGATGTACCACCTTTGTTTATCCATTCATCATTTGCTGGATATATGAGTTGTTTCTACTTTGGGGTATAGTGAAAGATCCTGCTATGAACATATTTGTGCACGGTTTGGTGTACACCTATGTTTGCTGTTAGGAATATACATATGAGTGGAATTGCTGGGTTCTATAGTAACTCTATGTTTAACTTTTGGGGGAAATTTAAATGTTCAGAATCTCCCTCCAAGAGTTCCCTGGGAAATATCAGATCACTTTTTTTTCTTTTCTTTTCTTTTCTCTTATTATTTTTTATACAACAGCCTCTGGTGTGCCATTAACTGATCTAGGCTCTAAGACTATTATGGTAAACATGGTACACAGTGTTTTTTCCCTCACAAGGTAACATCTGATTAGAGAATAACAAGAATTAAACAAGTCCTTTAAAAAGAAGTGTTATGAATGGAATAAAGAAAAAGATAAGCTATGAAAACACATATTAGGGAAACCTTAACTCTTCAAGAGGACAGAGAAAGCTATCCTCGAGAAGTGAGATATAAACTAAGGTTAAAGAATAATAGAGTAATAAAGAACAAGGTCAAATGAGAGTGTTTCAGTAAATAAATCACCATGTATAAAGCTTGCATGCAAGATAAAGCATAGAGCAAAAGAGAAAATGAAACAGCAGCACCTATTAAATGCACAGTTTGAAGGTCAGAGTTGTTAGATGTAGCTTGGATAGTTAAGAAGGCAAAAAAACAAAAAAACACCATGGAGAATTTTATGAGACAATGAAGGAATTAATAATTTAACACAGAAAATAGCATCTCACTGAAGGATTTTCAGTGTTAGCCTGATCACCAATGTGGTCTTTGAAACCTCCTCTAGCTCCCAAGAGGAAACGGGGGTGAGGAGGAGAATACATGAAGTTCATGAGCCTGTTCTAGCCCTGGTGAGAAATGGCGTGGGCTGTTCTGTCTGTGGTTCTGGCAGCACGGGTAAAAAGAGGTGACTATACCAGAAAGGTATGTAAAAATAAATCTAATAGACAGTCATGATACCTAAAATTAAAGATATGGAAGGAGAGGGAGGAAACCAGTATGACTCCCCTTTTCTGGTCTAAGAGCTAGGAGTGGATGGGGGACTATTGCAGGAGACATTTAAGGACACAGAATATGAACTCAAGTTGGAAATGCTGAGTTGGGGTATTTTCTGAGTACCCATGTAACAATATTGGTAGAAACCTTGTTAAATCACAGGAGAAAAATGAGCAACATGAGATTGGGGTGAATCATCAGCATATACATGACTATGAAAGTCTCTGGAATTGAACTCATAAAGGAAGAATGAAAGAAGTGAATCTAAGAAAGAGTCCTAAAATATGCTAAAATAGAAGAGCAAAAAGAAGGAAAGCCCTCAAAGTTGATTCGGAAACAGTACCCAGAGAGGTAGGAGGAAACTCAGAGAGTGTGGTATCATGAAAGTGTTTAAGGATGTTTAAACCAAATATTTAGGTAAGATTAACTGAATCTATGAGATTGATTTGTTTGACTTGTGGACTCTATGCTGATACATTTAACTGAAAATTATTATTCTTGTCCTGGGGTAGGAAAATTGATGATAATAAAGGAGTATAAAAATCAATGGTCTAGGGGCTTCCCTGGTGACACAGTGGTTGGGAGTCCACCTGCCAGTGCGGGGGACACAGGTTCGAGCTCTGGTCGGGGAAGATCCCACAAGCCGCGGAGCAACTAGGCCCATGCACCACAACTACTGAGCCTGTGCTCTGGAGCCCGTGAGCCACAACTACTGAAGCCTGTGTGCCACAGCTACTGAAGCCCACGCACCTAGAGCCTGTGCTCCACAGCAAGAGAGGCCACCGCAATAAGAAGCCCGTGTACAACAACGAAGAGTAGCCCCCACTCTCAGCAACCAGAGAAAACCCGCGTGCAGCAGCAAAGACCCAATGTAGCCAAAAATTAAATAAATGAATAAATAAAAAAAATCAATGGTCTATTTTTGTTATTTGTTAATGAGAATGAAAAAGAGGCCAACGAGACAGATAATACATGGAGAAAGAATAGAAAACAAGAAAGGAAGGATGTTACTCCAACAAAGCTATTACTTATTGACTACATGGCTATATGACACCTACAGTTCATCTCTTCTTAATGATGTTTCAAACTGTGATAAATAATGGGAGGATTTTTGAACCAGAGGTTGATACATGCACTAAAGAGCTATATGCATCTACTAATATCTGAAGAAAGCAAAGGGAAAATGATTTTCACATATAAAGTGAATAGAAGTGGGCTTAACTTGAGATAAACCTTGTCTGTGTTGAGGGGTAGAACATAGCTAATTGCATGATGACCAGACTGTAGCCATGACGTAAGTTGTTTCATTGTGAGCAGTACTAAATCTATGGCTAGCACAATTCCAAGAACTGGCCTCAAGAGGATGGAATTAACACTATTGCTCATAATAATCTACATCTTTGTGGGTATCAAATAATTGTAGCTTGTTCTGCCTGTTTATGCCATCAGCCAACTACAACTATCAGCAAAGAGAAGCTACAAGTCAACATATTCCACCCTAAGAATACAGCACCCTATGTCAGCATGAATATACAGAAGACGGACCTTCGCCCATAATCCATAGAAATGGAATGATGCCCTGATAAGTGGGGATTTGTAAGCAGCTCTTGGCAGGAAAGAGCTCTCTGCAGGAGGCCCCTTTTGTCTTGTTACTAACCTTAAGCCAGGTGCCCCCATGCTCTATTCATCCCAGGCCCTACCCCTAGCACACCTTTCAGATCTTTTGATCACACAATACCTTGCCTAATCTGTTGGTTCTTTCTGTAGATCAAAGTAGAAATGAAGAATACGTAACAGATAGCCAGATCTCTTCGCTAGCTCTCCCTTCAATAATTTTGTGAACAAAGTGTGTGAACACGATAGCATTTAAATAAAGATACAAAAAGTCGACCATCCTGCACACATTGGGGAATGACAATGACTCTGACCCCCCATCTCAATGATTAACTGAGATTACTTCCCTTTTTCTCTTTAAAAACTTTCATGTCTGAGCAGAATCTTGGGAGGTGATTTTTGGGGGACACTGAGTCTACCATCCCCCCCACACAGATTGCTGGCATTCTGATTGAAAGCAACTTTCTGTTCTACCTAGTTTGCCCGTCTCAAATATTGAGTTTTGAGTGGTGAGCAGCCGGACCTGATTTGGTAACAGAATTATTATGTGCTTTTCCTCTTGCTCTCAGCTCTGTTTGCATTCATGTTTTAGCACCAGATAAAATGGATCTTTGTTAGTTATAGTATAATACACATACAGGTGTATTAACATCAAATGTGGGATAAAAACACAAATAATTGGATTTAGGAGAAAGAATCCAAGGGGTAAGAATAGTAGAGAATCTCAGAAGACCACTACCCACTTAATATACAGAAGAAATGGATTCACAGTGCAAGAGATGTATCCAATGCCAAGGGCATGATATGGCCCTAAAGTACAAAATTTCTTTTAACTGATCTAGCTGCTTCTGAGGGAAAAAAAAAGTATGTACTTGTACTATATAGAAAATGGGTCATTATTTGCTACAGAGTCCTCAGTAAGCAATAATGATTTCTTTTTTCTTAATTCATTGTATTGAAGTATAATTGATTTACAATGTTGTGTTAACTTCAGCTGTACAGCAAAGTGATTCAGTTATAAGTATATATACATTCTTTTTCATATTCTTCTCCATTATGGTTTATCACAGGATATTTAATATAGTTTCCCGTGCTATACAGTAAGACTTTGTGGTTTATCCATTCTATGTATAATATCAATAGTTTGCATCTGCTAATCCCAAACTCCCAATCCATCACTCCCTGACCTCCCTTTCCCCTTGGCAACCACAAGTCTGTCCTCTATGTCTGTGAGTCTGTTTCTGTTTCATAGATAAGTTCATTTGTGTCATATTTTAGATTCCACATATAAGTGATATCATATGATATTTCCCCTTCTCTTTCTGACTTACTTAATTTAGTATGATAATCTCTAGGTCCACTGGAGTAGCTGGTGGGATTTTTCTTAGACCTTGGTTGTTAACATCTCTGGTCTACAGTTGCTATTCTCAGTCTTCATCCCAGGTAAATGTTCTCCATACAATCTGCCTCTCCACCTGAGGTCTGTGTCTCTCTTGCCTGTGACTAGATTTTAATCTTGCCAAACAAAGCATGAAACCTGTCTCACCACATCTGCACCTAACTCTTGACTTGTCCCCTAGTTTTCTAGACCACAGCCGACATACATTAACACAGGGTCATATCTGCCCCACTTCTAGACTTGTGTCTCAAAGCCAGGAATTGAGTTGCAAGAAGTCTCTGGAAGGTGTAAAATTTGTTTTTATCTCTCTTGGAAAATATAAAGGTTGAGGCTGAGAAAAGGATCTGCTTGTTAATCATGTAATCACAGTTAACACAGATATCCACGACTGAAACAGCTGTGCAAATTGTTAGAGCCACGTGCCATTAAATCCCATAGAGCTCCTCTGTGCCACATACAGTGCATTTGTCATTTCTAATCTCACAACAATGCACAAAGAGAGGGATTATTAATCTCTTCCAACAGAAAAAGAAATTGATGGTGGTAGAGGTTTAGTACCTTCTCAAACTGAAGTGTGCTTGGATACCACTACTCCATGGCTCTCTTAGCCATTTAAGCAACTATGTTCACATGATTAATATCCTATGACAATTGGATAAACTAATAATGTTTTAACTAATATAAAGAGAACAGAAATGATATATTCTTTCAAAATGATATTAGAGTTTATACTCTGTAACCTCCTATTGTGTTAGATTGCCCCAAAGAGAGTATATATAGGAAAGTAAACCTCCACAATGACTATTACCACTGGAAGAAAATCAGTAGCTGTGGTGTATGACCCCGTACTGAATGCCACAAGCCCATAGTCTTTTTCTTGCCATGTTTTATTTCTTAATAATTTGTAAAAATAATTTTCTTAGTCATTCTGTGCTTATATAATAAATATGCCTGGTGAAAGCAATTTGGCTATATGAACTTTCTTAAGGATATTATTAATCTCAATCATAAACTTTATTGGGTGTCATAATAATGTGTCTGACAACTCATTCTTATTGCTTCCCAGGTATTTTAATGAAAAAGCAGAAATGACAAATGATAATAGACAAAGAATTGAAGTTAAATGTGCCATAAATTGTTACCAACATTGGGATTTTCCTCATAATTTAAAGAAAAACAATAATAAATATGATATATATGAAGATCTTATTCTTGCTCAATATCTTTGCTTTAGAATGTATTAATTTGAAAAATAAACCTCTAAATATACTCATAAATTATTCTGCCTTAAAAAGTGTCCTTGATCCAGTATGCCCTTTATAAATGATTCAGTATAGTGTTGATTACCTTAAAGGCAGCTGGAAAGATGAGGAGGTTCTCTTATCTCCATGGGACAGGATTTATAGCTCTGATGTCCTGAAACTGGCAGAGTGGCTTTCTTGAGGGATATAACAAATAAGATAGTGTCACTGGCATTTTTCCATGAGATGCATACAATTATAAAGTTATCCATCTCAAGATCCAGATGTTTGAGTTTTATGACCAGCACAAAAAATGGAGAGTTTAAGGAAATACTGTACAGCTAATGTCTTATTTATTCTAGACAAGTCTCATTACTCTTAGTTTTTCCATTGATCTGATCAAAGGTACAAAACAACATTGTACTTTCATCAAATCCTTATTTACATGGCAAGTACCTTGGTAACTCCAGTGGCTTGTGTTCACCAAAGGAATTTCCTTGGACATTTTTTTGACCATCTGTGTGTAATATTCTAATTACATTATTTTATTTTTATTATATTTAAAGCTGCTTAATAGCTTATAGCTAACATTTGGAATGCATCTACATTTAACTTCAGCCAATTTGAAACACTAATAGAGATAGGAATTGAAATTTTCTGGAATATGTTCAAATCATGTAATTATCTTAGATTGGTCAAACAATTTTATTTATTTACTTATTTATTTATTTACTTATTTATTTATTTATGTTTATTTATAAAAATTGAAGTATAGTTGATTTACAATATTATATTCATTTCAGGTGTACAATACAGTGCTTAAAAATTTTTATAGATTATCCTCCATTTAAAGTTATTACAAAATGATGCTTATATTCCTTGTGCTGTACAATATATTCTTGTAGGTTATCTATTTTATGCATAGTAGTTTGTATCACTAAATATCATACCCCTATCTTGCCCCTCCCTCTTTCCCTATCCCCCCGGTATTTATTGTTTGCTATATCTGTGAGTTTGTTTCTGTTTATTTTGTATGCTCATTTGTTTTATTTTTAGATTTCACATATAAGTAATAACATAAAGTATTCATCTTTCTCTGTCTGACATATTTCACTAATCATAATACTCTCTAGGTCCATCCATGTTGTTGCAAATGGCAGAATTTCATTATTTTTGTGGCTGAGTAATATATATATACATATATATATATGTATAAAATACAGAAGATATGTATATATATATATATATATATCTTCTTTATCTATTCATCAGCTGATGGACATGTAGGTTGCTTCCATATTTTGGCTATTATAAATAATGCTGCAATGAACATTGGGGTGCATGTAACTTTTCAAAGTAGTGTTTTTGTTTTCTTCAACTATATACTCAGGAGTGGAATTACTGGATCATATTATAGTTCTATTTTTAGTTTTTTGAAGAACCTCCATGCTGTTTTCCATTGTGGCTGCACCAACTTATATTCGCACCAACAGTGCACAGTGTTCTGTTTTCTCCACATCCTTGCCAACATTTGAAAACATTTAAGCATATTTTATTATCTACATTTTCTACGCTTTGCTATATGTAACCAAAGCAATAGTATATACTGCCTTCTATGAGGATGGGGGAAATCATTCTTATTTTACATTTTAAATGAATTCTGTTGAGCTTATGTGACTTTTTGTTTATTTATTTCTTAACTCATAGTTGATAATTCAGGCCATCTTTTATTATTTTTTATACTTTCAATGAAAGTTCTGGTACATTTCATGAAAGAAAAAAGCACTTCAATTTTGGTCAACACAGAATAGAAGAAAATGAGCAAGAGAAGTTTGTTGATCATTAAAATAATGATGACCATTTTACTTGACCATTTGAAATGATAAAATAAATATTATCAAAAGAAAAATACATCCCGAAGAAGATCAGTTTTCCAGAGACGGTGTAATGTTATAGAGCTAAATAATATCTATAAATATTTTCATTTCTAATTGTGATTGAATGCACCTTGGACACAATTCAATCATTAAAACTACATACTATTAAAGTAATTTCTGAAAAATTATTTTCCCTCTACTATATTTTTACCTAAAGAATAATGCTTATGATATTTTTGTATTTCCAAACCTAAAAACTACTTATCATAATTCAGAACTCAAGAAATGTTTGTGAAATAATTATTTATTATAAAAATCAAGTGGAGTAATGTTAAGGATTGGTTCAAGAAAATCTGCTATTTTCAGGGTATTTGTACTTATTTATTCGTCTCCCTCCCTTCCTCCTTCCTTTTCTCTCTCTCTCCCTCTTACTTTCTTTTTTCTTTCTCTCTCTCCCCTTCTTTCTTTCTTTCTTTCTTTCTTTCTTTCTTTCTTTCTTTCTTTCTTTCTTTCTTTCTTTCTTTCTTTCTTCTTTCTTTCTTCCTCTCTTTCTTTCTTTCTCTCTTTCTTCTTTCTTTCATTCTTTCTTTCTTTCCTTCTTTCCTTTCTTCATCCTATTTACTTTAGTAATAATCACGCTGTATCTATGTTCCAACTTATAAACTATTACTTTGAAGAAGACATACATATCAACTTGCATATTTCTACCCTACTCCATCCCACAATTTTTTCTTATGTTGGAAAATAAGAGAACCAAAGAGAACCAAAATCATAACTAATATTTATTATTATATATAATACATATAATATTAAACACACACACTTACATATTTACAAATCGTATTGCAGGAATTGAGAGGAGGGACTCTTCACCAGCCAGAGACTGGGAACCAGCACCTACAATTTCTTCCTACATATAAATGGCAGGTTTTCTTGTATACCTGTCAAATCTACCTGTACAGTTTGTTCTCGGGTTAACAGTGAGGTGGGCCCTTGTGATACTACAAGGTGAAGATGAGACCCAATGATTCAGCAAGGGAAAGGAAAGTGGATATTGCCATTAGTTAGAAAACTTCACAAAGGCCATTGGGGAGGTTTAATGAAGATATATATTTACAAGAAGTTCCAATATCTGTCTAGTAAAACTTTTAGGATCTGCAAAAGGATTACTGAATTTTCCTAGGAATTTGAAATATAGAATATCTTTACAGGGATATACAGTAAGTGTACAGGAAGGTAAAAAATAAGAATGTCTTAGATGGTTCAAATATTTCAATTTTAAGATTATGTGACATCATTTTTTTAAAAATTTTGTACTGAGAGGCTAATTTCCTTATCAACTTCTATATCAAATAAATAGTATCGACAATTTTGCATTTTATTCATTTGAGTGATATATATATATGTATATTCATATATATGTGTGTGTGTGTTGTTATTTTGAGCAGTTCTGTTATAAATATTCTATTATTATCTGTTACAAATGTGCAATAATATTTCTTAAATATTCAAGTAGGAATGGCACGTTGTTTTACATTGTCTCTGAATTTCAATTTTACTAGATAATGGCAAAAAATTTATGTATAAATTTATGTATAAATTCCACACTCTATCTCATACATAGTTTTAATAAACATTTTTATTTTTGCATTTTAATGAGGGCAAAGAGAATTACATTATGTTTATTTTCGTTGATTTCATTAAAAGAATGTTTTTATTTTTTTAATAAAAATATATAATTATATATATTTAAGGTCTACTGCATGATGTTCTGATATACATATACATGATGAAGTGATTGGTATAGTCAACCTAATTAATGCATCCTTCTCCTCATATAATTAACTTTTTTTTCCCTTTGTGTGACCTGAGGTTCATTTCCTTAGTAAATTTCCAGTATTATAATATAGCATTATTAACTATAGTCACCATGCTGTACTATGATCTCTAGAACTTATCCATCCTACATGATTGCAGCTTTGTACCCATGGACCAACATCTGATTTCACTTACCTCCTCATTCCTGGTAACCTCCCTTCTACTCTCTGCTTCTATGCATTCTACTCTTTTAGTTCCACATATAAATGAAATCATGAATGAAGTATGTTTCTTTCTGCATCTGACTTATTTCGCTTAGCATAGTGTCCTCTAGGTCCTTCTATGTTGATAGAAATTGCAGGATTTCCTTTTTAAGGCTGAATAACAATCTATGATGTCATACACATATAGCACAATTTTTTATTCACACAACCATCAGTGGACGCTTAGGTTGCTTCCTTGTCTTGGTTATTGTGAATAACACTGCACTGAATAATCAAGTTATTGATTTCATTTCCTTTGTCTATATATGCTCAGAAGAGGAATTGCTGGATCATATGGTAGTTTTAATTTTCAAAGGCTTTCCTTGTAAACTGCTGTACCAATTTATAATCTCACCAACAGTGTACAAGTGTTCCCTTTTCTCCACACCCTCACCAACACTTTGTATCTTTTGTCTTGCTAATAATAGACATCCTAACAGATGTGAGGTGATATTTCATTTTGATTTTGATTTGCATTTACCTGATGGTTAGTGATGTTGAGTACCTTTTTATATACCTGTTGGTCAGCTGTATGTCTTCTTTGAAAAAATGTCTATTCAGGTCCTTTTCCCATTTTTTAATTGGGTTATTTGATTTTTTTTTTCTGTTGAGTTGTACAGGTTACTTATGTATTTTAGATATTAACCTTCCTTCAGATATAGGGTTTGCAAATATTGTCTCCTAGTTCATATGTTGCCTGTCTTCTTTCCATTTATTTTGTTGTGCAGATGATTTCAGTTTGATTTAATCCCACTTGTTTATATTTGCTTCAGTTGACTGTAATATTAGGGTCAAGTCTAAAACAATCATTCCTAAGACCGATATCAAGGAGCTTTTCTTTTATATTTGTCCTCTAACAGATTTACGGTTTCAGGTCTTTAGTATACTTCATGTATAGTGTAAGATAAGGATCCTATTTTATGTTTTTCATGTGGATATCCACTTTTCCAAGCACCATTTTTTGAAGAGATTTTCCTTTTCTCACTATGTATTTTTGGACCCCTTGTCAAATATTAGTGAACTGTACACGCTTAAGTTTATTCCAGGCTCTCTATTCTGTTCCATTGGTCTGTATATCTGTGTTTATGCCAATACCATAGTGTTTTGATTACTAAGACTCTGTAATATAATTTTATATGAGGAGGTGTTATGTCTCCAGATTTGTTCTTATTTATCAAGATTGCTTTGCCTATTTGGATTCTTTTCTGGTTCCATATGAATTTTAGATTTTTTTTCTGTTTCTGTGAAAAATACCTTTGGAATTTTGGTAGAGATTGCATTGAATCTTTAGATAGCCTTGGGTAATATGGATATTTTAACAATATTAATTCTTCAAATTTATGAATGTAGACCATCTTTCTATTTATTTCGTGTTCTTCAATTTCTTTTATCTGTGTTTCATAGTTTCAGTGTAGAGATCTTTCATCTTGGTTAAATTTATTCATAAGTACTTCATTCTACTTGATACTATTTTAAATAAAATTGTTTTCTTGATTTCCTTTTCAGATACATTATTGTTGGTGTAAAGAATTGCTACTCATTTATGTATAATGATTTTTAATTTTGTATCCTGAAGCTTTACAAAATTTTTTATTAGTTCTAACAGTTTTTTATTGGAATCTTTAGGATTTTCTATGTATAATATCATGGCATCTGGAAACAGAGGCAAATTTACTTCTTCCTTTCTGATTTGGATGCTTTCTCTGGCCTACTTGCTCTGGCTAAGACTTCTGGTACTATGTTGAATTAAGGTGTTAGGAGTGGTCATCCTTGTCTTGTTCCTAACCTTAGAGGAAAAGCTTTTAATTTTTCTCCACTGATTATGGTTTTAGATGTGGGCTTTTTATAAATGGTCTTTAGTCTGTTGAGGTAAGTTCTCTCTTTACCTATTTTTTAAGAAAAATATTTTTTTAATTGCCTTATGTGTGCATTGATAATAAGTGTTTATGCTTTAGGTAAAATAATAAATATTTGAGCTGATAATTTTAATAGATAGATTTCACCTAAATGAGCAAGAAGATATGATATCTACTATCTAGCAGTAAAGGCAAAGAATAGACTTAGATTTGCGCAAAAACTTTAGATTTGCTCTTCTTACACCTCCCTCCCACCCTCCCTATCCCACCTTTTTAAAGATCCAATCTCTAAATACAGTCACATATGGAGATACTGTTGATTAGGACTCCAACATATAAATTTGGGGGGGGGCGGGGCACAGTTCAACCTGTAACAGACACCAGAGTCCTTTAACTATCACAGTGGATAAAAATGTAATATCAAAAAGGAAAATAAAGTTTTGTTTTAAGAAAATTTCAGTCAAGGATGCCTTCTGGATAAACCGTAGTGCAACATATTGTATCTAACATGATCTTTAAATAAAATAGGAGCCATATTACAAGTAAAAATGTGAGGGATATATTCAGATATGCTGTTCAACACACACACACACACACACACACAGACACACACACAAAAGGCAATTTTAATTAAATTGAATCAATACACAAAATGGCACAGAAAAAAGCATCTGCAAAGTTTAGCGCATATGTACTGAAGACTAAAGAAGCTTTCTCCTTTCCCCTAAGACATTATCTTAATAACATTTATCCAATGTATTTTCAGTTTCAATTCCAGATTTTTAAAGGAAATCAATTTGTGGATGTCAGACTATATGCTTAGAAAAATAAATAAAACTTATTATAGATAAAATGGTATACTACAATTACTTTTTTTTTTTTTTTTTTTTTTTTTTTTTGCGTATGTGAGCCTCTCACTGTTGTGGCCTCTCCCGTTGCAGAGCACAGGCTCCGGACGCGCAGGCTCAGCGGCCATGGCTCACGGGCCCAGCCGCTCCGCGGCATGTGGGATCCTCCCGGACCGGGGCACGAACCTGTGTCCCCTGCATCGGCAGGCGGACTCCCAACCACTGCGCCACCAGGGAAGCCCCTTATTTTTGTTTTTTAACAAGAATTAATACATATAATTAATATTCAAAGTTGCCTGATCCTTCTGGGTGATATTCTAAAGAAGTAGATAATTTTAATCTTATGTTACATTGGTTAAATGTGTATCAGCTGGATATTCCAGTAACAATTACTTAATATATATTTTGATAGAATAATATCAATTAAAAATATACATTCTCCTATTTATTCCTCCTCTTGAGAGAAATACAATTTTCCATCAAACACATATGCATATGATGATTTACCCTGGATATCTTTTATAAATGCCATAGCACAGTCAGTCTGTGTGTATGTATGTAGATAGAAAGATAGATAGATAGAGGTAGAGATATATAGATATATGGATAATGTATATCTAAAATATAGTCTGTAAGCTGTTTTGAGATACAGAATTGAAGTAAGCATTCTAATAGTTATTATTCTCTGATAATATAGAATTCAGCAATAACTTCTAACTAATATAAAACAGATATTTTAGATTTATGGTTTGAATATTTTCTTAAATTCATCATTTACACTTTCAACTACTGATAATTATTTAAGAACAAAGAAGAAAAGCAACATACCTCTATTTTTAGAATATAAGAGAACTTGAAATTCCTTACACATGAAATAAAGTTACAGATGGACACAGGTGAGAGAGGTTATGTAGGAAGGACCCGAGAGGACACACATTTCACAGAGAGAGAAATAAGTGGTGAGAGTACCAAGTGGTGAAGAAACCAGCATAAATACACTCCCTAAAATTGAAAGGCCAACTCAAGGTGAAAACCCTGCATCTGTTTGCAACAGGATGTTCAAAAGTACATGGAATGAAAAATAAATAATAATAAAAGTCTATCTATAGCCTTGTAGCAGACTGGCACCAGAAATCATTTATTTATTTATTTTACCTCTGAGGAGAGAACAGTAACATTTTGTAGAAAGCAAAATAAGAAATGAGAGTAGTTTGTTTTGTGAAAATTCTACAACCTGCAATACTAGTCTGGATTTCTCCTTATCCTCCAGCAAGATTGCCTCCAAAGAGTTGGACCCAGAAAATAATCCCTTTGCTTTAAAAATAGCACCCATATAACAATATCACAAAAGGAAGTGGGGGACAAAGTACAGGAAAACTCATCAACAGAACACAATAAAGAAAAATTAGATGAAAATTAAAACATTGAGTCTCAAGTTTAATAATGATGCATCAATCACAACTATGAATAAAACAACAAATCAGGTATAGAATCAATTTGTAAAAAACACCACAAAATATACATGTATATATGCAGTAGAAGCCAGTAGAACTGAGAAAAAAATTGGAAAATTGAGCACTTAAATTATAGCTAATAGGAAAAAATATATAGGAAAATAATCACTACAAAGTTCTGAATAAAGATGCTAAGATGGACCTGAGGAAAGCATTAAGAGAAAACAAAGAATTTAAAATAATTATAAAAAAATAAAAGACAAGTAAATTAAGGACAACATATACATTTTGGAGAGTGTAATAGAGAAAAACAAATTTAAAAAATGGAACAACTATTTAATTAGATAACTCATGATATTTTCAAATTAAAGACATAAATCTACATATTAAAAGATACATCATATGTTGGGAGAAATTGTCACAGGTTAATCAGTATTGAGATTCTTATGTAAAATTGAAATATAACAATGCATACAGAAAGTTTTCTAAGACATAAACATACAGATCAATGAATTATCACATTGTGAGCAACTTGTGGATTTTCCACCTGGACTGAGAAACCAAACAGCCAACACTTTACACCCCTTCCCAATGATTAACTCCTTTTTGTCTCTCCAAAGTAAACCACTTACTTTAACACTTAAGCTAGTTCTGCCTATGTTCTAGATTTATATAAATGAACTCCTAGAGTACGTATGCATTATTGTTTGGCACCCCGCCTCAACAATATGTTTGTGAGATTCACACTTATTGTTATAAGGTGTTCAAAGTTACTTATTTTTATAGCTGTGCATTATTCCTATCAATAACTCTATAGTAATGTATTTATTCATTCTTATTGTTGGTAGCCAATCAGATATTTTCATTACATGTTACTATATATACTGCAGCCATGAACATCCTTGTACATAGCTCCTGTTGCACAGATGCATGGGTTTCTTCAATGATTTAACTAGGAATGGAATTGCTGATGCACGTGATATGCATATATTCAAAGATACATCCAACTCTTTAGATTCACTCAGTTTTCCAAAGTGTTTGTTGGTTGGTTGGTTTGTTTACCAGTTAAACTCCTTCCAACATAATATGAGAGTTCCATTTATTCATGATTGTGTCAATACATGGATTTTCAATACTGTTAATATTTAGTAACAACAAATTTTAATCATTCTTATTAAACTTATTGTTTTTTTGAATTGTATTTTCCTGATTAATGAGATTGGTCACCTTGTCATATTTTTTTTCATCATTTAGACATGTTCTTATTTGAAGCATCAGATCAAGTGTCCAGCTTATTTTTTTGCATTGAGTTGTCTCTTTCTTCTTGATTTAAGGCTATAATATATTCTACATAGAAGCCTTTTGTCTTCTCCCATTCTATAACTCACCTTTTCTCTTGTTATGAGTTTTTAATGATCAGAAGATCTTAATTTTGGCTTATGTTTATTTGTCTATCTTTTACTTTAATATTAGCATGCTTGTAATTAATGAATCTTTCCCTACATCAAACAAAATAGTTATCCTTTGATATCTTAACATGATATAATTTAATACTCAGCCCAAACATCATCATTAAGTATAATGGAATAATAGTTGATGTTTGTGCACTACAGTGAAGATCACTAAAAATATCACACATCATCCTATTATCAAACATTGTTCTAGGGGTATTTCACAAACAAATAGACAAAATAATAAAATTACGATACACAAATTGGAAAGGAGGAAGTAAATGTATTACTATTTACACATGAAGTGGTGGTTTACCAAGAAAAGCTAAGAGAAAAAAAAAAACTGAAAATCCATTTCAAACAATTAATGAATAGATGAGATAATGATGCATAAAATAAATAGATAGAAATCAATGCCATTCATATATGCAACCAACACATAGTTAAAATATTTAGTGAAATAAATATATTTTATATGATTCCCAAAAAAAGAAAACACCAACAAATAAACTTAAGAAGCTAAGTAAAGTTGAAAAATCTCAGGAATACTTTAAAGAAAGCCATTGTAGTACTTGTACATTAACACAGATCAATAGAAACAAAATAGAAAGACCATAAACAGGCAAAAATAAATATAAACTGCTGGAGTACAGTAAAGTTAGCATCTGAATCAGGGCAAAAATTAATTTCCTTTAATATAAATATTTTTGAATAATCAAAAATCTTTTGAAACACAAGAAACTTTAATGCAAATCTCCTGTGTTAAAGAAAATTTTAATAAAGCAATTATATTAAATAATAAAAAATAAAAGCATAAAATACTAATTATAACCAGATTGAACAAGATTTTTATAATTATGACCCAAATCAATAATTTATAAAATAAAATTTTGATTAATTTCCATTAGAGTAATAAATCTGCAAGAAAAATGTATCATAAACCAAACAAAAAAAAAAACTAGTTAAGAAAAAATATTGATAACCTAATATAGAAAAAAGTATAGCTTCTATAATGCATAAGGTGCTCATACAAATTAATTTGAAAAATAACCAATAGAAAAATGGGCAAATATATGAAGAGCAAAGGAAATTAGCATGATATGCCATTTTTCTCCAGTTAGGTTGACAGAGACCTTAAAGTTTAACAATATGCTATATTGGGATGTGCAAGGAAACATTTGTGGGATAAACAGTATTTGTAGCTGTTAGGAACATATTTTAGAACAACTTCTGTGGAGAACTATGTGTTAAAATATACAAAAAATAAAATTCAGTAATTATATTTCTAAAATTATTTATCAGTAGTAATAAATCCTTCTTTCTCCTGAAAAAAATTAAATTACAGTAAGATTTACTTGTCTAAGAGATACACATACACAATTGTAAATGACATATATTAAAAGTAATATATTATAGTATTGTTTATAGCACCAAAGTTATAGTTTCATTTTAAATTCCTTTTAACAGGAGTACAGTAATATTAGGATATTTGGTAACTTATGCTTAAATCAAAATAAGGAATCTCATTACATATTGATATAAAAATTAGTTAAAATATTAACCATTGGGGAGAAAAGCAAAGTACTGAATATTGTATACAGTGTGCTATCACTTTTTGTAGGAAAGAGAAAAAAGATACTATCTCTATGAGTTTGTTGTTACATCCACAATATAAATATATATTTGGAAGGGGAAATAAAAAATTAGTAAAAATGTTTTTGTGCAGAGGTAACTAATGACAAATAAATGTGTTTAGACCTTATATGTTTTATACTTTTGAATCATGTGATATTGTAAAGTTAACTAAAATTTTTAAGAGAACTATGTATGTCAGATTATTGAGCAAGGTTTCCTGTGCTATACAGTAGATCCTAGTTGGTTATCTATTTTAAATATAGCAGTGTGTACATGTCAATCCCAAACTACCAATCTATCTCTCCCCCACTTTTCCCCCAGTAACCATAAATTCAATCTCTTAGTCTGTAAATCTGTTTCTGTTTTGTAAATAAGTTCATTTGTATCATATTTTTTTTACATTCCACATATAAGTGATATCATATGATATTTGTCTTTGTCTCTCTGACTTACTTCACTTAATATGATAAAAATGGATTAAAGACCTAAATGTAAGACCAGATACTATAAAACTCTTAGAGGAAAACATAGACAGAACACTCTGTCATAAATCGCAGCAATCCATCTCCCAGAGTAATGGAAATCCATCTCCCAGAGTAATGGAAATTTTCAATCCATCTCCCAGAGTAATGGAAATAAAAACAAAATAAACAAATGGGACCTAATTAAACTCAAAAGCTTTTGCACAGCAAAAAAAAAAAAAATGAAAAGAAACCATAAAGAAAATGAAAAGACAACCCACAGAATCAGAGAAAATATTTGCAAATGATGGAACTGACAAAGGATTAGTCTCCAAAATTTATAAAGTGCTCATGTGGCTCAGTATTATAAAAACAAACAACACAATCAAAAATTGAGCAGAAGAACTAAATAGACATTTCTCCAAACAAGACACACTGATGGCCAAGAGGCACAGGAAAAGATGCTCAACACAGCTAATTATTAGAGAAATGCAACCAAACTACAATAAGATATCACCTCACCCTGGTCAGAATGGCCATCATCAAAAAATCTACAAACAATAAATGCTGGAGAGGGTGTGGAGAAAAGGGACCCCTCCTACACTGTTGGTGGGAATGTAAATTGTTACAGCCACTATGGAGAACTGTATGGAGCTTCCTTAAAAAACTGAAAATAGAGCTACCATATGATCCATTAATCCCACTTCTAGGCATATTCCTGGAGAAAATCATGATTTGAAAAGATACATGCACCACAATGTTCATTGCAGCACTTTTTACAGTAGCCAAGACATGGAAGCAACCTAAATGTCCATCAACAGAGGAATGGATTGAGAAGATGTGGTACATGTATATAAAGAAATATTACTCAGCCATTAAAAGGAATGAAATAATGTCATTTGCAGCAACCTGGATGAACCTAGAGTTTATTTTTAAGAGCAGTTTCCAAATCACAGCAAAATTGTGCCAGAAAGTACACAGTTACCATATATTTGTGCCCCCACACATGTATAGTTTTCCCCATCATCAACATCCCACACCATAGCGATACATTCCTTATAATTGACAAGTAATAATTAACACACAATTTTCACCCTGAGTCCAGAATTTACATTAGGGTTCGCTCATGTCATTGTAAATTCTATGGGTTTTGACAAATGTATAATGATATATATCCACCATTTTAGTATCAGCCAGAATGGTTTCACTGCCCTAAAAATCCTCTGTGGTCTTGAAAGTGTCTTTTGTAGAATAGAACTTATGTTAATGAAGTCAGGCTTATCAATTATTAATTCAATTGATTGTGCCTTTGTTGTTGTATCTAAAATGTCATTACTAAACCTAAGGTAATTTAGATTTTTCTCCTATGTTATCTTCTAGGAGTTTTATGGTTTTGCTTTTAGATTTAGGTCTGTGATACATTTTGGATTCATTTTGATGAAGTGTGTAAGATCCGTGTCTAGATTCATTTTTTGTGTGTGGATATCCATTTGTTGCAGTATCATTTGTTGAAAAGACTATCACTTCACCATTAAATTGTTTTTGCTCCTTTGTCAGATATCAGTTGACTCTATTTGTGTGGGTCTATTTCTAGACTCTCTGTTTCATTACATTAATCATTTGTCTATTCTTTTGCCAATACCACAGCATCCTGATTGCTGTAGATTTATCATAAGTCTTGAAGCCAAATAGTCTCAGTTCTTCAACTTTGTTCTTTTCTTTCAATATTGTGTTAACTCTCCTGTGTCTTTTGCCTTTCCATAGAAATTTTTAAATCAGATAGTCTATATCCACACAATAACATGTTGCAATTTGAATGGAGAGTGCTTTGAATCTATAGATCAATTTGGGAAATACTGAGATCTTGACAATATTAAGTCTTCCTATACATGAACATAGATTTTCTCTCCATTTATTTATTTTTTCTTTGATTTCTTTTAGTAGAGTTTTATAATTTTCTTCATATGGGTCTCGTGCATATTTTGTTAGATTTATAGCTAAGTGTTTCAATTTGGAGATGCTAATAAAACAGTATTGGGTTTTTAAGTTCAAATTCTACTTGTTCACTGTTAGTATATGGAAAAGTGACTGATATTTTTATATTAACCTTGTATCCTGCAACCTTGCTCTAATTCCTTATCAGTTATAGAATTTTTTGTCAATTCTTTTGAATTTTCCACATAAGCAATCATACCATTCATGAAGAAAAACAGTCTTATTTCTACTTTCCCAGTCTGTGTACAATTTATTTACTTTTCTTATCTTATTGCATTAGGTAGGACTTCCAGCATGATGTTGAAAGAATTAATAAGAGGGAACATTCTTGCTTTGTTCCTGAGCAAAAGGGTTTTAATTTTCCCAAAATGTTTGCTTACAGTTGATAATTTTTTAGGTCCCTAGTTAGACACATGAACATTTTGTTTAATCCACTTTCATTTTCTGAATTATCAATAAAGGTAGACATTTCCATATATTTATATTTACAATTTATATTATACATTTTTTGTGAATTGTCACTTAATTCCTCTGTCCATTTTTCTAACTACTGCTATTGGACTGTTTGTGGAGTTAAAATAAAATTTTTAAAGCAAGCAAATATAAGCTCTATTGGATAATTTTAGTAAATATAAGCACTTAGTAGAAAATGAAGTATAATTTTACTGCTCAAAATAGCCACCATTTTCCTTATGATTTATGTCAGTATATATTTACAGTCTTTCATAATATTTATGTTATACATATTTGATATAATCAATTTTATATAAAAAAATGTGACAACATATGAAAATAACCAATTAACCAAATAGAAATTTTAATTAAAAAGAAAAATTGAATAACTGAAATTATAAAATACTTAAAACAAGTATAACAAGAAATAATTATAGCCAAATAAATCTTCTTACAAGATGACATAAAAAT